>NC_142341.1:49005000-49632500 GCF_054954075.1 Amborella trichopoda | reverse complement strand
ATGTGAAAAATATATATATATATATATATTTTGAGTCCAAAAAATAATGCATCTTGCAAGACATTATCTGACCGTCGATTTTCAAGATTTTCATATATTTATATATCTACTTGATTTTAACCATTTTTTGAAGTTTTAAATTTTATAATTAAATATAAAAATAGATTTTTAGATAATCATAATAATTTTTTTCACCAAAATTACATATTATGATACAATTTGGAGATGTGGCTTAATTAGATTGTTTAAGATTGAAACCTTATATAAACTACACCCCTTAAAAGATATACAAAATACACAGTATCCAACTAAAATGGACCGTATAAAGTGTGCAACCTTAATTCTACTTACAAGTAAGGTTGCAACATTATACAAACCTCACCCTTATCTAAAAGATAAAAAAGTTTATTTGCAACCTTATATTACATAAGGTAAACCTCAAAAAATAAAAACTGTTTGAAATCGTAAAACCTTCCAATTGATCATCTCGACCTCGAGATGCATGGGTGTAATAAAAAAAAAGAATTTTTAAGTCCTAAAAATAATAGATTTTGTAATAAATTATCTAGACGTTCTATTTTCAAGAATTTATAGATGTCCTTAATCTATATTGTTAGTAAAATTTTAAATTTCATAAATGGGATTGAACATGGATTTTGAAACTATCATAAGATTTCTAAACCGAAACACCATCTTTCGATAACATTTAGAAGTGCAAATCTCTCTCCCTCTCTCTCAAATGCATCACACCCGTTAGTAAAATTGACAATAATCTCCCTTTACATACTTTTTGAGATGATGTTAATTGTCTCTCCATAAGTTTATGAAGTTTATAAGGGCATAGCTTGACAAAACCATTCAATAAATTGGCCAAAAACAAAATGTCTCTATCTAAATTCACTCGATTATCAGAAAGAATAATGGTTATAATGAGAACGACAAGAAGGGGAGAGAAATATTACCAATCTACTGTGTGTCAAAAGATTCTCTGCTCCGCAGGAGCTTCTCCTTCAATTTTTGGATGTAACCTCCTCAACCTAGCAACAACCAACCCAAAAAAAAAAAAATCAAAACCCACTCTGTGTCACTGAAAAAAATACTGGCCATAGATTGAACACAGCACTCAGCTCTCTAACTGTTTAGGAACATAAAACCCAAATTTTAAAACCACTCATTTGTGTTATAAAGTGGATCCCAAAACTTTAGATCAAGAAAATAAATCCCCTCACAAGTCTTTTGCCGAGACCAAATATACAGTGTGTTCCTGTGGGAGCCCACTGCTTTTTTTTGGGTAGCTGGAGTAATGACTTTTTCTATTGCCACTTTCCTTCCTGATATAAAATTCATATAAAAATGGTTGGATATTTTGTGGAAAACGCGGAGCAAATGCTGATAGAGGTGCCGGAGTTTAACAAGTCAAACTAACCACCAAAGAAAGCAGGCCTTATTGAATGGGTTTTCAATGCTGAGACCACTTCTCTATCTCTCTCTCTCTCTAAAGACTTAAAAGGCCTTTCTTCTTCTTCTCTCAACCTTCACAGAGAACACAACCACCTTCATCTGATCCTTATTGTTTCTAGCCTCCTCTAGGGTCTCTCACCACCCACCGATCTATTTATTCAGTCCGACACCAACAAATACTGGCAGCAGCTTTGTGCCCTATCGTACCCATTTCCGGTGAGTTCTAGTGCTTTTTCAGACTGATCAGAACTGAATTCTGCGTTTTCTGGCTGATTGAATTGAATCTCAGGAGCTGAGTTACCAGTTGGCCAGATCAAAGTTTCAATAGTTCCATTTCAAAATCCGGCAACTCACACCAAAGCCTGGTGAGTACTGAACAATTAACAAAAGGTTTGTGAGTTTAATGCTTGTTTGACCAAATTCTAGTCATTCTCATCCTACTCAATTGAACCTCTACAAATTTCTCAGATTGTCAGAGAGAGATTTCTGCACTCTCTGGCCAATCTAACCAAAACCTGGCGATATCCTATTGATTGTAAGAAATTTAATCTATTCATTGTTGACCCCAAAACCAAATTCGGCTAGGTTTCACTATAAACCCCAAAAAACTCAGGCAATCGTAACCAAATTCTCGGGCAACTCAAATCTAAATCAGCCCATTTCCCTTTAAATCCTTGGAAAAAGTCCCTTTTAACCCCAAAAAGTTCAGGCCAATCCGAATCAAATTCCATCAATTCCTTGTGATCCAAAAAAGAGCTTAGGCAATTCCTGATCAAATTCTGGTGACTCCCCACCATGAATGACCTTTTCTCAAGCTCCTTCAACCGCCAAGCCCAGCCCGACCTCGAGGCAGGAGGTCCTGGCACAGAGATGCGACGCGGGCCCCACAGGGATGGGGCCACTGTTAACCTAGACCAGTTCTTCTCTGATGTTGAGGCCCTTAAAGATGAGCTCCGAGCAATTGAGTCCCTCCACTCGCACCTCAAGGAGGCCCATGAGGAGAGCAAAACCCTACACGAGCGAGCCTCAGTGCGGGCCTTGCGAACCCGAATGGACTCTGATGTGAGCCAAGCTGTTCGTCGTGCCAAGCTCGTGAAGGTTCGGCTTGAGGCGCTGGACCGAGCCAATGCAGCTCACCGAGTTCAGCCCGGGTGTGGACCTGGCTCATCGACCGATCGCACCCGCACCTCTGTAGTAAGTGGTCTTCGAAAAAAACTCAGGGACTTAATGGAGGAGTTTCAATCACTAAGAAACACTATACAAGGTGAATATCGAGAAACCATAGAGAGAAGGTATTTTACGGTTACTGGAGAGAAACCGGACGAGGCCATGCTTGATAGGCTAGTTTCGACCGGAGAGGGTGAGAACTTCATGAGAAGAGCTTTGCAAGAGGGGGGGAGAGGGCAAATTCTGGATGTCATTTCAGAGATTCAAGAGAGAAGAGATGCAGTTAAAGAGTTGGAGAAGAGCTTGGTTGAGCTGCATCAGGTCTTTATGGACATGTCGGTTTTGGTGAATGCGCAAGGCGAGCAGCTCGATAATATTGAGAGTCATGTTGAGAGGGCAAATTCGTATGTGAGGGGAGGAACGCAACAGTTGGAGACTGCAAGGAAGCATCAGAAGAGCACTAGGAAATGGACTTGCATCGGTATAGTTGTGCTCTTGGTCATCCTCCTCATCATCCTCCTACCAATTCTACTAAGGAATACAAACAATGGTGGAAACAACAATGGCACCGCACAACCGTAGTTATTAGCGGCATTTTGTTCATCTTCTTTCTGTTTTCTTCTTTTTTTTTCCTTTTTTTTGTTTGTAGTGTGGGGTGTTCATACCTGATCATCATTTTGTGCTTGAGTGGTATACATGATAATGGATTTGATTTCCTACATTGACATCATACTAAACTTGTTGATCTTCCTCTAAAGAATTAGGGAAAACATGTAGAAAATGAAGAAATTTATCTAAAACACATCAAAAGAAGACAAAAAAAACATCTTTATGTATCCAAAGAAGGAAAAATCTCCTCCTCATTTTCATTAATTCATAACACACGCATACACATTTCTTATATTCCATCCGAACAGGAGGAAATCAAAGTTCATGTAAAGCTAAATGTTTATTTTATTTAATTGATACCAGAAAACCAAGTTGGACAAAAAGTTGAATGTTTATTTTTCATTGTTTTATTTAATTGATACCAGGAAACCAAATTGGACAAAAAGTTGAAAAAGTTGAACGTTTATTTTTCATTGTTACTAGAATGTCTCACCATATCTAACACGAGTATTGAAAGGCAGCAGGAATGGAGCCGTGAAAAGCATAATGCATATAAACCAATGAAACAAATTGGTGCAGTGCAAGAAAGCAGAGCAAAATGCACAAAACAACACTTGCGCACACACACAGCTAATTAGTGATGGAAACTCATTTCTCCAACCAGAAGTCAGCTTTTTGTAGAAGGAGTCTCATGGAATAGCTTTAAGGGTTACCAATTTCATAGGTTCCATAAAATCTGCCTCAAAGCAAATAGTTGCATCAGGCACGTAAATACAAATCTGAAACAACCAACCTTAAAACTGGCCAAAAAAACAGGGAAGATTACACTTGAAGACTGTTACACACATGAAATCCATGACAGTTGTTTTTGCATATCCTCTAAACCTGGTTATTGCCAAAACCCTAATCCGTTTAAGTCCATTCTCTGTTTCTTTCCTAATTTTATTTTGTCTTTGAGAATTCTACCACTTTCCCAATATTTTCAGAGAGATTCAGAACTTTTCATTGGACCATTTCCAAACTCATTGAAAAGTCTAAATGTCTCGTGGTTCTGTCAAGGAATTTCTTATCATGCGGAACTAGAGCCAGGCCTAGGTAAAAGGTACATAATAAATGAGTGGCTTAAGGAGTGGCATTCTGTCATTGGGGCCAGGAGTCTCTTTTAGAAATTCTAGAGTTTAGAGTCAATTAAGGCCTAGAACTCATGAGGTGGGAGAAGGGCTTTGGCAGGGTTGCAATATAATTGTTGGATTAACACAAGCATCAGACAATGGTTCCTGAGAGAAAAATATTCTCCCTTATTTATATAGTAATGCTTGTTATACTTTCCTCCCCCTCTTTGTTGTCTCTTTTAGGGTAAAGTAGCACAATATCAACCGGAAGAAGCTCTAAAAACAGCTACCATAATGTATGAAGTTCTGAAGTATCTAACGTAAAGATTGAAATTGTAGCAGTAACAACAATAAAGACCACTGAAAAGCATTCTATTACAAATCAATTAATAGAACACATACAAGAGCGCTGGCAGCCTGGCAAATGATGCAGCTCAAGAAGCTTTAGAAGCATCCTAATAGGAGTTTTATCATTTGCTTGCTTAAATTCTAATTCCCTTTTTTTAAAAAGTTTTTTCAAGCTTTTCCCTGACAAATAAAGCTGGAGACCAAATGGAATCTCAAAGAATCAAGTTTTACAGGTTCACCAATAGAATTACAAAGCTTACACAGAAAAACTCATGAGGAAAACAGAGAGTCTGGTGTGTTGGTTAAGAAACTTCACATCATCTCCAGACAGCAATGCACAAGTAAAACCAGGAGATTCAAAGAGGGAAAAAAACCAGGAGATTCAAAGAGAAAGACTAGAATCTCTGAGAAGAGATCAGAGCATTTAAGATGCAGCCTGCGAGCGTCTCAGTAGAAGCATCAACCTTTATGTCTATGCCATATTTGGAACTCAGTAGGCTCCACTCAGACTCCCCTGGGTCACTCAGGCTCAGCAGGGTGCCAAATCCGGAACCATACAGATTGGAACCGGCTGATGTCGCCAATTTCCATTGTTTTTATTAACTTTTTGAACAAACAGACTTGTCTGAGTTTCTCAGACATGATACCGTCACAGCCCTTCTGAGTTCCCACCCAACTTTTTGTTTTCTAACACTGTTTCTATGAAGCAACTACCAGATGAATAGAGCTGGAATTCAACCACAATAACCAGACAACCCCTAAGAGTACACGCATACAGATCATGGAAAACTAGAAAGTTCAGACAGAAGTACATGGGTGGCTTTCAAGCTACTACCTAAAAATAAAGTTTGATCAGCCTATAACAAAAAACGCCATGGCAAAGCATAAAATTTATCTTTAACAGGTGCTCCATGACGACCAAAAAAATCACGAATTCAACAAGGAATCAACCATCAAAATAGCCCTAAAAACTCTAATGACATATATCTTTAATACAGCCTAAAACTCACAACATAACCCGTCAATAGAACCATGAAATTCATGAGAAAATATGAAATTGAAAATAGAGACTTATGGTCTTGATTTAAGAATTTTAGAGAAAAGCTTCAGCCATCATTTTTTTAAAGAATGAACAAATACTTTATCAGAGAAATAGATTGAATTCAGCATAAATAACCATTCAAGAAACCATGAATTATAGCTATGAAGCCCAAAATTAAAATTGGCAAAGAGGCACTTAAATTACAGCATTACAGATCCTCCATTCTTCAGGGCCATTTTTCACATTACAACAAAGCATAAAGATTCACAGGTAGACAGAAATAGGGTTTGGTCTCTCAGGTGCGAACAAAAGGGTTCACCTGAATGCCATTATTTTTCAGGGCAGCAAGCAAAGCTTGAATCCTTTTCTTATAATGGAGAGGCCTGGACTCCTCCTCCTTTGAATCGATCAGAACCTGTGAAATCCCCAATTCTGAGATCCTGTTCCCCAGGTTTTTCCCAACTTTAGCTGCGGCTTGGGAGTCCCAAAACATGTGAGAACGAGGAAATCTGTTAAGTTTTGCCTTGTACTCTGGTAAGAATTCTTGCTCCATTGAAGACGCCATGGCTACAATGGACTCTGTGTTTGTGTTCACCACCTGAGCCAATACTCTTCTGCAACTCACTGCAACTTTGAGAAGATGGCCCATGGCGAATGGGCACACATAGCTTGGAGCTTGGAGCCTCTTGTGCTGTGGTGAAGCAGTGAAAATGGCGATAAAAAGGGCGAGAATGTTAGGGTAGGGTTTCTTGACAAAAATTTCAGAACAGAGTGTGTAAGAAATTGTACTTAGCATCCATGTCATGCTTGCATTTCTCTCTCGCCATGTTCGCGTCTATCTCTGAGAAATTCAACGACTTGCATCTCTCTTTGCCATAAATTCATGTTCTCTCCCGTTCTGTCACGTCTTCTCGTAAATAGGGTTCTCTCTTTCTCCAGGGACTACTCGAAAGACTGCTCTCTCGCTCGATGACGACTGCTCGTGAATAGAGCAGCCAATGTGTCGGGCTGGCCTTGGGCTCGCACCCGAGGGATTCGATCGGGCGGGTTTTTAAGCCAATTGTTATTAGTTAAAATAGGGAAAATTATAGAGTAAAAGGTTTCCATAATTCCCTAACAACATGGAAGATCTATGCTTCGCCTACCATCGAGCCATCCAATTTTGATCTAGTGAACCACTCACCATTTGATCTTAGATCCAACGTCTCAAAGTATTTTATTTTTAATTTTTGTTATACAAATTGTATTAATATAAAATTTGGTTGTATTAATATAAAAATTGGTACGTGCTATCTTTTCATTGGGGTGCACCTATAAAAAATATTAAAAATAAATTTTCAATAAAATATAATAACCAAAATACCCCTTGAAACTTTTTGAAATATTTTGATCATTTTTTTTATTGTAAATATTTTTTTTAATATTTTTTACAAGTGCATGTTTAATAGAGGATTGGACGCCGTGTTAAAATAATTTATATAAAAAATATTACAAATAAAACAGTGTACAGACATGACATTGTGATTGGGGCAATCTTAGCCCTCCATTCAAAATGGGCGGTTAGATCAGAGGTATAAGTTTTATGTTAGGGAAGCATAGAAAGTTTGTATACTTACCCAAAAGCTAAAACTATTTCTGTCATTGATATTCTCTCTCTACTTACCTAGCCAAAACAACACTCTCTCTCATATCTATATTTTCTCTCTCTAGTTTCTCCCAAAACTATCCATCTCTATATTTCCCTCTCTACCCAATTTTTTTTTTTGCGGTGTAGTACATTTCGTGTCGGACCGCCTTTTTAGCCAAAAAACTTCAAGAAAGTTATCGGTCGAATTTTTTTTTGCAGTCTAGCACACATTTTTTTTTTTGGGGTTTGGGAGCATGTTTTTGTGTGCCGAACCGCAAAAAGATTTCATTGTCGAACCGTATTTTCAAGCCTTGTATCATTTGATGTAGAGAGAATAAGAGTGACGATAGGTAAAGAGAGAGAGAGAGAAAAAGAGAATGTGAAATAATAGGCCTGTAGGTAAAGAGAGAATAAGAGAGGTAGAGAGAGAAAGTGCATTTTGAGACAAATTGATAGCATGTCACTAATCTTTTCAAAAGGGGAAGAGATGGAACAAATGACATTTTAATCCTAAAACTCATAAACTATTTGACTGCGGGTAGATATAAGAATAAATAATTTGGAGTTTGGGATATAATACAAAAAGTAATTAGAAGTAGAATATGTGAAAAGTTAGAATTGGGGATATCTATAATTTTCCAGAAAAATTATTAGGTAAAATATACAATGAAACCATTTACTGTTGGTGCAATGTGCTCATAATTAATCTTTACCAATGGATGTGAAATGGATGGTTGCATTTATTCCATTAACTAAGCTCAAACTTAAAAAATATAAATGGTTTTATTATAAATAATCTCAATATATAAAAAGATTATTTTAGTTTTAATGTAAAGAGATCACAACTTTTATTGTCTTTCATATTTGGGTGCAGTTGGTATATGGATGCTTCCGTAGTTGTAGAGGTAAGGTGCACCTTCAAATTATATCATGGTATATAATTTTGATTTAAAATGTTCTTATGATTATCTCAAAATCTATTTTTATATTTGATTATAAAATTTTAAATTTAAAAAATTGTTAAAATCAAGTAGATTTATAAACATATGAAAATCTTGAAAATAGACAGTGTAGACAATATGTTGTAAAATATGTAGATAATATGTTGTAAAATACACTATTTATGAGACTTGAAATCTTTTTATTTTTCATGTTCATACATCTCGATGTCGAGATGATCAATCAAAGGGTTTTTCAAAAGTAAAACTATCTTTTCCGATAGATTTTTGAGGTGCATCCGTAGCTGTAGAGGTAAGGTTGCAATCTTATATAAACTTTTTCCTTCATATTTTAACTCAAATATTTGGTTGTAGACTCAAAGTTTAAAATAACGAAAAATAAATTACGGAACTTTGTGAGACCCATCTCTTTATAATAATGGTAAATAATTTCATGAGGTTTTTATAAGACCTAGGTTTTATAAAAACAAAATAAAATCTCACCTCAAATCCTCATGCAGAAAATATTTTTAGCGACAAAAATCTCTATGATGGCTCTAAAATCAATATCCAACACCAACAAAAAAAAAATAAGACTCATCAAATATTAATAAAGGATAATTTAGCCCCTATGATAAATTGTGAGAGGTTCATCCCTTATTTGAGATTTTCCGAATAGATAAAAAAAGGACTTTCATGTAAAATGGGAATATTTTCGAGCCATTTTTTAGTTTTGAAAAGAATACGAGTATCCAATCGAGAACTTTAAAAGTTAATGGAAAAAGTTGATATGATGTTGGCACCATAAAAAGTAGAATTAAGGTGCACCATTAAAATCCATTGCAAAATGTTGTTTTGATGTTTGAAAAATATCAAATTGATCATTTCAAGATCGAGATGTATAAATATAAACAAAAAAAAAGAAGTTCTCAACTATGAAAAATAGTACATCTTGCAATATATTATATTTACTTTCAAAATTTTCATGTATTTGTAGATATACTTATTAAAATTATTTTTAAATTTTATAATTAGATGTATAAATAGATTCTTGCACCATGTTAAAAAATTTTTATAGTAAAATTACATCTTATCACAAAATTTGGAAATGTGTTTTTTTATAGTAATGAACCTATAAGACCGTCGCACATTTATGTGTGTAGGACCTTAAATGATCACTATTGACTTTGGTACATATCTCTAAAAAAAAGTCCAGTCTTAATAATAATTTTTTAAAAAATTTATGTCAAATTTGAAGGTGATTATTCGAGGTCCTATACACGTTACACGGAGAAGGGTCGATCATTTTTTTTTTTTTTTTTTTTATAAATTTTATTTTTTTACAAAATTTGAAGCCGCAGCTTATTTACTTTGATTATTTAGGGTATGCAAACCACACCAGAAATTAAAATCCTCGGTTTCTCACTCTCTACGAGAAAATGAAATATTCTCCAGCTAAAGTTTCCCCTTGTCAACCAATTGATGGAACCCTCGGTGCCCATCCGCGCTCCGTATGCGCCTGAAACTTGTCGTCAGTGATCGTGGTTTCTTCTCCTTTAATGGAGGGTTCGAATTTAATGGCTTCGATTCATCAGAGAGAGCAGAGGCGCTTGGCTTCAATCTTATTATCTCTCTGCCTCTTTTTTCTGGCCATTGTTTCTGGTATCCGGTAAAGTTCCTGCATCAAGAGACGTATGCATGAATAACTAGCGAATGGTTGAATTTAGAGAGAGAGAGAGAGAGGGAGACGGAGGGAGGATAATCAGTGGCAAAAGATTAAAGTTATAGAGAGAGAGAATGCAAAAGACTCAATTTATAGATAGAGAATGTAAAAGACTAAATTTATAGACAGAGAGTTGAATCTTCTTCTTTTTATACAGTTACTCTGATCTTTCTTTGTAGCAATTCTTTTTTTTTCTTCCTGTTTTTTATTTATTTTTGGGTGGCTCATATTTTCGTGAATTTTGCTAGTGAAATTCTAAGAGAGTAGTAAATTTTTTATTACTTATTTTCTGCATAAAATTAGCTGAGAGAGAGAGAGAGAGAGAGAGAGAGAGAGAGAGAGAGAGAGAGAGAGAGAGAGAGAGAGAGATTATTTAAGTGCAAGTTTTGAAAATATGGTTCAAATTGAATGGTATTCAAGAGAATATTTATTTCCAAGGTATGTACAAGAATTTTTGTCATCTATGTGTACGTGTGCAGTCAATCTAATTGATTAGTTGATGCGATTTTAGAATTCCATGATAATTATATAAAGCTTTACGGTTCTATAGATATTGCTTTATTTGGAAGTTTCATAGCTAGATTAAATATGATATCTGTGTTAGTATTGATTTGAGATGGTTCCTAGAAAAAAATTTCGTGGACCAAAATATTTAAGGAGGCCTATCTAACAGGAACCACTTAGGATTATCATCAATCTCGTGGCATTCATAATGTTTTCTTCGTTTTTTTGATGCTGTACATTCATAGTGTTATACACATAACAATACCAAAATCAGTAAACAAATAACATCCAAAAGGGCTTCCCAAACTACAGCAGTATGCCTAAAACTATACTTCTTCCTTTACTTCTTTTTCCCTAAACATATATCACCAACATATGAATAACCAAGGCAACATAAAGGAATGTTCTCAACAATATGTTATCCACCAACAATGAGCATGGAAAATAGATGCACAACCATAATAGAGATGCTGGAAATGAACCAATCCTTGGGTCAATTCATTGTAATGAAAAGAAGCACTTCAATGGATATCTGGTTAGATAAATAGAAGGAAAATAGTGTAGGGCATGAGGCTGGGCAGCACTTGTTTTTAGGTTGGCCTTGCAAAGGTTAGGGTGCTCCCTTGTGACCAAGCCACCTCTAAAATTTTTACAGAGAAAGGGAGGAAGTATGGGTGAGAAGATAGAGAGAGACTAGAGCACCATAGCTTTCTTCCAACCCATGCCACTTAAAGCTTCCATATTCCAATGTGGCATTGCAAAGCTTAGGGTGCTCCCTCGTGACAAAAGCACCTCTGATATTTTGTGTGTGTGTGTGTGTGTGTGTGTGTGTGAGAGAGAGAGAGAGAGAGAGAGAGAGAGAGAGAGAGAGCACCATAGCTCTCTCCTCCAACCCATGCCTTTTAAAGCTTCCATATTCCAACTAGTGATTTTGGTGAATGAGTTTTTCTTACACTTGGCGAAAGGGGTTTGTGCAAATATTATTATATGGGCATTCCAAGTCTCTGTGCGTCGATGATGCATGTTGGGCATTTCAGGTTTTCATCCCGATGACATGTGTTGTATGAGCATCTTTGTGATGTGATGGTTAGTGATATAATCATTTCTTTGTAATCCATGCACTTGTCTAGTTGCCTTTCTGAGCATTCATGGGGGATTGGACCTTTTGTGGTTCACCCTTTTGATGTGCTAATATGGTTATTTGGGCAGTTGAGTATCTCTTAGTGAGATATATCTCATTGTGAGATTGTATGACAACTCATTGCAACAACAAAGAATCAACGCCTCAGTAATGGATGCATGTATATCGTCTATAGTGCGGGTGCCCTACACATTTATTGTTGGGTATTGTGTGAGAGAGTTGTTAATCCAAAAGCATATGCCATGATGTTAATAAGATGGTTGATGAACACATAATAAGTCACGAGTAATGAGCGTGGGAAAGTGTGTACTTGATGCCATTGAGTGGATAAAATATATATGGATGGACTGTGGATCAACTGAGGGTGTATAGCTCATGTGGTTGTAGATAGAGCTCACTGTTTCAGTGGATGGATGATTTTATAGAGCAAAACCATGTCAAAAATAGTGGGAGGATGTTGGGCACATTTTTTCTCCATGTTTTTTGTTTTCCAAAATTAGCCGTTTTCAAAAATCACCAATATGCCCGTAACTTCTAATATTTTGCATGGACACCTTATACCAAGTGCAAGAAGAAATCATTCCCCAATAACCATCCATTGGAATATGGAAGCTTTAAGAGGCAGGGGTTGGAGGAGAGAGCTATGGTGCTCTAGTCTCTCTCCCTCTCCTCACCCCTACTTCCTCTCTCTCTCTCAAAATGTGAGAGGTACCGTGGTCACAAAGGAGCACCCTAGGCGTTGTAAGTCTACCATGAAAACATCCACTGCCCATGCTCATGCCATACACTATTTTCCTTCTACTTCTCTAACCTAATATCCGTTGAAGTGCTTCTTTCATTACAGTGAATCTACCTAAGGATTGACTGATTAACAGCATCTCTTTGTGGTTGTGCATCTATTTTTGATGCTCAATGTTTGTGGACAACGGATTGGTAAGGATGTTCCTTTCTCTTGCCTTGGTTATTCATGTATTAATGATATATGTTTAAGGGGAAATAAGTAAAGGAGTAAGTATAGTTTTGAGCATATAGTTGTAGTTTGAAGAGCTCTTTTGGATGTTATTTGCATGCTGATTTTGATATTGTTAATTGCCTAGGAATTTATGCATGCTATGTGATCGATGATATTCCCAAGTGCTTCCTGTTAGATAAACTTCATTGCATACTTTGGTTTTTTGCTAGATTTTCATGTAGTAGCCATCTCAAATCGTTCCTAACATTTGGTATCAAAGCAATGTATTTTGCTTCCATGGTGGAGGGTAAAATGCACTTTTGCTTTTTACTTCCCCACGATATACATGCCGTAACAAAGGTCAGCACCCATCTTGGTGTGGATTAAATATGCATCACTATAACCTTCAAGAATTAGATCCTTAGTCCCATAGCATTAGCATTGGCCATGACTTGTGTCCCTTTAAAAATCTAAATATCATCTTAACCAATTTCCAATGTTCAATTCCCACGTTGGTCCTATATCGAGTAGCAACCCCCATAGCGTAAGCACATGAGGTCCAAAACAATTCATCAAATAGTTAAGAGAACCTATGGCTTGTGTATAATGATATTTCTTCACAATTATTAGTTTTGGACGCATTTCTACGGATGCTTTACAATTTTTGTCAATTGGGTTGGCCATTGGTTTGGAGTCCACCATATTAAATTTTTTAGTATCTTAGGGGCATAATGCTCTTGATTAAGATATAAAAATGTTTTATTTCTATATTTAGTCACTTTGATTCCTACGATATATATTTCATCACAAATTTGGAGGACAACCACTCTTTACAATCAGCAGTGGCTTTTCCATCACTCCCTATTAAACTATGTCATGTATGTATAGGGCTAAAGCTAAATTTACACCTGAACTCCATCGAGTATATACACAACTTACTTTAGTTTCTTGGCTTTGAGATTCAAAACTTTCAATTTGACTTCCTCTTCCAATTTTTTTTGAGGAAATGTTAACTTTATAATTATAAAATACAGTATTACATCATCTAAAATAAAGAAGGCAATCCACAAGTTGGGCGCTCAGACTACAGGTAGAGAGGGTTAGTGAGAGAAAGAGGGAAAATAAGAGAGGGTTACAATAAAATAAACAAGTGGAAAAAATCAAGATACATGGATTAGAGTTGTAGAAAGGGAGGGTGGTTTTGGGAGATAAGAGCCCATGAGAACCCAGGAGAAAGTTAAATCTGCTGCATCACGAGTGGATGGTCTGATGAGTGCTGTCTGTATTAAGGCGGGAACACCGTGGGGGTGAAGTAGCAACTCAGCTGCAGGAGGTAAAGCCAGTGCTAGCTGAGTTGCACCTGTCCGTGAGGTCCCTGCATAAGATATGAAGAAGAAGAGGCGTGCAGTAGGGTAAGAGGAACGAGGAGTGCAAGAGAAGAGAATGTGAGTCATAGGTGGTGAGAGATATGGGTAAGGAGAGAGTATAGAGTGAGAGTGATGTGTGGTGGGAAGGAAAAGAAGGTGCATTAGGAGAGAAGTGTGTGTACAAAGAGGGAAAGGGGGTAATGAGGTGGAGATAAGAAAGAGATGGAAGCGAGGGGAGGAGAGAGAGAGAGGAAAAGGAGAGTAAGTTGCGAGGCTTACACACTAGAAGGCCTCCTCGTAGGGAAAATTTTTTTCTTCTACTTTTTTTTTTTTTTCCTTCCTTTTTTTTCCCCCTTTTTTCTTGTTCTCTTTTCTTTTTCTTTTTTCCCCCCTTATTCCACTCTCTTTTTTTTCTTGAGAGGGGAAGGAGAAGATAAGAGAATGAAGAGAGATAGAAGCTGAGTGTTTCAGAGAATGGAGGGTGCACCTCATGTGTTGCAAGCTCCTTCTTTGTCCAACCTATCTACTTCGGTGTTGGCCTCTCGAAGGATGTGCTTGAAGGTTACCTGTGGTAGTGAACTGCATAAAAAGGAGATATGCTCACAAATAGAATTCAGCTGCCAAGGGGTCTGTGAATGTTGGGTGTCCCAGGAGATAGTATTGCTGGAATCCAACTCTATTATAAGTCCCTGGAATTGTGACCCATATTGAATTACTTGCTTGAGGCCTTCTCGGAGAGCCGAGGCTTATGCTGTGGTGGAGTCTGTGATCTCTATGTACCCCAAGAAGGCGAGAAATATACCATCTGAATTTGCCATAGTACCTCCAAAACCAGAGGAGCCAAGATTTCCTAAGGGTCAGCCATCTGTGTTAAGTTTAAGGAATCCTGGCTGAGGTGGGGCCACTGAGCTCTGAATCTGGTCGAGAGAGCCGAGAGGTTCAGGAGGGAATCCCAATTAGCTAGAAAGTGAGAGATAGGAAGGTTGGCAAAGATAGGGATGACTTTTCCCCTGAGGAGATAAAGATGAGGGCGGAATCAACAATAGAACGTTCATGGCTAGAGTGTCCTCTAAAGGTCCTAGAGTTTCTTTCCAACCAGATGCTCAAGAGAAGAGCTGCACCGACAGTTGCTGCAGTTTTCTGCCATTTCTAGGAAATGGCGGGGATAGAAGAGCAGAGAATAGACTAGCTAGGGAAGGGGGGGAGTAGCCCATTGAAGGTCCAAGAGATTAAGAAGAGATGACCAAAGGCAGGAAGAGACCTCATAATGGATGAAGAGATGAGGGTTAGTCTCCAAGATGTGGAGACACATAATGCGTCGATTGGGTAAAGAGGGCCCATGTCTCTGCAGTTGGTCTCATATAAGGGCCTTGCCCTTACAAATGCAACATATGCCTCCATTTAATGATCATCAACATCATAATGATAGCTATTGCTAGTATTATCCTTATTGAGGATTTCCCTATTACTGGTGAAAATATTTCTCGGTAATCAATACATTCCTTTTGACTTAGGGAAAGGTTTCTATACTCCCCCTACAGCATAAAAGGTATGTGCTTCCCCTCCCTTCCAGCCATCCAATTTAAGATCAAGTGAGCCATACAACGCTTGATCTAGATCTGACGCCTCAAGAGTATTTTATTTTTGATTTTTTTGTACAATTTGTATGAGTATGAAATTTGGTACGTATCATCTTCTCAATGGGGCACACCTACGAAAAATATTTTTAAAAAAATTTCGATAACATAAAATGACTAAAATACCCTTTGAAGCTTTCAGGGGTATTTTAGCCATTTTATTTTATTGATAGTATTTTTATATTTTTTTTGCAAATGCGAATTCAAGAGAGGGGTGGACGTCCAAAATTTGGTATCAAAATAATTTCTAGAAAAAATATTAAAAATAAAATAGTGTAGAGATGTGACAGTGATTGTGGTCATCTCATCCGTCCATTCAGAATGGATGGTTGGATAAGGGGAAGCATACAATTTTTATGCTGTAGGGGAAGCATAGAAAGCTTGCCCTTTGACTGAACCCCTTAGCCACCAATCTAACTTTATACTTATCAACATACCATCAAAATTACTAACAATTGTCTTTCTACTTTGAGGGCAAATCCGTTATGATCTATGTTTTATTTTTTATTAGGGACTTATGCTCATCGTTCATAACTTCCATCCAACTACTCGCATCATTCAAGCTAATCGCTTCTTTAAAAGTTTGGGGTACTTCGTTTAATCCATTTTAACATAATTGTCTAAATAGCTAGGTCATTTAATTTCCCTAGTACTTCTTCTAGGCTCATAAGATTAAGGACTTTGATAATCTCTAGAAGAACTTCTAACATCCACTATGCTAGGGTCTTTTGATTCTACATGAAAAGAGAAAAAAACTAGAACCTAAAACAGTTGAGTGCTATTTGTGGGGTATTTGGCTGGTTCCAAGGGATATGGATTTTATAATGACGAAACTAAAGAAATTATAGAGAGCAGAGAAGCTCACTTCTTTGAAGGCCTTGAAATACCTAAAATTAAGCCAGCTGGACTTTTAGAATAAATTACTTAGAAGGGCTACTACAAAGGCATTTATCTCCTATTTAGTAATGATAAGAAACTAGATGGGTTGAACTTTTCTATCTGGAAAATTAAATTGTTGTCTTGCTTCATACTATGGAGTTGCTACATAAGATTAATGAAGAGAAACTAGCTGAACCTATTGATGATACAACTCTTAGGGATGGGCAAACGTGTACCAAGTGGAAAAATGATGATCTCACATGTAGAGGTGCCATCTTAAATTGTCTTAGTGATAGATTACATAAAGTATTTGAATGTTATGCCAATGCTAAAGATTTGTCGACTAATTGAAAAGAGGCATTCCGATGATAACTATGTGGCTAACTGTGAGTTATATGAAAGATAAAATATCTATGAAATGAAGGAAAATTAATCGGTGCTTGAATGTTTGGCACAGAAGGCTTGGTCCCATTGATTATGAAAGAATAACAAGCTTGAATTCTATTCATTGTTGGAATGTATTTCAAATTTGTCTTTGATGCTGTTTTTCTAATTCTCTTGTTGTAATTATCTTTGAATCCCCAAATTATTTTTCAGACTCAATGATTTCCAACCAACATCTTGTTTAAAGAAATGTGTTGCTCGGTCTGGATTGGTTTTTTGACTTTGAGACAGTGAAATTTCTGCATTTCTATTAGTTTCATCTTACGTAGTTTTCTCCATGTACTTTTACCTGGTCATGGGTTGAAAAATCCACGAGATATGTTCCAAGAAAATTCTCTTAACAGAAGCTATGTAATGATTGTTAAGTTTGCTTGATGTTCTTGATTCTACGCCTTCTGCTGTTACGTATTTTATATGACTACACTCCATTAAGCATGCTTTTTTTTGTGTAAATGCAACAAAATCATAACGTGGATAAAAAATTCCTTCTTAATCAGTGCATTGTTTGATGGCTAGGGAGTACAGGGAGCCGAATCCTTAAAATTTCTCAAATTTGAGGACCTTGCTATTGTTTTATGACACTTAACCTTCAATAAATGGCTTTATTTCCTTCTATAGTATCTATATTAAAAAATTGCCTCACAATTACTGAAACTGTATTTAAATTTATTTCATGTAGCCAGGCAGAACTACATTGTTTGTAAAAAAAATTATTATATTGATCATTACAACCAATAACTGCTTCTTTGCAGGGATGATTTTAGACCTATTGAGAAAGAATTTTGCAAAAATACTGTTCAAGGAAGATACTTACTGTCGGATGATCATGGTACGTGCCAAATAAAGTGTATTTTGCTTGCTCTTTCTTATGAGTTGCTAAATCTGTTCTGTACCATCTGTCATTTTATTAATGGATTTCTCTGATTTCTTTTTCTTCTTGTTTGGATGTCACTTGCGATTCTTATAGTATTGAAAGTGAAGAGATGAATAACATAGCAATCAATCAACTTTCATTATTTTTATCCATTCACTTTTTTTTTTTTCCTCTCATTGCTATTCATGGCAGCAACTCTTGGTCTTGTGCAGGCCATGTATGTGATGTTCTCTCAATTGATCCATGGTCTCAATGTTGCCCTGAAAGAGGAGAGCGTTTCTCTTGTCAGTGAGTTTTTCTCTAAGTCGCCACTTCACAAATACTAAATATTGACAACTTGTGTCTTTATGTTGAGTTTTGTGTCGCAGGGGATGTAATCTTGTCTCACAATGTTGTAACTCTTATGAATATTGTGTATCTTGCTGCTTGAGTCCAGATCGGGTATATTTCACAGCAAGGGCATGCATTTTTGTTATCTCCATGTATCATTGAGATTGATTTTTATGTTTCATCTCATGGTGTCCACAGACAAATAAAGAGTTTGCATTGAAAGTGAGGATAGGCAAGCCAGTAACTGCAGGTAATTGGAGTTTAAAATTATGATTTTTCATCTGGGAAGGTATATTGAATATATTGATATTGGTTATTCTGAATTTAATATATTCTACTTTCATTCAATTCCATTATTGCAGGCACTTATGCTAGTGTGTTTGATTTTTGTGCTGGAAGGTGCCGCCACAATTCTGCTAGCGTGGTACTGCATGACTCTAACCTTTAAATTGGTTCATGGCTTTCCTTTCTTCTATGGGAAAGTATGATAATATCCAATGGTTTATGTAAAACTCGTATGGTCATCACCATCCAATGGAAAAATGACTGGTGGTCTAGGGAGATTACATTCCACCATAGGAGTCGTTGCCTAGTGGTTCCCCCTCAGTGTCTAAGACTGTTCATCATTCCAATGGACCATGATGATCCAATGGACTACGGTCCTTCCATATCCCATTTGATTATCAGTTTCTTTCCCCCCATCATTGTTAATTTCACTTTTCTAACTTTGAATTATTATTCACTTTAATACCCTCCCACTCTTCAAAAAAAAAATGAACATGTTCGGCCAGGCTAGTGGAATTTGTCTTAGCTGATTGTCATCATCATCATAGCCTTATCCCAACTATTTAGGATCGGCTGCACGAATCATGTTCCGTCATTCTACTCTATCAAGGGCCATACCCTCAGTAAGATCATTAGTCCCCAGATCTTTTCTCATTACTTCTATTGATGTTCCTTTGGGCCTTTCTCTTGCCCTTTAAGAGCCTTCCACTTGAACCAAATGACACCACCTAACCGGTATTGTATTGAGTCTATGTTGTACACAGCCAACGCACCTAAGTCTACTTTCCCTCATCTTATCGCCTATTGAAGTCGCACCTAAATTCCCTCGAATGTATTCATTTCAAATTCTATCCTTTCTTGTCGTGCCACTCATCTATTTCAACATCTTCAACTTAGCTACACTCATCCCTCGAATGTATTCATTTCAAATTCTATCCTTTCTTGTCTTGCCACTCATCTATCTTAACATCTTCAACTCAGCTACACTCATCCTATGGGTATGTTGTTTTTTGACCGTCCAACAGTTCCATCCCAAAAAGCAAAGCTTGTCTGACATCTGTACTATAGAACTTGCCTTTTAGCTTCATTGGTATGTGGCGATCGCATAAAGCTTCGGATGCACATCTCCTCTTCGCTCATTCAGCTCTAATTCTATGTTCGACATCTTCCTCAATCCCTCAATTTTCCTGAATTATTGACCCAAGATATTGAAAATACTCTCTTTTAGGTATTTCTTGGTCATCAATCTTAACTGCTTTCTTGTATTTATTCATATTATTACTAATCTTGCATTTCATATATTCTGTCTTAGTCCCGCCAAATTTTAAACCTTTAGATTCTAGAGCATTCCAATGTTCTAACTTTGCGTTGACGCTGCTTCTAGTCTTATCTATCAAAACTATGTCATTCACGAAAAACATACACCACGGTACCTCATCTTGTAGGTGCTTAATCAACTCGTCCTTAACTAAAACAAAGAGATATGGGCTCAACACTGACCCCTGATATAGGCCTATTGTCACTGAAAACTCACTTGTCTCACCTCTAGTTGTCTGCATACTAGTTAGCGCTCCCTCGTACATATCTCTCATTGTATCAATAAAGCATCTAGAGCCTCATTTCTTTCCACCCATCAAATTAAATCTCTAGGTAGTAGGTACCCTATCGTAAGTTTTCTTTAAATCAATAAAGAACATGTAGAGGTTTTTTTCCTTTTTCCTGAACTTTTCAATCAATTGCTTAAGTAGGAAAATGGCCTCAATTGTTAACCTTCCTGGTATATAACCGAGTTGATTTTCTAACACGCTGGTTTCATGCCTTAGTCGTTGCTCAATCTCTCTCTCCTATAGCTTTATAGTGTAGCTCATAAGTTTGATCCCTCATTAGTCCGCACAATTATGTATGTCTCATTTATTTTGGTAAAATAGGTATCACAATACTTTTCCTCTATTTGTTTGGCATTTTCTTTGTTCTCGACACCCTGTTAAATGGCTTCGTCAGCTAGCATATGCCAATCTCCTCCATGCACTTTCAAACCTCTTTCGGGATACCATCTGCTCCTAAAGCCTTTGATATTTTTACGTTCTTTCACTTCAGATATCCTAATCCTGCAAATGTATCTATGATCTTCTCCCTCATTTATGCCAAAGGTTCCTCTTTTGATACCATTGTGTTCGGCATTTGTGTGCACACACACACACACACAATATATATATATATATATATATAGATATATATATATGAAAAATGCTGAGATTAGCCCCTAGCTCATATGAACATATGGGCCCAACGGCCCAGATTGAATCTGGGCCGATCTGACTGTCACGACCTCATTTTGTGTTTGAATTTTAATTTTTTTCTACAAATCCAAATAACTTGAAATTTTAGGTGTCCATTCTTCTCATCAAGGGGCACCTAATAATTAAAAAATAATTCGCAAGAAATAAATTGATCAAAATACCCCTAAAATATTTCAGGGGTACTTTGGTCAATTTATTTCTTGCAAATTAATTTTTTGATATTTTTATTAGATTATCCTATTTTCGAAGAACACATGCCTGAAAATTCAAAATTTGGATTCGTAGAAAAAAAAATTAAAATTAAAATTTGAAATGAGGTCGTGACCGTCAAATCGGCCCAGATTCAACCTGGGCTGTTGGGCTCATATGTTCATATGAGCTAGTGGGCTAATCTCAGCATTTTCTATATATATATATATATATATATATATATATATATATACATTGAAGGTTGTAGAAAAGAATAATAATTTTGAGAATGAGGTTAAGTACTAGAAATGAGAGACTGAAAATTCAAGCATTTGCATGGGTATTCAAACAAACACTATGAGGTATGTATAAGCTTTGTTTATAGATTGTAAATCGTCACAAAATCTCCAATCTCTTGGATACTGGCAAAACCTAAAGATTTTTGGAAATCCAGTTTGCATTATAAAATATGATCCATATGGTCATAGTAGCAACGATGACAATGGGTATATATTGGCCTCCAATCAATTGCTTGAATAGTGATGGAGAAAAAGCAGGGTTGAGAAATTCTTTAATTTTTTTAGGGGAACCCCTCCCTCCCACACCTTCCAAGCCATTGATGAGACGGTGATAACCTCCAAGTGATGAAGTTTTAATGACTATATGGATCATATTATAAGGCCCATTCTGTTTGCTGAATGTCAAGCGCTGAAATAAGTTTTATTTTTTGGGAAAATATCTCCTTATCCCCTATTTTTAACTTCTATATCTCATGAGACCCAAGAATTGAAAATATTACTTGTAAGCAAAAGGTCTCCATCTTTTCTATCTTACAACCCCCTGGACCCCTTTGACCATAAATTTTTTACCCCAATAAATACTAAAATGACACCCTATTTAAACTCCATCTCTCTCTCTCTCTCTCTCTAAAACTCCATGTCTCTCTCTTCACTTCTCGATGAGTTGACCAGCCAAGGGGTTTAGCTTGAGTTCGAACACGAGCACAACTTCTTATGTATGAGAGAGATAGAGTTTTAGAGAGAGAGAGATGGAGTTTGGTTTCAGAGAGAGATAGAGTTTTAGAGAGAGAAAGAGATGGAGTTTGAGTTTTAAGGAGAGATGGAGTTTTGAGAGAGAGAGAGACGATGATGTGAGAGAGAGATGGAGTTTGGGTTTTTGAGAGAGATGGAATTTTGAGAGAGAGAGAGAGATGATGATGTGAGAGAGAGGAGTTTTAGAGAGAGAGAGAGAGTCATTTCATAAGTTGTTGAGGTCAATAATACATGGTCAAAAGGGTTTAGGGGTTGGAAGATAGAAAAGATGGAGTCTTTTTGCTTGCAAGTAATATTTTCAATTCTTGGGTCTGATGAGATATAGAAGTTAAAAATAGGGGATAATAGGATATTTTCCCTTTTTTTTATTGAGAGATGCGATCCATAAAAAGAGAGAATACTTATTTGGAACGCAGTGGGGACAGGCGTATTTTCTTCATGTTATCGTTTTACATTTTTCAGGTTCATGAGAATGCTTATGCCAGTGACTTCCATCACTGCTTCTCTTTGCAGCCAAACACTTCTGGTGAGTCAACAATGCTTTTCTATTGGTCTGATCCATTGTCTCAAATGGCTGAGAATTTACTGGAAGGAATTTCGACGGTTAGCTAAGCATTATGTAATTTGAAAATTAGTACTAGAAAATTGCATTGAGTTATCTATAATAGTGTTTAGGATTAAGCACCTGTAAGAATTTTGAGTTTGTGAAATGCCGTATTTTGCATTGAGCAATCTGTTTTACTTGGTCATTCAGCAATAATATTTGATAGTTCAATCCTACAGCACTATTACAGTAAAAAAGTGTAGAAATGTAGCCCCAAAAATATTATATTTTTATCATTTAGACACTACATCCCCAGTTCTAATCCTACTGCTGAACAACCCCATGAAATTATATTATTATATGGGATAGTACACTTTTGTGATTAATGGTTCAATGAAAATTGTACCGGAATTGGCAAATAACATGGTTTAGCATTCTTATTGAGGCAGGACCTGTGGATGCTACCATAGAAGAAAGATTGGCTGGAATCAATGTGTTTGTGGGAAGGTAATATTTCTTTTTTATTTGATAACTTGGAATGTGAGAGATTGCATGAGTTATTTGTCTTCTTTTTAATAAACAAGGTTTTTCCTTAAGTTCAAAAGCTGGAGCTATTTGGAGGTAATGACCAACCGTTGTATTTGTTTTGAGGACAGGCAAGGGCAGTCATGCAACTCAGTTTGCAAGTCACAGGGCCAGTCTTGTGTTGTAAACAAGCTGTTGGTTTTGAATACCTGTGAAATGTGAGCTTGCTAAACTTTATGTACAATTTTTGCGGCAACTTTCCTTTTTATTCGCACTGTAAGTTCCCATATGTAAATCTAAAGAGCCTGGTGATTTCCCCCCTTCTATCGTCTTTGTGTAGTCAGTTTCTGAGGACATGAATTTTATAGGCATGCTCATACGAATGCTAATGTTGGCTAGAGAGCCTGACAAGAGTTACTAGCAATTTTTTCTCCCTTGTTTGGTGGTTTCTTTTCTGCAATGAGAAGAGTTAACTAGCAAGTTTTTCTCCCTTGTTTCATGGTTGCTTCTCTGCAATGTGTGGTCTTGATATTTCTTTCTTCATTTCTTTTCGTAAAAGAAAATTTATGGTTTCAACATAATTGAAGAAACGGTGTTACTATTTGATGAATTTTGATTTGGGACTCTGTACGATCCTTACCTTCATCATGAGCATTGTTTCCTTGGTGTATTTCACTTTTACAATACTCATGGGCATTTAAAAGAATCATTTTACTTTTTCCCACTTAACACCACACTGATAATCTCTGCTTGTACAGGATGCAGAGGTATATGAGTTGCAAAGGGGCGTGTGTGGCCAGTAGGGGAGTTGATCAACCTGCAGAAGTTGCAGATAATGCTCCAAAGCATATGGTTTACTACTACTCTTTTCCTTTTCCCTAGGCAGTTGCTATTTTACTTGATACTACAAGATTATCTTTTTAGGTTTTGATCAATTTCACTGGCCTTTGATTAGATAATGTGGATTATCGTTGAGTTTTTTATTCTGTTCTATGATTTATTTCATGTCACAAAGAGGTTACGGTAGTATTTAAAAAGGCTAGATTAAATTACAAAAAGGAAAATAAAATTTTATGGTTCTTTTATTTGGAGAACTTTTGAAGTCGTTTGGCTTAATTTTGTACTTGGAAAGGGTTTTGCATCCCGTTAGAGAATGCTTTGTCTTCAGTGTTTTGGGAATGATGTGGAAAAACTCTCTCTCTCTCTCTCTAACAAAATGGAACTCATTGCAGAATCCAGGCTCATGCTTGTATACTCAAACACTGTCGGAGCTGTCATGTGAAGGTTGTCACTCGCAAACAAAGAGGTTGTGTCCATGTGCAGAGAGAGAGAGTCCATTTTTAGGATCAACATAAATTCAAATTCATTACGTTTCGGTTTAATTCATGTAAATCAAGTATGTTTCCTGTTCATTCCTGTCCATCAAGTAAATTTTGCTTTCATCTTTGGTGCATATAAGTTGAGAGATTAATGCATGGACTGCCCTATCTATTTGCTCTGTAGCCATATTCACATGTGGAAAGATGATTTTATAATTGGAATTATATATGTAAAGTAACATATAGTTGATTGAATTCGACAAGGGTGTGGTTTCTATAAGGTTGCAACTTTAAACAATCCAATTAAGGTGCACCTCCAAATTTTATCATAACATGTAATTTTGGTGTAAAAAATTCTTTAGGATTATCTAAAAATGTATTTTCATATCTAATTATAAAATTTTAAACTCCAAAATTGGTTAAAATCATGTAGATTTATAAACATGTGAAAATCTTGAAAAGGACAGTCTAGATAGACAATGTGTTGTTTTTTTTTTTATACATTCATACATCTCGATATCAAGATGATTAATTAGAGGTTCTTTCAATATTAAAACAATCTTTTTCGATGGGTTTTTAAGGGGCATCTGTAATTCTACATTTTAAGGATGCAACCTTATATAAACTTTTCCCATTCAACAATCACATTGAAACAATAAATCGGGAACCCTATGCTTCAGTTTGAGACATCTAGGATTGCTCATGCGCTCCTTGCTCCTTTACATGGATATGAGAGAGAGAGAGAGAGAGAGAGAGAGAGAGAGAGGAGTTTAAAATGCATTGATTGACAAATTGGATTCGGGCTCCAGCTCCCATGGGGCCAATTCTGATTTACCCAGTACGATTGGTGCGATTTCTGAGTCAGCTATATTTATAGAACATGAAAAATACAAGAAAATTGATGAACTAGATCAATTATGGGGTCTTTTAACCAGCCTTGCAATCCTATCCTGTGATTTCCAAGTCGGTTTGGTGATTTTTATTTTTTTTAGGCAATTTCGCGGGGAAGATATGTTTTAGGAGAGTGTTAGTGGGGTGGTTTTATTGAGAATTGAAAACTATAACGTGATGACTTGCGTTTATTTTTTAATTATTGTTCAAATTTATACTCTTTTTGGATATGTTAAAATGAAGCTCTCCCTGTCACACACACAATTGGTTGGCTGAAGATAAAAAATATATATATATAATATTATATACTGCATCTTTATATTCTAAATCTTACTGCATCTTTATATACTAAATCTTAAACATTCATAGTTTCATCGACAATGATAGCTGAAAATAAATCTTGAATCGGTTTAGATCCATGGTGGTGTTCACCTCTAAACAAATCCCGTCGTCCTCATTCCACACAGAAAAAAATAGGGAAAGAAATGGAGGTCCTGCATTTTATCCCTTGTGCTTGGCTTGTCTCCTGTGATCAGAAAGGAAAGAATATTTTGGGAAACCCATTTTAGTCTCTATACAAACACACAGAAGGAAGAGAGAGAGCGGGAGAGAGATTCTTGCAAGGCTTACAGAGAAAGAGACACAGAGAGGCACAGGAAGAGTAATTCTTGTAAGGCCGAGAGAGAGAGAGAGAGAGATTATTTTAAGGCCTAGAGAGAGAGAGAGAGCCTAGAAGCTATAATCAGGCTCAATCAAACTCCTCTTGATCAAAGGCTTGTTGGGGCTCTTCAAATTCTCCTCTCTAACGTCCTCTGTTTTCACATCTACCTCTTCCTCTTGCTCTTCTTCCACCTCGAAAGCAGGATGAGTGAGAATACTGTACAACAATTGTGTTCCCCTCAAAGCATTGGTTAGAGGCAAGTGGCCCTCTGGTGTTTCACCATTGAGCTCCCACATGAACTCAGTAGGAAAAGACCTGTACCCAAATTGCTCAACCTCAGTTTCAAGCTTTTTCATCCAACCCACCTTCACAAAAAACTTTGTAAAATCTCTCTCTACCTTTTCCCATATCTTTTTTTGAACACTATAACCAAATTTTCCATTGCTATGAGTACTCCAGAGCTTATCAATGGCCTGTAAATCCGAAGCTCCAATGAATTTGACCTCCGAGAAGAAAACATACTTCCGCGTTTGTGCTTGCTCTCCGGCTAGTTGGATGAGGAGGCGCCGGGTCTCCTCATCAGCCTCTCTGAATTGTTTGTTAGAGAGATGTTCTTCAAGGAGGTCGTAGGAGATTGTTTGTTGGTTTGTAGACAGAGAAAGGGAGGAGTTCATGGTGGTGGTGGGATTGGTGGCAAAGGTGATGGTGGGGGAGCATCTTGGGGATGTCGTTTTTAGAGAGAGAAAGTAGGGGGGGAGAGTGGTGGTGGTGGCGGTGGTTTCAGAGAGAGAGTCTTTTGAGGGGAAAAGGTGGTGGCGGGTGTGAGTCTGTAGGTGGGGCTGGTGGGGGGCTGCCATGAAGAAAGAGGGGGTAAGAAGTGAGCATATGAGAGAGGGAATGGAGGAGATAAGGCATGGGTGTTGAGGGTGCTATGGATTGTGTCATCTAGAGAGAGAAACCAACCCGGGGTTTTGATTGGTCCCAAGTGGGTAAGACAAGATTCTTTCTCCCGGCACCGGACACATTCATAATCTCTCCCCATGTTTATTTACTTTTGGACATGGATTTTATGCGGCCAGCCCACATATCGTAAAAATGCGGGCTTCCCAATAAATATATTTTTAAAAATTTAATTTAATTTTAACTTTTTAGAGAATATATAATTTTTAAAATGAAAATCATGCATATAAAAAAATATATATATATATTGAAAATTAAAAATAATAATTTTATTAAAAAAACATTTGAACCGTTGGTTGCATTTGTTTTTAAATGGACCACCTATTTACATCCATATTTAAGATGGATGCTTTATACCTCTCGACCATACGCATGAAACAATTTTCCAATACTTTTTATCCTCGGAACTTGGTTAAATTGGTGTGTCCCATGTACTCCAAAATTGGCTCTAATGAATGAAAGACATACACCATGAATATGATTTTAATATCTGCCCTTTTCTTGCACACTACTCGTAATTATGCACGAAGTCTGATGATTCTTTTCAATTTTTCAAGAGAAACTCAGATGTGACTCTTGATTTTCTGACATTTTCTCTTAGTTCCCGTGTATGTAAAGAATTGAGCACTAGAAGTTTCTAAAATTATCAACACATTTTACATTCTCCGATCTCTAAAATTAACAGGGGATTGTAGGTGTTTTCATGGAATCACCCCCGACCAAAATTTTCTTCATGTAAAATCTGCTCGATTTAGATCAGAAAAATTAAATTACAAAGTGTTGAGCTTTTCTTGAATGATGAACTAAATGGAAGTTGGTGTTTTCAACAAGTCGTCGGTTTAGCAATTAAGCAACAAAACGATAGAGACTCTATTGGGGTTGATCCAGGTCAGAAGCAAACCAACGTCAAAGTAATTCTTTGAAACACTTTGGTATTGCTCCCGGATCAAAAGAAAAAGAAGGAACCAGAGCATATGGAACCCATATCGTTATTTTTCTCTAAAGAAAAAGAAGGTGGACTAACTTTGGAGAAATATTAGGTGTTGTTTTAAAATAATATCTTTTATTTTTCTCTAAAGAAAAAGAAGGTGGACTAACTTTGGAGAAATATTAGGTGTTGTTTTAAAATAATATCTTTTAAAAAATTAGCCTTTGAAAATCAAACTTTGCATTAACATAAGGCAATGGGTTTTTCATCACAGGACTAGAGAAGAACAAGTCAAATTTAAATATTGGGTGAGGTCAATACAAGGCGTCAACTTTAAACAATTACGGTAAGGTGCACCTCAAAATCTCATTAAAAGATGTATTTTCAGTACCAAAATTTTTATAATAGCTTAAAAGTCTATTTTTCACCCCTATAATGAAATTGAAAGCTAAAAAAATGATATAAATTCAGCAAATCTATGAGCACTCAAAATCTTGAAAACGGACAGTCGTTACAAGATGTACTATTTTTAAGATTTAAAATTCATTTTTTCTTTTATATCCATATATATCGAGGACAAGATGATCGATTGGAGAATTTTTAAGTGACAACAACCTTTTTCGATGGGTTTTTGAGATGCACTTCATTTCTACAGCATAAAGTTGACTCCTTATATAAGCTTTTGCCTTAAAATACCCTGTTAATGGAACCAAAGGGAGAGAAGCTTATGAGAAGCAAAGCACATGCACACGTGAGCATGCAAAATTTGTTTGCAAAGGCGCTTGAGGTGCACTCAATGATGTCAAATTTGCTTCCAAATTTTCATCGATTTGGTGAAAAAAATAAAGTAATTTAATGCTTGATTTCAGATTTTTTTTTAATTTAATATAAATAAATTAAATACTTATATATAAATAATACAAATTTGAAATTTTAAAATAAAAAAAAAATTTATATATATATATATATATATATATATATATATATATATATATATATATATATATATATATATATATTTCTTTGTTTATACCGAAGAGGCCAAAGCTTAAGCCGAATCGATTTAAAGCAAATCCGAATCTGACTGAAGCGGTCCAAATCTAGCTGAAACGGCAGCACCAAGCTGCGCTTCACTTCAATCTAAGCCTAAATTCTGAAGGCTTCAATCTCTTTGGCCAAAGCTAAGTGAATTTGTCGTAATGGGTGCACTTCATTTACCTGCATCAGCGCAGAGGCAACCATTGATAATATCGCTGGAACCATGTCTAGCATCGCATCATGATTTTGTTTTACTGGTGGGGCGTACATGTTGGATTATTTGTGCGATTGAGATGCGAACTTTTGTGTGATGGTTGATTTTCAAAACCATTGAGAGATACAAGAGGCAATTGCAATATACTTTACCTGTTCACATTGGCAGAGACCCTTGAAATGCACATTGGCACAGAGAAGCCATTTGCAATGTGATATCTAACATCACATCACGGCATCGAGTGCATGTTGGTGGTTTAGGCATACTTACAATAAGTGTTTTAAAAATTATCAATTCTATCTGGAATTGGGCAATCCAAATTGGATATCGGTGATATTGTTTCAGATCATCGGCAGAGACCCTTGAAATGCACATTGGCACATAGAAGCCATTTGCAATGTCATATCTAACATCACATCACAACATCACGGCATCGAGTGCATGTTGGTGGTTTAGGCATATTTACAATCAGTATTTTAAAAATCGTCGATCTGATCCGGAATTAGGCGATCTAGATTGGATATCGGTGACGGTATTTCGGATCCACTAATAAAACGAGATCCATCTGTTTTTCTCGCTTAATGACGTCACGGTTCGTTCCATGACATCACAAACTTCCAGAAAGACACGTCCTGTTATCAAATACGTCCCATAAGTAAGCTTTTGCATCTAAGGGATTAAATGTACATTGTGATTCTGCCGGTACATGCACTCTTTTTCACCACTTGTTTTAGTTTTTCTATTTGAAATAGCAAAACAATCCTACAAAACGAAGATTTGAGACTTGAGCAAGTACATATAAAACCCATTGAGACATCTTTAGAAGCATATGCTTGAAGTGGGGTTTGTGTGCTTTTAAATTGTAGCCGGCAGGTAGCATGCCTATTGTTTTTATTAAAACAAAATTGAAAATTGCATGAACACGTAGCGATATTGTAGTCCAAAATCCGTTTTATGACATCATAGCATCCGATCTATGATGCCGTGGAACGATTTGTGATGTCACCAAGCGCTAAAAAACTACTTAGTACCGTTCAACTTTCATGTTTGATAGAAAATGAGAACTTCAAATCAAAACTTCAATTTACTGTTCATCTTCTTAAGTCCCCCGACCCAAAGGTCGGAACTTAAAATTGGAAGTTCGTAACTTCCTCTCCTTGGATAACCCTAGCCTCTTTTCTCTTCTTCCCCGCTGAGCACCCCTCTCTTTGCCGCTGAGCACCCGTCTCTTCGTTCATAGATTTTCCATCGGATAAAGATTTTCATTCTGAAAACCCTAGAAAATCCCTTCCCTTCCTTTCCTTACGAAGCTAGTGATCCATCTTTCTTCCACAGCTCAAGTTCTTAGTCATGGCATATGAAGATGATCCGTGAGCTCAATTCATTTCACTGATTTTTCCAATTCTTTTTTGCCATTTTTTTCAGCGTGAATTTCCATAATAATTATTCCTTTTTTTCCAATTCAGTTATCGGGATGAGGATGGAGAGCCATTGATGGATTCGGACATGGGTTTAGAACCAGAAGAAGAAGATTGGGAACGGAGCGATCACCCACGCCAGTCATGGATTCTGGTGAAGAAGATGAGCCTAAAGCTAAACCTAGAAAGAAGCTCATAAAGAAGAGTAACAAGGAAAGCTCGCCTGAAAATGATTTTTTGGCTGATGAAGTTCAGGAAAATGAGGATTTTTCAGCTGGAAAGTTGAAGGGAAAAGAGGGATCGAGCAAGAAGAGGAAACCAAAGGAAGAAAGGGCACACAAGGAGAAGCAAATTAGGGCAAAGTCTCGAGAGAGAAGGCTTGGCAAAGAGTTCAAAAGGTTAAGAATTTGGAGTTGGGTTTATTTTTACATTTTTTGGAGTTAAGTGTTTGGCGATAAATTATTGTCAATACTACAAAGTTAGATTGAATCAATCAATCTAATCTTTGGATATTTTAGATAAACGAAGAATTGGTGTTTTGAATTTGAGTTATCCATGAGTAAAATGTGAAACAGAAAAATGTAGCTAGCATTTGTGCACAATTCGGGAATTAAGGTATGAATTTTATTAAAGTTCTAATCGTAGTCTAAATCTTTTTTTTTTTTAGTGTTAGGAGCATTGTGGGACAAATAACAATATTGTTTTATTGTTGAATGAGATATATATTTTAGGTTATGATATAGATGCATAAGTGGTGAATGTATGTCTAAGTAATGTTCAAGCTATTACATGTTATTATTCAATGGGATGGTTTCGTATTGCTTGCATATGGATGCATTCATTGTGCATGTATGTTTGTATGTTGTGTTGAAATGATTATAGCACAATCCAATAGAATATAAGAAACCAATCCACAATTGCCATGGCCGTCAATAGATATGAGTGTGCATGTGTGTGCACGTGTGTGTGAAGAATAACGAGAAAGCGAGAGAGTCTGTAATCGATTTAAGAAGAAAGTCATCGACAACTTATTTATGAAATTTAAACACTTATTCCACTTCATATTTGTAAAAAGACTCAACAAATTGTATACCCACAATAATTAAGAAAATATATTGATTTCTATTTTAAGATAGTCGATTAGGAAACTAATGATTTGGTACATAATATTGAATTGAGGTTGTGCTTGACATTATCTACAGATTGCTTCAAGTTTGAGGTGCAATGAAGTTTATCATGCAACCTCTACTTCAATTGATACAAATATTTCTCTCTCTAGGATGCTTCTCTCATTCATCAATAAAACTTTCTTTCATAACACACTTTTTTTCTATCTCAATTCAACGTACTTTACTTTCAATTGATATTATATCCCAAAAAACAATATTCTACAAACTCTCTCTTAATCCAACTAACTTTACTTTCAATTGATATTGTGTCCCAAAAAATAATGTTTTGCAAATTAATAAAAAATAACTAATATCTAAGTCTCAATTTTAACTTTTTACATCTTGTCTATTACTTAAAGCTAATCCAATGTAGATACACAGTTTTCTTTAACTTCCCAGTAGGTTATCAAACACATAAACCATGAATTTCTTAACTTCAAGAACTTCTTAATTTTCCAAAGAAGTCCTAGGAGGTTATCAAACACATAAACCAGGAACTTCTTAACTTCAAGAACTTCTTAATTTTTCAAGGAGGTTATCAAACACATAAAGAACTTCTTAAGTAACTTTTAATTTACAGTTCTTCAAGAACTTCCAATTTAAAATTCATGAACTTACTTCCAGGTATCAAACAAGCCCATTGAGTACTTTTGTATCTAAAATATTTTCTGTTTAAACAATAAAAAAGGATCCAAAATATTGTATTCCATTTTAAAATCTATCAATATTTATATAAAAAAAAAACGGATTTTTAGTTTCTAAGTACTTAATGAATTTTTTTATTTTTTATGACGGCCATATCTTGTTTTTTGAATAATGTTTGTTATAATATTGTAATTAATAACTATATTAATTACAATGATAATCAAATTTTATATTTTATTTATTAATTTATTTACATTATAAATTATATAATGTATTGTTTTTTCTTATAGTTGTAAATTAGATTTTTAAATTAGATGATACTATAACACAAATTTCAAATTTATTCTTATTTGTATAGTAAAATGATGATAAAATAATAAAATACAAACCAATAATTTCAATGTATAATATTGTATTTAGTTAGGTTTTAATAGATGTTTGATGAAAATCTTCATACGGAAAAAGAATATCTCAATATTCGTATATTGATACAAAAAAATAAAAGTTATTAATGTAGTACCCTCATTATTTATTAAATTCCTAAAAAACAATATTTATAATAATTTATAATAATTTTTTGAATTTTTAAAAAATAAAAATTATTAATGTAGTACCTTCATTTTTTATTGGATTCTTAAAAAACAATATTTATAATAATTTTTAATAATTTTTTGAATTTTTTTTAAAATACCGATTCGACCGATTCCCGATCCGAAATACCGATTCACCGATCCAAATGGGTTTTGCGTATGCCCAATTCGAACCATTGCTTACAACATCGTAACGATTGACATACAAACCTGTGTGTGTGATGGTTGATTTTGAATACTGTTGCATGCCGAGTGACAAAGGCATTTAAGTGACGGAGGGTTTATGATTGTTAAAACAATCAAATGGCATTATGCAACGGAACTCTTGAAACGAAGTCAAGAGGCATCGAACAGTCACAAGCAATAACTTGAAAATACACACATTATAAATAGGATTGAAGATATAGATTTGTACACACACTTGCGCTTTTTCGTTTAAACTCTTAAAAAAAGACAGCTCTAGTACATCAAAATTTGTTCCTATAGGTTTTGTATCTTCTATTTTTACGTATCCTGAAGACAAATTTACCTAGTGAACCCTAAGGGCAAATGTTGTCTTCAGATAACGCACTGATGAACTTGAAAAGAAGATATCAATCTCTTCAATTGCCATAAGATTTCTCAGACAAATTGATTTTTAACTGCCCCATGGCACCGACACCCATTTCAATACATTCTTCTCATTATATACAAACTCGGAAAGTCTTTAAGTCAGGCAAAACAATAGAGAAGATGCTTAAAAGACCATGGGAGGTCGACAATTAATGCCAGAAATTCACAAAATATATAGAAGTTAAAATGCTCACAAAAACAGATAAATGGACCTAATCATAAGCGATTTTCACTTTAAGCAACTTGAGTCCTTATGACCTCCAGCTGCAAATGGACCTAATCATAAGCGATTTTCACTTTAAGCAACTTGAGTCCTTATGACCTCCAGCTGCAAACTCTTCTAATGGCTTCATCTCTCTATCCTGCATTATGCACTCCAGTGATATAAGTCGTAGGGTGCAGAGCTAGAAGCTTTTCATAGTCTGCGACTGTGACAAGACCGAGGAAAGATATTTATGAAGCAAAAGAAGCACTAAAAATGAATGAAGAAAAAGAAACATCAACTAATTTATATCAGGGAGATCAAGGGCTTGTTCCTGAAATGTTGTCCCTCATACAAGGCAGCTAGCACACACTCATGGAGACAATGGTCCCTTGGCCTTTGTCCAGTCGTGTGACCTGGTTTGCATCAGGACGTCAAGGTTGGGAGTCCAGACATTGTTAGGACAATGTGAAATAACCATTATAACAGTAACAGCTAATGGCCATTACATGAAAAAAGCACTTAGTGTAAACAACAGGTATGTTGGACTTCAGGTTAGCGATATGAAGACGATAACATTATGTTGTTAATGGCCTATGGCCTTTATAACTGCATAACTCTCTTTCAACCTTGAGACAAACCTAAAAGTTTACCCTCAAACAAACCACACTAGCCCTGGACATGAGAGAGAGAGAGAGAGAGAGAGACCATTATGTACTATTGCGGGTTCTCTTCTTCATGGTCTTGGTTGGGGTGGCCATTCTGGGCATCTTCATGAAGTCCATAATCAATCCAAGGGAGCATCGACTCCAAGAAAACCATTAATGGGTCTCTGTTTAATATTTCTCGAGTTGGGGCCCGATCCTCAGGAGGCGGCAACCCATGACCTTCATTAGGCATAGCTTGCAGCATACGTGGGTCCACCATCAGATTCCTCAAGTCCTCAGGTGGCATGCCCGGGACTGAATCTGAGAAATCTGATACCAAAAGGTGCGAGTACCTGCAATTCATGGGACCAGACAATTAATAACCTTGCTAAAACCAGCCAAGCTCACTAAAATCAAGGATTAAGGAAGATTTATGAAAAAACATCGCATAAATAATAAGTGTTCAATCTAGCTAAACCCGCTAAAATAGGGGCAACGAGAGAGTGTTTGGTCAATGTTCTCCTACGAGGCATGGAAATTTCGAGGACCAATTAACCCTAGGAAAGCTTCCCAAAAGTAGGTGTAAAAATTACTTGGTCATTTTTTTCCAACAAGACTGTGTACTTAAAAAACGAGCTGAATCTAGGAAACTTGTAAATGTTACTGCAAGGAAATTTAAAAACACAACTCAATCTAGTGAAATCTTGCTAAAATGAATGAAAGAACAACTTAATCAAAAGGCCATTAGAAAAACAGCTAAGTCTAGCGAAGCTAGTTGAAATGAACCTAAAAGATAACCTTATTAGAGAAAAAATAAAGGTTTAAAGACTGCTTAGTTCTTACTCATTTTTCTCTGATGAGAAAGCTTCTTTCCTCATGCATACCCAGTCCCTTGCTTCATTGTCCTTAGATTTCACTGACTCAATTGCCAAAAGAGCAGCCTGTTCCAACAGTTTCTGCAGATCTGGGAACCTCCACATGATATAACTTCTTTCTACATATATATTGATCAGATGCTCTAGGGTGGGTCCTCCAGATTTAGCGGACCCAAAGAAAGAATTCCCAAGTATCTTTGTCCATGTTGAATCCTTCAAAGGTGCCTTGGCAACCAACTTTTTTAATACTGAAGGATGGAGCATCAGAGCTTGCTTCATAAGATCAATTGATGCCGATCTCTCAGATTGTATTTGCATTTCTTTGTTTGTTGAATCCTTCTCAAGATAGAAGCGACAAATTGCAAGGGAATAGGAAAAATTTGGGAACAGCCAAAGAGAATTATCGCTTTCATACTCATCGGCAAAGTGCTCTAGCCATGCATATTCCTCTGCCCTAAGGGCAAAATAATCAATACAAAAGAGAGCGCCCATTGGATCATCTGAGTCCAGTGACAGCATTAGCTTGCAAATCTCGAGAGCTGATCTATGGCACCCTCGCCTGTCTAGGTTTTGCATGTGGTGGAAAAGGGCAGTGAATATAGGTTTATTTGTATCATAGGTGAATTTCAATTGGCAGTTGCCTTGAAGGGGATTGAAGCGTGGGTGCCATGCACATTCTAGGGCATATAAGCACTTTCCAATAGCATCGGCGGATAATTGATGCTCCCCTGAAAATTTGAAGACCTCTGCAATGGTTAAGAGAGACTCAGCATGATAAGGATGGTAGGCTAAAATACTTGCAATGCCATTGAGATCGTGGATAGATTTCGCCGCTTCAAATATTCTTTGTGCATGATCATATGAAGTTGAATGCATGTATCTGTCCAGTGTACAACAATAGCAATGAGAATAACCAGGCAAGAAAACCCTCAATAAAGAAAGAAACAAGGAGCATATAAATGGCAAAAGAATTCATTAAGGTATTTTTTCTTGTTATCTATCTTTTTGGTCAATTACTTCTTCTCGTTTCCATTTATCAGTAATTTCATATTTCTTATCACTAGTTCCATTAAATACTTCAATGAACAACTGTTTGAAAATAGAGCAACAGAATTTATGCCTGTATAGCTTCACAGAAACATCAGGTTTAATTATCGTAATTGTTCTCTCTATGATGAACATTATACAGGACATTGATGTAAATGAAGTATAATGTATAGGAGAATGCCAACATAAGTGCATAAAAATTTCTTTTTATCATTAAGACAGTCGGATACTTGTGTTCTTTCACTTTTCAACGAATTAAGCAACAAAATTTATGCAGATAATAGCATTGGAGAAACATAATGTTTAGTTATCATACTACTTCCCTACATGGCGAACATTATACTGGACATTGCAAATGAAATATGAGTGTGTGGGAGGATACAAACAAGTTGTGTTACACTTCTTTTTAGTCTTAAAGAGAAGTTGCACACATCAGGCAATGGACTCCGGCCAGGGTTAGCCAAATAGTTTAGGACTAGAATGAGCTCAAGGAAGTAAGACTGAGCCCAATCCAAAAGCATGCTGCAGAGATACTAGTGTGTTGGGTAAAATCATGGAATTTCTCCTTACTCACCTGTTGGGCCATAAGTTTTAAGTTGGGTCCAGGCCCGACTCAGCCCAGAATGATTCCCATCCGTACTAAATTAATACCATACATCTAGGGATGTTAATGCACTGGATCTCAGCCGAGCCAAGGTTTGCATGATCCCGAACCAACCGCGAGGATGCAAGCCCAAGAAGAGTCAAAAGCTTGCTGTAAAAATTTAGAAATTTGCCTAGCAAATGCAGGTTAACAGTATTAAGGATTATGTCTTCATGTTCCTACAGGATGGAACACAACATGTGCCATGATTGGTCATATGCATTGCATCATGATATTAAGTCATAAAGAAAATGATAAAATAAATTAACAGTCAACAATGTACTTATATCAATAATAGACCAAAGCGCACAAATGTCCCTGAAGTGTGAATATTTTCCTTCACAAATGATGATTTGGAAGGTTTCCTAAATGAACCAACAGTCAACAGAAAATTTCATTGTGGAAGGGTTAATTAACTTGCCTTTTTTTTTTTTCTTTTTGAGAAAGTATTTGCTAAAGGATCCAAAAATAAGAGAAGTGACTCATGATCATCTAATGCACTAACAAGAATGCATTGGAAAATGTCTATGGCTTTGCAAATAGTTCCCCAAATCTTTCATCGAAGGTCGCAATTCCGATTCGGAATCACAATTCGGCGATTCTGAGAAGGAATCTTCATGGAACCTGTTTCCGTGAAGTCTAGAATCTCAATTCCTTATTTTAGGAATATAGATTCCAACACTAATAGAATCACATTTCCAATATTTATTCATTCTTGATTCCACAATTGGTGAATCTCGATTCTACACTTAATGAAACTGGTTTCCATATTTACTAAAGTTCTACCACTTCTATTTTTTATTATTGTTAGCTTTTTACTGAGAAGTGTTTAGAAGTTTTAGAGGCATCAAACTACTCGAGCTAAACACCCAATCTCAAGCTACAAGGTGTAGCCCTCTTTTTTGCCATGTAATGACCAATAGAAACTAAAGTGGTGGTCCACGTTCTCTACTTAGTTCTTTAAGTATGCAATGTATTGATCCAATGGAGAGATTGCAACTCCAAAATGTTAGAAATAAATCAAATACTGTAACACAAATAACGTAGATGTGTATGTACGATATGTCGATCAATGAATGGTATTAAGATATGTATTGTTTCCCTCTCAGTTCCTCTCGATTCTAAAGATGTCTGAATCTCGATTCCATAAATGAAGGAATCTCAATTCCAACTTGGTCGAAAACTTGATTCCAACGAGCTAGGAATCTCATTCCATCTATGAAGGATTCTCAATTTCATTTTGGCGGAATCCCAAGCCATAAAAATAGGAATATTGCCCCCCACGATTCCTCTTGTACAGAGTTGATTCCAAAAACAAGAATATTCCAGCTGATGGCAATTCCTCGATCAATTCGGTTTTGGAATCGCTTCGGGTAACTATAGTTTTGCATAGCTAGAGAATGGCATCATAAGGGTCGTAGTTGGGTCATTGTATATCCATTTTACGACGAAACCACTTCCCAAAAAAGAGAAAAAATAAGCATCTTGTCACCATCCTCACATACAACTATTCCATGCTGGAAAAATACTCATTGAGTATACAACATTTTTATTCAATGGAGGTGCTTGAATATGGTAGATTTCCTCTTAACAAGGAACAAACAAACATGAGAAGTACGTAACATTTCTTAAGACAGATATCCTGTTAACAAGGAACAAACAAACATGAGAATTAAGATTTCTTAAGACAAAGAAGTCATGAACCATGCTAACTAAGTAACATTTCATAAGACAAAGAAGTCATGGACCATGCTAACTATGAACATATGCAATTTGCAGCTGTTCAACAATGCAAAAGTGAAATTACAAATTTCAAGAATATAGCCAAGGCAAAAAAAAAAAGCATAACACCCCTTGAATATTTGATCTCAGTTGACAACTGAAGAAACTTTAAAAAGGAGTTCACACAAGGATAAATGGAAAAGATCTCTACAATATAAGAGGAACATATGACAGCAACAGCATCATCTATTGGCAAATAACTAAAAAAAAAAAGTACCTGAAAAAATTTTGCCCATCTTTAGTCTCCAAAAAGTCCATGGAAAGAGAACCATCCCAACGAGGCCAGTCGCCTAATGGAGAAATAAGTATGGTCTTTCTAGAACTGATGCCTCCCCTTCGTGCACCATGCATTTGCCTTGAACTGCCAACACTATGGCTGTTCTCAAACGAACTCACAACTTTGGAACCAAAAATCCTTTTCAACTCATTCTCAGCCCTTAAAAACTTGGGGTCAACAGCTAAAATTGATTGTGATTGTGGTTTCCGAAGGTTGGTATGCGATTTTGCAGCCACTCCTTTTGTTTTTCCAACCCCTTCCTCACTTTTAGAAGGCTCATTCTCTGAGATGGAGTGTGTGCTACTTATAGACAACCCTTTTAAAATCAAATCGACTTCATTTTCACCCTTTGTAGAGGTGGAATTTTCTTTATTTGTTTTCTTTTTCTTCTTTGATTTCCTAATAGCTTTTGAATTTATTACTTCAGTCATTTTTGGTTTAATTTCCACGTCAGATGTGATAATTTCGTTAGTTCCTTCTTCTTCATCAGCCTGCTCAAATTTTTTTTTACAAGAGGTGTTAGATAAATGAGTATTGTATCCTAATGAATCAAAATTCAGAAAGAGAAATACCGTTTGCCCAGAAAGAACAACAAAATGTAGCAACCAATAGAAAGGAAATGGAACACTCGTTAGGGAAGCTGTCGAAATATAGCGAAAAGAAAAAGCGAAGGCACTAGTGGGATATACTCATGGAAGTAACAATGAACAAGGCTAAAAGACTAAGAAGAATCATAATGTACAAAGCTTGGAACATCCATTAGCAAAACCAACAACAACCTGTTCTTTGTCAAAAATGAAAACTGGAATAAAGGCTCCATGTATTGCAACTGCTCTCACATATATGTATGCAGAATAATGGGAACTCTAAATAAAAGAGAAAATGGTGGTTTATATTTACATAACACGAACAGAAGTTCCATGTGATACAGCACTGAGACCAAGTATCATGTGCATGTTACTTGAAATTTTATATTTTGGCATTTTTCCAATACTTTGAATTAGATATTCCTAGGCCTCTCGATCATTTACTATGGTCAAAGTTAATCAACTTTGATTCTTCTTCTTCTTTAGTTTCCTCTTCTTTTAGTAGTTCAATGATAGGATTTGAACTTGGGAAATAGTATTGCAACTGTCAACATCTTAATCAATCAAGCCAAAGCCACAATCAAATTAATGCTCTCAGTTACTGAATCAAATAAACTGTCAAGCAGTGTAAGAAAACATGGACTTGGGTTGGGACTTGCTAAGGTCCCTATCTCGAGTCAGGTCTGTCAGAGTACGCCGAGACTGTACTCGGAAGAATCCAACAAAAAAAGTTTATGGGAAACAGCTGGTTCCCATGTGAATGGTTCTGAGCTCAGCAGATGCCGAACCTTAGTGACTTAGGCAAGTCTTATCAAACACTCGTATCAAGAAAGAGACTTGAAGCAGGTTGATTGCCACAATATTCTCCATTCATATGATAAATTCATAAATAAAAAAAGAAAATTACAAAGAAGAAAGTGTAAATTGCCTAGCAGCTCCTCTCCAATGGTAGTAAAAAAACGCCACATCTAATACCCAAATTCACTAAGCTTTGACCAAATAATTTGCTAATTGGAGATATGGCCCACATTAATATATTACAAACATAAAAAATGAATGAAAAACATAAAAACTGAATGAATAAGTTGCATGTATATGGAGTGTTCTTTTAAAACTATCAAGCCCCATACATGGAATTATCCCCAATAACGTTCCCTTTTTCTTCTTTGTTTTGTACTTTGATTTAATTCATCAATAATTACAAATAGCGCAGCATGTAAGAAATAGCTAAAACAGTTTATTCTTACTGGATTACCATGTTCTTTCAGGGGGAAAAGGTCATGAAAAGTCATTGTTACCACATTGAAGAGATTACAAGTCACTAATCTTAAATACCACAAAACAAAAGCCCTAGATATGGATTTCTACCAATTGAAGAAGCTCGATTACAAATACAAAGGCCAAACCTTGAATTCTCCATAACAAATAGATTCATAAATTCACAGGTTTTATACTTGTGATTGTGCACATATTAAACAATATTTCCCTGACCCCGTATCATACAAATAACATATTCTTTTTCCTCCTCAATTTGTTACAATATCAGCATCTCATGTATAAGCTCAAACCCAATAATCTATATTCTCGAAGATGCAAGACTACACACATTAATGGCTTCAATTCTATGCCCCATAGAGAATACCCAAAAAATAAAAAATAAAAATGAAAACAACAAATTAAGAAAACCCAACTTCATTAGTGTACATATCATATCAAACTAAGAACCCCAATTCTACCAACTGTCCAAAAAAAATTAGATATGCGAGAAAAAAAACCGATAGGGGTCGAAAATAGTAGAAATTCAGAGAAAATTTAAATGAGAAAATCATGCAATCAACTTTATCAAACAATATGGGTGTACAAAAATCCATGTATTGAAGGATCAAATATTGCAGAGAAGTAGAAAACCAACCTGGTCATCGAGAATATCAAATGGGTTTCTCGAAGGAGCTGGTGATTCTGAGGAATCAGAGTCCTCTTGACATTGAGGTTCGTGATCAGTTGATTTCCGCAGTTGTTCTTGTTCTTGGAGAACCTTCCTGAGCATTCGAGCCGACATGGTTCACAGATGTAGAGAGAGAAAAAATCATGAGAGAGAAAATCGTGACCTCGCAACGAGTTTAATGAGAAAACCCATCCATGGTTCAATGACAAACCACTGAAATGTTTTGGCACGAAAACGATTTTTCTCTCTCTAAAAATTTTGTGCACCCCAAGAATACAATCGTGGAACAATTAATTATTCTCTCTAGAATTTTTGTGCACCCCAATAGCACAAAGGTAAGGCATGGGTTTCTTGCAATTCTTTGGAAGTATATATAAATAAGGTGGGGGAGCATGATCGCCGCCAATCAGTTGAATGGGCGGTGATGAATTTGGTGATCCTATAGTTTATGTGGTTGTCTGTCATAGTGTGCACACTTCAAATTACAGCCGTCGTCAATCCAATAGTATAAGCCCAATTATCCACATTCAATTTAAGCCATCAAATGGGTGCCATTCCAGTTTATTTTAAATTTGAAAAAAAAAAAATTATAAATCTAAATTATTTAAAATTTAGAGTGTAAACCCTTGAAAAATAAGCACATATAAAAAAATTATGAATAATTTATAAAAATTAATTCGACCAAAATACCCTCTAAAATTCTAAATATGTTTTGGTCCATTTATTTTATGTGCATTATTTTTAAATAATTTTTATTAAGTATGTCTTGATGAGAAACGTTGATACTTAGATTTTCAACTAATTTGAATTTGTAAAAAAATAAATTAAAAATACTAAAATTGAAATTCGAAATACAACTATCATCGTCAAATCAACCTAGATTAAATGTATATTATTGCATCCACTCTTGGGCATATACTAGTTACTCGTTATATTATGAACACATGAGCACATGACAAATGACCAATGAATGCGCTAGATGTAGCTGTAGAGCGGGAAAAGCCTACTCCTCGAAAAAGGCATATTATCAAAATTCCTACTCATATCTCTAAAATACTTATTAAATTTTGGAAAATCCTTTCAAATCAGGGTCAAATGAACTTAATTAACATTTGAGAGGTTACATCTTGTTTTTTTTTTCTTCTTCTTTCTTTCTTTATTCTTTTCTTTTCTTTTTTTTTTTATATAAGTTTGCTCCAATTGGGCAACTTAGTTGAATTTCAAATATTCTAAGCTGCTAAGTTAAGTGACATTTCTGGGATTTTTCTGGGGTGTATGTATTATATGGTGTGTTGGGCTAATAAGGTTCAAAGTCATAGGTCCCTGGAAATTCTTGTAGCCAAAATTAAGAGGAGCATCTACATTAACTAAAAATCAAAAGCATATTTGACTTTGATATACGAGGACTCAACTTTGTCTTTTCAATATCTGAAAGTCAAATGTGACTTTGGATATTGAATATTCAAAGTGGCAATTTTGGGTATAAAATGACTTTTGTCATTCAGGTCTTAAAGATACGAAGTGATGCCAATTTTAAATTTTTTTTTTTAAAAAAATAATATACACGTAAAATAGTAATTATGGGTGGTATTTGTGTAAATTTCTCTTTTTTAATTAGTGAGTGAGAGAACAATAGGGTTTGGAGAGAGAGCAAAAGGGTATAAAGGGAGAGAGAGAACCAAAGGGTATGAATAATAATGTTACATTAAGGGACCATGAGCATAAATTTCTCTAAAAAAAATTAAGATTTTTGTTTTACTTTCAAGCCCATGTTAAATTTGGTGATTTGACCATAGTAATGATTTTGTGAAGTTGTTTTACTGTTTTCGTGATATTTTTCCTTTTTGTTTGACATATTACATCCTCAAACTTTTATAAATTACGATTTTGTGAAGTTACAACTTTAAACAATTCAATTACGATGCACCTCCAAATTTTACCATAACACGTAATTTTGGTGTAAAATTTTTTTAGGTTTATCTTAAAATTTATTTTCATCTAAAATTATAAAATTTTAAGATGATTAAAATCAAGTAGATCTATAAACATATGAAAATCTTGAAACTAGACGGTCTAGATAATGTGTTGCAAGATGCATTATTTTTGGGATTCAAAATATATTTTTTTTTTTTTTTCATATTCATACATCTCGATGTTGCGATGATCAATTAGAGGGTTTTTCAATATTAAAACAACTTTTTCCAATGAATTTTTGAGGTGAATCTTTTATTTTACATTTTAGGATTGCAACCTTATATAATTTTTTTCTATTTAACATTAAATTAGTTAATTTTAAGTTTTTGTCTCACTCGGGTACTCTTAAAGAAGACTCTTTGAAATTAAAGGCTAAGAAGCATGAACGAGTAGATGCAGGGACATTCTGATAATTTTGCTTCACTTAGCTTGTGCAAGCAAAATGATTTATATACCCCTACTAAACCCTCAATATGTTGTCCTAAATATTATTATTTTTCTCTTTAGGATCCTTTAAATGGAGGAAGCAAGATAGTATCCACCTCATTTGGCTATGACCAAGTTGTCCAGGAGCAAATAAGTTCAAACTCATTTATATTTATTAGACATGCATCGTCCGAGTTTGATAAACCGTAACAAGAAGTGCTAAGATAGTTTTTATGTATTAAATAACTCCCCCAGAAAAATAACAGTTCTACCCTGACTTGTTTAGGTTAAGGAAATAAAAACTTTATTTTTTTTCATAGAAAAAGTATACTTTTTTTTTTGTTCCTAAGTCTCAAGCAATGTTTAAAAATCCGGCGATTTCCAATCTGGGTTGTCAATCCAGATGCGGAATCATTCAGGACCGAACCAATTTCCAAATGGTATAAATCCCAACTCGATTCCCCACGTAAAACCTCTGTTTCCCTTCTACATACTTAATAGAATTGTATATAATGAGACTATTTACCTTTTAATACAAGAATGTCACTATTACTTATAACCATATGATAGATTGGATGTGTCACAAAGTTCAAAAAAATTTATTTTGAAATTTGAGCTTGGTTAATGGAATAATTGTAGCCATCTAATTTCATATGCAATGATTAAGATTAACTGTGACCACCTATTACTAAAGGTAAATGGTATGGTTGTATACTTTTTAATACTTAATAGTATTAGCATGTATTTATGCTAAGGTCCTGGTTTCTATGCGGCCAAGCCCGCCTATGTAGAAATGCGAGCCTCTTAATAAATCTATATTTGAGATAGATTTTAAGATTTAATTTTTTAAAAAATATAATCTCTAACATGGAGATCATGAATATGAAAACGATACATAAAATTTAAAAACTAAAAATAATAATCTTAGTAAGAAAATATTTGGACCGTTAGTTTCCATTGTTTTTAAATGGAACACCTACTTGCATGCATTTCTAAGATGGATGCTTTACAGTTTTTAGACTGCAGATGTGGAAATGCAGCATGAAACAATTTTCCTTGTACTAATGTACACTTGGGCAGATTGGGTCGGGTCGATCCCAACCTAATATTATCTAAGTTGGACCTAGACCCAGATTTGATCCATCGGGTTCAAAATCTAGGTCCAACCAAGTCATGCCGCTCCGTCGGGCCTACTGATTAACGCGACCCAATTTCCACCCCTACCAATGCATCGACTCGCTATTCAACCAATCGGAACGACTGGATTCACCATGCATATTACTATTTAGCACATTGTTGGAGAAACATAGCAATCTAATCGCCTACCGCCCGGTTAGATGGGAACTAGCCACGGTCGATTCCGGTTTTGGCCGGTTTTGGTGATCGACCGGTATTTAATTTTTTTTTTAAAAAATGTATATAAATTCTTAAAAATAAGGAATTTGGTTCGTAATGTATTTTTTAATATTATTTACATTATGGTAAAGATTAAATTTTTTTGATCACTAATACTCACTTCTATATTTTCCGAAATTTTTCAGAAAAATTTAAAATTACTCCAAGGCACAAATCGATTAGTTAAAATCCATTTTTTCATTAATTTTTAACATTTGAATATGTTATGTTTTAATCATTCTTGCTATATTTTTTACATTTTAATATATTTTTTTATTTTTTATTTTTTTTAATACTCTTTTAACTGTTAGCGACTTTCCTGATTGGAACACATCGAATCCGCGGGTTTACGGATTATGCCGGTTAAACCGCTTCCAGCCCATATCCCGTTAACCGTTATCATTTGATTTTGCAAACACTGTTTCGTATCAAACCAATACGTCGGGAGCTTGAATCGTTTCAGTGAAGTACTGCCCGAGTGAAACGGGGAAATAAACGCGTGAAAGAGGAAGTACGATACTGAAAATTCAAGACAGAGATAGAGAGAAGAGAAGCACGATACTGAAAATTCAAGAGAGAGAGAGAGAGAGAGAGGGAGAGGGAGAGGGAGAGGGAGAGGGTGGGGGAGGAGAGAGAGTCGAGTTTTTGTTAACAGAGAGGGGAGTGATTGGAGTTGAGGAATGGAGGGAGGGGGCAAATTTGTGGTGACATTCGATGTGGATGGGACGCTTATACAGAGCTCAGGCCCTGCATCGAACAAACTCCATCGCCGTGCCTTCTCTCATGCCTTCCTCCAAGTTTGTGGCGTTGATGGAACCATTGACGCCATCCAGGTCTCTCTCTCTCTCTCATTCCCCGCTCTTTATATCTCTCTAACTCTCTACATTCCTCTTTCTCTCTCCCTTTATTTCATCTTAACCTCTCTATTTTCTCTCATCTGTGTATTCTGATTGATTGCATTGGAGAAATTGCCTTGCGTTGGGTATTGGTTTTACCCTACCAGGAAATTAACGGGGTCATGTCATTTGTTTTCTAAATATGGATGGTGATAATTTGCAGAGAAACCATGGTTAGCTAAGTAAACACAATCATGATTCTTCAGTTGCTCTGAATTTTTAGAGATGTTAAAGCTTTGGATCACTATGGAACTGTATCTATGTTTTTTCATTTAGTCTTTCCACCTTTCCTTACTAGTTGGTGATATGTTCAATTCCTTGTATTTTTTTGCATGAATCCTCTTCCTCCTTGTGATTTAAATTTCATTGCAAGGATTGCAAAGAAGCAGTTTTGAATTGGAAAGCTCAATAGTTCAACCCTAGAGTAAAATTGGGGTGCCCCGTTTTCTCATATTGATCATTTGTAAGAATATGGGCCCACTTTTCTCACGCTAGCTATGTTAGGGTAGTATCCCTCTGCCTCTGATCTCTAATGAAATTAGATGAGGCAAGTTTTAAGCATTGATGCATGTCTATGTTTCACATCCATTGAGTTTACCACCCTAACTAGACCAACAGATTGCGACATTGCAAATTTTGTTTACTGCTTCAATTGAAAGTGTAGTTCCAACCATGATGGTGGTTTCCTTCTTAGATATCTTGGAATTAATGTCCACCAATTTTCTCCATGACACCTTCACAACACCTCTAAAATATCTAGCTCACCATTTAAAATGTAATTTACCTCTCTCTCTCTCTCTCTCTCTCTCTCAGATGCAGTTTCAACGTCAACATTGAAGTAGTATCAAGCGAGATCAATTTGGGTTGGTCCATGAATACACAATTATTATACCAAGAGATATGTAGATAGATGAGTCGAGGATGATTTTGATATTGTATGAAGAGATAAACTAAAGAGTTGTTGTAGAAAGAATCAGATTCGGACGCTGGAGACCTCATTCCTTTTTCATCTCCTCTATGACTTTTATTTATTTTTAGGAGCGTCCTTACGTTGTGTAATTATATCTTTGTGCACATATTTGGCTTCATCTTTGATGATGAAACACTCGCAACTGTTTCCCTATAAAATGTACAGTAATATATAGGGGCTTATGAGCATTTCATGCAGTACTTAAACGCTTGGGCTATGTTAAGGAACTTGAATGTTATTTACTTTTTTCCTTGTGCCATGTTTTCATCAAGTAGAACTGCATCCTAGAATCATGAAGCTAATTGAAACATTTGTTTTACTTTTTGCAGCATCATGGACAAACAGATCCTTCTGTGATAGTTAACACTCTCATGCACTATGGCGTTTCTTCTGAAGTTGGTAGCTTCAACATTTGGAATTTTTGCATATATCATATGTTTTTTGAATTTGTTGCCAAATCACAGGAAGAATTGTAGCGAGATGGCCTTCCTTGTGATAGATCATACATTTTTTACATATATCATTATGGCTGTCTTGCTTTCAGCTTGAAATGCATCTTTGGGTACCCTATTATTTTCATCTTCTGTTTTTGGATAGTTATTCTTTTCATCTTCATTTTAATTGAAATCTAGCATTTCCAAACAGAGACTTTGATTTATACTTCATCCATGCAATATTGACAGTTTCTCGGGGAGATGCTCGTGCATTGCAGACGCTTCGTGCTACTATGAATTTACTAAACCATTTTTGTTAGTCCCTGTGTCTGTGGCAATCAACGTTTTGTTAAATTGATAAAAATACAATGGACTTTTCTTTGATGAAGAATTATGTCATTGAATTAAAATAATATTATGAAGTTTTGGTGTGGCAAGCCGGTCAAGGTGGCAATTGATACTCAGCTATATCCTATCCCTGTTTGAAAGTTAGTTATAGCAGATCACATGCTCTCAGCAATTCCTTAGCTTCCACAGGAATATGGAGTGGTCTTCGATCCATCAAATTACGTTTAAAGAGTTGCTTATGATATCACTCTCGTCTAGATGGGCAAGAAGTGACGTATCTTTTAATGACACTGTTTTGCTGAAATAGGAAAAGCAGCTATTATTATCCCACTTTGAGCTGTAATAGCTGCATATTGAGTTCTTCAAGAAACAAGCTTTGAATGGTGGTGATTGGGATAACAGTGATCTTATCTTGCCTTATATGCATGTAAACCTGATTGAATAATTAGCTATACCATATTCAACTGTTCAGGATATTTTTTGGAAATTATCTGGACTATGTAATGCGTTTTTTTCAAGTTTTGTTAAGTTTCTACACATTTCGGGACAAATATTTGTGAGCCGTAAAGTCTTTGTAAGTTTCTTGCTGATTTCATATTTTGGGTTGTTTTCACATTCTTGTAGGTTGCCAATGAAAAGTTGCCTGAAATAAAGCTGAGCATGATTGAATTCACTAAAGAACATGCCAATGAAATTGGGGAAGGATTGCTGGTTCTTCCTGGAGTAGCTTCATTGCTACAGGCTTTGTCATCAAAGGATAATGTGCTCATTGGCTTGGTATGTTTTATGTTCATGTTGTTACTATGTCACTTTTTCATTTTTTTTTGTTGATCTGTTTCTCTGTCACTTTTTGGCAATTTTCCATTCGTTAACAAATGCTGGTTTTTTGTATTACAAGAGTAGTTCTGGTAGCCATTCAGTGTCTTCAGTTGGTATGAAATTATGACGTGGACATGTTAAGAGCCAGTTTGGAACCCACTTGCATTTGCGGCAGTAAGTGATGGGTGCACATGCAAAAGGCGTTCTTTTACGATTGGACTAAAAACAGGAATTTTTTTTTCATCCCAATCACAAAAGTTAGGCCTTTTGCATGTCTGCCAATAGGTGTTTGTCTTTCTGTATGACGTAGGACCAAGAGAGCTTGGAACCTACACAAGTGTAATACACCTAGTAGGACTTAGAAAGAAGGACTAGGGTTCAGGTATTTGGATTAAATATAGACTGCAGGGTTAGGGTTTTGGTTAGATTTTTGGTTTAAGGTTTGACTGATGGGAATAATTTCAATTTCTAGGATGGAATAAGGGCTTTTAATAAACACAAGGGGATGATTTGGAGCTAGAAAAAGGTAAGGAAGGAGTTAGGGTAAAAATAGGGATTCAATGGAGGTGAGTCTTGATGGAAAATTGCACATTCAGCAAGAGCAATGACTGGGTTTGTAGAAAACAAGGCGAGATCAGGGTAAATTAGGTTTGGTGGCCTTAGGGGTGATGGTTTCAGAAGGTGGTGGGCTATGTTACGAGTGCTTGGGAAGGGTCTATTTGATGGGTTAGAAATAGGATGACTAATTTGCTTGAGGGAATCTTGGATGGGGAAGTGCCACAAATGTAGGAACGAAAAAGTAGGGGTCCAAACTCATGTACGGAGAACCTCCAATCCACAAGCTAAGGTTTTGGGGAATTGCTTCACCAGAAGATGAAGAGGGGCTCTAATCTTTGGGGGGACTTTCCCTAACTTAGGCTAGAGTTGTAAATTCAATCTCTCTACCAAAAAGAGTTGAGGAATGTCTCATCTAAATGTGACCTACATATGTTTTTATATGGGTTTGAATCCGTCTTTGTTTTACTGGGCTGAGGAGTCAAGCTATGTCTACTTTCCTAAACTTCCCCAATCATATAGTTTCTTTGAAAATTAGGTAACTAGTTCCTTTGTAGTTTTAGGAAGCTAGGCTCTTACAAAACAAGAGAAGAATCTTTCTGGACTCTCAAACAGAATAGGAAACTATCTTTAATCATATAATTGGAAATAATAACATCTTGCTAAGAATTAAAAGGACACGCTTATTTAGTGGGAAAGTTGTTTGATCTAAAGCGCTTTCCCCTCACCATAGGGAAGTGCTTTCCCGCCTCAAAAGGTGGAGTGCCGCTTTCTCTTGAAAGCAGCAGAAGCTAGGAAAGTGCTTTCCCATATGTTACAAGTATGCTTTCATATAGGAAACAAACATGTGAAAGTGACAGTCTCTGGAAAAGAGTTTTCTCAAAAAATTTCTCTCCCAAAAAACAAATGTTCCCAAAAGGAGTGTAACTTTTCTAACTGTATTAAAGCCAAAATATATTTTTTTGGGTAATTCAGTGGTAGGAATCAAACTTGAGATGTAGCGTTGCTACCCTCAACGGCCGACCACTCAAGCCCAAGCCACTTCTAATTAAAACCTAAATGTAATTAATGCTAAAATTCAGAACTAAATTTCGCAGCAGGCTTTTCGACCATGATTTGGAGCATTATGAAAAGCTCTTAGAGATAAGGGTTATAGATCCTGACCATATATTTAATTTAAATTTGGATCAATCCAATTGAGCATCCTCGTGAAAAGTTGCATCCTTTGAAAGCTGTCTGCACCACTTCATTGCTTCCAAAGGGATTATGGGTTGAGCTTTGGCCGTACCATGTCTATCTCTATCGACGCCCAAAACACACCTAAGTTTGGTCGAGTTCAAGTTGGATTCAAGAGAATTGGATATTTGCTTTTTTTATTTAGAGGATCTTGAAAACGATGAAAAAAATATGGGTTCATCAAATTTTGTAGAGATCACTAGATAGTATTTGACAACTGGATACAGTGAGCTTCATGTACTGATACTTGTCAATGTAGTTTATTTTTTTGGTTTAGAGAGTAACAAGCTAAAGCTCTGTATGAATGTGTTGTACGTACATGAATATGGAAGGTACTAACATAGCAAGGAGTGGTCACACTTCTTTATGCTCAAGTTATAATTCTTTATATTGTTCTTGCATAGTTAGCAGAAGCCAGGTTATTGTTGGGCTATGGAATGTTGTGCGAAGCCCCAGCAGTGGTGTTTTAGTCATTATTGTGTTCTAATTTTCCTTATATATTTGTCCATTATAATAGTGTAGCTTACAGTTGCACATACATCAGCAAAGTCTTATTTCTCGTTTTTCATGTATTTTGTTCGAGAGACCTTCTTTTCTCTTTCCATTGGTGAGTAGTACATTAGATAATTTCGGGGGAGCATAGTTTGTCCCACATGCTAGACAGCCTTAGATGGGTTAAAAGTTCCCTACTAGCCAAATGGGTCTCTGAAGATTTTCCTCCCAGCCTGATGGATATGCAGGTTCTCTTATGATGGAATAAACCTCTGCTAAAATTTTCGGAAAGGTGGATGCATCCTAGAGGATTTTGAATTCTAGAAGGGTTTTTGGAGGCACCTATGTTCACTCTCCAATGTTAGGAATAGGATCTTTATAAGAGAGGGGGTTCCTAGTTACAAGATCTATCATTCTACCTCTGCTCCTGACTAGTAATCAGAAACACTATGGCAGATGTCTGGCAAACATGGTACATGACTAGTTGAAGGTAATGCAACCTTTAGAAAGAAGGTATGGAGCCAGCCCACACCAATTACAACTATTGAAAACTAAATTTTGGAGGTCGTTAAAAACATATAAGGGCTTCTGGGTCCTTGGAAATTCTGAGGTTGAACTAATCTGGTGTAATTATGTGCCCTTGGGATCCAGAAACTCTGGTTGGGCTGATGTTGAGACTTTTTCATGGACCAGAAAACACTTATAGACTTTCAATCACTTTTTGAAGATTAAAGGAGACTAACATCATCTGAAAGCTCTAGAATGCTTGGGTTGCTCCTTAGAAAATGTACATGTTACATTTTTGCAAATATTTTTTTATACTATTTGTTTTATTGTAAATTTGTACCATCTAAAAAGGTAGCCAACTTGGTGGTAGATAGCCTTTGGTAATTTGTGGGTTTATTGGGAGGGGTTAGGGTTTTTTTTTTTTTTTCTTTCACACATTTTCTTCTTTGTGTTCTTGCTTGATAAATTTTTTTCACTGGGAATTCCTGCTGGTTGTAGATGTGCTTTTTGTTAATAGAAAAAGTATGGATGTCTTACCCATCAAAAAATACGGAAGTTAGGAATTAGGACTGGTCAAAATAGGGAGTAATTATTATTCGGCATTTGATCATTTTGCTATTGACGTATAGGCAACATCAAGTCTGCAGAGCTGGACAAGTGCGAATCTGTATCTGAATTTATTTTATTTTTTGTTTCTTTATGTTTCCCCTTCAATAAGTGCAAGAATGGCCAAGGAACAGTTTCTTTTGGTTTCTGATGTGTTCCCAGGTTACAGGTAACTTGGAAGAAATAGCATGGCTGAAGATGGAAGGGCTAGGAATCAGGAAATATTTTACGGTCCCCAATTTTGGAGGGTGAGCTAAATTGAGCTGGTTATATTATGAGTTATATCGATCTTGCTCTTCTAGTATATTGCTATAGTCTTAAATTATATTCTCTTAGTGGGTCATATTATGAGTTCATGTTGTTCCATTGTTTGATTTGTTCTCTCTCTCACACACACACACACTCTGTGTGTGTTTGCGCCCCCAACAATTTTGAACCTCATACCAGATTTGGAAGTGATCATTTTGATCGAGGGCAGCTTGTAAAAATCGCTGCAGACCGAGCTGAGAAGATGTTCCCTGGGGAAATTGGCGTACGCGTGCATGTCGGGGACACTGTATGTTTTTGCTTAACCAGTCAATGACTAGAGAATGCAAACTTTTCTTTGATTACATTATCTCTTATTTTTGAATCGTTCCTCTTTACTATGGCAGCCAAATGATGTTAAGGCAGCTGAGTTTGGAGGAGCTTTGCCTATTGGTGTGGGCACCGGCATCTTCACCAGGGAGGAGCTGGAACAGGCGAGCACTAGCGGCAAGGCTGCCATTCTGGATGATCTTGCTGATATTAGTGCTTTCATGAAATTACTGGGCTTTTGAAGCTAGAAATATCTCACTGGTAGCACTGTCAGCACAGATCATTCTACTATAAGTTAAATCTCTTAGATTCTTTTTTAAGAATATTGGTGGTTGAGATCTTCTCAATCATTTGGTATTGAAAGCTAGATTTATTTTTTCTCAATATTTATTTTGAGAAATTATCTTATCAATATAACCATCTACATGGGATTGTTTGGCATTGAGAGAGAGAGAGAGAGAGAGCGAGAGAGAGAAAGAGAGAGAGCATGTTCTTCTGATGCGAATACTGTAGGAAAATAGAACAGCTGGTCATAACCATTAAGCCAGGAGGCTAAACCCCATATTAATATAAAGAGTATGCTTAGACATGAAATCCCTATAAAACTGATATCTACCTTATACTGCTGTATAATTAAAGATCCCTTCTCACTATGTATCCTCAAACAAGGATCTCTATTTTCAGACTAGTTTATTCTATGGCTAAGGCTACATGAAGCCTATAAAGACTTCAATTCACACAACCCTTGCTACTAAACAACTCGGGAAAAGGTGGCCTAGAGTAGCCATGGTTCAAAATGAGGTCGGCCACCACCCTATACAGCGCATCAGTCATATGAACCCCATCCCAGTTCACATATTTCTCAGGGTTTGGACATGCACTGGCCCTTTGCCAAGTCACAGGGCTCACATTGTCAGTCCAACAAGTGGCGATTAGATCGAAATTGTACGGCCCGCCTACACCACAACAGGCCTTGAAGGGCTCCGTGAACCCATAAGCTTGGGGGTTTTGCATGATGGTGCGGTGGGCGCCAGAGAAGTCTGCATAGATAATAACAGTGTTGGGGTAATGCTGCCTAAGCTCCTCGAGTTTGGTTTGCAGAAGTGAGTTGTGCAGTTGGCTCTGCCTGTCTGCAAAGGCGGAGCACCCGATGTCATCCTTGGTGGAGCTCATTAGGACCATGGAGAGAGGTAGGCAGCCTATTGATGGAAGCCCCTGTACAACCAAGTACTTGGCACCCTTCTTGATTAACCCCTGATCGATTTGAAAGAAAAAAGAAAAAAATTGAATTATTAGTGTCATGATAGTGCTATCTGATTCCTTAGGAGACAAAATTTCATGAAAAATTTGATAACGAATAAAAAATATTCAAATGATATACATTGAATCAATCATAAGATTAGAACCATGTACTACGAAAATAATACTTGTTGCTTTTGATATTAGGTTCCTTGAAAGAAAATAATACTAACAAGGAACTTGTTAAATATTTGTTAAGAAAATATGCATAAATTAGACCAAAAGTTTTTTGGATTGATTGCATGCTTCTTTCTATTTTTGATGGCAAATGGAGGTTGCTTTGCATCAATTGCTTACCCCCTTGGACTAATAAATTGTTCATAAAATGAAATGAATAAAGTAGTTATCAGTTAAAACTGTGAAAAACTTGATCTATAAGAGATGTTAAAAAATCCATGAAGCCTAATAATCAAGGAAAGGATGCCACGTTCTAAGTAGCCTACTGTAGTATGCTTTTAGTGGGCACCACCATCCAACATCAATCGGACGAAAGATGCAGAAATTAAAGTTTCTTGAGGTTTCGTAGTGTCTTTCAATCATGTTTACAGAGAGAAAATGCAGTAGCGGATAGCGTAGCCAAAGAAGGGGTTCCTAACAACAATCTTTACAAAAATTTTGTGACGTCTTTGTAGAAAGTTTTGTATAGCTCAATACATTTGTACATTAATTTGTTGGCTGATGAAAGTTATGTGTTGCCATTCAAAAAAAAAAAAAAAACAGAAAATGCTTAGCCAAGCTCGGTTTTCACACTAGCCGTTAGATGGCTTGGCCTTCAATAAATGGGCTTGGAGTATTTTTGAAAAAATTTAAAAACATTTCAAAGTAGGACTTTAATGATTTGGCCCACATTTGTCCCAATGCCCCTTTGTTTGAACAAAAAATCAACATGAATTAATAAAGCACAGTGCCTTATCCTATAAAAATGAGCATGGAAGTAAATAGTGTAAGACAAGTAGGACCATGGACCACATTAGAAGCTCTTGGAAGTAAATAGTGTAAGACAAGTAGGACCATGGACCACATTAGAAGCTCTTTGTGGAGTAAATTGCATGAAACAACTTATTCGAGGCCACATGAATTTGGGAGCTCAGATATTGGTAAGTTAGGCTTAACTAAATTTCAATAGAGTAAAATTATTTAAAGAAGTCATGCAATCTACTGATATTAAGGACTTGGTCTCACTGAGGGTATGACTTTTAATAGAGCATAATGACAGATCAAGATTTATGTAGCCAACTTCAATTAATAGGAAAAAAGCTTTGACGATAATAATTAAATCTACAGATAAAATTTTATCAATATATAAATCTCATAAGAATGATGAAACATAGTGTGGAATGTGGGCAATGTACAGGTTGTCAAGGTTAGAGAGCGAGAAGACCAGAAGAAGGGAAGCATCCTGTGGACTATGAGAAAACCATAGACCATGAGGTCATCTCCATCCAACCGTTGAGGATGGCGATGTAGAGAGAATGGAGCCCACTAAAACATGCCACGACTCTCCATCACCATCCATCCATATGCCAAATCTGCCAATACTCGATAATCCAATTGATTATGCTAAGGGTGTGGTTTGGTCGCAGCCTTAAACAATCCAATTAACGTGTAACTCCAAATTTTATTATAACATGTAATTTTTGTGTAAATTTTTTTTAGGATTATCTAAAAATCTATTTTTATATCGAATTATAAGATTTTAAACTCCAAAAATGACTAAAATCAAGTAAATCTATAAACATATGATAATCTTGAAAATGGACGGTCCATAATATATTACAAGATGCATTATTTCTAGGATTCAAAATCTTCATATACATACATCTCGATGTTGAGATGATCAATTAGAAGGTATTTTAACACTAAAACAACATTTTTCGATGGATTGTTTAGTTGCAACCTTATATAAACTTTTTCCTCATGCTAATACTAACACTTTTGAGTAGTGAACATTATTGACCATAGCAGTTACCTCTACAAGCCTTGCCACGTTGAGGATGGCGAGCTCCCTCACAGTGCCGGGCAAGACCGATGTTCCAGCGGTGTATGCATAATCGTTGGCGCCGATCTCTCCGACCCAAAACAGAATGCTGTCATCAATGCACCCATCTTTTGCATGAGCGCCTCTACACTGTGCCTGCAGGAATTGGGAGAACCAGTTCCACTGGTTTTGCAGTGACTGAGGACTGAGAAAACTTATACTAAGATTCCTACTCGAGTAAAAGTCGCTATCGAGTGCAGTGGATCCTGCAACTGCAAAATTGACGCCATTTTTGAAATCTGCAGAGTTGTTGAGGTAAGCAGGTACGAAAGGGAGCCCAAGAGACTGTGCAACGAAGTCGAGCATCAGGCGGCCATCAGAGTAGCGGTTTGCAGGGCGCTGGAAGAAAGTTTCGCCATATGGGCGCCTCGGGGGGATGGCATTGCCGGTGTCGGTGTAGGAATCGCCAAAGGCGTAGATTTTGGAGAAGCACTGAGGGAAGGAGGGAAGGGAGGTGGAGAGGGGGAGGGTGGTGGTGATGAGGAGAGTGAGTAGAAGTAGCCGGTCCATTATCTTCCTCTGGTGCTGGAAGCAACTCTGATGGTGGATAATGTGTTCTATGATGAAATGGAGAGGGTGGTCATATACAGGGGGAGGTGGGGGGTTGGGGGGTCATTAGTGGTTGGGGTTGCTTTGTATATTTATTGTGGGAGAGAGAGATGTGCTTCCATACATGGAAACAACGTATGTGTGTGAGGGGGCCTGGGGAAGGGGGACGTAGGGTGCCCAAGGACCCGGACCCAACCCAGTATTGGGTCCAAAACTTGGACCCTGCAGGTCCGGGTCCAAATATTGAACCCGAATACTATTTGGGTCTCGGTCCCAGTCTATGTGGACCCGGTCCCAGTTTATGTGGACCCAACCCTATAATTTAAATGAAATTTTATATATAATATTTAAATAACTACAATTATATATTTTAGTTATAATATTTAAATAAAGAAAAAGTTTATATAAGGATACAACCTTATAATGTAGAATGACAGATGCACATCAAAAATCCATCGAAAAAGATAGTTTTAATGTTAAAAATAATTGATCATCTCGATGCATGACCATGAAAAATAAAAAGATTTTAAGTCTAAAAAATAGTACATTTTACAACATATTATCTACACCGTCCACTTTCAAGATTTTCATATGTGTATAGATCTACTTGATTTTAACTATTTTTGAAATTTAAAATTCTATAATTAGATATAAAAGTAGACTTTAAGATAATCCTAAGAATATTTTACATCAAAATTATATACCACGATAAAATTTGAAAGTGCACCTTACATCTACTGCTACAGATGCATCTATATGCTAACTGCACCATTTAAAAATGGGTGCAGTTTGTATAAAGTCGAGGCTCTAAGCAATCAAAATAAAGTGCACCTTCAAATAGTATCGAGAAGCATGGTAAATCTTTGTGATTGTCTTAAAATATATTTTCATCTTTAATTATAAATTTTAGAGCTTAAAAAATAATATAGATTGAGCTGATATATGAAAACTTGAAAATTGACGGTCCAAAAATGCATTACAATATGCACTATTTCCAAAACTTGAAATCTATTTTTTTCTCATGTCCAAGCATATAGATGTCGAGATGATTGATTGGAGGATATCTTAGCATCAAAACAACCTCTTGTAGTGAAATTTTTGAAGGGGGCTCTAATTTGATTGTTTAGAGCCTTGGCACTATATAAACTTTTTTCTTAAATAATACATGGATATATTTAACATAATATATATATATATATATATATATATATATATGGATGGGTGGGGTCCAATCAGGTCCACGTCTAGGTTTGGATCCCATGATTTGTCTTTGGATAAAGGTTCAGGTTCAGTCGAACCCAGACGTGACCCAACCCGTAGCTACCCCTGGGGGAGGGTGGTTAAATGCAAAGTATGGCCTGACCCGGACCCAACCGGGATCACATTGTTAAATACGAAATTGGGTGGCTAGGGGTGTCTCTAGCCACAAAATTCAAAATAGAAATTTTCAAACTATGTAACACTTTTTAAGCTGTTGGATTTTTTGTATACATATATATATATATATATATATATATCAGTTGTATAGTAATATATTGATCTCAATTTTCATTCCATTAAACAATTACAAAAAAAAACAAAATTTGAAAATTTACTCTAGAAAGTGTTATTTTAACCCAATAAGCATAAGCCGTTCATTTTGTTAAGGTGCTTAAATCTAGGCTTTAGAAGGATTTTTCTCCTTTAAAAATTTTAGATAGTTTTGTTATCATTAGTTGAATTGTTATCATTAGTTGAACAATGTTGAAAAAGAAAAAAAATGGTTTTGAGTTCATAAAGGCCTACATCTTGAAATTGACCAAATGGATGGCCTAGATTCATTATTGGAGGGGACTAATTTTAACCATATTTATGAAGCAAATTTAATTTTTCTTTTCTGAAAATTGATTGTTGGGATGAAGAGATAGTATGTACCATTTTTTATGTGATACGAATGCTACAAACGTGGTTTTTTAGATGTGTGGTTGCATTATATTACTATACAACCGTTACATGAAATCAGTCCCTATATATATGGAAAAGTCTTCCCAATGCTTATAGGCGAAAATGAATAATGACTTCGCCTACCTTTATCACCGTCCAAAGTTCATCTCATGGTCACGATTGTCAGGTAGTATTTTATTTTTTTATTTATTTTTCTACAAATTGGAATGACATGAAATTTAAAATGTGTGTACATCTTAGTGAGGCACATTTAATAAAAATATATAAAAAAAAAATTGCAAAAAAAAAGTTGATCAAAATACCCCTGAAACTTTTCGGGGGTATTTTGGCCAATCTTTTCATGTAAAAAATGTTTTGATATTTTTCATAGATTTGTCTATTTTTTTTATGAACACACGCTCCAAATTTCAGATCATTCTGATTTATAAAAAAAAAAATGAAAAATAAAACACTACCAGACAATCATGACCGTGTGATGAACTTTGGACGGTGATGAGGGTAGGTAAAATCATTGTTTATTTACGCCTATATATATAGGAAGATACTATAAAATACCTATAGGCGCTAATAAACAGTGATTTCGCCTACCCTCATCACCGCCCAAAGTTCATCGTACGGTCACGATTGTCCAGTAGTATTTCATTTTTCAAATTTTTTTCTACAAATCGGAATGATCTGAAATTTGGAGCATGTGTTCATAAAAAATAGGAGAATTTAATAAAAATATAAAAAAATAATTCATAAAATATAAATTAACTAAAATACCCCCAAAAATTAAGGGGTTATTTTGGTCAATTTATCTTATATGAAATATTTTTTCATATTTTTATTAGGTGTGCCTCCTTAAGATGTACACACGCTCCAAATTTCAAAAAAATAAAAATAAAAATTGAAATACTACTGGACAATCGTGACCGTACGATGAACTTTGGACGATGATGAACATAAATGAAATCGCTGTTCATTTTCGCCTATAGGAGTTGAGAAAACTTTTCATATACATATATACATACACACGTGTAGTGGACGATCTAGGCATGTTGATCCACTTTCGAGTCCAAACCCTAACCTCCATCATTACAACCAGGTTACTCAAGCCGCTTCAGCACCATGAGAAAGGAGACGATTCAATAAATGGAGACAAGCTAGTGTAAGGGTGGCAATATGCCGGGCCAGCCTGGCCTAGGCCTAGCCCTTGTCCCATAGGGCTACCCTAAGCCCGGCCCAGCCCTACGGGGCTAGCTCGGCCCGTGGGCCACAGTTTGTGGCCTAGGCCTTGTTAGAATTTTTGGTTTGAAAAATACTTGTGTATATTTTAAAATAACAATATAGTTTTTGTGGTTTTTCCTAAATTGTATTTTGTAGAGCGAAAAAGTTATGGGCTTTTAGTCCCACATTGAAGAAGATAGTATAGATCGGTTATATTTTATTGTGGGCATTCTCATGGATTATACTCTTAATGGAAAGGTGAAAGAGATGGTGCGTGTGCGTGGGCACAAGAGCGCTTAATGACTCGCTTTACATTTTGCAGTGGCGCTCGCCCGAGAACATGTACGGATTGGTTCGAGGCTCGATATCTTTTTATGAGCATAACTCGTGGGGGACATCCAATGGTCATTAGCCGTTGATGAAATAGATACTTCTAAAAGCAGCCGTTGAGTTAAGGGCGTGCATGTAACTTCTGATTATTTGTTGTGCATGTAACCATCGAGAACAGGTATGGATCGGTTTGAGGCTCGATATCTTTTTATGAGCATGACTCGTGGGGGGCATCCAACGGTGCCGTTGATGAAATAGATAGATACTTCTAAAAGCAGACGTTGAGTTAAAGGCATGCATGTAACTTTTGATTATTGATTGTGCATGTAACCACCCTTACAATAAATGGGCAGCTTCTAGGAACTCTATAATAAAGGTTATTTTTTTTGTATGAAAAATAGATTACACAACTCTCACTATTTCTCTGCGAATTTATAGAGAGCATAATAATGAACTCATCTATCTCTCTCTACTCGTTTTTTGTCTATTTCTCTCTCTAAACAACACAAGATTTTAGTATCTACAGTGGGTTTCAAGCTCAGGTGCACAGACCTTTGGAGCATCAAAAGAGACCTATTTATTTTGTTGTATCCCGACGAAGAGTTAACATTATTATGCACACTTTTTATAGTATCGAAAGGGGACAAATAACGCCTTGAGATAAAGTTCCTACGTGCCAAAAAAACAAAAAGGAATCAATCTTCTTTTTGACAAATCCGTATTATCTTTTGCCCCAATTTCACCTGCCCCAATTTCACCCAACCGATTTTCCAACCTGCTCTATGTTTTTAGAGTTGGCCCGGACCAGGCTGCCAAGAGAGTGGGAGGGAGGTACCTTTTAATTTGGAGAGAGAGAGTGTGCGTGTGGGTGAGGGAGGTGGCTTTTAATTTGGAATGTGAATGTATCATGAGAGGGTGGTCGGTGAGGGTTGAATGGGCGATTAAATGAGGGCCCTATGTGTTTTGAATGCTTAGGAGCAAGGATCCTGGAATATGTACGAATTGGTGGTTGGGTGATCAGATAGCAGTTGGACCTCCTCCTATTTCTAAATGCTTGTGCCTTTGGTTTGGTGAAAGTATGAATAAGCAGGATTGTACAAGTGAAGTCTTTTAATTTGTCATGGATTGAAGTCAAGAATATGACCTAGACTTTATAAGAATAATAAAGAGCTGTCCTTGTTGACTGTAGAATCGCCATGAATAATCACTCCCTTATCTCAAATGTACCTCCTGAATTAAAATTGAGGGAAGTTAGGGCAACATTACCTATTTTTTTGGTATTAATAGGTTTTTCGTGTTCAGTTAAGGAATAAAAATAATCTAGGACCATAAGTTTTGTACAGCTCGAATCATTGTTTGGAACCAATATTGGATTCCTTACGAAAAGTATAGATCCAAACGGTCTAGAACTCGTTACAATGAGCTAAAGTGGTACATAACTATTCGGACTGTTTTGGTTCCTCATCGATCATAAACTAATAGTTCCAAACTGCTCATTGTAAGGAATCCTTTGATTCCTTACAAAAAAACAAAGGTGTGGATCAAAACATTATGGAATTATTAGTTTTGAACCACCCCTTGTAATGATCTAAACGGCCTGGAACTAATAGTACAAAATTATTAGCGCTCTCTCATGACTACAGTTGGCAAAGGCGAGATGGCCTAGCTCCATCTGGCTATCTTTGCTCTAAAAAACTAAGGCTTGGGCCACAAAATGTGGCATAAGGGTGGGGCCCAGATCAAGGCGAGTTAGGGCCACCGCAGCCTCGGCCTGGCCCTGTCCAACTTGATTTTTTCTTTGGTTTTGTTTTTCCCTATATTTTCTTTGAGTGTACCCGCCCCGAACAGGCCTACGGCTGGGCATGGGGCCATGACCTCTTTGGCCCGGTCAAGGCCAGCCCAGGCTAGGGCTGACCTTATAAGTAATAGGGCCACGTGAGGGCCAAGGCAGATCCGGGCCATTGCCAGCAGTACTCATGACAAAGAGTGCTAGAGGTTGAAAATTGGACCCATGGATCAAATCCAATCTTAACATATCCCAAATCAGACATTGGGCCCTGTGGATCACGTCCGATCCTAACATATACAGACAGAAAAGCATCCGGGTCAGTTTGAGGTCCCCTCCCTTTCTCTTTCTCCCATCTCTATCCTACTACAAATCTAAGATATCTGCGCATCACACATCAAATTCCCTGTCCAGGAGATAACCATCTCATCATGGAATCGTCTCTCTCCCTAAACCATGTCATTATCACGCCTCTCTCTCTCTCTCTCTCTCTCTCACACAGTATCATGCAGCCCAATTGCTCGAAGCTTTTAATGCTTGCACTTTATGGGGAGTTTGGGAGCAGGGAAAATTAGGAAATTCCTCAGCCCCTTATCTCCGAGAGCCTCCCTCTCTCTCTCTCCAAAAGCCCACATATTTCTCTGAAAATGTAAATTTTCAACTTCTATTGATGAATTACATAATGGTTAAAGTTAACAAACATGGAAAACTGCACTAGGGATTTCAGATAGGTTATTAAACAAGGGTTCCCATCTCAATCTATTGGTTTTCATTTTCCCCTGGTATTCTTCCAGGGGAAACTGTGAAAGTAATCAAACGTATCGGAGTCTCGACTAGGATTCAAAGTATGCTTTACCAATTTCAAATAATTTTAAAACATTTTTTTTTAGCATAAATGTTCTTTTTCAGTTTTCCTAGCACAAGCTGTGTTTATTGCTTTGGTCATGGCGTTCTTAGAATTTTAGGTTAAGATTCATATGTCGTCATCATCATTATCATCAAAATTAAAGTTTTTGTCCAACTATTTAAGGTCGGCTACGCAAATTCTGATCTGCCATTTTGTTCTATAAGGGTCATATACTCTCAGTGAGGCCGTAAATCGTCGTATCTTTTTTTACTACTTCTAATCATGTTTTCTGAAGCTTATATTTTGCCATTTTTAAACTTTCTACTTCTTTTAGTTAAATAATTTCTTGAATGTTTTTTTTTTTAATGTGTTCCTCTAACATGTTCCATTTCACTTATATGAAAAATGATGGACAAATGTAAGGATCTACAAAACTGCTATAGATGTGCACAAAATTTCAATGTTACATAGTGTCTAGAGGGTCTAGTACGAATTTTTTAAAAGTTAGTACATTTGCCGTTAACTTCATCAAACCTGGCACTTAGCGACCAAGGGATAATTTGTGCCTGAGGGCTCCCGATATTTAAAGAGTCTCCTTCAATAATAAAGGTTTGGATTGGAGTTGGGCTATGTGCATGCCGTATATTAGGGCCACAGTTTGGCCACATTAGCAATTTAATCAAGATACGGCCCTTCATAAAATACTTAAATCCGATTAGAGATTATCTAATAAACTACAAAATCTTACAAGGGCCATGATTACTTAAAGAACTTCCATCAAAGTTACACTTGAGGAAGCCCGTTATCAATGGGTTCTGGGAACTCGATTTCGCCTTCCTCGAAACTCAAAAAATGCCTAAACAAGCTGCCTCTGTAAAATGTGGGGGAATGTATCTTGAAACACAGCCCCAGAGTTCCTTTCTTACCCACTCAATTCCGGTTGCAAGGATCTTGGTTTTGATATAGGCTTACATCTTTTGATTTTTGGGGTCCAAATAAATATTGAATTGTTATTGCGGTTGAACGAAGATCTTAAAATTTTCATATTACAAGAAGTTTTTGGGGGCTCGACCATGTGTTTAGGTGGTCCAACCGATCACCTAATACAACTCCTCCTTAAATTACTGCACCTGATTTTAAACATGGTTGCTACTTGCAAGAGAGGGAATCGAAACGTAAGTGGTGGTACATCAAATGGAAGAGGGGATAATAAGTTTGCATGTGAGACATTGTGGAAGCGTGAAGTTTTGACTTCCAAAGCTGAAACCTTCCAAACTTCAAAGGGTACATGACATTATGGAAGCGTGAAGTTTTGACTTCCAAAGCTGAAACCTTCCAAACTTTTTGGCTGCACGGTAGGGGCAACTTCCTTTTTTTTTTTTTTTTTTTCTCCTATTTTTGAAGATGGAGTGTTCTAAAATGGAAAAAAAATGGAAGTTGCCCCTTCCATGCCCCCCTCCAAAAACGTTTGAAATATTTGACTTCTAGAGTCCAGCCTTCCACCAAACAAACATGAAGAATTTGAAGCTGTGTGGGAAACATAAACGGACAAACTGAAAACATCAAGTAAAACTGAAAAAATGAGATCGTGAACCGGATATGAAGTACCTAGAAATGTGTAACGCCTGGAAATCCCAATAAAGGCTATAATTTTAAGGAAAAGTTTATAGAAAAAGTTTATATATGGATGCTGCCTTATAATGTAGAACTACGCATGTCCTTCAAAAATCTATCAGAAAAAGTAGTTTTAATGTTGAAAAACCCTTTGATTAATCATCTCGATATCGATATGTATGACCATAAAAAATAAAAAGATTTTAATTCTCAGAAATAATACATTTTACAACATATTATCTACACCGTCCATTTTCAAGATTTTCATATGTTTATATATCTACTTGATTTAACCATTTTTTAAATTTAAAATTTTATAATTAGATATAAAAATAGATTTTGAGATAATCCTAAGAACATTTTACATCAAAATTATATACCATGATAAAAATTGAAAGTGCACCTTACCTCTACACCTATGGATGCATCCATATGCAAACTGCACCCAAAGTTTATATAGAGTTGAGGCTTTAAACAAACAACTAGAGCCCACCTAAAAAATTTCACTAGAAGAGGTTGTTTTGATACCCACATATCCACAAATTGATTATCTTGATATCAACATGCATGGACATGAGAAAAAAATGGATTTCAAGTTTTAGAAATAGTGCATCGTGTAACATATTTTTGGACCTTCAATTTTCAATATTTTCAAGTTTTCATAGATCTACTCGATCTACACTTTTCTAAAACTTTAAATTTTGTAATTAAGATGAAAATATATTTTAAGGTTATGACAAACATTTCCAATATTGAAACCACATTTCTCTATATTATTTGAAGTTGCGTTTTATTTTGATTGTTTAGAGCCTCGGCTCTATAGCATAAAATAACATACTACATACTCAAATTTTGATTGACTATATTATAAGAGAAATAATAATTTCTGGAAGAGATTATCTTATCTAAACAGAGTTGCAGAAGTTTTAAATAGTTTCCTTTTGGTAGATTTAGTTATAAATGGGTCAATTAGTTCCCTTATGTGTAGGTTGGTGTAGCAAAGTGTGCGAGGCTCGGAAGATACGCATTGATCAACAATAAAGACTTTTTTTATGCAAAACCTTGGGCAAGATAGTGCTGGCAATGACTGAGATGGTGAGATCAATGTTTGTAAAATTGAACCGGAACATTTAACCAGACATGGGCCCGGAAGTGGTTTAACCTGTTTAAGTGGTAAATCAGCTGATTCAACCGTTCTAACCGCACAAGTCCCTGGTGGCCAAAAAAGTGTTGAAAAAAATAAAAAAGATCTAAAAAATAATATACTAAAATATAAAAAGTATAAAAAATGATTAAAACAAAACACTTTCAAATAAATTCGAAAATTAATAAAAAAAAAAATGAATTTTAACAAATCGATTTGTGCTTAGAGGTATTTTTAAATTTTTTTGAAAAAGAGGAAAAATATAAAAATGAGTGTTAATAACCAAACAATTTTTAATCTTTACCATAATATAAAGAGTATTAAAAAATACATTACAAACTAAATTCTTTATTTTTGAGAATTTTCATACATTTTTTTGAATTTTTTATGTTAAAATACCCATCGATCAATAAAATCGCTCAAAACCAAAACCAGTTGATGACCAGTTCCGATCTAACCGGACGGTTAACCGTTATAGCAACCGGTTTTTCCAACAATGGGTGAGACTTGGTAGACCACTGAGACCAATAAGCTAAAGCTTAGATGATCAATCCATGGCCAATGTGATTGAAGAGGATGGTGGCATTGCCTAGACCCTTGAGGGGTATTCATGATCTCATAGGAGCAAGTGTATGGTGTAAAATAAAGATGGGTCGAGGCGTTTTTCTATACTTTGTGTGTGCCTTGTATCTCTATATTCCTCTTGTGTGTGCCAAAAGGCTACCTTGCCTTGGTCCGAGTTCAATTTTTGCTTGACATAGCATGGTTTGGTTATATTAAAAAATTAGGCGCCATGGTAGTTGCTACGAGGGAACGAAGGGGTGGTAATAGACCTGGACCCGACTCAGGATCCGAGGTAGACCTCATACGGGTCTAGGTATGGGTCCAAAAATTGACGGGTCGGGTCTGGGGTTTCTGTCCGATCAGGTCTCGGTCCGATAATATTTTTTGGGTCTATATGAAGGAAAAAGTTTATATAAGGATGAAACCTTATCATGTAGAACTACGGATGCACCTTAAAAATCTATTCGAAAAAGGTCGTTTTAATGTTAAAAAACCCTTAGAGTGATCATTTCGACATCGAGATGTATGACCATGAAAAATAAAAAGAATTTGAGTCTCATAAATAATGCATTTTACAACCTATTATCTACACCATCTATTTTCAAGATTTTCTTGTTTATAGATCTACTTGATTTTAACCATATTTGAAATTTAAAATTTTATAATTAGAAATAAAAATAGATTTTGAGATAATCCTAAGAATATTTTACATCAAAACTACAGCTATGGATGAGCGACTTCATGGTAGAAGAGAAGAGAAGTGGAAGTGCCATTTGTGACTTCATTTTATTTATTTATTATTTAATATCCCTGGGTCGGGTTTGCAGTAATCTTTTATAGCATTTTTGTCTTCTTTCTTTTTTTAAAAAAAAAATTGAATTACAGGATTGGAAGTACAGTTTTAAAAAGATGAAGAGTTAGTATTTAATATTAATTGAGGTTTCGTTGAGAACAAGTTACGTTTTGAGGTTTTCTTTTACAAATATGTAATTGGATAAAAACAGCTAAAAAGAAGAGAAGATAATGATGATATTTGATTCTAACACTCGTAAAACGATGTTATGGGTGAAACTCCCTGCAGTTCTCAATAGATGATATATTCTTTCACTTTTTATCTTGTTTTTTATTTTTCTGGTTTGTTATTTTCTCTTTCATTTTTGCCTGCATCAATTGGTGTCGAAACTTTAGAAGGTCCATCCATTATAACGTCAACACAACCCACTCTTACTATTGTGGATACATTGTGAATTAACAAATTAAAGAGCACAAATCAAGTCATTAAAGATATCGAAGAGAGATCAACAAAATAAATAAGTGTTTGCAATGATTTAAAATTACCATAGAGGGTGCTCTCAACTACGTAGATCCGACATTGGATTTCAACCCTTAAACAAATAAGGTTCAAGACCAACTTAGGATGCTTATCTCAAACATAATAAGCAAATTTGAAGGCAAGATCCATGTTCTATAAGTGTCCAAGAGGTCTTAATATTAAGATCGATCTCCCTGAGTTTCAAGGTAAGCTTCACATAAAGCGTCATTGATTGGTTAAGTTTAATTTTTATTTTTATTAATGGGGTTGTCACGACCCCGTCCCCTGACCCCTTACCCAGCAAGCTGGAAGGTGATAGAGTACGAGATCGTGACCGGAAGTCACATACGCCACTCAGGTCGGAGTGGTTTAATGCTCTATAAAACGGTAATCAATACAAACCACTAAAGAAGCACAAATTCCCACAAAAAACAACAACAAAAGATGGATAAATTAGAACCATTCATGTCCATAGGCATTCATCTCCAAAATCTCTTTACACTCAGTTTAAGGCACTAATGGCCCACAAAAAAAAACAAAGATGATATAACACACACATCTCGGCGGCACAGCCACCAAAGACCTACTATGAACAGCTCCTGCAGGATCCTTTCGCTAAAAATTTAGATTTAAACTCAAATTTATATTGATTGAAATCATATTGAATAGGCTCAAATTAGACCGATTAAAAATCCCCCTTGAATAAAAAAGGGCGAAAATGAGCATTTTGTTTGACCAAAATTCATGTTTTGAATAAAAATTAAATTTGATCTTTGACAAAAACAATTACATTTTGAATTTGTCAAAAATATAATTCAACATTGTTTTCCTTTGTAACAAGTTAAATTTTTTTCGGGGGGGTATTTATCAATGGGTGCAGTTGGCATATAAGTGCATCTGTAGCAATAGAGGTAAGGTGCACCTTCAAATTTTACAATGGTATACAATTTTGATGTAAAATATTGTTAGGATTATCTCAAAATCTATTTTTATATCTAATTATAAAATTTTAAATTTAAAAAATGGTTAAAATCAAGTAGATCTATAAACATATGAAAATCCTAAAAATGGACGGTGCAGATAATATGTTGTAAAATGCATTATTTATGAGGCTTGAAATCTTTTTATTTTTCATGGTCATATATCTCGATGTTAAGATGATCAATCAAAGGGTTTTTCAACATTAAAATTACCTTTTTCAATATATTTTTGCGGTGCATCTGTAGTTCTACATTATAAGGTTGCATCATTATATAAACTTTTTCCTTTATCAAAATACCTAAGAGATAAATTTTTTTACATTTTATACAATCCTGATTTTGTTCAAAATGCTCATCAAAATACATGTTATTGTGAGTTCGAATGGTTGCAAGAGGGTAAAATGTTAAATAGTCAATAAATTATGTTATTTTGATAAATGCCCATTTTTTAAGGAAATGTTTCTATATTTCCCCTACAGCATAGAAGTTTTATCCTTCCCCTACCATCCAGCCGTCCAATTTTGATCAAGAGTGTCACTCACCATTTGATCTTAGATCGACGTTTCAAAGTATTTTATTTTTATTTTTTTATACAAATTGTATAAATATGAAATTTGGCACGTGCCATCTTCTCATTGGGTTGCACCTATAAAAAAATATTAAAAATAATTGTTCGAAAAAAATAAAATTAAAAATACCCTTTAAAACTTTCAAAGGTATTTTGGCCATTTTATTTTATTGAAATTTTTTTTTTTCGCTAGTGCGAGTTTAATAGAGAAATGGACGTCCAAGATTTGGTATAAAAATAGTTTATAGAAAAAAAAATTAAAAATAAAATAGTGCAGAGACATGACATTGTTATTGGGGCAATCTTAGCCCTCTATTCAGAATGGACGGTTGGATAAGAGGAAGTATATAAGTTTTATGCCGTAGGGGAAGTATAGAAAGCTTGTCGATTTTATTTTTGTAACAAATATCATCCACTTCTTCATAAATAGGCGATTCTCGATTCTTGCTAAGAATAGCAATGCAACGGTGTTTGGTCCAATGATTTAAAAAATGGATCGGTGCCCTGGATCGGGCATCCCAAAAACCCATCTGGATCAGTGAATCGACGATTCGGATCGGGAGTCAGCCGAATTGGTCGGATTCAGCCTTAAAAAAATTCAAAAAAATATATATAAAAAAATTCATTATAAACGTTGTTTTTTTAAGAATCCAATATGAAATGGGGGTACTACATTAATTACTTTCATTTGTTTGCATCAATGTGCCAATATGGAGATGTTCTTTCCCTGTATGAGCTATTGTTAACCATTAAATTTATATCATACAAAATGAGAAGTCTAGAATTATCATGGATGAAATATATAATCATACATGGACTACATTAAAGCTTGCAATTCGTAAAATATGACCTACTATCAAAATGAAAGACGAGGCTGTCAAAGTTCATTGTCGATAAATTAGCAACCATACAATTTCATCATATGTGATTATTAAAGATTGACATAAGCATAATGAAATCAATAGCAAAAAATCACCATTCCAAGCAAAAAGTTCAGCCAAAACACAACAAGTTGACCAGATGTCAATCGCTGAGGTGTACTCAGTAGCTCTAAATATCAATTCTGAAACTCTATAATATCTAGAACAAATATATGATATATTTGGCTCCCCTTTCACCTGTCAGTAAAAATATATAAATCATCAAAATTAGAAGAATGAGTTTTTACAGTTATAAGGAAATTTAATTTTGCAGGAAGCAAAACCCACCAAAACTTTTACACTTCCAAAGTCACGGAGCTTGAGCTGGTGTGTATGAGGATTGATATGTAAATAGGAATGCCACTAAGTGAGATAGGGAAACTGTGATAAAGGCGAAAAGTAAAAATACCAACATTGCAAAAATAAATGAATAAATCAATAATAAAAATGACAAAACAAAAAACTCCTAAAGATATTGCAAAAATAAATGAATAAATCAATAATAAAAATGACAAAACAAAACAAAAAACTCCTAAAGATTATACACAAGTGCAATTCAAACAGTTTTACTTGACAAGTAAATGTGGAAGTAAAGGATTTCTTTTAAAAACAAAAAACTATGTGCATGCAAATGATCAAGAAAAACTAATTTATCTTGAGATTCATTATTAGGTTATTCGACATTTAGAATATTAGAATTCTCATGCAAGTATATCTATCACATAGAAAAAAAAAGTGATAACCACAAAATATATCTAACTACTAGCAATGTCTGTGTATACAAGTTTGTTACTACCAATATGGTAGTTTTTTAATACAAGGACTCTTAATAGCAAAAATAAATAAGATAAAAGCCATACTAAAAAAAAATTAGTAAAATTAAATTTCTTTTTTTATCATATCAATGGAGAAAAGGGGAAAGAACACGAGCTCCAACAAAAAAGCGTAAAATTAAAATATAAAACAACAAATCACTGCACCTGATTTTAATGATAAGTTTGTTCTAAAAAAAAAAAACGATCAAATTGAAGAAGAACAGCTACAGAAATTGAGTTTTGGCAGAAAACCTAATCCGCTAAAAAAAAAACCCAAATTTTAGTAAAACGTTCAGAATCAGGCATGTTTTTGGGTTCAATCCAACCCAATCGATGTTTTATGGACTTGAAAAGTGATTCCCCTCCATTATTAATAAAAAAATGATGAATGTTGCTGAACTTTGATGAATTTTTTGCCAAGAAAGGGGAAGAACACAGGCTCAAAAAAAAATTGTAAAATTAAAATACAAAACAATGATTTTTATGAAAGCTTGTACTACCATGATCATTCAGCAAAAAAAAAGAAAATCCAATTGATAAGAACAACCACAAAATTCGATTTTTGGCGGAAAACCCAAATCTGCTAAAAAATCCCCAAATTTTAGTCAATAATCTTATGAAAATTGGTTTTTTTGGGTTCGATCCAAGCCCAATAGATGTTTTATAAACTTAGAAACTTATTTCCCTCCATTATTGATAAAAAAAAAGGATGGATTTTCATAGTTTTTTGGTGGGAAAAAAAGATCGATTTATGTGAAAAAGCTATAAACTCATGGGCTTGAGCTAGTCACCGTGTCGACATGGGCCTGTCACTGTAGCAAATTTGAACGAATCGCCGGTTGCCCTCTAAGATCGCCAAGTTCCACGTTTTATGCTAGAATCGGCGTGGGCTCACCGATTTACAAGGTTGAATTAGCCAATTTTGTGCCGACTCGCTGAGTTTTTAATCCTTGGTTTGGTCTAGGTCAAGTCGACCTGGACCAAAAACTGACCCAATTACGTCTGAGTTAGACCTAGAGGGTTAGGGTCTAAGTTAATAACATGAAGAATAAAATATAAAAGATACATTTAATAAATAATTACACAGTACAAGCATATATGCCGAGTTGGGTTGGGATCTGACCCATGTCTAGGCCTAACCTGACCGAATTTGCCCATGTTGAATCCCAGACCCAAACCCAGTCGCATCCGTGTTGAGGTGGATTCATACCTGGTTCCAATAGACCCCATCAGGTTTGTGGGCTAACTCGACAACTACCCTAGCTCGAGAAGTGAGATTGACACCGTATTTACTGAAATGAATACTATGGATCAGTAAATCCTCGGCGTCTCGTGTCAGTCCCGCTCATATCCGAATCGGATGATTAGGAATACTATGGATCAATAAATCGTCAGCATCTTTATTATTTGAATAAAATTGAGGGCCGAATAGGACGATTAGGAATACTATGGATCAGTAAATCCTCGGCGTATTTATTATTGGAATAAAATTGAGGGGAACTGCACTGCCATGTCACACCATTGGTGTGGGTAAAATAGGAAGATGAAGATGATGAATCGCAAGATGTGAAAGAAGAGAGAGGAGAAGAGGTGAAACTATCGAACCTTCCCCAATTTTTTACACCCACCTCAATTTTTATTCATCAATAGTTTATCATTAATGGTACAAAATTTATGGTAAAAATGTATTTTGAAATTTTTTTAATATCATAACATTAAAATTTATAGGCGGTTTTATTTTTATTTTTAATCATATGATATAGAAGTGTTTTATAATAATTTATTGATCATGTTTATTATGATATTATAATTAATAATTATATATTGATAATCATATCTTCTATTTTATTTATTAATTTATTTATATTATAAATTATATAATATATTATTTTTCTTATAGTTGTAAATAAAAATATTTAAATTAGATGATACTATAAAATATTTTAGAAGTTTTGTATTTATAAATATTTTATAAAATATAAACCAACAATTTCAATTTCAATATATAATATTATAGTTAGTTAGGTTGTAATGTATTATTTTTGTTTATTAATTTGTTAAACTAAATCTTATATTTTATGTAATGTATTATTTTTTGTTATAATTGTAAATTAGATTTTTAAATTATATGATATCATAAGATTAATTTAAAATTTATTATTATTTATATAGTAAAATGATGATAAAATAATAAAATACAAACTAATAATTTTAATTTTAATGTATAATATTATATTTAGTTAGGTTTTAATAAATGTTTGATAGGAATCTTCATCTAGGAAAATAACATCTCAATATTAGTATATTGATGAAATTTTTTTTTTTTTTTAATGAAATACCCCCAGTTTTTATTGGATTTTTAAAAATAATATTTATAATAAATTTTTATAAAATTTTTTAAAGCTTTTTAAAGCTGAATCCGACAGATTCAATTGATTTTCGATCAGAATAGTTGATTTACCGATCTTGAGTTTTTGGAGTGTCCGACATGGATCACGGACCCGTTTTCTAAACCAGTCGTACGGGCAATTTGGTCTCATTAACCGAGGGCACTTTGGTCTTGCGGAAGCAGAGACGCCATGCTATGCGACCCGTCTCTCTCTATAAATTATATGCAAATTGCTCTTTAACCCCATCATTCTCTCTATAAAAGTACGCTGATTCTCTCATTTCTTGGATTAAGGATTTTCTAGCGCGCGGCGAGGGTAAAGAGCCATGACTACCAAAGCCAAAGAGAAGCCAAAACCACCTGTAACTTCCATCCCTTCCTCTCCTCCTCCTCCATTGGAAGATCTCTTCTCCAATCTCCATCGTCACTCTCAGAACTCCGAATTCAAGCAGGCCGTCAGAGTTGCTGATCAGAGTACACATCTCTCTCTATCTCTTCAATACCTAATTTTGTCACTCCTTTACCTATTCTCAGATGATGTGTTCCCCTTTTTATCTCTCAGATCCCTAATTCCCACCCTGGAATTTGCTCTCTACCTGTTTCCTTCTCTCTATGCTTAAACCTCATGTATTTTTTTTCCCAGTTCTTTCTATTGCTCCTGGTGATGAGGACGCAATGCGTTGCAAGATCGTGGCCCTCATCAAGTCTGATGATATCGATCGTGCTTTGGCTACTGTTCAAGCTTCTGAGAAGCTCCCAATTGATATTAGTTTTTACAAGGTGCATTCCTCTCTTCCTCTCTCTCGTTCCCACTCCCTTCTTCCTTCCTCTTCTTTTGGGCAAATTTTCCATATGTGTATTCGTTGACTCATAGTGTTACGAGTTTTGATGGAAACCATAGAATGGGTGTATCAATTTTTGAGTTGATTTAGTTTTTTGGCATCACTTTATAATTTGATTACATTGATATATGTCTTTGTACATTTTGATTACTCTTTGTTGATGGATCAAAAGAAAGTATTCATAATCAGCACAAATGTTACACTCGGAAAAAAATTAGCATGAATGTTTGGTGTTATTGTACCATTGATTGAAGTTGGTCATCTTGCAAACTGTTCATGGTGTTTTGGTTTGCTGGTTCCACATAACTTCGTCATTGGCTTTGTCTCTAATGTCTGAATAAACATTTTAGCATAGACCGTTCGTTATTAGGCCTCAAAAAACCATGAGGTCATCCACATTACTGTAAATGGGAAATGGGAACCAAGCCTGTGCTAGGTGAGAATCCTCTTATCTATCCTGATTCAATCCCCTTATTTTAGCATTAGATACTCAAAGTTGCAGGAAAATAGGGGTAGGCGAAGTGGAGATGTGCAACTGGAGACGGTTGTGTGACCAGATTTTCTCTATGGCTTGAATGTTTGGCGGTCAAGAAACAATATACCCATAGAACGATTGTAGCTGAGATGAGGATGTTGAGATGGATGAGTGGCAAGACAAGAAGGGATAGAATTCGAAATGAATATATTTGGAGAATTTAGGTGTGGTACCAATGGGCGATAAGATGAGAGAAGGCAGACGTAGTGGGCTAGTCATGTGTGGTGCATATTCAATACAACGTCTGTTAGGAGGTACGAGTTAGTTCAAGTGGAAGGCTAAAAAAGCGCAAGGGATAGGCCCAAAAGGACATGGTTGGAAGTAGTGAGAAAAGATATGGGGACTTATAACCTCATTGAGGGTATATCTTTTAATAGAGCATAATGGTGGACTAGGATTCGTGTAGCCGACCCCAATTAGTTGGGAAAAGGCTCTGATGATGATGATGAGATATTCAAAGTTTCAAACATAAATGAAAACGAGTAAAGAGGTCTCCTTATCTCTGTTCCTAGAACATCAAAATGAGGCATTTAGGTATTCTGTTCAACATTTCTTATCCACTTTTTGTGCATGAAATTTGGCCATTTAATCAAAATTTGACTCTGAAGCAAAATCTCTGACATGGTTACTAGAAATTCTCATTCTAAATGGTCATAATCATATTATCTTTCTCAGTCAAAATGTAAGATAATCCCTGTTCTGTAAATTTAAATATGGTATTCAATAATCTATACCATAGTTGTGCTATTCAACATTTGTTTCCACTTGCTTTTGTAAGTGCTGAGCTCCTGATGCGTGGGATACTAGATTTTATACCTTTGTGCATCGGTTTTCTATACATAATACAAAACCTTGGCCTTAAGAAAAAGAAAGAAAGAGGAAACACCTCCCCTTAACAATGCCTCTCTTTTTGCACCAAGGTTTCAAAAAATGCTAGGCGGCCGGCATGACGCGTAGCGCCTAGCGCCTAGCGCCTAGCGCCTAGCGCCTAGCGCCCAGGCAGGTGTCTAGAACCTCAGGTGCCTTGTAGCCCAAATTTTTTAGATATATACATATATGTGTTGTCCAAACGCACATATATGCATATGTTTGTGTCAATTTTATAATTTATTGCTTTTAAAAGTATTGTAACATACCTTTTTATATACAAATATATGACATATCGCATGTTGAGAATAAATTTGTTCAAAATTTCAAAATTCAAATCATAGAAAAATTGATAGTCTAGTAGGCTATGAATTAGTAATAATCTTCAACTTTCCATACTCCATAATAAGTGGAAAAGTTTAGAAAGCTTCAAATCACAAAAAGTAGTTTTGATTCTTAGAAATAGGTATGAATAAGAGATTGATGGCTTATGGAAGTGTTCTTTTAACTTTGGGGGATTAAAAATAACCTCCATAACCTATTTAAACCCTTTTGGATGTCAAAATGATCCCCTTTTCCCTTTTGAACATTTTTAAAAATCGAAAAGAAGCCCACGTCCCTGGGTTCCCGCCTGGCCCGTCTAGGCGCCCGCTATAGCCTCTCAAATGGTGCGCCCAGGTCTAGGCATGCTGTCAGAGGTGTCTTGGGCACCTAGGTGCCGCGCAGACCGTTTTTTGAAACCTTGTTTTGCACTTAAGGTATTGATGCTTCCCATTTGAGGTCTAAATACTTGATATTCAGTCCCCTTTAACATTTGGAATAGTCTAATGAGGGTTGCATTTGCTGCTGAAAATATTCTAATCAATGTGCAAAAAAGCACAGGCAGGCGGCGAGGCGTTTTGGGGGCCTGCCCGCCTAGGCCCATACCTACCCAGGAACAAGGGATACCCCCCTTCCCCCAAACAAAAAGGACAAAGGAGTTTTTAGGGCAGGGTGTTAAGCCTCAGGGAGTTTTTAGGGCAGGGTCTTAGGCCTTAGGGAGTTTAGGGCAATTTTAGAGCCCTAAACCCCTCGTGAAAAAGAGGAAACATACTATTATAGTCACAAAACATATTTATAGATACAAAGACCCAGAGAGATTGTAAGACATCAAAATGGTTGAAATCCTAAATGTCATTGTAGAAAATTAGAAGTCTAAAAATAATATACAAAGTCATCGTCCAACTAAGGATCAAAACATGACACATTGTACAAAAAAGAATCAATTATTCATAAAAAAATTGATATAGGCCCAATTTATTGTCCAAATGAGGAAAAAATCAATTAATCACAAAACTTCAATCCTACAATGACAAATATGTCAATATATCATAAAAGGGAAAATAAGTAAAAGAAAAAATATGTCAATGACGCAAGCTGCCTAGGTGCCCCGTCTAGATGCCGCTTAGGCATGTTGGCCACTCATCCGATTAGGCGGCTGTCGGGTAGCCGAGTTTTTGAACATTGATTCTAATTTAATAAGAAAATTTCATAAACCCTTCCAAAATATAATTATTAACAATGTCTCTATAGTCCTTGAAAAGATGCCATAAAACATCTGGTGTCCTCGGACCCATCCTTTTTCTTTGAAAAAAGGTTAACTTGTATTAGAAAGAAAATTACTTACATATTTAGAACCGAGAAAAGGTCTTGGACATGTCCTTTATCTACATGTTTGTTAAAAGTTGTACTTATTATCTTCTTCCGTTGTAAATTTTTTAGAATTCTCCAACGTTTTAAAAATTGATGATGCAGATCGGAATCGCCTGATCTCGATCCGAAATCATTTGGATGTTCTTGATCCCAAATATATCGTGGTCCAACCAACTCCCTCTAGAATCGGCTGGTTCGTACCGGTTTTGTCTTGGACAATTCGTGAGAACCAGTGCTTTTCCACCCCATTTTTTTTTTTTTTTCAATTTGTTTGATTTGCTCTTTTCAATAAAAAAGGTGAGCCAGGTGGCAACCAAACTTTCTGTTCATGTGGCGGCACTACCTACGCGCGCTAGGCTTACCCTCCCCTCTGGTGCGACCTATCATCGCATCCAACATGGGGCATGTACCGCATGTTCAAGCTTGGTACTTATTGAATTGCAAAATAGGGGACGCAAGTTTTAAGGAGGAGTTTTCTTCCTTCAGGTCCCAATGTGGGATTATTTTTCTTCGCTTTTTTGAGAGCGGAGTATCCTAAGGAGCTGTTTTCAAGTCCATATAAGGTGTTTTCTTCCTTCAACTTTTGAGGACTATTTTTCTTCGCCTCTTTCGCCACTTTTGGGCTCAAATGGCCTGATGTATTTAAACCACGCTCTAACGCATTTAATTTAGCGAAAAACAGAAAAGAAAAAAAAAGGCCTAGTGAACTACATGTAACATGTTAAATATAGAAATTTCATATGATTTTTTCCTAAAAAGCCCAACAATTAATTGTTCAAAGAATGTTTTCAAAAGAAATACCTTAATACTTTTTTCCTAATACTTCATGTATTTGATTTTTGTTGGAAATATCTTCATGTTAGATTCTTTTTACTTATTTTATTCCTATTTACTGACTCTCAGTTTTTTTGGGGTGGGATTTATTAGCTAGAACAATCATTATTAAATTAAAAAAAATTGTTAAAAGAAAATTAGAATAGCGAAAGCATGTGGGTGAAAAAGCAAAAATGGAGGGTATTTGGGGTGATGGTACCCCTTTAATATCTAACTGGGATAATTTTGATATTAATTGATCCATAAGGGATTTATTATTGTCTCCAATATGAAATTTAGTTTTATTTAATTCTGGAGGTGGTTTAAATAATACTGATTTAGGAATAGAGGTAACAGCAGATTTTTCTTTGGATACAATTCTTTCTATTCTTTCTGTTTGCTTTCCTAAGGATTGTAAATATAAATTTGTATAATTGTTTTGTTCCACAATATGAGGAATATATTCTTGTTTTTTATTTAACTCTTTAGGTATGATTTTATAGGGTGTAGCCACTATGTCAATAATATCTAAGATGAAATTATCTTCTTGAGTAAGTGTGTGAACATTATGTTGGGGTAAAGGACAACTACAATCATTGTCTTCTATTGAATTAGAAGATTCTGTCTCAGTGGTAGAATCAGAAGTATTTGTCCATATAAGTTCATCATCATCTATTTGGTCTAGATGAGAATCACTAGAAGTGGAAGAAGAAGAATCATAGGAAATTATATTATATAATTTTGATTTTAGTGCATCATCTAAATTTAATAATTCTATTTTTTTTTTTAATTTACATTGATGTTTATAATGTTCTATTTTGCCACACTTATAGCATACTGGTAATTTTTTCCTTTTTTTTGTATTAGGGGAAAATTTATTAATTAGTTTTCTTTTAGATTTTTTGTAATACTTTCTATCTTTTTCTTTATTTTTGGATTTATATTTTTCCTTTTTGTATTTTTTCTTTTTCTTGTATAACTTGTCAGGCATTTGTTTCTTATCAAGGTAATATTCAAATTGCTCACAAAAATCACCTAATTCCTTTCTTTTGGTGATCTTTTGTTTATCTAGTTGTCTTTTTAATTTCATATCAGTGCATAAGGCTAAACCTTCAGCACATATTTCTGCAGAAAGTTCTCCGAGTGTATATGATGAATATACAATTATTCCATTATGCTTCTTTCGTAGTCTTTCTTTGACCTTTTCTGCGAATAAATATGGAAGACCAGCTATAAATTTTTCCTTCCAGTGGTCTAGCTGACAATCTTCTCTTATTAATAATCTTGAGAAAAATACATCTTTATACCATTTATAATGAGATAGAGTAGGACAACGTAAATTAGAGAGCAGATCTTCTGATCTTGCTGCTAGCAATGATGTACAGCCTACAAAGTGTAGAGTAATTGTATATATTAGAGTGTTGACAGCATCACTCTCTGTGTATATTACTTCTTGATTTTGTTCATTTCTTCCTGTCCATTGTCTTGTATTATTGAGAATCCTTTGTTTTGTATCATCATCTACATAAAAATCCCACCATCCTCTTAACCATCCTGTAAATCCATTAACTATTGCTTTAGCAACCTCTTGGTCATGGTTGCCTGCCATTTTATTTGCAGAAGCATACATTGTCATATGCCTCATAACGTCTAATATTTTTAATTCAGATAACCCATCAATTTGCCAATTAACTATTGATCTTCCTGAATATGCTACTGCCTGTTGTATAGGATCTTCTTCCATTTGGATATCAACAGGGGTAGGTCTCTTATGATAGGGTAGGGCTGTTATAGGTTTTCAATATTTTCCATACGCTATCTTATTGATGGTTTCAGTTATAGGCGTAGTATCCATAAATGCTTTTTCTTGATTTTGGATAGTATCTTCTATAATTGGTTCTTCTTCTGCAAGCATCATTGTTTCATGTTCAGGTATTACTATGGCTTTTCCTTTGTCAGAAGACTCAGGTGGTTGAGGAATAATGGTTGGAGAAGGAATATTAATTTGGGGTGATGGTACCCCTTTAATATCTAACTGGGATAATTTTGATATTAATTGATCCATAAGGGATTTATTATTGTCTCCAATATGAAATTTAGTTTTATTTAATTCTGGAGGTGGTTTAAATAATACTGATTTAGGAATAGAGGTAACAACAGATTTTTCTTTGGATACAATTCTTTCTATTCTTTCTGTTTGCTTTCCTAAGGATTGTAAATATAAATTTGTATAATTGTTTTGTTCCACAATATGAGGAATATATTCTTGTTTTTTATTTAACTCTTTAGGTATGATTTTATAGGGTGTAGCCACTATGTCATATAGTGATTGAGGTTGTGTAGGCTCATTCTTTTTTGGAATAGCTGCTTTGAGTATAATACTTTTTTCAGGCGGATGTATACTAGCTGTTGTAGTACCATCAGTACTAATGTATGTTTTTTCTTCTATTGTTTGAATTTGATCAAATGAGGGAATAGTAATATTCTTTTCTATACACATTTCTTTGAACCATTGAAAAAATCCTATGTTTAACCTTTCTTTGTGTAAAAATTTATTATATTTTTTATGTATTAATTCTATTAATCTTGGTTGAAATTTTTTCAAATACCATTCTCTTATATTTTTATTTTCTTCTGATAAATAATCTTTTTTGATAAAGTCTTTATTTATTTTTCTCTTTTTCCTTTCTAGCTTGGCTGCTAGATAGGCTGCTATATACTCATCTGAATATTGATTCTTATCATACGTATCTTCTTCTATTTGTAGAGTACATATCTGAAAATCTTGTAATTCCTCTGGACTGGGTTCAGTAGTATGTGTTGTATGAGATTTAGATGTGTATGTAGGTATCACAACATTATCTATAGTTCTTTGTGTTCCCTGAAATTGGATATCTGAATTTGATGAAGAAGGTTGAGTAGGAGGAGGTAATATAATAACATTTGGATTGTGAGAATAGGATTTTCTACTTGGTATTTTATTTTTAATATTTCTTTTCCTATTGATATTAATATCATCCTGTACTTGTGGTTGTTGAAATTTAATTTCAATATTTCCATCTGTATGTTCTATTATTTGGTTGGGAATATGATGTTGAGGAATTTCTTGTGGTTGGTTGGCATTTTGTAATGCCCATGATTGGGGTAATACAACATCTGACCATTTTATAGTTTTTGGGACAATCATATTAGATTTTTCTATATTTGTTTGAAATAATATTGTTTGATCTTTTTGATCAAGTTTTAAAGTATTTGGACTTAACGTATTCATTACTTTATAGTATATTCGATATACTATGGCCAAATTTTGTGAACCATTGATCATGTTGAATCCATGTGTTTTTAGATTTATTGTTAATATGTCCAAAATATTTGGGTCAGTCAAAGAAACAGAAAAATTAGGAAAACAATTAAAATATATTGGACCACTACAAAGGCTGGATTCAACCATGCCAAGTAGAGAGTCTGTGAAAATATTGTGTCTTGTATCTCTTAGGCATACAAGCACAGAAGTGTCCAACCCTAAACGGGTCAAAGGTTTTACGGCTATTTGAATAAGGCCAATGTGTAAATATTTGTAATTATTTTCTTTATGTTTTTCAATTACTTTCTTTGAGAGTAGGTGAAAGTCGTCTTGGTTTTGCGTTACTGATAGACTTTCTTCTACAGTCTTGATGGCATAACCCATCTTAAGTTTAAATGATCCCTTATTATAGACATCGTGAATTGGTACCTTAGGAATATTCCAGTTTTGAATATTTTCCTCAATATCATTTATAATAATTTGTTCTTTATTTTTTACTCTAAGTTTTTGAGATGAAGTTACAATTTTTCCCGTAAGATTCCTTATGAGATTAGCCATCCGTAGTTTGCGGATAATGACAATCTGGACATTCAGTGGCCCTAGCTTTTTCCCTAAGCGGCTCTTCCTGGCCTTGGCGGTACTTTGCCTCAGGCTTTCACTTGTCTCTTGCCTTAACTCTCGGACCAACTTTCTTGGTGGTCAATCTCACTTAGTATGTTTTAGTAAAATGTAACTTTATTTTTAACTTATTGAGTTAAAAGAACAGTTTTACTTTTCTACAGTTGTAACTGTTTACACAGTTCCACTGTTGAACAGTTCTACTGTTGTAATTTGTTGACAGTGTTTCACTGTTATGGCTCTCATACCAACTTTCGCCAAGATCTACAGCATTGTCATTTTGTGCTTATGTTTATTGTTTTTTAAGTTGTAGAATGCAAGTCCTTGATTTATAATAAGTATGTGAACAACAAACCGTTGTAAGTAATTATTGCTTGTAAAATTCGATAATAATTAAGACAAAACAAGATGATTCCTAATAAGGGGACTACTGATATATCTAATACTATCCACTGAGCATAACTATTTTCTCCGATCTTAATATTGAACATCTTCCCGGGTCTTCTAAACCGATTTTCTCACCCGTGAATTTTTGCAGGGGGGGCAACACTGACGCCAACGACGAATCTCCACTATCTCTTGCTCTCCAATTATTCCAAGAGAATCAAACCAATACTAATATTTCATCTTTAAATATGGGATCCCGAGGCACTTCTCGCAGGGATAAACAACCCATGAAATCTCTAGTACCTTATGAAGGAGAACCTTCACCTTTGAATATCCGTTCACCTTCCCAATCTCCAATCCATCAAATAACTTATCCAGAAGCACATGCTTCTACTCCTACATACTCACCAGCTCAGTCAAAATCTGTTCCTCCATCAAATATCCCAAGATCTGTATATCTTGAAAGAGCTTTTTTAATGGATATCACCATTGATGAACATCAGGTTCACATGGATCCAAGTAAACTTGCACCCTTATACTTGCTCAATCATCTCAATCCTATCAATGGGGTTAAGACTCGAGAATATTATGAAGCCATACTCATGGAAACAGGGTCCATCTCTGTTGTCCATTACTTCCAACAAAATACTAGAATAATAGCTTATTCTAAAGTACAAATAAAGAAACTTCTTTCTTATAATGAGTGGGGTTGCAATCCCGCACAAGGAAAGAAATTACAAAACCCAGAGTTTTCTTATAAATATTTTAAATACGCCGAGTATATAGAAGCATGGCACAAATTCTTTTACTACCAAAATCCCAACAATACACACAGCTGGTATTTACAATTCCGGCTATCTATTTTTGAAAGATTCCCCACATGGTTTCAAAACTGGTATTTTGTGTGGGGCTCAACTGCTTTGATTTTACCTCCTGCTTTCAAGGAGTTGCAGGAACAATTCATACAATACAATAATAGTGATACTTCAGTTGACACTCACCTCTATTTTATGGCATTATACCAAATCCCTTGGATTATGAAATGGGATTATACTATATCACCCAATACCACAAATGATTATACCTACATCCCTCGTTTGGGAAAGACCATATCTGTTAAATGGTGGGATATCTTCCAAATGGACCTCACCAAAGCCACTCCAAAGAGAATACCTCCAAAAGCACCCAAATACCAGGAAAACCTAAATACTGCAAACACCTCTTTTGACTTTCCAACCTATCTCCGAAATATGTTACAAACCAATCCCCATGCATCCAAAGAGGAACTGGAAAAACAAATGAAAGAAATTTTTGCTGAAGCCGGAAGAAAGCCAACATCTTCCGAAGAGACCGTACAGTCCTCTCCACTCCATACAAATAGATATCTCCAATTAAGCCAAAATGATCCAGAAGAAACAGATCCGGAAGAAGACGATCCAGAAGAATTTAGCCAGAGACCATAACGTCATCCATGACGGCATAAAAAGACAAACAGCAATCAGCAATAAACGACGAAATCACCGACACATACGACAAATAGCATCGTCATGACACCTATCAAGAACACTGTGCTCCACTGTGGCAATAATGTAATATGGCCAAAAGTGCCACTGTACAAAGATGCTCTTTTCTTTTCTTTTCTTTTATTTTTTGTCCTCTTGCTTCCACTCTCTCTTGTTTTATTTGAGGCGAATCTCTTTATGCCTCCACTCTCTCACACTCTCTTGTCGTCTTGTACCGACAACCTCCACTCACTCTTGTCGTCTTATACCAACAAAACTTTTCTAAGCTTGTCGTTCTCCATTCTCCCTTTATTCCTTTCTTCATGAGGAAGGAACTCCCCTCTATAAAAAGGAAGCAGACCCTCTTCATTCGGCAGGGTCTCACTTCTCCTCCTCTCTTCTACTACCTTGCTCAGACCCCTCCAGGGTCGCTCAAACTCTTCTCTCTCTCTGCAGCCTGTAACCTATTTGCAACCAACCTGCAACCTGCAACCTGCAACCTACCTGCAACCTGTAACCTACTTGCAACCTACCTGCAACCTGTAACCTACTTGCAACCTACCTGCAACCAGTAACCTACTTGCAACCTACCTGCAACCTTTGCTATTTACCTGCAACCTTTGCTACTCACCTGCAACCTTTGCTACTCACCTACAACCTTTTCTACTCACCTGTAACCTTTGCTATTTTTACCTACAAACCTTTGCTACCTACCTCCATTTTCGAAACTTTCAACCTTCAAACCTTTGTTTAAAACCTCAAAACCTTCAGAAGCAAACAATTCGGAGCTATCCTAGCCCTCATAGCTCGACATAATCAGGTTCTTTTCTACCTTACTTTGATTAATTATGTGTGATTGTAATATCAACAATTTACCCTCATACTGCCCACATCACTGGAAGTTATTTTCCAGTTACTGTCTGTGTACACAGTAAGTTTCCCTTCTTTGTTTTACCTATTCCCAGTTTGATCGCTCTCTGAAACATACTCTTTTCTCTTCTCTTCTCTATCTCTTTCTTGTACTATAAAGTTCTACTACTGTAAAGCTGTATTATGAGCACATGTGTATTGAATATATATTTGCATTATATATGTGTTAATCATGCAATTTAAGATTCTGTTTAATATTAAGATCGGAGAAAATAGTTATGCTCAGTGGATAGTATTAGATATATCAGTAGTCCCCTTATTAGGAATAATCTTGTTTTGTCTTAATTATTATCGAATTTTACAAGCAATAATCACTTACAACGGTTTGTTGTTCACATACTTATTATAAATCAAGGACTTGCATTCTACAACTTAGAAAACAATAAAAATAAGCACAAAGTGACAGTGCTGTAGATCTTGGCGAAAGTTGGTATCAGAGCCATAACAGTGAAACACTGTCAACAAATTACAACAATAGAACTGTTCAACAGAGGAACTGTGTAAACAGTTACAACTGTAGAAAAGTAAAACTGTTCTTTTAACTAAATAAGTTAAAATAGTATATTCGATATACTATGGCCAAATTTTGTGAACCATGGATCATGTTGAATCCATGTGTTTTTAGATTTATTGTTAATATGTCCAAAATATTTGGGTCAGTCAAAGAAACAGAAAAATTAAGAAAACAATTAAAATATATTGGACCACTACAAAGGTTGGATTCAACCATGCCAAGTAGAGAGTCTGTGAAAATATTGTGTCTTGTATCTCTTAGGCATACAAGCACAGAAGTGTTCAACCCTAAACGGGTCAAAGGTTTTACGGCTATTTGAATAAGGCCAATGTGTAAATATTTGTAATTATTTTCTTTATGTTTTTCAATTACTTTCTTTGAGAGTAGGTGAAAGTCTTCTTGGTTTTGCGTTACTGATAGACTTTCTTCTACAGTCTTGATGGCATAACCCATCTTAAGTTTAAATGATCCCTTATTATAGACATCGTGAATTGGTACCTTAAGAATATTCCAGTTTTGAATATTTTCCTCAATATCATTTATAATAATTTGTTCTTTATTTTTTACTCTAAGTTTTTGAGATGAAGTTACAGTTTTTCCCGTAAGATTCCTTATGAGATTAGCCATCCGTAGGTTGCGGATAATGACAATCTGGACATTCAGTGGCCCTAGCTTTTTCCCTAAGCGGCTCTTCCTGGCCTTGGCAGTACTTTGCCTCAGGCTTTCACTTGTCTCTTGCCTTTAACTCTCGGACCAACTTTCTTGGTGGTCAATCTCACTTAGTATCTTTTAGTAAAATGTAACTTTATCTTTAACTTATTGAGTTAAAAGAACAGTTTTACTTTTCTACAGTTGTAACTGTTTACACAGTTCCACTATTGAACAGTTCTACTGTTGTAATTTGTTGACAGTGTTTCACTGTTATGGCTCTGATACCAACTTTCGCCAAGATCTACAGCACTGTCACTTTCTGCTTATTTTATTGTTTTCTAAGTTGTAGAATGCAAGTCCTTGATTTATAATAAGTATGTGAATAACAAACCGTTGTAAGTGATTATTGCTTGTAAAATTCGATAATAATTAAGACAAAACAAGATTATTCTTAATAAGGGGACTACTGATATATCTAATACTATCCACTGAGCATAACTATTTTCTCCGATCTTAATATTAAACAGAATCTTAAATTGCATGATTAACACATATATAATACAAACATATATTCAATACACATGTGCTCATAATACAGCTTTACAGTAGTAGAACTTTATAGTACAAGAAAGAGATAGAGAAGAGAAGAGAAAAGAGTATGTTTCAGAGAGAGATCAAACTGAGAATAGGTAAAACAAAGAAGGGAAACTTACTGTGTACACAGACAGTAACTGGAAATAACTTCCAGTGATGTGGGCAGTATGAGGGTAAATTGTTGATATTACAATCACACATAATTAATCAAAGTAAGGTAAGAAAGAACCTGATTATGTCGAGCTATGAGGGCTAGGATAGCTCCGAATTGTTTGCTTCTGAAGGTTTTGAGGTTTTAAACAAAGGTTTGAAGGTTGAAAGTTTCGGAAATGGAGGTAGGTAGCAACGGTTTGTAGGTAAAAATAGCAAAGGTTACAGGTGAGTAGCAAAGGTTGTAGGTGAGTAGCAAAGGTTGCGGGTGAGTAGCAAAGGTTGCAGGTGAGTAGCAAAGGTTGCAGGTAAATAGCAAAGGTTGCAGGTAGGTTGCAAGTAGGTTACTGGTTGCAGGTAGGTTGCAAGTAGGTTACAGGTTGCAAGTAGGTTACAGGTTGCAGGTAGGTTGCAGGTTGCAGGTTGGTTGCAAATAGGTTACAGGTTGCAGAGAGAGAGAAGAGTTTGAGCGACCCTGGAGGGGTCTGAGCAAGGTAGTAGAAGAGAGGAGGAGGAGAAGTGAGACCCTGCCGAATGAAGAGGGTCTGCTTCCTTTTTATAGAGGGGAGTTCCTTCCTCATGAAGAAAGGAATAAAGGGAGAATGGAGAACGACAAGCTTAGAAAAGTTTTGTTGGTATAAGACGACAAGAGTGAGTGGAGGTTGTCGGTACAAGACGACAAGAGAGTGTGAGAGAGTGGAGGCATAAAGAGATTCGCCTCAAATAAAACAAGAGAGAGTGGAAGCAAGAGGACAAAAAATAAAAGAAAAGAAAAGAAAAGAGCATCTTTGTACAGTGGCACTTTTGGCCATATTACATTATTGCCACAGTGGAGCACAGTGTTCTTGATAGGTGTCATGACGATGCTATTTGTCGTATGTGTCGGTGATTTCGTCGTTTATTGCTGATTGCTGTTTGTCTTTTTATGCCGTCATGGATGACGTTATGGTCTCTGGCTAAATTCTTCTGGATCGTCTTCTTCCGGATCTGTTTCTTCTGGATCATTTTGGCTTAATTGGAGATATCTATTTGTATGGAGTGGAGAGGACTGTACGGTCTCTTCGGAAGATGTTGGCTTTCTTCCGGCTTCAGCAAAAATTTCTTTCATTTGTTTTTCCAGTTCCTCTTTGGATGCATGGGGATTGGTTTGTAACATATTTCGGAGATAGGTTGGAAAGTCAAAAGAGGTGTTTGCAGTATTTAGGTTTTCCTGGTATTTGGGTGCTTTTGGAGGTATTCTCTTTGGAGTGGCTTTGGTGAGGTCCATTTGGAAGATATCCCACCATTTAACAGATATGGTCTTTCCCAAACGAGGGATGTAGGTATAATCATTTGTGGTATTGGGTGATATAGTATAATCCCATTTCATAATCCAAGGGATTTGGTATAATGCCATAAAATAGAGGTGAGTGTCAACTGAAGTATCACTATTATTGTATTGTATGAATTGTTCCTGCAACTCCTTGAAAGCAGGAGGTAAAATCAAAGCAGTTGAGCCCCACACAAAATACCAGTTTTGAAACCATGTGGGGAATCTTTCAAAAATAGATAGCCGGAATTGTAAATACCAGCTGTGTGTATTGTTGGGATTTTGGTAGTAAAAGAATTTGTGCCATGCTTCTATATACTCGGCGTATTTAAAATATTTATAAGAAAACTCTGGGTTTTGTAATTTCTTTCCTTGTGCGGGATTGCAACCCCACTCATTATAAGAAAGAAGTTTCTTTATTTGTACTTTAGAATAAGCTATTATTCTAGTATTTTGTTGGAAGTAATGGACAACAGAGATGGACCCTGTTTCCATGAGTATGGCTTCATAATATTCTCGAGTCTTAACCCCATTGATAGGATTGAGATGATTGAGCAAGTATAAGGGTGCAAGTTTACTTGGATCCATGTGAACCTGATGTTCATCAATGGTGATATCCATTAAAAAAGCTCTTTCAAGATATACAGATCTTGGGATATTTGATGGAGGAACAGATTTTGACTGAGCTGGTGAGTATGTAGGAGTAGAAGCATGTGCTTCTGGATAAGTTATTTGATGGATTGGAGATTGGGAAGGTGAACGGATATTCAAAGGTGAAGGTTCTCCTTCATAAGGTACTAGAGATTTCATGGGTTGTTTATCCCTGCGAGAAGTGCCTCGGGATCCCATATTTAAAGATGAAATATTAGTATTGGTTTGATTCTCTTGGAATAATTGGAGAGCAAGAGATAGTGGAGATTCGTCGTTGGCGTCAGTGTTGCCCCCCCTGCAAAAATTCACGGGTGAGAAAATCGGGTAAAGAATTAGAAGACCCGAGAAGATGTTCAATGGAGAAATCAAAGGCAAATAGAATGGCCTGCTAGCTGGCAAATATTTGTTTTGAAACCAAATTTTGCACATCTTTTTGCAGAATATCTTTGGCTGCTTTGCAGTCAGTTCGTATAAGAAAGTGTTGATTTAAAACATCACTTTGGAATTTGGTGACACAGTGGACAATGGCTAATAATTCCTTTTTAATCATGGAATAATTCAATTGTGTGGAATTCCAGGCTTTGGATGTATAGCGTAATAATTGTTCCTTAGAATCAATTTGTTGTTTTAATATACCTCGAAGACCTTTATCAGAGGCGTCACATTCAATAATTTTGAAAGCAGCAGGATGTAGAAGAGAAAGGCATTCGAGGGTTTTTACCTTACTCTTTATTACCTTTATTGCTTGAGTATGGATGTCAGTCCAAGGAGGAGGATGCTTTTTGAGTCTATCATATAAAGGTTTAGAGTCTAATGCAAGGTTAGGATAGAAATCACTAACATAATTCAAACATCCTAAAAATCTCTGAAGTTCTTTTTTATCTAAAATCTGATCAGGAAATTTATCAGCAAAGGCAATAGATCTATCTATCGGAATAATAGTGCCATGATGTATCATATGTTCTAGAAATCTGATATTGGTTTTGAAAAGTGTAATCTTTTTTGCCGAAACAACTAATTCAGCATGGTTTACTGCATGGATGAAGGTGTTAATATGTTTGATGTGTTGGTCTATAGATTCTGAGAAGATTAATACGTCATCAATATAAACTATCATGAAATGGTAATAAGCATTAAATACTTCATACATTATTTTCTGAAATTCTGATGGAGCATTTTTCAAACCAAAAGGCATAACATTCCATTCGTATTGACCAAATGGAACATTAAATGCAGTTTTATATTTATCCTTTCTTGGATTTGTATTTGCCAATATCCTGATTTCATATCAAATTTTGAAAATATACATGCTTGAGCAACTCTATCCAATAAATCTTTTTTATTGGGAATAGGATATCTTATCCATTTTAAAACTTTATTCAATGGTTTATAATTTATAACCAGTCTAGGAACTCCTCGTTCCTTTTCAGCATTTTTGTTAACATAGAAAGCTGCACAACTCCAAGGTGAAGAACTTGGTCTTATGAGTTTTCTTTGTTGGAGTTCAGTTATTTCTTTTCGGTACATATCTAATAGAATAGTATTCATTTGTATTGGTCTAGCTTTAGTAGGGATTTGTTTTTCATCAAATCCTTGTTCGTATGGTAAACTTATACTATACTTTTTTCTTTCCCAAAAAGCATTAGGATGTTCCTTGCATATGGAAGTTTCTATTTGTTGTTGTAGTGCTTGGATTGTTTGTTGTATTGAAGAAGTTTGTAATTGTTCTTCAATTACTTTATATCTAATTTCTTGTTTTAGTGTACAAAGAAATCTTTCTTTGTTCTTTAATTGGCTTTTGACATTATTTAATTCTTTTAATTTTGGTTTATGAATAAAATTAAACTGTATTGGAATATTTTGAATTGTTGATGAGATTCCTGTTTCATCTATGGTTATAGGATAGAGCAAGGTTAGGAATGGAACGCCTAAGATTACTGATTGGCTTAATCCTTTAACCATGATAAATGGTGTATTAATACACTGGTGATTGTTACATACCGAAGCATTAGATAATTTATATTTAATAAATAATCTACTGCCATCTGCTGTATTTAATATTTGAGGGGTTTTATCAAAATATTTTGAAGGTACAAGTCCTTCATTTATACAATTTAAGTCAGCTCCTGAGTCGATCAGAGCTGAGGTTTCAAAACTATAATTCTCTGCAACTATAATTTTGACTTGAACAAACCATTTTTGTACAATTATTTTGTTTATTAAATTGACAGAAGGAATTGGTACTGGGTGTACTTCTGAGGATTCAGGAGTATCCAATACTTGATTTGGATCAGAATTTATTAATTTATTGAATTCTATTTCATCTGTATCAGACTCTTGTTGAGACATTTGTTGTAATTCTAGTGATTGGATTCTGCTTTTTAACTGTACTATTTCTGTTTTTATTTCTTTAATCTCTTTTTTGAGATAAGAGGTTGTAGGTTCCTTGTGTATAGAAGTGTGTTGATCACTTACTCTTTTTATTATAGCAGAAAAATTATATTCATCTGGATTTTTATTGATCGGTATTGGTTTTGATTTATTTTTTGTAATATTAATAAATTGAGTAATGATAGCTCTTTTTTCATTAGGGTCATTAATTTTGTCAATAATATCTAAGATGAAATTATCTTCTTGAGTAAGTGTGTGAACATTATGTTGGGGTAAAGGACAACTACAATCATTGTCTTCTATTGAATTAGAAGATTCTGTCTCAGTGGTAGAATCAGAATTATTTGTCCATATAAGTTCATCATCATCTATTTGGTCTAGATGAGAATCACTAGAAGTGGAGGAAGAAGAATCATAGGAAATTATATTATATAATTTTGATTTTAGTACATCATCTAAATTTAATGATTCTATTTTCTTTTTTAATTTACATTGATGTTTATAATGTCTTATTTTGCCACACTTATAGCATACTGGTAATTTTTTCCTTTTCTTTGTATTAGGGGAAAATTTATTAATTAGTTTTCTTTTAGATTTTTTGTAATACTTTCTATCTTTTTCTTTATTTTTGGATTTATATTTTTCCTTTTTGTATTTTTTCTTTTTCTTGTAAAACTTGTCAGGCATTTGTTCCTTATCAAGGTAATATCCAAATTGCTCACAAAAATCACCTAATTCCTTTCTTTTGGTGATCTTTTGTTTATCTAGTTGTCTTTTTAATTTCATATCAGTGCATAAGGCTAAACCTTCAGCACATATTTCTGCAGAAAGTTCTCCGAGTGTATATGATGAATATACAATTATTCCATTATGCTTCTTTCGCAGTCTTTCTTTGACCTTTTCTGCGAATAAATATGGAAGACCAGCTATAAATTTTTCCTTCCAGTGGTCTAGCTGACAATCTTCTCTTATTAATAATCTTGAGAAAAATACATCTTTATACCATTTATAATGAGATAGAGTAGGACAGCGTAAATTAGAGAGCAGATCTTCTGATCTTGCTGCTAGCAATGATGTACTACCTACAAAGTGTAGAGTAATTGTATATATTAGAGTGTTGACAGCATCACTCTCTGTGTATATTACTTCTTGATTTTGTTCATTTCTTCCTGTCTATTGTCTTGTATTATTGAGAATCCTTTGTTTTGTATCATCATCTACATAAAAATCCCACCATCCTCTTAACCATCCTGTAAATCCATTAACTATTGCTTTAGCAACCTCTTGGTCATGGTTGCCTGCCATTTTATTTGCAGAAGCATACATTGTCATATGCCTCATAACGTCTAATATTTTTAATTCAGATAACCCATCAATTTGCCAATTAACTATTGATCTTCCTGAATATGCTACTGCCTGTTGTATAGGATCTTCTTCCATTTGGATATCAACAGGGGTAGGTCTCTTATGATAGGGTAGGGCTGTTATAGGTTTCCAATATTTTCTATACGCTATCTTATTGATGGTTTCAGTTATAGGCGTAGTATCCATAAATGCTTTTTCTTGATTTTGGATAGTATCTTCTATAATTGGTTCTTCTTCTGCAAGCATCATTGTTTCATGTTCAGGTATTACTATGGCTTTTCCTTTGTCAGAAGACTCAGGTGGTTGAGGAATAATGGTTGGAGAAGGAATATTAATTTGGGGTGATACTCTTCTCTCTCTCTGCAACCTGTAACCTATTTGCAACCAACCTGCAACCTGCAACCTACCTGCAACCTGTAACCTACTTGCAACCTACCTGCAACCTGTAACCTACTTGCAACCTACCTGCAACCAGTAACCTACTTGCAACCTACTTGCAACCTTTGCTATTTACCTGCAACCTTTGCTACTCACCTGCAACCTTTGCTACTCACCTACAACCTTTGCTACTCACCTGTAACCTTTGCTATTTTTACCTACAAACCTTTGCTACCTACCTCCATTTTCGAAACTTTCAACCTTCAAACCTTTGTTTAAAACCTCAAATCCTTCAGAAGCAAACAATTCGGAGCTATCCTAGCCCTCATAGCTCGACATAATCAGGTTCTTTCTTACCTTACTTTGATTAATTATGTGTGATTGTAATATCAACAATTTACCCTCATACCGCCCACATCACTGGAAGTTATTTTCCAGTTACTGTCTGTGTACACAGTAAGTTTCCCTTCTTTGTTTTACCTATTCTCAGTTTGATCTCTCTCTGAAACATACTCTTTTCTCTTCTCTTCTCTATCTCTTTCTTGTACTATAAAGTTCTACTACTGTAAAGCTGTATTATGAGCACATGTGTATTGAACATATGTTTGTATTATATATGTGTTAATCATGCAATTTAAGATTCTTTTTAATATTAAGATCGGAGAAAATAGTTATGCTCAGTGGATAGTATTAGATATATCAGTAGTCCCCTTATTAGGAATAATCTTGTTTTGTCTTAATTATTATCGAATTTTACAAGCAATAATCACTTACAACGGTTTGTTATTCACATACTTATTATAAATCAAGGACTTGCATTCTACAACTTAGAAAACAATAAAATAAGCAGAAAGTGACAGTGCTGTAGATCTTGGCGAAAGTTGGTATCAGAGCCATAACAGTGAAACACTGTCAACAAATTACAACAGTAGAACTGTTCAACAGTGGAACTGTGTAACAGTTACAACTGTAGAAAAGTAAAACTGTTCTTTTAACTCAATAAGTTAAAGATAAAGTTACATTTTACTAAAAGATACTAAGTGAGATTGACCACCAAGAAAGTTGGTTCGAGAGTTAAGGCAAGAGACAAGTGAAAGCCTGAGGCAAAGTACCGCCAAGGCCAGGAAGAGCCGCTTAGGGAAAAAGCTAGGGCCACTGAATGTCCAGATTGTCATTATCCGCAACCTACGGATGGCTAATCTCATAAGGAATCTTACGGGAAAAACTGTAACTTCATCTCAAAAACTTAGAGTAAAAAATAAAGAACAAATTATTATAAATGATATTGAGGAAAATATTCAAAACTGGAATATTCCTAAGGTACCAATTCACGATGTCTATAATAAGGGATCATTTAAACTTAAGATGGGTTATGCCATCAAGACTGTAGAAGAAAGTCTATCAGTAACGCAAAACCAAGAAGACTTTCACCTACTCTCAAAGAAAGTAATTGAAAAACATAAAGAAAATAATTACAAATATTTACACATTGGCCTTATTCAAATAGCCGTAAAACCTTTGACTTTCCATAAGGGATTTATTATTGTCTCCAATATGAAATTTCGTTTTATGTAATTCTGGAGGTGGTTTAAATAATACTGATTTAGGAATAGAGGTAACAACAGATTTTTCTTTGGATACAATTCTTTCTATTCTTTCTGTTTGCTTTCCTAAGGATTGTAAATATAAATTTGTATAATTGTTTTGTTCCACAATATGAGGAATATATTCTTGTTTTTTATTTAACTGTTTAGGTATGATGTTATAGGGTGTAGCCACTATGTCATATAGTGATTGAGGTTGTGTAGGCTCATTCTTTTTTGGAATAGCTGCTTTGAGTATAATACTTTTTTCAGGCGGATGTATACTAGCTGTTGTAGTACCATCAGTACTAATGTATTTTTTTTCTTCTATTGTTTGAATTTGATCAAATGAGGGAATAGTAATATTCTTTTCTATACGCATTTCTTTGAACCATTGAAAAAATCCTATGTTTAACCTTTCCTTGTGTAAAAATTTATTATATTTTTTATGTATTAATTCTATTAATCTTGGTTGAAATTTTTTCAAATACCATTCTCTTATATTTTTATTTTCTTCTGATAAATAATCTTTTTTGATAAAGTCTTTATTCATTTTTCTCTTTTTCCTTTCTAGCTTGGCTGCTAGATAGGCTGCTATATACTCATCTGAATATTGATTCTTATCATACGTATCTTCTTCTATTTGTAGAGTACATATCTGAAAATCTTGTAATTCCTCTGGACTGGGTTCAGTAGTATGTGTTGTAAGAGATTTAGATGTGTATGTAGGTATCACAACATTATCTATAGTTCTTTGTGTTCCCTGAAATTGGATATCTGAATTTGATGAAGAAGGTTGAGTAGGAGGAGGTAATATAATAACATTTGGATTGTGAGAATACGATTTTCTACTTGGTATTTTATTTTTAATATTTCTTTTCCTATTGATATTAATATCATCCTGTACTTGTGGTTGTTGAAATTTAATTTCAATATTTCTATCTGTATGTTCTATTATTTGGTTGGGAATATGATGTTGAGGAATTTCTTGTGGTTGGTTTGCATTTTGTAATGCCCATGATTGGGGTAATACAATATCTGACCATTTTATAGTTTTTGGGACAATCATATTAGATTTTTCTATATTTGTTTGAAATAATATTGTTTGATCTTTTTGATCAAGTTTTAAAGTATTTGGACTTAACGTATTCATGACTTTATAGTATATTCGATATACTATGGCCAAATTTTGTGAACCATGGATCATGTTGAATCCATGTGTTTTTAGATTTATTGTTAATATGTCCAAAATATTAGGCGTTCCATTCCTAACCTTGCTCTATCCTATAACCATAGATGAAACAGGAATCTCATCAACAATTCAAAATATTCCAATACAGTTTAATTTTATTCATAAACCAAAAGTAAAAGAATTAAATAATGTCAAAAGCCAATTAAAGAACAAAGAAAGATTTCTTTGTACACTAAAACAAGAAATTAAATATAAAGTAATTGAAGAACAATTACAAACTTCTTCAATACAACAAACAATCCAAGCACTACAACAACAAATAGAAACTTCCATATGCAGTGAACATCCTAATGCTTTTTGGGAAAGAAAAAAGCATAATATAAGTTTACCATACGAACAAGGATTTGATGAAAAAAAAATCCCTACAGGATTATAATTAATCAAAGTAAGGTAAGAAAGAACCTGATTATGTCGAGCTATGAGGGCTAGGATAGCTCCGAATTGTTTGCTTCTGAAGGTTTTTTTAAACAAAGGTTTGAAGGTTGAAAGTTTCGGAAATGGAGGTAGGTAGCAAAGGTTTGTAGGTAAAAATAGCAAAGGTTACAGGTGAGAGCAAAGGTTGTAGGTGAGTAGCAAAGGTTGCAGGTGAGTAGCAAAGGTTGCAGGTAAATAGCAAAGGTTGCAGGTAGGTTGCAAGTAGGTTACTGGTTGCAGGTAGGTTGCAAGTAGGTTATAGGTTGCAGGTAGGTTGCAGGTTGCAGGTTGCAGGTTGGTTGCAAATAGGTTACAGGTTGCAGAGAGAGAGAAGAGTTTGAGCGACCTTGGAGGGGTCTGAGCAAGGTAGTAGAAGAGAGGAGGAGGAGAAGTGAGACCCTGCCGAATGAAGAGGGTCTGCTCCCTTTTTATAGAGGGGAGTTCCTTCCTCATGAAGAAACCATAACTTTTATCCCCAATTGCTATTTTGGTTTAATAAAAACACAATAGAACAATAGCTCATTGTGAGGGTCATAGCTTTTTTTTTTTTCTCTATCACATCAAAAGGTTCAAAAATTTTTTACAATTCCTTTTTTAAATTATTTTACAATTCCCTTTTTTTTTATTATAAAAATTTGAGTTAGAGATATCTATATATTGCAGTGAGCTGTATTTAAATCTTATTTTCACCATAAAATGAATAGAATGGATTACAAACACTCACACAGGAGACAAACTCTCAGAATTTATGTATTTTTAGTAAAATAATGAAAAATTATATTGCAATACCATTTTTTTTTTTAAACCTTGAAAACTAGATTTTTAAGCTGTACTAGTAATTTTTTTAATTTTTTTTTAATGCTGGCTCTTGCCAATCCAGCCGATTCTCTGACCCGAATTGTTGATCCACCGATCCGACATTGTTTTTGTAGTGGCCAATCCGGGTCACTGATCCATTTTTTTAAACCTTGGAAATCTCACACTATCTCCAGGGCGGTTCCTAAAACCAGGCATCTAGTCTAAAAATATATTCTTAACAGTACAGTTTCTAAAGAAACTTCACTGCTACCTCTTTGATCTCCTTTGGAATATCAAATTGTCCTTTGTCCTACAATAGTTTTATTCATAGCACCATAGCTTTATTCATACCACCAATATATTCATAGCACCATATATTGCAATACCATTTTTTTTATTTTTTTTTTAAACCTTAAAAACTAGATTTTTAAGCTGTACTAGTAATTTTTTGAATTTTTTTTTAATGCCCGCTCTTGCCGATCCAACCGATTCTCTGACCCGAATTGCTGACCGACCGATTCAACACTGCTTTTGTAGTGGCCAATCCGGGTCACTGATCTATTTTTTTAAACCTTGGAAATCTCACACTATCTCTAGGGCAGTTCCTAAAACCAGGCATCTAGTCTACAAATATATTATTAACAGTACAGATTCTAAAGAAACTTCACTGCTACCTCTTTGATCTCCTTTTGAATATCAAATTGTCCTTTGTCCTACAATAGCTTTATTCATAGCACCATAGATGTTTGGAGTGGGGGCAGGTGTTGGTGCCGGAGCCTGGATCAACCCTTGGCTAAAGCTCCCTACCCAGAGCACTTGGGTGCACTGCTTAGGGAGCAACCTGGGAGTGGCCTCTTATATATGCACTACATGTATATGGGAGTGAAGGGGAAGCTTCCCATATATATATTTATATATGTTTATACATGTATAGCTAACCCTAATACTTGGGAAGAGGCTCTAATGATGATGATGATGATATGCATGTGTGTATGTGTGTGTGTGTGTGTGGTGCATATATAGGAGATCGCTACTTGAGCAGCGCTTCCAAGCACTTTAAGGGTAGGGAGCCTCAACCAAGGGTCTATTCCAGGCTCCCACACCTGCACTTGCTCCCAACAACTATGGTTTTAGATTAATGTGAACAAATGATGAACTGAAATAAGTTCTATAAGTTTTTTTTGATGTTACAAAGACACAAGTACGATAATCTATTTGTGACTTTGATCCAAAGCACCTGACTCACCTGCCTATATTTTGCCAAGTCTAATACAACACTTACATGTCTATATGTTTTTCGATATAAAATTAACCAATACTTTCTAATAATAAAATTAACTTGAAAACAAAACATGTGGTTCCAAATCAAAGGCACGTTAGTCCATCTCATACGACATGTGCCTGGATGTGTCTTGCAAAACGAGTGTGCTTCTTACAATGTGAGCTTGTGCCTTACAATGCAGACACATGTCTTACAATCCAATCTGTGGACTCTCTTGTTTGCATCTCAAACATGTTGTGTCTGTGAAATAACGAAAACTTTCAGTCATGCATGTTGAGATAGATTTTTCATGTCCATATGCTTGTTGACATACATGTCTAGTCCATTGGTGTGTCAGTGCTCATAAATGCATGTGACACGTTTGTCGCAGTTACATGGAGCAAGTTACATTTGAGAAAAATGTAGAAATGAATTTAGTGAGATAATATTCTGAAATTGCGCTATCCATCGTTATACATAGTTTGCTACATACTTGCTGGAAAAAATTAAGCACATGCACTTTTTTGAATAAAATCGTTTCTTATGTATTTAGGGGAATCCATCACTCCAGAGCACTAGATATGTCTCTTGACATGCAAGACACACATAGAGGATTGGGGAAATGCGTGCCTAGAATTTTCATTCTTTGTTCGCAAACATGGTGTCTCTACTATGTAGACACGATTCCACAGATCAGACAAACAAGATATGCATGCCCATTTTTACAATTCATATGTCCTCGTTGTAAGGCATACATGCCGATTTTGTAAGCATGTAGAGTGCACGTGTCTTATGATTTGGACACTTCAGACTTCGATTTGGATCCACATATTGAGACATATATATTGTATGGAGTCTATCGACATGTCGTACCAGACTTGGCAAATAATAGGTGGTGAGTCAGATTGTTCGCATCAAGGTTTAAAAAAACGGACTTGGCAAATAATAGGTGGTGAGTCGGATTGTTCAAATCAAGGTTTAAAAAAACGGATCGGTGACTCGAATCGTCCTCACCCATACGCGTGTCGGATGGGTGGATTCGATCGGAGAATCGGCCAAATCGGCAAGTTCTGTCTCAAAAGTTTTTCAAAAAATCACTATAAATCTCTAAAAATAGTGTTCTTTTAGTTTCTAAAAAAAATTAGGAGTGGTGCATGATGTACTCTCATTACTTTGCAAAAATAAGTGACTACTGAGACATTGTTTTCCTATCTTGATGTCTATATAATTATTAATTATAATATATTATTATAATATTGCATCAAAATAATTTTATAATATAAGAAAACACTTCCATAAGATTAAAAAAACAATTTCCCATATAAAGTAAAATTTGTATCACATGAAAGTATCAAATATTTATTAATTCGCGTTACTCATCCAAAATTATTACAACCTAACTAACTATGATATTATACTGAAATTATTGGTTTATATTTGATAATTATTTTAGTATAAAAATAAGAACAAATCTAAAATGTCTTTTAATATCATCTAATTTAAATAATCTTATTTTCAACTATAAGAAAAAATAATACATTACATAATTTATAATGCAAATAAAATAATAAATAAAATACAAGATTTGGTTATTCCTGTATAATTATCAAATATAATATTATAATAAATATGATTTAAAAATGATTAGAAAACGCTTCCATATTATATGATTAAAAACAAAAATAACCCCCCCCCCCCCCCCCCCCCCCCCCCCAATAAATTTTAATGTGATAATTTATAAACAAAAAACAAAAAAATATTTTTACCCTAAAAAATGCAAAAATAGATATCAAAATTCAAAAAATAAAAATGCCTGACAGCAACATAATTGGCGAATTTTCAAACCTTGCTTAAATGGATTCTAAAATTTTAAATCAAAAAGAAAAAGCTTGCATGGATTCTAAAATTTTAAATTAAAAAGGAAAAAACCAGGCCTTATCTTCAAGATCGATTGGAAAAAAGCTTACGATCAGGTTGTTTGGTCAATCCTTGATCTAACCTTACACAGGATGGGTTTTGGAGAGAGATGGAGGAAATGGATGAAAGGGTGCTACTCTAGGCCCTTTTTCTCGGTCCTCATCAATGGTTCCCTAAGGGATTCTTCCCTGCCTCGAGGGGCCTTAGACAAAGAGACCCATTATCCCCCTTTCTATTCACCATAATGGGAGAAGTTTTCAGTCAGTCCATTTCCAGATTATACCAGGCTAGCTTACTATCTGGTTTCAAAGTAAGTAGAGCATGCCCAATAGTGTCTCACCTGCAATACGCAGATGACACACTGGTTTTCCTTGATGCTAATGAGAGGGAGATCCTTAACCTTAAAATTTTCCTATCTTGCTTTGAATAGCTACTGGTTTTAAGGTCAATATGGCTAAGTCAAAAATGATTGGAGTTGGCCTAAATGCATCCCAAACAAGAAGCTTTATCCCAGGGTGGGAATGGGCGGTAGAAGACCTCCCCACTACTTACCTGGGACTCCCACTAGGCCTTGGTAGACCCAAAAAACAGATGTGGGCCCAGGTGGTTGATAGAATAGATAGAAGGCTAGCTGGGTGGAAAGGGCGTTACCTGTCTTTGCCAGGCAGATGCACACTTATCAAAGCCTCTTTAGCAAATACACCCATCTTCTTCATGTCGCTATATCAGATTCCAGTTACTATAGCTAAGGGGATCGATGCACTTATGAGAAACTTTTTGTGGTATGGTTCGGCAAAGACCAAGAAAATACACCTTCTATCCTGGAACAAGATTTGCACCCACAAAACGAAGGGAGGTTTGGGGATTAGAGACTTAAGGAAACAAAACTTGGCACTGCTGGGAAAATGGTGGTGGAGGCTAGCTTATCACGAGAACCAATTATGGGCTCAGGTGATAAAAAGCAAATACAACCTTCCTTCTTCAAAGTGGCTGCCAGAGATTAACACACCTGCCTCAGGGTCAGGTATATGGAAATCTTTAAGGTCCATCCTCCCAAGCTTTAGAGAGCACATTAGATTCTATGCAAGAGGAGGAAGTAGAGTGAGGTTCTGGGAGGACAAGTGGCTAGCCTCCTTAACACTCAAAGACAGATTCCCCTCACTTTACATCCTTTCTAATTACAAAGAATCCACAATAGAGGAGGTCATGACCAACTTAGGTAGCAGAAGGACTTGGAGTCCGTCGTTTAGAAGGCAGCTATCTGAGGACGAACTTCTTGCCTTCTCTTCTCTAAGCTTGGAATTGCATGGAGTCTTCCTAGCTTAGTCAGGGAAAGACTCAATGATATGGACTCCTTCCCCATCAGGAAGATTCTCTGTTAAATCTTTTTATAAGGTTCTAGTAGAGGGGAATGACAATTCTGGCATCTCAAGCAAAGCATGGGACCCTATAGCTCCACCAAGGGCCCAATTCTTCCAATGGCTTGCAACTCTAGGTAAACCCCTAACCATTGATAATCTCCAGAAAAGAGCTTTCAAATACCCAACGGATGTGTAATGTGCTTAGAAGAGGAAGAAAATGTTACACACCTGTTATTACACTGCAAGTTTGCCTTTTCTGTATGGAGCAAACTCATCCAGTTGTTTAGTTTGACATGGGTGATTCCACCTTCTATTCCGTCTTTGATAGCCCAATCTTTCGAGGACAAATGGAGAAAATCAGGTAAAATTCTGTGGAAAGCATCTTTAGCAGCTACTCGATGGCACCTATGGAAGGAAAGAAACTCTAGAACTTTTCAAGGGGAAAAGGACTCCACCCTCACTCTCTTCCATAAAATAACAGACTCTGTTATTTTTTGGGCAACCCGCCATAAATTGTTCACGGGAATTTCCGCATCTTCCTTTCTACAAGAATGGAGTAATCTTCTATTTCTCACCCATCATAAAAGTGAAATCAATCCCAGATGGACCCCTCCCCTAGAAGGTCAGATTAAACTCAATTTTGATGGGTGCTCTTTAGGTAACCCTAGTCCTACAGGCATTGGAGGAGTGTTTAGAAACTTTGAAGGAACTATCCTCCTGTCGTTCTCGGAGTTCATAGGAACAAAAGACTCACAACCAGCAGAAGCTTTGGCCCTTCTAACTGGAATCAAACATTTTAACCTTATGTGGGGTGGAATCCTGCTCATAAAAGGAGACGCCAAGAATATCATAACCTGGGGATCTTGGAAAAGCGACCCACTTTGGTATTTGAGTCACATTTTTAATGAGATTAACCACTTATGTAGGAACCTGGATGTCACGTGGCAGCATACCCGAAGGACCGCAAACGCAACCGCAGACGCACTCGCTAAAGGAGCAGCACGTCAATCTTCTTCACTGAATGCTTAGTTTAGATAGACTATGTACAAGGGCAACTATAGGCCCTTCATCCTTTTGTCTTTTTTTGTATACGGGCAGTTCTATAAGCCCCTCCATGTAAACTACTTTAATGTAGAGTTCAACTTGTGACTGGACTGCTCTTGGTCCTCCCCTCAGGGACCACGATACAGGTTGGGCTAAGCTTAGAGGCCAACAGTATCGAACTTTATGTACTATGTACTGTGTTTCTCTTTTATAATTTTAAGTTAACAGTTATCAAAAAAAAAAACTCCTAAACTATAATTTTACCTCAAAAAGATGCTATACAATATGATCCTACAAGAACATAATTGGTCAATTTCCAAATAAAAAATTAATAAAATAAATTTTTTTCCTCGTCTACTAAGGTTGAATATTATTATTACTATGGCCTAAAAAATAAAGGTTGATTATGATTATTATTATACAATGTTGATATATTAATAGAATATGAAAAATTTTCTTGCCATTAAAGTAGAAAATTTTTGTGCCATTGAGGTAGAACGTTTTGGTGCCATTTCTTTGTTATAACATAACCTAATGGAAAGGCAAATTTAGTCAAATTTAGGCAAAACCGTTTTACTTAGTGTTTTCTCCAGTCCACTTTCATAACATGCAAAATGCTTCCATAACATTTCGTGTCATTAGATATAAACTAATGGAGGGAGAAGGAGTGAAACAAAGAAGAGGGAAGAAAAGTAGAAAGAGAAAAAGAAATCCCACATCGGAGATTTTAGGAAGAAAAGTAGCCCATAAAACGTTAATCATGCATGGTATAGGTGTGTTCACTCGTGAAGGTGTGACGCATTCGATTGCTGGTACAGTTGTTTGGGAAAAAGTGATGGTGACATCATCAAGTTGTGCACTCTATCCCATGGAAACGCCTTCAAAATCGTGTACGATTTACCAAAAAATTCAAAAATCTTGAACACACGGCGATTTATTGTTTGTAGCCGGCTAGATCCCGTTTTTTATCCAGAACCGAGACGGGCTAGACGATATCTGATTCGGATCGCCCGATTTCGGATCGGGTCACCAAGTTTTTAAACACTGGTTCGAATCCATCACTCCTGATCACTAGATGTCTCTTGACATGCAAGACACACATAGAGGGTTGGGAAATCTTTGTTGGCATGTTTGTTTAGAGATTTCATTCTTTGTCCGCAAACATGTTGTCTCTACTAGGTGGAGATGACTCCACGGATCGGACAAACAAGATATGCATGCCCATTTTTACAACACGTATGTCCGTGTTGTAAGACATGCATGCCCATTTTGTAAGCATGTACGTGCATGTGGACGCATCTGACTTTGATTTGAATCCATATACTGAGACATATATATTGTATGAACGTTTCGTACCAGACATGGAAAAGGATAGGTGGGTGAGTAAGATTGTTCGAATCTGAGCCAGACAAGGAGATGGTATCATTGTCCTTGTAGCATAGGGTCTATGTATGATGTGGCTGAAAGGATAAGCTATACTGAACCAATGCAACTATTGACCTTCAAAGCTTCTGTTTCACAATAATTCTGTAGATTGGATAACTGAATTCTTAAAAAGATGTCGTAATACTGCCAACCAACGAATGTACAACTGTTTTATTTCATGGTTAATTTTGAAGTTCAATCGCCCACAGCTGTCGGCTATATTTTAATTCAGCAGAGTTATGAAGATAATTCTAATGGATTATATTTGCCCAAATATAACATGCCTGCACATGCCTATTATTGTTGCTTCTGCGTAGATAAGAGTTAAATAGAACAAGTGTAATTTTGTAGACCACAAGATCCAGGTTTTCTTGGGCTGGCAAATAGGTTCTCTACTCATTTTGGCTTTGATACACTTGCTATCTTAGAGATGGTATTTGAAAATATCCCATCCAAGAAAAGATATTTTAAATTGTCAAATCCATGTTTCACTTTCTGCTGTCCATTACCAGGCATATTGCTTGTACCGACAAAATAAGCTTAACGAAGCTCTGGAGGTACTAAGAGGGCTTGAGAAAAATGCCAGTGTTCTGCAGCTGGAAGCACAGGTTCTTTATCGATTAGGCAAAACAGATGCCTGTGCAGATAGCTATGAGAAGTTGCAAAAGTTGAAGATTGACTCACTAGATTTGAAGACTAATATTATCGCTGCTTTGATATCGGCTGGTCGAGCTTCTGAAGTTCAAGGTGTAGTGGATCCCCAAAAAGTTACTTCAAGTCGCAGCTTTGAGCTGGTTTATAATACAGCTTGTTCATTGATTGAAAAGATGAAATATTCCGATGCAGAGAAACTGTTGCTTGCTGCTCGAAGGTAGTATGGGTGTTTGCTAGAGGTTGATTTTCTTTTTCGGTATGCTAAATAAATTGATAAGGAACTATCAACGGCCATTAGTTGTGTATGAATGAAATGTGTGTTTGCATGCCCACAGGTTTTTTGTGGAGCCATTCATATCTAGGAAGAATGTGTCTAATTTACATTTGATTGAATTGCTTTTGTTTAAGAAACTGCCCATATTATGGTTGACATTTCATTTCCTTATTTTAATACCTACAATACATAGCACAGATGCTGTTTAGGTCTTCCATTAGAGTGGATCTAAATTACATTTGGGTATTCAGCTTAGGACTAACAAGTATGTTTGCAAAGATGTGTGTGTGTTTGTGTCTATCTATCTATCTATATATATATATATATATATATATATATAGACAAGATATACATACACACAGACATACAAAAAATGAGGGAGCATGTGCATGCGTGAACGAGCTTCCGTTATTTTTAAAAGAGTGTATGTAATTTACTTTTTTCTATTAAAATTATTTGATAATGGCTTTTTTCTGTGAGGCACAGTTTGTTTCAATCAACTTGCAATTTAACAGTGCATGGGAAACATAAATACTTAGTACAACAGCATGCTATGGTCTTCACAGGATGGGTCAGGAAATGCTGATGGAGGACGATTTTGCTGAGGAGGAAATTGAGAGTGAGCTTGCTCCGATAGCTGTCCAGCTTGCATATGTCCAACAGGTGATTTTACATACCACTTAATGTACTAAAAGAAAAAAAGTTATGCCTATAGAGTTAACAAGAAGCACATTGTTTAGTTTGGCTGTATATTTTTCTAATAGTAGATTGGTTATTTATTCAGTTAATGGGACAACCCCAAGAAGCTTTGGAGGCTTACACAGATATCCTGAATCGCAATCTATCAGATGCTTCCTCTTTAGCAATTGCGACGAACAACCTTATTGCCTTGAAGGGAGCAAAGGATGTTTCAGATGGGTTGAAGAAACTGGACAGGTTCATAGAGAAAGGTGCAGGTTCACAGCGCTTTCAACTCGCTCAAGGTCTAGAGCTCAAGCTGTCCTCTAGGCAAAAAGAAGCGATTTATGCTAACCGCTTACTTCTAGTCCTCCAAGCCAACAAGTTGGATCAGGTTTGTTGCTTGTTTTTCAATGGAAAACTACAAACAAGGTTTTAAAAAGAAACAGGGAAAATGGCAAAAAATATTTATCTAAACCCTCAAAAAATCTGTTGGTTTTGCTGCATCTTATGAAAATTGGGTTTTAACTGTTGGAATATGGTTTTGTTCAAGAAAAAGAAAATAACACGACAAATGTAGTCCAATGTTGTTCTGTTTTATTGCGATTACTTGTAATTTCAATAAATTTCGGTTCAGGCCATTGGCTGAAAACTGAAACGTGTCTAATGACTTATTAATATGCTGGATGTGCTACCCCCATGTCTTTCCAATTATGACTGGGGATCTTTCCTGCTTCCTAATTTCTTCTTAAGGTTGTTTCTTTGATGTGAGAGTATAATATGATCCATATGATATGACCGCGAGCTATATTGTCATGCAATATTGATGGACAGTGATGGAGAGAGTGGGACATACCACATGGGTCATGTCACATCGTAGTGTGCCCCCACTCTCTCCATCACCATCCAACAATTGATTGGATGACAGTAACACTTTTGACTATAGCTTTTCTATGATATATTTTTCTTACTTTAATTTCCTACTATGATTAAAAGAGAGATCCTACTATGGAGGAAAATTTTTCAAAACAAGGGGTTAATTCTTCTGTTGACTAGATAGAAGAATAGAAGGATCCTTCCATTAAACAAAACGGGTTAATGCTTCTATTGCCATCTATGTCTCTATACCCCTTCTCACTCGATGTTGCAGGCTCGAGAACTGGAGGCTGCAATCTCCGAGATGTTCTGTGACACCCTAATTTCTGCCCTTCTCAAAGCCTCTCTGTTAGCCCGAGAGAACAAAGCCACCAAAGCCGAGGAAACCCTTGAACAATTTGCCAATCGTTTCCCTGACAAGGCAAAGCCTGCCCTCCTTGCCCTAGCCCAACTCGCAGCCGCCTCCAACCACCCCCTTGTGGCTGCCAACTCCCTCTCTCGCATCCCTGAAATCCAACACCTCCCCGCCGCTGTGGCCACTTGCGTGGCCCTCCTTGAGCGTGCCGGTGCCCTAGACAAGGCGTATGCCTTGCTCGACGCTGCTCTTCGCCAATGGTCCAATTCCAAAGCCGATGTGCCCAAGCTCGAGCTCATCGTCTATGCAGCCGCTTCCTTCAAGCTCAAGCATGGTCTTTTTGTCGAGGCCGCTAAGCTCTATGACGAGGCAGTGAGGAGGTTTGGTGGGGTTGAAGCCTTGGTTGGTGCAGTCATTGCGGCTGCTCGTGCAGGTCAAATAGAGATGGCAGAGTCTTTTGAGCATAAGCTAAGGGCTTTGTCGAGTGTTGACGTTGACAGCCTTGAAAAGAGCTCTGGTGCTGGGGTTATGGGGAAGCCTATAGAGGTTGCTTCTTTATCTATAGAAGAAGAGGAGAAAGCAAAGGCAAGGGCGAAAAGGAGGAAGAGAAAGAGAAAGCCAAGGTACCCGAAAGGGTTTGATCCTGCAAACCCTGGTCCTATGCCGGACCCTGAGAGGTGGCTTCCAAAGAGAGAGAGATCGAGTTATAGGCCAAAAAGGAAGGATAAGAGGGCAGCTCAAGTGAGAGGGTCCCAAGGGTCGGTTGTGAGAGAGGGACCGGCAAAGGGAGGTGGGAGTCAGAGTGGGTCTCATCAAAGTGGAAATGCTGAAGCCTCGACTAGCAACAAGGCCCCAGTCGCTGGTTCAAAGTCTAGGAAGAAGTCTCGGTTTTGAGGTGGTGAAGTTAAGGGGCATGCTCTTTGTTGTTGTTGTTTTGTTTCGCATCAACAAAAAGCCCTCTGAAACTTTTGTTGGTTGTTATGGGTTAGGTTTCGGGAAAACTAGGATTAGGATTTCTGACTTGTGCAGTCATTTTTGTTATGATTTTTGAAAGGGCTATAGAGATGTCTCATGTGGTTTTTGATAATGCACACTTATGTTCACAATAACATGTTCTTGCCTTATTGATTGTTTTGTCCTTTTGATGAGCAATTGTTTGTTATTGATCTATTTTTAATGCATGACTTTTTGATGATGTACATGAATGGTGTACAAGTTATAGCAGTTGGAGTCCATTGCCTTAAAAAACTTCTTTTTGCAGACCACTTCTCTAATTGCAGCTAACTCTGGAGCCATAACGTAGAGGGAGTGGGGGGATGGTGAGAGGCTCCCATCAGAGTAACGTGGGACAATGTTTGTTATTGATCTATTTTTAATGCATGACTTTTTGATGATGTACATGAATGGTGTACAAGTTATAGCAGTTGGAGTCCATTGCCTTAAAAAACTTCTTTTTGCAGACCACTTCTCTAATTGCAGCTAACTCTGGAGCCATAACGTAGAGGGAGTGGGGGGATGGTGAGAGGCTCCCATCAGAGTAACGTGGGACAATGGTGGTGGGGTTGGTACCGGGTTGCATCAAACCGATGACCGTAGGGTTGAATTGATCCTGATTCACGATAGGGTCTAAATTTTTGATGCAGTGGTTTGGGTCCGGGTCAAACTTTAGACTTTGTTGGGTGAGGCCTTTTTACACTCCTATATTTGAGGCCCTTTTAAACTCCTATAATTGAGGCCCTCCCATTTGGACAAGACCTTGAAGCAAGCTTTCTGTGAGAACTCTTAAACCCTCAGGCTCAGTGATATCAAGCCCTAAGTCTCCAGGCAACAAAGAAAAGAGGAAGGCTCCATATCACTACGCTTTGGAAATGGCACGGTGGAAGATGAAAAACGATCAATAAAATATTACTTAAAAAATAGTTTGAAGAACTGCCATTAGGTTGTAATAGGTCTCACTCTCTCACCATGGTAACATGTTAATTCTTATTAACAAATTTATATGATAATTTGCATAGAGTATTGGCTATATAAATATGAAAATGTATATAATGGACTTTGCTTTTAATAAAAGAGGTCAGAATCATTATTGGCTTTAGATGTTAAATTGGATTGTCGGAGATGTGTCATTAACAATTCTAAATAAAATTTCTCGAATGTTGTAACTACTGATCTCATGAGTGATTGTGCCCTTCTTATATAAAAAACGGATGGTCTTATATTGTATAGAATTATACAATATAGCGCTTCACTGAACAAACAATTCTTAGTTACAAAGATTTGCAATTACATACTCCCTATCCATACTTAAAAATGGAACTCATTCACTCGTTATATTCATCTATTTACATTAACTTATTTCATAATCCCTGCGCTGGTCACTAAATTTCCCTCCATAACAGCTTGAGCATCCATGGAACATCCGCTTCGTATTTACTCCCATCTTATCACATTCATCGGAGGATGAAGTTTCTATAATGCCCATCTTATCACATTCGTCCGAGGATGAAGTTTCTACAATGCTTGAGCTTGACGAAATCTAATAAATTCTATGATGGCTCTAAAATCAATTTTCAACACTGACAATAAAATTTGAAACTCAAAAACTCGTACAGACCTTGCAGATCTTTGACCGACGATCTAGACAATTTGTTAAAATAAATTTTTTTTTAGAGCTTGAAATCTTAAGTTTTTTTTATAACCATAATGGCCAAGATGATCCAATTGCAATTTTCGATGAGTTGTGGAGTGAACCTTTAATTATTTTGATAGCATTGTAGCCCTATCAAACCATTTTCCTTCATCGAATCATGCTACAATTTTTTGTCGCATGGAACCTTTCCTATTTATCCTTCTCATACGTAGATTCCTTCACTTTTCTGTCACTTTTATTTATTTATTTTTTCTTTTTTAATATGTTAACGGTGGAAATGGAGGGTGGGCCGTTATGCTGAGGCATCTGCCCCTCTAACCACTGATGCCCCAACCCTAGGCATTTGCCCTTCTGACCACAGATGGCCCAACCCCATTCCCTTTATTACTACTTTTCTCTTATGGGTATTGGTACCTTTCAACGTTAACATAACTTTTCTTTGTAAGGAAAAATATATAATGAGACTATTTATTTTTGGTAAAAAGTGGTCATAATTAATGTGGATCATTGGATGTGAAATTAAATGGTTATATTTATTCTAATAATCAATCTTCAAACTTTAAAAATAAATTTTTAAAACTTCGTGACACACCCAACCTATCAAATTTCAAACGGATGGTTATAAGAAATTGCGGTTTCCTTATATAAAATGTAAATGTTCATATACAATCCTTCGTTTAAAAGGAGGCCACCCATTCCTTGTGGTGATGTTTGTAACAAAGTACAACTATAAACAGCCAAGGAGCTTTGTGCCTTAGTCACCTTCATATGATTTGTTCACAGGAAATGATAAATTTGTCAATGCAAATTTCATATGATTCCCCTTGTCTTTTTCCCCCGACAGGCATTTCTTTCATTCTTCTCTCTTTTAAGTAACTTCCAACTTCTTGTATTTAGAGAGTGACATACCAAAGGTCGGATTAATAATTTCCCAAAAGATGTAATACTCCCACGGGAGTATATATCGTCCATTACTCCCTCAGTTAAAACCTACACATGAGTAGTTTTTAAGAGCCCATAGACCTTAGTACTTAATATTTTTTAGAAAAAGTTAAACTCTCTATGTATTAGAAATATTAATGTCTCAAAATTGAACAGAGATGGTCCAATTTTTTAAGGGTGAGATCTAAGTATCAAAAAACTTAAAATTCAATTTCGGTGGCTTGAATATTCGTCTTATCCAAAAATTTGAGATTAGAGAAGCCTAACTAAATAGGTCTTTTAACTGGAGGGGATAGAAGCACAGTATGCTCCTACGGGAGTATAGTACAGAGAGAGAGGGAGAAGAGGGGATTGTTAATTGAATGAATAGAGAGACCTGACTCATTGGCAACGTGGAAGTCGCCAATTTAATCAAACACAAATCTGCGATGCAAAAGGAACTATGCTACCTCGTACAATGCTATGTATTAAATTAGATGCCCACCGAGAGAGAGAGAGAGATGTCATTCAAGATAAGAGAGAGAAGGGGGAGGAGAGAGAGAGGGGTTCTCTCTAGAGAGAGGGGTTCCTAGAGAGAGAGAGGGGTTCCTATAGAGAGAGAGAGCGAGGGGGAGGAGAGAGAGAGGGGTTCCTAGAGAGAGAGAGAGAGGGGTTCCTAGAGAGAGAGAGAGAGAGAGTGAGGTTCCCAAAAGACAATGGGATTGTTGCCAAAGCATAGGATTGGGCCGGTTGATTGAAATCCATGTTTGTTGCAATGAGAGAGAGAGAGCCTGCCTTGTTGATAACGCCCTCACAATGCATTCCCTTATTTAACACCCTTCCCCCCCACCTCTCCAAAGGTCGGGCAACCATCAAACACTTCACTTTCAGCTCAAACCATGGCGCCCAGCCTCTGTTTTCAACCATGTGACCGAGTGGAGCACCTCTCAGTCCCCAACCTCATTCTCCTTGGCCTCACTTGGCCCTTCCACCCATTTCCCCACACCCCACTTTCCGGCCATGAAGACAAACAAGGCCCATTGTCCGGTCTGGAATTCCAATTTTCCGGCAAGAAGGAAGACCCCTTTTCCGGTCTCGAAAACCCCTTTGCCCTTGGGAAAGAGAGCCTGGTCCCCGGTAACAAAGAAAACCAATTCGCCGGTGACGAAAGCAAGTTGTCGATCACATTCCCCGGCGATGAAAGCCCATTCACTAGCAAGGGAGGTCAATTTTTCGGGGACGAAAGCCAGGAAAACCGACTGAACAAGCGACTGTTTTCTGATGCAGAAAGTCCATTTTCCGGCAAGGGAAACTGGTTTTCTGGCAGGAAGAGGCCAAGGGCCGATCAACTCGGCTTCCGTGACCACGTGTTGACATACAAAGAGCAATTTGCCGAAGCTGAGTCCCTCCTCATCCAAGACAGTAGTGGAGGAGCCCCAGAGGCCGAGGACACTGGCGGAGGCGGCGTTCGCCTCGTACAACTTCTCATGGCGTGTGCCGAGGCTGTGGCTTGTCGGGATCAAAAACAAGCTCGAACACTCTTATTCGAACTCCATGCTGAGGCCTCGCCCTTTGGCGCCCCGTTCCAGCGTGTGGCTGCCTGCTTTGCGGCTGGGCTCTCTGCTCGTTTGGCAACACTTGCTTCTGCACCAGGGCCGCTGATGCTAGGCCAGCCAAGCATGGAGGAGCGGAGCGAGGCGCTGAGGCTTGCGTACGAGGCGTGCCCGTTCATCAAGTTTGGACACTTCGTCGCGAATGCTGCCGTACTGGAAGCCTTTGAGGGAGAAAACTCTGTCCACGTCGTGGACCTTGGCATGACTGCCTGCCTACCGCATGCGCCGCAGTGGCGCTCGCTTTTGCGAGCCCTTGCGGCGCGACCCGGGGGCCTGCCGCGCTGCATGCGACTCACCGCGGTGGGACCACGCGCAGCACCATTGAATGCCATTGGTGCAGAGCTTTGCGCCTTTGCGCAGAGCCTAGGTGATCCAGGGTTGTTTTAATCATTTTGTTCTGGTTAAGTATACCATGCTACATGTAGATCGTATCTTAATGCAGCCTGCACTGTGCATTGACAAGATTGGATGGTTGAGATGAATTGTTTTCTCCATTTTAATGGAGAATGAAGGAATCTAGTGGAGGAACAGTTCGTCTCAATCATCTGTTTTCATCGATGGGAACTCCAGAGATTGACATATAACGTTTTGTTCGTATGATGCATGTATCATAGTATATGCTTTTCTATTATTATTTTTTACTATTTTGGGTTATTCAAACTCTAATTTTGATTTCTTCGTGGGATTAGATTAGATTGAATAAAGAGTCTAGAAACAATGTTGCTAGAGTCGCTTTGCTTTGGTTCATCTGATGCTAGTCCTAATCCATCTCTTCATTTGAGCCTATTCGGCCGAATCGGCATGCTTTGCCCAAAACCTTTTGATTTTATATACAATTTTCTATTTTGTTTCTTTTAATCTTTAAAATGACCTTCTTAAAATTGCCCAGACCACCAAAGTGCTTCTATTCTACAGCTAAATCAAAGCAAATTTAACAATAGTTGAAAAGATTGATATTGTTAAAGGTTTAAAATCATGGATTGTATGCAAGGAGATCATATATAATGAAAGTCACGATCATTCTCACTAATCAAATTAGATAGCTTCGGGTAAATCACAAAGTCTCTCAAAAAAACAAAAAAAAAAAAGTTTGAAGTTTTATGTTTATTAAATGAAACTCTGACAATCACCTATTTAAACATAAAAAATACAAGAATGATTATGGTTTCTTTATATAAAAAAATAAATGTACCAGGGTAGACAATCCCTAACCTAGTCTTTCTTGACTTAATTCATGTAGTGTATTATCACCCTTTATTTTTGCTGCCTTTTTAACATCAACTTTTCATCTGCATCACCAGGGATTGATCTCCAATTTGCTGCTGTGGAGACCACCCTCGAAAGCCTAAAACCAGAGGACCTCGCCCCTGAGCCCGGTGAGGCACTTGCGGTGTGCTGCGTGCTCGAACTGCACCGTGCTGTGAAGGAGAGCCGTGGAGCCCTCCACTCTGCGCTCCGTGGGGTGCACCGCCTTGCACCCCGCGTACTCACGGTCGTCGAGCAAGATTCCGGCCACAACGGCCCCTTCTTCCTCGGCCGTTTCACTGAGGCCCTCCACTACTACTCCTCAATCTTTGACGCCCTCGACGCCAGCCTCCCCCGAGGGGACACTGGGCGCATGCGGGTTGAGCAACACCACTTTGGCGAAGAAATCAAGAACATTGTCGCGTGCGAGGGGGCAGATCGCGTCGAGCGGCACGAGCGTGCAGACCAGTGGCGCCGCAGGATGAGCCGAGCAGGATTCCAGTCCGCACCAATCCGGCTCGTGGGACAGGCTCGGAGGTGGCTGGCCGACACTTGGACAGGCGAGGGATACACCGTGGTGGACGAGAAGGGGTGCCTCGTGCTCGGATGGAAGTCGCGGCCCATCGTGGTGGCCTCATGCTGGAAGTGCGCTCAGTGAGGGGCACCGTGTGTGCCTCACAAGCAACGCCTGGCGCTTAGGTGCACCATGCGCCTTAGTGTTGCTAGGCGCCTCTTGGAATGAAATAAAGGTTGTTGCTCTTTGATTTGGGGCCATGACCCTGAGAGCGCACAGAATAAAGAGAGGCAGTTATTAAAGAGCTTGGGGCGCCGTGCGTTCTAGCACTCGGTCTTTGAACATTGAGACTTGCACTGTTGCAAAGTGGATCGGGAACGGGGGCTTGGATGGAACAGTCGCATGAAACATGAGTAACAAACAAAGCCACGAGTACGAGTGAGAAAATAAGGGGGTTTGGGCACAAATAGATCAGATTCGTTTCCGATTCTTCTTTGGGTTTGGTAAAATAAAATAAAAACGAAAACAATTCGGTGCTTCGGTTCGGCCGATTTGGAGGAAGGCTTTGAATTAAAAAAAATAATAATAAGTAATATTTATACACAAAAAATATTAAAATAATAAAAAATATAAAAATAAAAATTCAATAAAAAGTACAATTATATGCTTTGGACTGAAGCTTCAGCTCAAGGGCGGGCACAAAGAGGCCGAATCCCACCGAAGTGGAAGTCAAAGATAAAAAGACAGTTTTGTGCTTCGGCCGAACCTTTGGCTGGAGAAGCCGATTTTGACCGAAGTTGGCCAAAGCAGGCCGAAGCTGATGCAGTGGAGCTGCGCTTTGCTTCGGTCTAAGTCGAAAATCCAAAGACTTCGACCTCTTCGTCTGAAGCAAAGCGAGTCTGACAACATTGGTTGCAGTGGAGCTGCGCTTTGCTTCAGTTTAAGCCGAAAATCCAAAGACTTCGACCTCTTCGTCTGAAGCAAAGCGAGTCTGACAACATTGGTTGCAGTGGAGCTGCGCTTTGCTTCGGTCTAAGCCGAAAATCCAAAGACTTCGACCTCTTCGTCTGAAGCAAAGCGAGTCTGACAACATTGGTCTAGATGCATGCAAACAAAAGTTTTTAGCAATGAGGCGGCAAGAACGGGCTAGCTTTTCGAATTATATATTAGGAGATAATTTATTTTGGGTGCAAAAAGATCACAATTACCCATATGAGATATGAAATCGTATAGTTGAGGGGTATTATTTTTTTTGCATAGAAAAAAAATTCTCGACTTAAAAGATGGGGACACCCTCGGCCACCTGATTCACATTTGATCATCAAGGCAAACAGCCTTCAAGAAAAACCTTTGAGAAGAGCAATAAATAAAACTCGGCACCAGTGTTATATGACATTTTAGCCCTGAGATGGTATCACGTGTCGATACATATTTATTATGTTAAAAATCATTAATATTATCGCAACACTTCAGCCCTAGGTGCGTTCGTGCCTTAAAATTTTGAAGACACTTAATTTATTAAAAACTGAAATCTATCAAACCACACCAACGATATTTACTCTTTAATATCATTCATTTATCAAAACATACATGAAATATCAACTATTGTAATTTATGCTTATGTGTACTTAATGACAACGTTGACCTAATCCATCACTTATTAGTAAAGATAATTTGGTTCAAGTAGAAAACTTCAAAAGGGCAAGTGCAAAACTCATAAAGACATGGATGGAAGTATGAGAATAGATATAGTGATTTTTGGTCTGATTAAATAGATGACTCTTGATAGAACGGAATGATGGAACATTATTTGTGTAGCCAACCCCAAATAGTTGGGATGGCTTAGATGATGATAATGATATCCACTAGATATGATTTTCAAAATTAAATCATAAGAAAAAATATGAGATGTCAAATGATTCATTTTTAAGTGTTTTTCGATAAATTCCCCTATTGAAGATAATAAATATTATAAAAGAGCTCATTTTAACTATTTAACATTCTACCCTTTTATTAAAATACATCTTAAATGTCAACTACTCCTATTCATAATTACTTGCCATTGATAAGATTTTTGACATTAAATCAAAAGAAATAGGGGAGAGATCAAATACTTTCTCTTGGTTAATTTTTTGATAAATTTTCTTATTAATTAATGACAATAAAATATTTAAATGCTTATTGTGGGACTTGATTTGTATAGCGAATCCCAAATAGTTGAGATGACTTAGGTGATGATGATGATGATGTGCACTAGATGTGATTTTTGAAATTAAATAAGAAGAAAAGATGAGATGTCAAATAATTCATCTCTTGAGTGCTTTTTGATAAATTTCCCTCTATTGAAGGTAATAAATATTAGGGTGCGGTTTATATACAGCCGAGGCTCCAAACAATCAAAGTAAAGTGCATCTTCAAATAGTATCGAGAAATGTAATTTAAATACTAGAAATCTTTGTGATAGCCTTAAAATATATTTTCATCTTTAAGTATAAAATTTAAAGCTTCAAAAATAATGTAGATCGAGCATATCTACGAAGACTTAAAAATCTTAAAAATTGACGGTCCAAAAATGCGTTACAAGATGCACTATTTCCAACGCTTGAAATCCATTTTTTTCTCATGTCCATGCATCTTAGTACCGAGATGATCAATTTGAGGATATTTGGGCATGAAAACAAGCTCTTCTAGCGATATTTTTGAGGTGGGCTATAATTTGATTGTTTAGAGCCTCGCCTCTATATAAACTTTTTCCTCAATTGATTGCCTAGTATTACACAGTGAATGCGTGAAGAAAAAAGATGAAGAAGATAGACATCAATGGCTGTATATCTCGCATTTCGCAAGTCTTTTCTTCTTCTCTTCGACGTTTTCTGTACGAAATCTGTGGCATCCAATCTTTTAGCATCCCTTGAAAGCTTCTGGTTATGCTCATCTCTTCTCCCTGGTGTTCAAGGGTTATGTGCTCTGTGCTCTTATGCTCTATCTTCAGTTTGATTCTTGCCTTCTTTATTCATCTGATTTCGAATTTCCCTCATTTCTTGTTGGGAAGTCCTACATTGAAGGTCATATTGCCTTGTGGCACAAATCAGGTCCTTAGCTAGGAGACCAATACCTGTTATATGCATGCCAAAATATCAGATAGCGGACTAATACATGTTCATATTTACAACAGAAAGATTTATATAGTCAATTATACACATAGGAAAAAGAAGAAGAAGAAGAAGAAGGAATATTGTGCATTATGCCCTTTCTCTCTGCTGGGCCTTGCTTCTTGCTAAGTTCTCTCTTTTCTTCTTCCATTATACACTGAGTCTTTTAGGTGTGGTTTGTATAATGTTGCTACCTTAAACAATCCAATTAAGACACCTCATACCTCTAAATTTTAGCATAAATGTAATTTTGATGTAAAAAATTCTTAAGATAGCTTGAAAATCTATTTTCATTTTTAATTATAAAATTTTAAATTCTAAAAATGGTTCAAATCAATTAGATCTATAAACACGTGAAAATCTTGAAAATTGACAGTCCAGATAATATGTAAAACATTAGAAATGACTAGGATCTAAAACACATGGTATGTCGCTTTAGATGCTTCCCCATTTTGGATCTAAAATTCTTCCACCATTCAAATTGGTGCAAATCTCGTGATGACCTATGACGAATTAAAAATGAACGTCCTACGAACAAAGTATAAAATAGTCCATAAATATTCGATAGTCCATTTTTAATGCCAAAAATCCTTTTTTCTTCTAAGATTCATTGCCCTAGTGGCGTGATCAAGACTATTGAGCATAAAATTTTAGATCCAAAATCTACTTCTAGGTGAAAATAATAAATTGAAATCCATCTACATAAGGTAAAGGTCAAAATAAGGCCTAGACCCTATGAAGAAAAAAGAAGTAAAGCCTCATCTCCTAGAGAAACTTAGTTCTAGTGTTGAAAAACTTCAAATTGATCATCTCGACCTTGGCTTTAAAAAAGATTGTAAGCCTTAAAAATAATGTAAATTATAACACACTATCTAAACGGTTCATTTAAAATGTTCATAAATCCACAAGATTCGTTCTTTGAGCTACAAAATTTATAATCCATGTTGGAAATAGATTTGAAAGTCATCATAGGGATTTTCCTAACATATGACGTTTTAAGATGAGGCTTTGCTTTTTTTTCACAAGGCCTAGGGCTTATTGAAACAAGATCCTCTATAAAAGTGGGAGTGCATCAGAACATATTCCGTCCGCGGATGTACAAAAACCCCACTTATTAACTTAAAGTAGAGGGCTTCACATGAGTTTCAAGTAAGAAAATGAAAGGGGAGGGAAGGAATTGTATAGATGAGTTGCTTCCCAAAAAGGAGACTTGTAATCTACACACCAATGGATCCCAATGCTGAGGTTCCATTTTTTACCTATTTTCAGAAAATTTTGCTTCATTTTTATTGTTCATGGCGATTTTAGGGCTTCAGAGAAACTTCTAGCTTATTTTCTGAGAAAATTACTGAGTTTTTTTTTATTGCTTTTTCATGAAATTGTTCAGTATGTCATGGTTGCATCGTATCCATATTTAGGGCCCGTGATACTTTTCAATTGAAATCTTTGTTTTACTCCTACTCACTAATGGTTTTTTTACATATTGAAAGAACTTTATGAATTTGTTTCATTGTAAGATGTATCAGAGTTTGTATAGCTGCAACTTTGTTCTTGGTGATTGTTAGTTTATTGGTGAATATCTCTCTTTCAATAATGTTAATTGCGGATTAAAATTTGTGATTTCGTAAACATATCTGATCAACCCCTGTAAGGATGAATCTTGGAAGTGATGATTTATGGGAATTTTGTAGCTTTCTTTAATGGAAATGAAAGGATTAGAGTGCTCATTATGGAACGTTTATAGGTATTCATGTCAAAAAGAATTTAAAAATATCATATATTTTTCTGTGCTGTGGTTATGATAATTCAGACAATTTATGGTTTCTTATGGACTGGGTTGCCTATCTCGTATATTGGACTTCCCCAATGCCTTCGAAATTAGTCATCTTGAATAAGGATTATATGGCTTGTGATAATATTAATCAACATAATGGTGAGAGTATAATACCAAGAATTGGTTTATTTGATAAGCTTTTTGTATGTTTGATGAATAATTTTGTGCTGCATCATGATTGACGGTGGACAGATGAAATTTGAAGCCCATGTATATGTATATGTAACAGTATGATCTTCCATTCTTTCTCCATTTTCTTGAGATGGTTTGTGCCTGTTCATGTTGCAAGAATGCTACTTGTCGTTGAACTTTGCATTGGGGTGTGGTTTTTTATAATGTTCATGTGTATGCTGATTTTTGTGCAATTGTGTGCATGATGAACTGGTCAATTGTGTTGCTTTCACTTTTGCAAATGCACTTACCTTTTTGCATATCTAATAATGTATATATTATCACTATTATGTGTACAATTTCAGGCCAGACTTGCAGAAGTGGCAAAAGAACTGGGCAGAGGAATTCATATATTCACTAACTCGGCTTCTATACCATCTGATGGGAACCTGACTTCTGTATCAAATAGTGGTAAGTGATACAGCGATATCCAAGACATTCAATTCTTCACCTCTTTCTTGACTTTAATTGACCTTTTCTTGCTTCATTTTATTTTTGTAGTTTTAAGCTATTATACTAACTAATAGTAGTTATGAAACTTATTTTTCTGAATATCTCCCTTGTTATTCATTAGTGATTATTTCTTCTGTGCTACATATGTTTGGATTTTTGGTGGTCCTGAACTCTTTAACCATGTTGGGGTTCAGCATTTTAGTTGGCATCAGTCAATGCGACGCTGGCTCTATTTTAATTCGGCTCTCGAACTGGGAAATTGCCAAAAACTGGTTTGAACTAGTTGGCCAGACTTGTTGAAAGCCTTTCACTTCTTTTAATTCTTTGGGCTATTTTTGTTGATTGGATTGATCAGTTTGATGGGCTTGTATGATCAATTTGATCAGAGCATCCACTTATCTAGGTTGTGTTGCTGTTCTAGTCCTTATGAACCTTTGTCCGAATAGCCATGTATTCATTCCTTATGCACATTTTCCATCTTTTTGACAGAGGAGCAGGATGAATTCTATGAATTTACGGCTGAGGATTACTACCGACTATTGTCAACTAAGAAAGGTAATAATTTGATGATAGGTGCTTCATTATGTGGTTTTGGGCTCTCGAACGTATTAGCATGGAGTAGATTTAGATTCATTTGTTGATGACATTTGCATGCAACCGTCTAAATATGCAGCTTTTGTTTGTCTTTTACTGTGTTTTCTTATTGACGTTGATGATTGAACTGAACAGACAAACAGTTGAAGACCCGCAAAATTCGTGAAGCCGAAGAGGCTAGCCGCAGGTCAAAAATATCAAAGGTACATTAAAAAATAATACTTTTTTTCTGAGAAACATTTCAGTAGCCATTTACATATAGTTGTGATTGCTCACAAAGAGTGTCATCTAGGTTTGCCATCTTACTTATTGGCAATTTGGCATATGAAATTTGTATGGCATTCTTTGAAAGGCTGTTAGTTACATGTAAATATGTGAACAATGGATATGCCACCTTGCATTTATCACAAACAAGTATGTCTTTTCCTTTTTTACTGATGCATCAATATTATTGTGAAACCTTGACAGCTGATGTTGAACTTGGGGTTCATCTACTAAAAAATATGTTTGCTTGTATGTTTTGATCTATTCTGCGTTCTTTATTCATATTCTTGGTGAGTGAGATCTAGTCTTTTCTGATGATTGTTTATTTTGAGCTGACTGTGGTTTCTCTCTCTTGTCTTTCATGCAGTTCATCTGAAATGTCTAACCAGTCCAATAAATTATCAAAATTCATACTTCTTTTTGGAATGGCCATAACCTTGTGGTGTTTGTAAAATGGTTTCGTAGTTTAACTTCGATTTTAACTTGTTCAGGCAATTATGAGGGTCCACTTTCCTGATAACTACATATTGGAAGCAGAATTTCATTCATCTGATATCATTTCAAGTTTAACGGACCTTCTCAAGAAAGTAATTGCTCGTCCAGATCTGCCATTTTACATATGTAAGTGTTTCTCATTCTTGTAGTAACCTGCTTTTTTTTTTTTTTTTTCAAATCATTAAGTTCTACAGGTTTCAAAATCTTTTTCCTTTTTGGCTATCTGAATGGCTTGGACGTTTGGTTGTCTTAGTATTACTTCGCAACTGTGGTGTGAAATGGTATGGAATATTGTGTGTTTTCTTTGTCATGTATAATCAGATCATTAGGCGCTTGAAAAGAATCAATTAGTTGTTTCTTCTTGATCATTCCAGTGACAGTTTTGCAATTACATAAGTGAATGCATGTACTGACTCCTCTGCATATCATAAGATTTGTCCAGCAACCATTTAACAGTGCCTTGGATAACAAAAACAAAATTACTTGGTCAGACGAGTAGCCAGGTTTTCAAATTGGAAGCTCAATGAGTGTGGCAATGTTTGAATAGAGTAAAGTTGTGAAGTAGGAGGAGTTTTGCTGACATTAGATATGTAGGGACTTTAAAGAATAACAGAAATCATTATCAAAGTGATATGTGGTAGGCTTTGAAGATAAAACTCGGGCTGAAACATATGAGTCTTTGAAAGGGATTCTATTTTTGACCAAAGAATTTAAGTAATAAGTGTCACTAAAGGTGACTCACAAAATATCATCAAATAAATGAAAGAGATTTTGTATACTCTTTTGAAATTGGAAGGTATCTTCTACAGAGTTTATTGTGTAATTTGCTTATTTCCAAAACCTCCCTTATTTCGAGAGAGTCAAACCCTGGCGCACCGCTTGGAGTATATGAGTTATTAGGCCTTTCTATTGCCATGGGCTACTTATGTTTTTTCTTTTTATTTTTTTTGTACTACGTTGATCAAGTATTATTTAATTAGAAGATAATTGAAACTAGCACCACAGTAGGCCATATAACATCAGCACAGATGAGTTGGTTTACATGGATTTAAAATGGGCTAACTTTGGGAGCTTCTTTTCCCTGTTTTACTTGTATGGTAATGTTTGTAAATCATATATTTTCCAAGAAACCTAGTGGGTTGGTGCATATCTGTTTGGATAGTATTCATCAATATGCACTTATGAATCTTATCTTCAGCAGATGGCATTTGTGTATAGGTAGTTAGGTTATCAATTTCGAATTTATTATGCCTCTGCATGATTTCTTGTGTTTTTTTCACTCTATATTTCAGACACCACTCCTCCGAAACAGAAAATCAATGATCTCTCGAAGGATTTCCACTCTGCGGGGTTTATCCCTGGTGCTATTGTATACTTTTCTTATGACTTGATAAATGGTAAATCTTTAGATTCATTCTTCTTCTTCTTCTTTTATATTTTAATTATGCCATTTGACTTTTCTTTTTTCAATCTGATATATTTCTTCAGAATAAGGATGTACATTAGCGAGATTCATGTTCCTTGAGACAGTAGATGGCTTCATAGATCCTCACAAGTTTTGGGGATATAATGTCCATGCTTAATTTAGATTAGATGTCCTCAACAAGAATATTGTGTTCTGTAACCTGTGTTATTTCAAAAGAGACACACGCATGTGCTCGCATAAACTGACAAAACCTTAAAGCCAAATTAAGTATACATCAAGATATAGAGTGCAGACACATAGAGACCTTTAAAACAAGGATGAGAAGAGTAACCATGATAAATGGAAGAGACGATATGAACGCAATCTAGTCATGTTGCATCATGAATCTTGTCAAAATCAAGAATATTTAGTAACACTATGTATTAGTGTAGTTGGACAAAACTGAAGTACTTTTCTTTTTACCTTCAGGCTCTGTTGAGTATTCTCTATGCAAAAACTATGCATCCATGATAATGGATGTCTTGTAGTTTGAATTATTGTATGTCCAAGAGTAATATGTAGGACTGCCTTTTTTTTGTTCTCTTCTCAAAGTAGGACTGCCTTGGTGTCCCGCACATTTTGTTATACAACAGTAGTATTCAAAATTGACCAGACTGTAAAGAAATCTTGTCCTTTACATGGAGTTATTTTACTTGAACCAAGGACATTTAACTCAAGTCGTTAACAAATTATAATGGCTCTTACAATCGGACCATCCTACGAACATGCTAAATAGGATGTGAGCTTTACACCTTCACAAAGTGTGTGGAAGGCATCTTTCCATACATCCCAAAAAATAGTATTAATCTTGAAGAAATATGTACTGCACAAGTATCAAAGCTCAATTTAAATATCTCTCTCTCTCTCTCTCTCTCTCTCTCTCTCTCTCTCACACACACACACACACACACACACACACACACACATAGGAAATCCTCTTTTCATATGATCTAAGGTTATTTTTAATTTTTTATTGCAATTTTGGATATTTCGTGCTTTCTGCATTCTGACAATTGACTCCCTTTGGCACTCATTTATCATAAAAAAGTGAAGACTTTTTTTTTCCCTTGCTTTTTTGTTGTAGTTTAATAGTGTGAATTGGCAGGGGAAGATGAAAGGATCCTAATTCTTTTCATATGATCTAGATTATTTTCAAATTTTTATTGAGATTTTTTATGTTTCTGCTTCTGCATTCCGGCAATGGATTTTTCTTTTCCTTTGCCACTCATTTATCATAAAAACATGAGGACTTTTTTCCCTCCTTTTCTCATTGTAGTCCACTAATGTGAATTGGCAGGGGAAGATGAAGGGATCCTAATATCCGGGCCATTTCTTCGCGATGATATCATGGCTTTGAAGGATATCCATCTTAAAACTGTGCCCATTGAAGAGGTAATTAGAGCTGAACCAGACACTACTGTTCCTGTTGAAGTTGAAGCTCCATCGATGCCTGTTGAAGCTAAGCCTGCTACAAAAAAACCTGTCAAGCCCAGGTGGCTTAGAATGTGAGATTGCCAGCTTAACTTGGTATCAGAAATGTGCTAGAATTGATGAAGCTTTTGTTAACTAGTTTATATATCAAGGATCTGCTCATGTCAACATGGATTCAATCATGGAATGATAAAATATTTTGTTTTAAAAATGTATCATCAAGTTCATAATCTAGTTTGGCTTTATCATGAGTGCTATATTGTCAAACTCTACTTAAATGGGCTGAATGTTTGGCGCGTGTTGTATTAGATGTTTGAAGAGCAATACTTGGCTTCACCTCAACATTGTTGTTGCTTTGTAATCAAAGTGGTTGAAAATTGGGTTTATTGTGATGGTTTTTTCAATGATGTGTTGAGCTTTGATCATTCTCTTTTGATTTGCAAGGATGTAGAATAAATTACAAGAGTAAAAAAGAAAAAGAAAAGATGGGTTGAGCTTGACACCTCTCTTTCTCTCTCTTTCTCTCTCTCTCTCTCTCTCTGTGCGTGCGTCAGCGAAGTTTTTTAAAGATGCTCCAATCTTATGCTTTGTGGTGAGGGGTACTGATGAATCTCAAATGGCAGCCAATTGCAGATGCATTAAGATGTTGCTGTGTGAATATTAATTTTACAGTTATTTAATTTTCTATATTGATTGTTTTTAACTTTTTAAAGTTTTTTGGATGAGCTAAATATCTGTAGAGAAATTCTTTTGGAAGAGCAATTAGCATAATAAGACTCGGTTTAATTTTTCCGTTAAAAGTTCCTTTTTTTCTTGCTGATGTTTCTTCTCCATAAGAGCTTTTATTCTTTTAAAAAGTACGAAACGTAAAAGAGAATCTTAAGGAGTAGTGGATGTAAATTTTTTGAGTTTGATAAATTTAAAAAGCGTGCGGTTTGTATAAGGCCGAGGCTCTAAACAATCAAAGTAAAATGCACCTTTAAATATCGAGAAATGTGGTTTCAGTACTGAAAATCTTTGTGATAGCGTTAAAATATATTTTTATCTCTAATTAGAAAATTTAAAACTTCTAAATAATATAGATTGAGCAGATCTATGAAAATTTGAAAATCTTGAAATTAATTGTTTAAAAATGTATTATAAGATATACTATTTTTAAAATTTGAAATCTATTTTTTTCTCATGTCCATGAATCTTGAGGTCAAGATGATCAATTTAAAGATATTTGGGCATCAAAACAACCTCTTCAAATGGAAAATTTCAGGTATGCCCTAATTTGATTGTTTAGAACCTTGTATTTATATAAATTTTTTCCATTTAAAAAATCTGACCCCCCACTTATTGTGTTTGGGATTTTTTTTTTTTTTCTTGAAGTGAACCTAAGGGTTGAAGAGGTTAGTACCGCCCCCAAAATTTCTGACGATCCTAAAAGGTACGCTAGATTGGGCTTTACTCAAGAGAGTAAATGGAATAGAGCACTAAATCTTTTGGCTTTTTAAAGACATTTTAGAACTAGCATCAAACTTATTCCAACATGTCAAAGCCAGACCGGATATGCAAACAAATTTATTGGAATATCAATCGGTCCATTGGTTGATTTGATATAATAAAAAATTAAATTTAATAAAAAAAACAAGTTAAAATCAATGTGTGACTGATGATTAATATTTTTACCGACTTTTTATACAATTTCGAATGAATTTTTTTTATAATGAATCTTATATTTTAAAATTATTTTTCTTTCTTTTTCTTTTATCTTTTTAAAATTGGATTTAATTGGTTCGACCAATAAATCGGTGCTGCTCTCATTCTTTAGCTTACTTTTGCCTCAATTCGAATATCCCTGTTTGGGTCCTTTCTTCCAAGAGCAAAATGCCATCTTGTCTTCTCTACTATTCCAATTTCGATATCCATACTTTATTAATTTATTTCATCAGTTTATTGAATTTGGAGTCGACTATTTAGCTGTGTTACAAAAAATCACAAATACTTTTAGCTAATAGATATAAATTGAATGGTTCGAAGGATCACACACAAAATTTGAGATTTCTTTTTGTTTTGAGTCAGGTCAATGGCATTATTACAATAACCGCGATTTGAATTTTGATGGACAAGAGTAAGTGTGACATCTTTATTATCATCATCATAAAAACCTTTTTTTAACTAATTAAGATCAATTATACGAATTCTAATTTGTTGGTATAATCTATTAAAAGTCGTACCTTAAATGATGTGATAAGTTTTTATATATTTTTTCACTATTTTTGTACTTTTGAGCTTATCCTTTATTTTCTTTTGTTAGTCTTCGAATTATCTCACACCTTCTAATCTGAGTCCACTCTATGTTATTTTATTAAAGTGCCACACCTATATATTTTGAAATATATCCCTTTCGAATTCTATTTCTTATTTATGTTGTCATTTATCCATCACAACATTTTCAAAACTCCACTTTAAGTGTAATCTCTTTGCATGAAAAGTAAATACTATCTATGTTTCCTACTTTTATGGCTCAATATGTTATTTTGTGAGCATAATAATATATGTGCGTTTCATAACTGGTCCTTGTCTGTAGTCCAAGTGTACGAAGCGGAAGCGTGAGAGAGAGAATATGGAAACCCTAAACCTCACCTGCTATTCTTCTCCAACCTGTTTCTCTCTCCTAAAAAACCAGGCTAGACGCCATTCCCTAGCCCCTGTTTTTTCTTCTTCTCTCTATCCGTCTCTGGTTCTCTCGTGTTCTCTCTCTAGAAAGGGGAATTTTTTGGAACCGGCGAGGAAGCATGCGAGCAGGAGCGGCAGCAGGGGCCGCAGCGCCAATGTCTTTCTCCCCCACCTTGTTGCTTCTATGGTCAGCTCTCTCTCTCTCTCTCTCTCTCTCTCTCTCTCTCATTTCATGGAGTCTCCGTATCTGTAAATTTTGTCCCGTCGCATTTTGGACCAGGAAAGAGTGGAACAGACATACATTATGGTGAAACCCGATGGTGTTCAACGAGGTTTGGTATGTTCACATTTTTAATTCCTCTCGTTGATCCATTTATCTGGAGTTTATATACGAACTTTTTCTATGGGAATTATGGAGGATTTCATGATAATGTTGAATTTGGAAATCACATTTCTACCTAACAGCATTATGAATGACTTCTGCAAAGATGGCAATAACTTTCTTAGCATTAAGTTTTTTGTTTTTTTACAGTGGCAATTTTCAGTTTAATTTTGCTGCGTGCATGCGATATCTTTACTTTCTGGTTTCTAAACTTTTCTGGATTTTTTTCCATATACGTACTAGATTGATTTATTTGTAAATTTAGTTAGATAGGGGTTGTCCTTTTTTTTTTATTATTCATCAATAAGCTTGAGGCCTTTCTTCTTTTCTTATTGCTGATTAGCTCGAGGCCTTCCTGTAAAATCATTTCATTATGAATTACAGTTATAGTTTGGCATTTATTTTGCGACAAAAACCATGTTATGGATTTCACAGTTTAATCCTAAACTGAATAAGGAAATTGTTAAATGCTTTATTAGACCTCTAGGCATAGTATTTTGTCGGTGCAAACATATAGAAGCATTTAGTCATGATGGATTGTTGATTGGGACTTCCCCAAAGTCATTTGATGATTACTGGAGAACTTTCACCTCGGAGGTCGGTACCTAATTTTGTAGAAATAAATGTTTTAGTTGCAGCGATTGATATAGAGGTGCTCCATCATTTATATAGAATGCTAACTAAATCATCACCGTTTGAAAAACCAACCAAAGTCAAATAGGAGAAGTAGTCTTCTCATGTTTGGCTTTTTTAGGAGCTGGTTGGACAGTTTTAGGATACTGATGTCATGGTTTACAAATATTAATGGAGTACACTGAAAACGAAAAAATAAGTAAATTTGCAATGCATAACGTCTTTCATAACTCCCATTCTTTTACGGGGATCTTCCCATTTTTCTAGAATTATTGTAGTATAAATTTTCTGTATCTAAAATTTGAGACGATATTCAGGCCTTCAGATTGTTTGCTATGAACTATTGGCTCAACAGGTCAAGAAGTTTACCATTCTGTTCAGAAGTGTTTTTGCATTCTTCGGCATTTGAACGACTTAGATGCTTTTTAAGTCAGTTCCCAGTTTTCATATCAATTTGTCCAGTCTGGTCGAATCACAATACAATGCAGTGACTAGTTCCATGTATAATTTGTGTTTTTCATATTGTACTGTCCTATTGGCAGCTGTGCTGCTTAGTTCATGTATTTTTGGTATTTGATTGGTTATCCAAAAAAAAAATGACAACATGCTTTTCAGCAAAATGTTTTGTAATTTTTGCTAATTCTGTAATGATCATGTATTATGGATTGGTTGTGCCTATGTGTGTGGGTGAACGCAACACACATGCACGTGTTTCTTTCCCTAATGCTTCCTTATTCTTTTGAATAAATTGGTGTCTTTTATTTCTATTGAAAAATAACATTTTCTTATTGATTCTTAGTAAATGAACAAAATTGTAAAACAAAATGATATGGCATGGATATATTCATGTCTGTGGCCTGCTGATTTATTGCTCTCGCTCTTAATAATGTTCGAAGTATTTATTGTGTTTGTTTTGTTCTTTCTTTTTTGCTCATGTATATGCTAAGGAATGCATGTCTAGGTTGGGGAGATAATCTCTCGTTTTGAGAAGAAGGGATTTTTGTTGAAAGGATTGAAGCTCTTCCAATGCCCTGAAGAACTGGCAAAGGTCTCACCTAGTAATCATCCTTTTATTATAGCGTCCTTTATTTTTTTCATGGGAGTGGTATTTGGCATGCATCTATTCCTCACGTATTTTATGATTACAGGAACACTATAGGGATCTTCAGTCCAAGTCTTTCTTTCCAAAATTGATCCAGTATGTAACATCCGGTCCTGTAGTGTGCATGGTATGTCCTCATATTAACAATATGTGGAATATGACTCTTTTTTTGGCTTTTAATGATTAATGGAATGGCAAAGTTACACTGCAACGAAAAGGACCTTAGTATAGTGACTTACATCAATCTTACCCTTGCGGCTCCACCCTCTTTGAACTCTCATCTGGAAAAGTATTCCCTGGCTACTTACTGTTAAGGCTCCAGCTCAACATTGATTTATAATTACTCTCCCTTAAAATGCCCATCTTCCCATCCTACTTTGCACTTGCATAGGCCATCGACTTTCTCTACCTTTCCTTTGCTACTTGTCTACATCACCTGCTTGAGCTTCCTGTCTTTCCTCAGTCTCCCAGAGTCCACTACTAATACCACCTTATCTGCATAGAACACCACCATTCCTTCACTTTCCCCCTTTTCTTTTCTGTGTATGTGTGTGTGTGTGTGAGAGAGAGAGCGAGAGAGAGAGAGGTTATGTTTACTTTGGTTGAATTGATTTTGACACTTTCGTTATTTTATTTTACGTAATTGACTAGCTAGGCTTGGGAAGGTGTAGGGGTTGTTGCATCTGCCCGTAAGCTCATCGGGGCAACAAATCCTTTGGAAGCCCAACCTGGTACCATCAGAGGAGACCTTGCTATCCAAACTGGAAGGTTCTATTGACTTTCTTTTGATCTATCATGGGTCTTTTTGTACCGTAAATTTATTAACTTTATTCGCATGTGCATCTTTGTCCTTAGTTTGGTTGGTATCTTGGTGAATGACATCCTGGGATTGTTGTGCAGGAATGTTATCCATGGAAGTGACAGTCCTGAGAACGGTCAGCGTGAAATAGGTGAGGGTTTTTGTAATCGTAAGACTTTGATGAGTACAAATATAAAGTTTTTCAATTAATAATCACTTGTTTTCCATTAAACACTTGTTTTCCATTAAGGCATTTTATTTGAGGACAGGACCATGGAGTTATTGCTTTATCTATTATTTTCAAATATATAGCATCTTCGAAATTACTTATTCCTTAGTTGAACTTATGCCACATCATGAATTGAAGTGTTATAGGCACAAGATGTAAACAGCTTTATTCCTGAAAAAAAAGATGTAAACAGCTTTTCTCACTCTCTCATGTTAGATTTCATGCAAAGAGTAGTGTGTGTGCATGTGCATGTACACACAACTCGAGTTTGAGTCCTTTGAAGGTGCGATCCCCAAAATTTGGGGTCCTAAAGATATCGCTAGCATAGTTTTGGCCCAAGGGAGCAAGTGGACAGTTTGCTCCCATGGGAGCATGAAATTATTTGGCTTTATGTTATGGTCTTGTATAGAAAATTGTTGTTATTTGATGAATTTAATCATTTGATTTCTCTCAGTCCACAACTTTTCTTGTGCAGCCATGTGATGTACTTCATGTGCGGGTAGTTTGCAATCTACATGTCCTGTAATAAAGTTCTTGATAATGAATATATTTTGTTGAAAATATAATAAATTTTTAACTTTAATGACTTAAATGAAGCTTTTATTATGATCTGTGAATTGAAGATAAGTAATTCGGTTTAATATTCTTTGATTGTTCAATGTTACTAGGAATGTTTTTGCATGATTGCTTTAAGTCTATAACAAACAGGAGTGGAGGGGCTGATTCATTTCTCTCGAAGCATCAATATGACTTGTTGTCCGGCATATTTCAGTATGAGTGTGACCAATTTTGAGTGAAAATTATATTCTTTAGTGTGATCATTAAGAATTCATAGTTAGTTGTTCAGTACAATTGGTTACTTTGAATTGAAGAACATTATGGGAATCTAATGGGTTGCTCCAAACTTCCCTTTTTGCAGCGTTGTGGTTTAAAGAAGATGAAATTTATCAATGGACACAAGCAGATGCCCCTTGGCTGATGGAGTAATTTTGCCCTCTCTTGAACCATAAGGTGGTGCAATTGATGAGTTTTCATGCAGTCAACGAGGTTAGGCAATGCCCTTCGCCGTTGTGTGCATGGCTTTGATTAAGTTATGGTATAAAATCCTTGAGCATGCCTAGAGCAATTTTAAGATTAATAATAACAAACTGGCTAGTTTATCAAAGTTTGAAGTTAGAAGAATTGCCCATTTTGGTACACACTCTCTTGTGTCTTTTTCCATACCTATTTGCTCTCTCTAGTTCTTGACCTATCGACTCCTTGGACAAATTGATCGTGTTGTTGTTTATTGGTTTTGAACCAATTTATATAGCTCCCTGGAAAAATTTGATGCCACAAGTAATTTCTCGTGCAAATATAGGGGGTGTGGTTTTCATAAGGTAACCTTACTTCTGGAACCTTGTAGGAGTGAGGTCACGATGTTCTACACCATGTAATTGGATGGTGTAGATTTGAGACTTCTTTTAAGACAATGTCATAAAGTGACAAGTTTTTTAAGATAGTATAAGATCTACACCGTCCAAAGAACCTATATGAACTTTTTCCAAAAATAGATCAGTAATAGAGTTCAATACTTCAGTCAATGTCATCTCCAGTAAATTTCGCCCCTTAATCACCAATTGAAAGAACTGTGATTATTTACAAAGCTTGATACGTTGAAAAATATGACCATTATTGTTGCTTAATTAGCGCTTTCCTTATGTCACTAGTCGGCTCAGTTCCCTTTTGCACAGCTTCTTATAGCACTAGTCGGCTTAGTTCCCTTTTGCATAGCCATAATTGCAACATTTATTTGGCCTTTTTCATTTCAGTTACATTTTTTTTTGGGATTGTTTACAAAGAAACCATTTATCTTTATTACAAGGAGGTCACAATTATTCTTACTCATTAGGTAACAAATTGGTTTGGATTGAGATGAGTCACGAAAGTCTTAAAAAATTTTTTTGGAACTTTGTGTCTATTCATTGACACTTTTACAATCACGAAATTTGAAATTTAAGGGACGAGTGGTTGTGACCTTTTATAAAAGGTCAATGGTTTCTTACATTTCCTTTTTCTTCTGTTAGTATGGGTTTTACTTTGGAACTCCTTGTTATTCCCACTGATGGCTCAGTACTTTCTACCTTGGACAAAGAAACGATGAGGACCAAAATGCGCTGGAAGCCTCGGCATATAATTATGAATCGAGAAAGAAAGGTGAGATTAATGTTTGTTTCATGGAAATGCATGGATCAAAAGGCTTATTGGGATGCTTGTAATTTTTTGTATGTCTAGATTTTGTCATCAGGATTTGGTGGCCCATTGAAACCTGTACTTTTCCATTTCCTCAATTTTGATGTTCTAAATTTTAAGAAATCTTCAATACAATCCAACTATTCGGTATCAGCATAAGTGAACAGTCCCAAATATCTTGAGAGAGTAATGGAGCACTGAAATATCAAACACATTTTCATAGCATAACATTCTTGTAATTTCTTTTGACAAAACTAGCGTAGGTTCAAAAGAATTATACATGTGGTGGTTGCCAATAGCTCGAACATTTCCCAAATGGGAGGGAAATAGAGAGACCTCTACTTTAGAGAGAGAGAGAGAGAGATGCATAAATCTTTCCCCCCAAAATGGAGACGCTTGTGCATGCCTAAGAGGACTTGGTGGCATGAACACTTCCTCTTTCAAAGTTCAAATCCTAGCAGTGAGAAGAAAAAAATAAGAGTCAAACAGGCTTCAGCATCAGATCAACTGGTGGATGGACAGGATAAATGCTAGGATCTTTATTGTGCACTTTTGATTGGTCCCACACTATGCATGATCATCCATCACTTGGTCTGACGGTGATGATCCCATTGGATTCTCAAATAAAAAATTAAAGAAAATTATGGACTAAACAAATTAAAAAATAAAAATAAAAATACAGCACCAATTGGTTATGTCTGAGAACCGTCTGGTTCTTGATATTTAGTGGGATCTGAGTTGGCCGGGTCCCATCCGAATCACCTGTTTTTAAGACCTTTGATAATAGCCAAATGGATTACCGTATGCAACCTGTTTGTGCAGTGGGCTAAAGAAGCTCGACGTGGCCACATGAACAAAAACCCAATTCGGCCATGTTCGGCCTTTATCTCTGTGCTGATACGTGCTACATTACTTCTTAACCTTGTTATCATTGGCCCGATACCAAAAAAAAAACAGGCAAAATCAGCCAGCTTTGACTGGCCAAATAAATTAGATAATTTTTTTTTAATATATTTTATATTTTCAAATTATTATTTATATATTTGCTTAATATTTCGAAATTTAGATAAACTGAACTAACAGTTAGACCGGTTTTGGTTGGATTACAGACAGCAAACTGCTTAGTCAAACATCGCTTCCTGTTTGCCCTTCCGTCTCTTGATTCAGACTTTTTTTACTTTTTTCTTTTTTTGAAACAATGTAACACGTCTCTCTGTTCGCCCTTCTGTCTCTTGATTCAGACTTTTTCTCTTTTTTTATTTTTTGAAAGAATGTAACACGTCTCTGTGTCTCTCTCGAGAGTGCAGGAGGCGACACTTTTATCAAGTTGAATGAAACGACAACGCCTCTCATTTTTATAAAAAAGATCACGCCTCTCTCCTTTTTTATCCGAAAAATGTGCGTCTCTTTCTTGACATTGTTACTCGGAACTTTTGTTCTTTGATACTAAAGAATATTATTCGGAAGTTTTGTTGTTAGGTGCTAAAAAAATTTATACTCATCCCCCCATGCTTTTATATATAAAAAAAATCCTTTTTTGTTTTTAAACTTGAACCCTTTTTTTTTTTTTTTTATTTGTCCACAATGCCTCAATTTTATTTCAGATTTTCAAGGTCCAAAGCAACAATAACTTGGCATTAAAAAGCAAAATACTTTTTTTAAAATGTAGCTTCAAACTTTCAAAGTCCAAGGTGAACATCAAAAGTGCAACTACCAGTCACTTAGGACCTTTCAAAGTGATTAGAAGCACCAAGATGAATGAACTTTGGATCTTGAATGTTTGGAGAGCTCTTTGAGGTCCCAAGTGGCCCCAAGTGATTAGAAGCTCCAAGATGAATGAACTTTGAATCTTGAATGTTTGAAGGCTCTTTAAAGTTCAAAGTGGTGGCATTCTAAAGAAATAAAAATAAAAAAGAATTAACAAAGAGGGATAAATATAAGATACAAAAAAAAGGTGTGGTTTGTATAGAGTCGAGGCTCCAAACAATCAAAGTAGAGCGTACCTTCAAATAGTATCAATAAATGGTTTCAATATTAGAAATCTTTGTGATAGCTTTAAAATATATTTTCATCTTTAACTATAAAATTTAAAGCTTCAAAAATAGTGTGAATCAAGCAGATATATGAATACTTAAAAATCTTGAAAGTTGACGATCTAAAAATATGCTACAAGATGCATTATTTTCAAAATTGAAAATCCATCTTTTCTCATGTCCGTGCATTTTGATGTCATGATTATCAATTTACTAATATTTGGGTATCAAAACAATGTCTTTTAGTGAAATTTTTGAGCTAGGCTCTAATTTGATATTTTGCCTATGTAGTTTAATTTTAGACCCTTCCACACCCACGTGTATAGGACTTCAGAGGATCATTATTAAATTTGACACACATCTCTAGAAAAGTCAAGTCTCACACTCATGTGATAACTTTTCTAGATATTTATGCCAAATTTAATGGTGATCATTTGGGTCCAACACACATGGATATAAGAAGGTCTCAAAAGATTATTACTCTTAATTTAATATCAAAATACCCATTAAAAAGTGGAAAATTTGTCAAAATGGCCATAGAGAGATGGACTAGTTGACACTTCGCCTAGTTGTTGCAATTCAAATTCAAAACATTTGTTTTTTCATGGGTATTTTGAAACTAAATCAAAAGATAAGGCAAAGTGCCGAATTGTTAATCTCTTACATGTAATATGATAAATTTCCCATAAAAAATACATGATCATAAATGGAATAGTCGCAAATGTGTAAAGTACATCTCTCATGGGTATTTTGGTAACGAATATTTATGGGGACATGAACGTAATTTTATCCATGTTTCGCATGTCTCTTGTTTCGGTTGGAAATGCTTTGCAAATCCAATGTCCCATTAACATGTCCCCATAAATTAAAAAAGAAAAAACAAAAATTCCCAAAAAAAAAAAAAAAAATCAATCCTAACCTACACTTTTGGTAGGGTGGGAATGGACCTAGACTCAATCTGGGACCCGAGGGGTAGACCCGATCTAGGTCCGTGTATGGGTTCAAAAATTGGTCCCGTCGGGTCGTGTCAGGTCCAAGATTGGACCCAAACATTATTTGGATCCAGGTCCTAGTCTGGTACTATTTTTTGAGTCCCAATAAATGAATTACATTTAAATATAATTAAAGAGTAATGATCCTATAAGACCTTCCTCTACCCATGTGTATAGGACTCCAAAGCATCACCATTAAATTTGGTACAGATCTTTATAAAAGTTATCATATGGATATGGGACTTGATTTTTTTAAAGATCCATACCGAATTTAATGTTAATCTTTTGGATCCTACACACATAGGTGGGAGAAGGTCTTATATGATTATTTTTCATAATTAAATAACACAATTTTTTGACTTTTAGGTCGGGTCCGATTGGGTTTGGGTCCCATATCATTTTTCGGGTCCGAGTCCCAGACTAGGACCCTATCCCCCGTTGCCACCCCTACTTTCTGGTGCGAATTTCAGCAGGAACAAAACTGCTATTTGCTTTTAGAAGTAGGGATATATTCGACCTCACCAAAACCTGTTTTTTTATTAAGAAGCCTCTCTTCAACTAGCCGTTGAAGCTTCCTCTCTCATAGCCGTTGAAACATGAATTTAAACACCAATTCTCTTAACCGTTATTACCACAACCAACCCATCATTCTACTCTTTCTTCACTTTGAAGCCCAATCTAAAGAGAGACTTTGTACACAATTTAGAGAGAGAGAGAGAGCAATTGTACCTAAATCCTAGCAAGAGAGAGAGCCCTCGTACCGATCTTCTAGAGAGAGAGAGCTCTTCCTGGCACAAGCTAATCGAGAGAGAATGCAAGAGGCCGGGGGAAAAGCAGAGGAAAGAGGGAATCAAGCACAAGAAACAGACTGCAATGGGGAGAATGAATGCAATTTGTTTAGCCCACGATTTAGATGTGCAGCAAGATTGGCCGGTTGGGACGAGGAGACCCTTCTGCTCGCGAGCCTCGTGGTCGAGGACACTCCTGTGAGAGAAGCTAAGCAGAGGAAGAGAACCTCCCCGCTTTTAATTAAATCTCCACCGTCCTCTTCGAAGAGGTAATTCTTTAAAACCCATTTGATTTCAATGGGCATTTTTTCCCTTCATTTCCTTGCTATTTGTTCAGATGATTCTCACTGCTTGTTTTCTTGCATTCCAATTTTAATCTCTCTAGATTTCATGGCTTTTTTTTTTTTTTTCATTCTCAGATTTTTCTGGATTATTTTCTTAAATTAGGTACTATTTTTCTTCTCTCTTGTTGGGTCAAAGATTTTGTTGATTTTGTTGCAGAGTAAATAGTACTTGAGCTTGTTCTTTTGCAACTCAAGAAAGTTATTTCTCTCTCTGAAGTGTTCTCTGTGGTTTTCTTTCACTGTGGTCTTTTTTGTGTTCAACTCTACAATAATTTAATGGAATTTACTACACATTGTGACTGCGATTTTCTCTTTCTCTTCATGTTCTACTGTGTTTTTCCCCAGTGTTTTGTTTTCTTCATGTTCTATTGTTCTTTCAGAAGGCGCAGAGTTCGAAGGCAGAGTCCTCCTCTTATCCCACTTGCAGTTCCAAACCTTGACGATGAAGATGACTACAAAAAACCAGGTAAAATTTTTTTGCAAATTATTTGTAAAATAGACATGGAATTATACCATGAGTTAGTGGAATCGAGGTTCTGGTTTCGACGCCTGACTCTGAAATTCATTATGAATTTAGATGACTCCTATGTTAAGAGTATGGATATCTTGTTACTATTGATATACATCATTATAAATATATTTTATTTTATTTTATTCATTTTATTATTATTATTATTATTATTTTCAGATAACTCTCTCTATATAAATATACAAGACATCATATAAATATTCGACTTTTAACAATTAAAGATAAATACCAACGGCTATGGATAATTACTAACTAATCTTATCATAATCAAAAGACAGTTAATTAAGAGCATACTAATATGTATGCATAATGATGTATATCAATACTAACAAGATATCCATACTTTAACATCCTAACCTTGACGCTGAAGATGACTACAAAAAACCAGGTAAAAAAATCTTGCAAATTATTTATGAAATAGACATGGAATTATAACATGAATTAGTGGAATCGAGGTTCTGACTCTGAAATTCATTATGAATTATTATCATCAGAGAAAGCCACAATGCCCAATGTTCATGCTCCTGCTCCCCTGTGTCTGGATAGATTGAGGGAAGAGCTCTCTTGTGCGGTACGAGACTGGGGGAATCAAACCCACATCCTCTCTCTCTCTCTCTCTCTCTCTCTCTCTCTCTCTCTCTCTCTCTCTCTCTCTCTCTCTCTCTCTCTCTCTCTCTCTCGTTTGACAGAGGATTATTTGCAGGTTTGCTTGGATATTTGCTTTGAGCCCAGTACCACTCCTTGTGGTCACAGGTATGAAATTGTTCTCTGTGAAATTACTAACTGTTTATTATGGCCTTTTTGCCCCCTGTTTCCTGTGTTTTTGGCCTAATCAGTTACTGTTGATAATGGCAGTTTCTGTTTAAGATGTTTACAGTCAGCAGCTGAAAAATGCGGGCGGAAATGCCCGAAGTGCCGGCAACTCATCAGGTACTCCCTTATGGACATTTTCCATAATACCTCAAATTATGAACATGAGAGAGAGTGTGTGTGTGAGTATGAAATGGGTGAGTTTTTCTGAAATAAATGAGGTTGTTCTTTCAGCATTGGAAGGGCTTGCACTATAAACACAGTACTATGGAACACCATACAGCTTCTGTTCCCAGAGGAAGTTGAGGCAAAGAAGAAGGCAGTTGAGGAGAGAAAGAGAAAGAGACAAATCATGGCCGAAGCGAAGCGAAGGCCTTCTCGGGTATTACCAACAGTTTCTCAATCTACAAGCAACAGAGTATTGGCTTCCCATTCTACAAGCAACAGAGTATTAGCTTCTCATTCTACAAGCAGCAGACCAGTGGCTTCTCTCTCTACAAACAACAGAGCATTGGGGAGGAGGAGAACACCAAACCAAGATGAGGATGCAGCCTTGGCTTTAAGGTTACAGAGAGAAGAATTCATGGCAGGTTTTCATGATTCTCAGTTTCCAAGAAGAAGCACTCTATCTTCTGCAAGAGCCAACTTGAGAGCCATGGCTTCTCGAGCAATGCGCCTTCGTGAGAGGAGCCGACCAATTTGAGAGCCACGACTGAAATCAGTTCTATATTAAAGGGGGTGGTTGTTTTATCTGTAAAAATTGTCTTCCACATTTTGATTAAGGTCTCCCCACTTGGAATCCTCCAAGATTCAATGAAATCTGAAGATATACAATTGCAACTGGCAGATGTTGTTGGGCGAGTTTAAATTTTCTGCACTTTTTATGATTTCTACTTGTGTTATTTTTCTTCAAGATAATAAGATATGTCCCTATTGCAAAATAATACTATTTTCCATTATTCCTCCAAGATGCAACTAAACATCTCTAAAGATACATAAAAAGTTGGGTAATGTCTTTACCATTATTATTTTTTGTTGCACTGTTCTTATTTTGAGGGAAATTTGTCAAAATTATTCCCAACCGTCGATCATGTGTTTCTTAATTAAATAAAAAAATACAGGTAAGATGTTAAATTTCCTAGTTGCAAGTGGTTTTAAGTGAGATTATTTCTGATAAAAAACGACAGTCATCGTTAGGCTTCGTTTGATTGGTGGAAGAAGGCTTTTGGAAGCACCACTTTCCGAGTGGTGTCACTTCCCTATTTTACACTATTATAGAAGCCGCATAAAGCTGCAGATTCCAGAATAGTGCACAACTACAAGAGGTGCGACAGTTTCGGAAAACCACTGCTTCAGAAGTCACGGCTTCCTATTATCAAACACGCACACTCCACTTTGAATTTAGAATCCTCCATGTTCTATGTGATCTGTTCTAAAATCTGCAATTCAGTTTGTGAAGGTCAACTTGATTTAATTGATACTTTCATCCTTATGCCTACAAGTGTCCAATTACCTAATAAGTAGGGAAGGCTCTGGGCCACGAACTGTGGCACCAGGTCGACCCGACCTGATCCGGAAGAAAACATTTATGGGATTGGGAGAAAAAATTTATGGGATTGGGACCTGGACCTGGACCCGATTGGACCTAACTAAAAAATAACAATATATATTTAAAGGGTGTGGTTTATATAAAGTTGCAACCTTAAACAATCCAATTAAGGTGCACCTTAAAATGTTATCATAACATGTAATTTTGTTGTAAAAAATTATTAGTATTATCTTAAAATTTATTTTCGTACCTAATTAGAAAATTTTAAATTCCAAAAATGGTTAAAATCAAGTAGATCTATAATTTAATAAAATCCTGAAAATGGATAGTCTAGATAATGTGTTACTATTCCGGGACTCAAAAACTTTTTATTTTTCATATTCATACATCCTGATATTGAGATGATCGATAAAAGTGTTTTTTCACATTAAAACAACATTTATGATAGATTTTTTATGTGCATATGTGATTCTACATTTTAAGGTTGCAACCTTATAATAAACTTTTGTGTTAAAATACATGTATTATTTTAAAATTATAATTAAAATATGAGTAATGAAAACCCTTCCACACCTATGTGTGTAGGATCTCAAATGATCACCATTGAATTTGGTACAAATATCTAAAAAAAGTCAAGTCCCACATCCATGTGATAACCTTTTTAGAGATATGTGCCATATTTAATGGTAATCTCTTGGGGTCCTATAGGTATGGGTGTGGGAGGGTCTCATAGGATCATTACTCTTAAAATATATAGTTATATTTATTTAAATATTAATAAAGTATAATATATTAAATATTTTATATATAATAACACGATCCAGGTTGGGTCCGGGTTGGGTCCACCCGGACTAGTGTTGGAAAAATCAAACCGTACTATATAACCAGACATGGGACCAGAAGCGGTTCAACCAGACTAATCGGTAAACTTGCTGGCTCAACCATTCTGACTGGGCAAATCCCCGGCAGTCAAAAAGGTGTTAAAAACATACAATTTTTTTTAATACAATATAAAAATATATTTAAAGAGTGAGTAAACGAAGCACATCTAAATGAAGTTGAAAATTAATAAAAAATGAATTTTAAAAAATTGACTTGTAACTAAAGGTATTTTTTAATTTTTTAAAAGATGTGAAATATAAAAATAAATATGAATGGCAAAAGCCAATTCCAATTTTTGCCATGAAAAACATTAAAATATATATATTATAAACAAAATCCTTTATTTTTTGGGATTTTATGTTTTTTTTTTTTTTTAATACCCAGCCGTTCACCAAAATTGGCCGAAATTGGAGCCAGCCACTGGCTGATTGCAATCTAATTGGACAGTTATCAATTAGAACCGGCAACTTTTCCAACAATAACCCAGACCCAAATAGTGTTCGGATCCAATATTTGGAACCGACGGGTTGGGTTTGAATCCGGATGTCGAATCCTAGATCGGGTCCGGTTCCAGTGCCACCCCTACTATGGCCCGAGGGCCAGGCTGGGTCAGTGTCAACCGGGTTCGGCCCAATCCAAGCTCTCTTATTTGTTTTAAATTTTTTAATTTTTATTTATTTATTTTAGTGCGGCCCGGCTGGGGACAAAAGATGGGCAATGGGCAAGGCTAGCCCGGGCCATCCGGAGTGTTGGCACCCTTACACACAAGCAACACTCACATGGTTTAGATATCGTCGCCAAAAACCTGACTACGTGGGTCCAGGATAAAAGGTCACCTCATCCGTGATTTATACGCTATCTAAACACGACCGAAACGCTACTTGTTAGAGAGAGATCTTACTTTTGAGGTTTTTTTAGAGTGATTTACCTAAGGGTGCGGTTGGCATACGGATGCATTCGTGGTAGAGGTAAGGTGCACCCTAAAATTTTATCATGGTATATAATTTTGATGTAAAATATTTTTAGGATTATTTTAAAATTTATTTTTATATCTAATTATAAAATTTTAAATTTAAAAAATAGTAAACATATGAAAGTCTGGAAAATGGAAGGTGTAGATAATATGTTGTAAAATGCACTATTTCTAAGCCGTAAAATCTTTTTATTTTTCATGGTCATACATCTCGATGTCGAGGTCATCAATTTAAGGGTTTTTCAACATTAAAACTACCTTTTTCAATGGATTTTTTAGGTGCATCCGTAGTTCTATATTATAAGGTTGCTTCCTTATATAAACTTTTTCTTTTACCCGAAGAACATTAATTTTTTTTATTAAAATATGAAATACTCAATTTATAGGCAGAAATTACAAAGAAAATCAGTAACCTCGTAATTTATTTTTTTATTTTTTAAATTGCCCCTCTATCAAAGAATGGAATCTTTGGACCGAATTTTAATTTTAGTTGTTGTATGGACATTGTTCTTTGGATTGTTGTATTTGATGTTTTGATTGATTGAATTAAGGAAAAAGTAACGGAGGCTCTAAGCAATCCAATTAGAGCCTACCTCAAAAAGTTTACTAGAAAAGGTTGTTCCGATGTTCAAATATCCTCAAATTGACCATCTCGACATTAAGATGAAAGAAAAACTTATGTGATATTTAATCGGGCAATACATTTTATTTTTTTATTTTTTATTTTCACCCCTTTCTTTTGGTAAACGATCACTTACAGGTAGTCTTTATTATAATAAGATAAATTTCAAAATAAAATCAACATAGCAATAAAACCAATATCTTAGCAACTTGATGTTATTAAAATAACTATACACTATGCTTGAGAATAAAAGATAAAATTGTAAGAAACAAAAAGAGTAGTGCCAAATATTATTTCAACCGGGCTTATTACACCCCACACCGAGTCACCACCATTCGATGGCGCGGGATCAACATCCTAGTTTCAATCTCGAACCGGAAAAGCAAATTTCGATCAAGTCATACCAATAGAACATGAACCCCTTTGATTACAAACTCAACCTAGTTTGAAAGACTCAGGTTCTTTTTTAGCAACCTAGTTTGAGAGACTTAGGTTCTCTTTTAGTAACCTAGTTTGAGAGACTTAGGTTCTCTCTTAGCAACCTAGTTTGAGAGACTTAAGTTCTTTCACAATGTGAGAGAGAGATCAAACATGAGAGAGTGATGCATGCCCATTTTTTGGGATATGAGAGAGAAAGATGTGAATAAGGTACAAGAGTTAAGGTGTAAAGATTCTTAGGTAGAGACGATCCTTTTTATAAGCTTTATAAGATTAATGTTTCTTAAGGTTTTTTTTGCTTCTTCTTGTGATATTGAACATAGATCGTTGATCAATGGCGACTTGGGGGATGAGAGATCTGACCCATCCATTCTATTCATCAACATTATGGAATGTGCATGAACCATTGTCCTCATTTCCTAAATCATTTTCCCATCAATATATTTAAATAAAATAAATATCATTCATTCTATAAAATTGCACGATCCATGTCACATATTCCATAAGGACATGTCAAATAATATTAAGTAGATAAATACTACCAAATATAAATAAGATAATATTCGTATCAATTCAAATTGACCATATTTCTTTAAAACAAACTTGCTAGATAAAGCCATGGTCAATATATCCCTTCTAAGATTTGACTACATACCATAAATCAAACTAACTTTTATCTTAAAAGCAAACAAGAGAATCCAAAGAGGGTGGGGCATGCCACCCTTTTGTGGCACATGTGGGCCTCCACCCACATGCCACATGGTGGGTCCATGTGCACTATAGGCCCCATGAAATATTATAAAAAAAATTATTTTTTTTTAAAATTGAATAAAACAATTTAAAATATATATTTGAATTTTTATAACTTTGTAAGAACAATAACTGTAATTTTATAAGTCCAAAAATCACAAATAAAATATTGAGAGATTCATAAAAATTCAAACAATAAAACTAAAATCATTTCAATAATAAAATGAATACAATTAAATTAATATGATGGGAAAATGATCCATATGGTTCAGGAATCAACAATCATGGGGCACTCCACCTTCAACTGTGGACTACAAACCATACTTACTTTATCGGACCGACCCAGTGTTTCTCATGACCCACAGTCCAAGCAGGGGTTCATTCGCGGGTCACCAAAGTCAGGTCAATGAATCAAGCGCAATCCCAGTCTGTGGATTATAGGTCCTCTCTTAGAGACAAGTTAAGGTCACCACAACCTGATGCGACCACAACTCTATGACGCATAGGGGTATCTCTCGCACATGCATACGTTTCACCCAAAGGTGGATATCTGGCTTTTTCCAAATGATCTATCAATATGCATGCCGTGTGATGGAACATGGATGAGGTTTTGACCCACGTCTCAGTCGGCCACCATCACACACAAGGGTCACATAGTCCCTCGGCTCACTCATTCGGGCATATTCTCCGACCTTATCAAGGGCTAACCCATTAGAACCCTTCTCGGTTTGTTCTTTATGTCTAGATAACATGAGTTTTTCCCAACCGACTGGCCTAGATCGTCAAACACAGTCCAGTATCTGCAACACCGTTTGCTTAGTATGATCCACGAGGGACCACACTCCCACTAAGTTTATGTTCTACTATATCATTTCATTTCACAAGCACTCATAAGGCCTTTAAAGGCTACATAAACTCAACATAAGATGCATGGACATGAGAAAAAACAAAAAGATTTCAAGTGTGTGAAATTGTGCATCTTGTAATGCATTTTTGGACCATCAATTTTCAAGATTTTCGTATATTTGCTCGATCTATACTATTTTTTAAACTTTAAATTTTATAAATAAAGATAAAATTTTATTTTAAAACTATTACAAAATCTTTTAATATTGAAACTACATTTCTCAACTGTGGACTACAAACCATACTTACTTTATCAGACCGACCCAGTGTTTCCCATGACCCACAGTTCAAGCAGGGGCTCATTCGCGGGTCACCAAAGTCAGGTCGATGAACCAGTCTGTGGATTACAGGTCCTCCCTTAAAGACAAGTTAAGGTCACCACAACCTGATGCGACCACATCTCTATGACGCATAGGGGTTTCTCTCGCACATGCATACGCTTCACCCAAAGGTGAATATCTGGCTTTTCTCGAATGATCTATCAATATGCATGCCGTGTGATGAAACATGAATGTTGACCCATGTCTCAGTCGGCCACCATCACACACAAGGGTCACATAGTCCCTCGGCTCACTCATTCGGGCATATTCTCCGACCTTATCAAGGGCTAACCCATTAGAACCCTTCTCGGTTTGTTCTTTATGTCTAGATAACATGAGTTTTTCCCAACCGACTGGCCTAGATCGTCAAACACAGTCTAGTATCTGCAAACATCGTTTGCTTAGTATGGTCCACGAGGGACCACACTCCCATTGAGTTTATGTTCTACTATATCATTTCATTTCACAAGCACTCACAAGGCCTTTAAAAGCTACATAAACTCAACATAAGATGCATAGACATGAGAAAAAAAAAAAAAGATTTAAAGTGTTTGAAATTGTGCATCTTGTAATGCATTTTTGGACCATCAATTTTCAAGATTTTTGTAGATTTGCTCGATCTATACTATTTTTTAAGCTTTAAATTTTATAAATAAAGATAAAATTTTATTTTAAAACTATTACAAAATCTTTTAATATTGAAACTACATTTCTTGACACTATTTGAAGGTGTGCTTTACTTTGATTGTTTAGAACCTCAGCTCTATACAAACCGCACCCTTGAATAAAACGTATGTCAGTCTTATAAAAAGCCAGAGCCAGAGAGAAGTATGATGGGCATAGGAAAAACAAGGTAACGGTTTGGTTCATTTTAGAGAGAGGGGGCCAAAATCAAGGCCGGAAAAGAGAGGGAGACAATAGAAATAAGCTCTCTCTCTAGCTGCACACAACTCTATCATATCTTAGAGAGATAAAGTGGGGTGGCGACACGTCGGGTCAAGACCCAAATAGTGTCCACATTCAAAATTTGGATCATTTAAGGTCCGGTACACCCGGGTCCCGAGCCTGGTGGGATCATTGTCAGATGGTCCAAAATAAGAAACTTTTAGGAAGAGCGCATTGAACGTCATGACAGAGAACCCAAAAGCCATTTCCTCCGCATGAAGAGTGAATATACATATCCTGCTCCCTTGCCAGTAGAATGATCATTCATTCTATTGAGTAAAATGTCGGCCTATAATTAATTGTAGGAACTTAAGTTTTGAAGACGTAACTTTTTCAACATAGATTAATGTCAATAAAAAAAATCTTTAAATGCACCTTTTATGCACTAAAAAAAAAAAAATGTCTCAAGATTGAATAGAAACCATCCAATTTCCAAATGTTGAGATCCAAGTTTTTGAGAACTCAAATTTTTTTTTTTTTAAAGTAATTATTTCAATTTTTTTAAAAAAATCATAGTAAACAACTCTTCTCACCGAGGGAGTAGAAATGGACTATGCATGCTCCTTTAAGAACATAGTAACATGCCCGGATGTTATGCACTAAAAAAAAAAAATGTCTCAATATTGAATAGAAACTATCCGATTTTCAGATGTTGAGATCCAAGTTTTCGAGATCTCAAATTTCTTTTTTTTAAAATAATCATTTCAAATTTAAAAAACAAATCGTTCTAAATAACTCTTCCCACCTGGGGAGTAGAAATGGACAATGCTCCTTTAAGAACATAAAAACATGCCCGGATGTTTCTAGAGAGAGAAAATAACTCTCTCGATAATAGAGAGCCCCAAATAACAAACCTCTCTCTCTCTCTCTATAGGAGCGAGAGCTAAAGGAATGAATTGGAGGACTGAAATTGTAGGATGCGCTTCCTATAAGGCCTAAGCTTTATAGAAACAAAATAATGCCTCACCTCAAATCTTCATTTGAAAAATACTTTCGGTGATGACAATATCAAAAAAAATTGTTTCATGCGGGTTGGACCGCATTTCTACATATGCAATCCAGAAAGTTTGAAGCATCCATTTTAAAGATGGATGCAAGTAGGTGAAACTAACGGTCCAAAATTGTTATTTCTAGTTTCTAAAATTTATTTACATTCATGTTCTCTATGTTAAAGATTACGTGTCTTTAAATTTTAAATCCTAAAATCCATCTCAAAAATAGATTTATTAAGAGGTCTGCATTTCTACGTATGCGAGCTTGGTCGTGTAAAGAACGAGTCCAAATATCCATGACAGATCTAAAATCAATATCCAACACGGATAATAAGATTTGAAACTCAAAAAATAGCACAAATCTTGTGAGGGAAAAGTTTATATTGAGTTGAGCCTCTAAACAATCAAATTTGAGCCTACCTCAAAAACTTCACTAGAAGAAGTTGTTTTGATGTCCAAATATCTTTAATCTCGACCTCAAGATGCATGGACATGGAAAAAAAAAAATAGATTGTAAGTTTTGGAAATAACATATTTTATAATACATTTTTGGACCGTTAATTTTCATAGATATGTTGATCTACACTATTTTTGAAGCTTTAAAATTTATAAATAAATATGAAAATATATTTCAAAGCTACCAAAAAGATTTTCAATATTGAAACCATATTTCTCGACACTATATAGGCTCTAATTTAATTGTTTAGAGCCTAGGCTTTATATAAACCGTCCATAGATATAGACACTTATTTTTTAAGGTAATGGACCATCTAAATAATTTGTTATAATATATAGAGCGTAAAATCCTAATTATTTTTACACAACCATAAAATATTGACGCCGAGGTGATCAATGTAAAGGTTTTTTAACGCGTGGAGTGTAAATTTGGATGAGCTATGAGCTGAGGCATTATTTATTTTGACAGGGCTGCAGCCGTATTAAACCATTTTTGGAAACCCTCTCCGTCTCCTCATGTGCTTTAGATTCCCCTCCATTTTGAGCTGCTCTCTGCCGCGTCTTGAGGATATCAGGGAAGAAACAGATGGACCCAGTTTTCTCACTCTTAAATTTCCATTTTCTCTCTCATCCTTCTCACCATCTCTGCTAATGCCTGTCCTTGTGCTCCAAGACCTCCATGACCGTTTCTCTAGCGCCTTCAGGCCATGGGAACGCTCGCTCCAGTTCTGGTTCAGAGCTTCTCATATCTACACTAGTTACAAGGTTTACTCTATCTCTCTCTCACAGTTGGGTTTTTCAAATGTTACAAGATTCTTTCTCTCCCACATTCTCTCTCCTCTTTTGCAATTGGTTTTTTTCAGATTTTTACGACTCTCTGTCTCTCTGTTTGAGATGGGTCTCTCTCTGTTTGAGATGGCTTTTTCAAATGTTACAAGATTGTTTCCCACAAACTCTCTCTCGTCCTTTCAATTTGGTTTTTTTTTTGGATAATACGAGATTCTCTCTCTCTCTCTCTCTCTCTCTCTCTGTGCTTTATTCATTTGGGTTTTTCAAATATTATGTGAACAACTATTGTTCCGTCATTTGTGATGGTGTGTTTCCTTTGTGTGTCCAAAATTCATTAGTTTTGTCAACTTCGATCGAGGTTCGTGAAAGATAGAGAGAAAGAGGAGATATTGTGGGAGAGGCAGCATGAATTCGCGGCTGAGAAGATATATGCAATGTGTTCTGAACTTGGGGGTTTTTTCTTAAAGGTAATATTCATTGTTTCAGCCTTTCAGGCTTCTTTAATTTTCTGGAAAAAATGTGGATTTTTTAAAAGTTTTTTGTTCTCTCTCTCTCTCTCTCTCTCTCTCTCCTCAATTTGACTAATTAACCTGTCATTTATTAACTGTCACTCAAACCTCTCTCTCTCTTAATGCCCAAGCTCTGTCTGTTTCTCTCTCCAATTTTTTAGATTAATTTCCATCTCTCCTCCATCTTTCATGATTGAATTATACCCTCTCTGTCTCTCTCTCTCTCTCTCTCTCTTCCCCTCTGTGACTTTTCCATCCAATTCCATGTCTTAGCCTTCAACCTCTCCTAAAATTTCAACTGTTTCTTTCTTATTTTGTGCTCTTTTTATGGAATTTTGGTTTCTGATTTTCTGATCAAATTTGAAGTCAGGTTGCTCAGATAGTGGGGAAGCCAGACCTTGCCCCAGCTGCTTGGGTGAAAAGATTGGTCACACTTTATGATAAAGCTCCTTCTACGCCTTTCGATGTTGTCCAGTTAGTCCTAGAGCAAGAGTTAGGTTCTAGCCTTGACAAAATTTTCGAGAGATTTGACAAAGACCCTATTGGTTCTGCATCCATAGCTCAGGTTAGTCTTATCTCACAAATATGTTTATTACATCTTTAATGAAATAATGTCTTCCTCTTATCACTCTTATCATTATGGTACCTCGTCACTCATTTAGTCTTAAATCTCTTATTCATTTTCTGTATTTCTCTGAAATTTCCTCCGCTTCGACATTGCTTCTTTTGGCCCTACTCTATAAGTTGTTTATTGTGAGATATATTTTTGAGATAGGTTATTTCAGTCCTTTATGTTTAAATCTCATTTCTACATTTAGTATTGATTCATTTAAATTTCCGTTGCTGTCCTATTGCCTTTTGGGTTGTACTGTATTATACTTCACTGAGTCAAGAATAAACATAAATGATTAATTTCAAAGATAAAAAACCATGTTGATTATCAAGATACATGACTCACTTCATAGCGTTTATTTTAGCACTTGCTGTTTAAATCTCATATTAAAGAATTGTAGTATTGATTCATCCAAATTTCCATTCTTTCTGTGTTACTATTCTTGGCCATAAATTCTGCTATACCTCAGTTGTTTGAATATCGTTAAAATGTTTATTTTTTTGGAATACACAATAATTTGTTTATTCTTTAAAAAAAATAATTTGTTTATTCTCGTAGATGCATTACTCACTTTACATGGCTTGCTTCAGCCTTTTTTGCGTACATCTCTTTTTCAATATAGTTTTGCCATTTATGAAAATAAGTATAAATACCACTCCTTGCCTTTTACTTTTCTTGGCTTTATACTTGAGTGCATGAGTATAAATTTAAAAGTCTTAATCTCATACACACATAATGCACCTCCTATGGGTTATCCGGTGGTTTCGACTCTTTTAGTTCATGAATGGATTATTTTGTGTGCCGTAAAACAGGTACACAAAGCAAGGATTAGAGGTGCAAAGGATGATGTTGCAGTCAAGGTAAGCAAAGTTTACTCATTCGTCTTTTGAAAAATGAACAAGTTGGCTCTTTCAGTTGTAATTAGGTTCTTGCAGGTGCAACATCCTGGAGTTCAGCATTTAATGATGACAGATATTCGTAATTTGAGGGCATTTGCTTTGTATTTGCAAAACACAGATATAAATTTCGATATTGTCTCAATAACTACTGAGATAGAGAAACAGGTATTTTCCTTTCTACATGTTTAGGTAAATTCCTATGTAGTTTTATACACTTTTATTTGGTTTTTTTATAGTTCATATAAATGTTGCTAACTTTACTGATCTGAGGGAACTTTTTAATTCTTTCTTTCTGCTTGACATGTGATATTGTAGTGATGCATTTCTAGTATTTCTTATTGAAATTATTATTATCTCTCTGGTTAAGTTATACTTCTTATGTATGTCAACCCATTGCTCCCTTGTAGGTTGGTTATGAATTTGACTTTCAAAGAGAGGCTGAGAATATGGATAAAATCTCATGTTTTCTAAGAAATAATAGCAAAAAGCCTCCTGTTCGAGTGCCACGAGTCATTCCGCACATGGTGACGAGGTGCAAAAATATCCAACAATATTTCAGATTTATTGCGTAAAAGATCATGTCACTTCATTTTATTCTGATCATAGATTGATATATAGAATTTTTCCATTGTGGCACACTTATGATTCTCCTTTCTTTCTGTCTTCTGTGGTTTCTTATTTAACATATTTGCAGATGGCTAAAAATTTAATTCCATTTGTTGTTCACGAATAAAGCTTTTTAAAAATATTCATGCCCGAGTAGGATTGCTCTTTGGATCAATGAATCAAGTTTGTCTGCAATGCTTTGGAATCTGTACCTCTTTTATTTCTTTTTAAAGTATAAATTTATACATTCATTGTGTTGCATTTCTGTTATGGGTTTGAATCATATGATCCAAAATTTATAGTTTACCACATGTCTACCAGGTTTTATTTTCTTAAATAAATTTCCATGAAATGCCAATGCTTCCTTTCTTAAGCTGTTTTACATTATTTTTGCTTTTAATTTGTTGTTGGAGTGTGAAAACCTGTTGATTAACTAACCTTTGAAATGAATTATTTGAGTTACTTACGATGTTTCAGATCCTTGCTATAAAGCTTTTCAAATATATGGGAAAATTTTGATGGTGTTGTCAGGAAAGTTTTGATTATGGAGTTCATTGATGGAATCCCCATTTTGTGTCTTGGAGATGAAATAGCGAAACGAGGCATAGATTCTAGTGGGAAGATGGCAACAGCAGCTAAGAAGTGAGTCCCAGGTTACATCCAAGAATGTGAGCTATAATCTTCTGTTTTGTGTTGTTGTCAGATAATAGCCTTATATTTTCTTTTGTGTAAAATCTTATTAAACCCTCATTCTTGGCTGATTGAGATTGAACTATAATCTGGTTTCCACCCATAAGCATATTCATAAATGTTTTTTAAGTTCTATAAAGAAATTGACTAGAATTTAGGTTGGACTTTGTTTAGCATTTACATGCACATATATTTGATTAGTACCGAACATCCTATGTATGGCTTTGTATATGTAATCCTTGTGTGGGTGCGCTGCGGTTTTGTGGGAGCTATTTTCTTCTTTGTTTTGACATTATTATAAGGGGGCCTTTTTACCCTTTCTTGCTTCATCTCTAATATTCTGATATGGTGCAAGACTAACCTTGAACTTGTTGCTAAATTTTTCCTTCATTTCTGTGCTGAATATTTGTCTTCACAGTCGGTGGATTTAAGTATGATGTGTCTAGCTCCAGAAGTTACTTCCCATGACCTAAGTACCCATCATTACTTGAAATGTGACTTGCTGAGCAATTAATTATAGACTGCATTATCAACTGACCTCAAACTGTTAAGAATATTACTGGGTCTAAACTGTGTGGACCTCAAGGTGGATCAGCCTCCCTTTTAGCATGAAACTCTGAGAGCTGAACTATTTGAATACTAGTGTTTCAAAACAACATTTTGTTCTCTAAGTTGTATTTTCTCATAGAAAGCTAGCGATATGTGAAGGTTGTAACATTGACTTATTTAAAATTGTGCTTGGCTGCAGGAACATATTACAAAAATTGTCTTTAGCATATGGCCAAATGATATTGAAGAGTGGTTTTTTCCATGCAGATCCACATCCTGGAAATATCCTAATCTATAAAAACTCTGAGGCAAGTAAAATACTCGAACCTAGCAATGCTGTTATCACAAGCCATATTCCTTCTTGTCCATCATTATCTTCATTTCAGAATTTTAAAACTCTGTGAGTCCAACTTTGACTCAGACGAGTTTTCGGACCCAACACCTAACTGTGTCCGAGTGGAAAACCTTCATCTAGCCAGTTTTCAAGGTTCTTTGTTATTCTTTGTAGACTCTGCCGAGTCCCATTCTGACTCGTCCAAGTCTGGTTGCTGCCTTGGACCCAGGCCCTGCCTGGTTCCAAGGATGGGTGTGAGTTTTGAGGCACTGCTTCAGATTGTTATGAGAGCTCTTTGTCCTTTATTTCATTTTTTGTTTTTCATTGTTGGATTTTGTTATATCTTCTTTCAACATTGAAAAACAACATTTTGCTAATTTGCTTGCACCTTAGGTAGAAACTTTAAAATCGGTGTTTGGTATTCTCCTTATTTTACCCTATAGTATCAAGATACAGTTGTTATTAAGCATTGGAAGAGCTTACTACATAGAGAAATGATCTTGATACAAGCACAGTCAATGAATTTAACAGAATAGTATAGCATACATGTGGTGTGTGACATTTCCCTTAGCTTGGCCCTTGTATTGAGAAGCAGCTGACATGAAATAGTCGAAGTGCACTCTTTATTACTTCATAAAGAGATGAACTTAATTCACCATGTCCATGATTGTAATCCAGAAAGCAAACACCCCTTAATCAATGTTGATACGTAGAGGATAAACAATACGAGCAGAAGCAGGAATTACTGCAGTCATGCATTAATACTATGAAATTCTATTATATTTTATTCCCCCCCCCCCCCCCCCCCCCCCCCCCCCCCCCCCCCCCCCCCAAGTCTTTTGATCCTTTATACTTTAAACTGAGATTGGCTTCAATTTGATGTCATCCTCTTCTATTATCACTCAAAGAAACATATTGACAATAATGAAATTGCATATATAATGTTCTTTCTTGCAGGTTGCTCTCCTGGACTATGGCCAAGTAAAGCATCTTTCGGACAACTTAAGGCTTGGATATGCTAAGCTCATTAAGGCCATTGTTCATAGTGATACTTCCATGATAATGCAGAGCTTCGAGTACGAAATTTGTCTTGACTGATAGAGTGATACATTATCTCTAGTTACATAAGCCACATTGTTACAATTTTAAAAAAATAAAAATAAAAGTTGACCGGAGCTACATTGATATGATGGGAATAAACAATCAGTTATTATTAAGAAACTATTTAATCTCATGGCAACAATTTTAGCAGAGGAATTTTTATTTTCTTTTCCCTAGTATAGGTCGATGTCATTTATCACCCTTAACAATATGCAATCAATTTATGGTTTTTCTTTTGAGTTTAATGGTCTTTCTTATAATTTGCCAACATAGGGAGCTTGGAATGAAAACTATGAAAGTCTCTGCAGATTCTGAAAACGAACTATTGAAACTCGCTCAAACATTGTTCGATACTAAGCTTCCTCCGGGGGTACAAGTCATGACACCATTTGCAGATGATTCTTCCCTCAAGAAAATCTCTGTTCAAGTAAATCTTCTCTCTTCTATTCTATTCTTTGTCTATTATCGTCATATTATATGGGACAGAAGTCCAAACATTTGATCTAACTTTCAAGGGAAAAAAAGGAAGCAGTACTTTTAGATTATGATTTACCTTGACTTGCTTTATTTTTATTGGTCGGGTCTATCAATTCTTACAGCAATTAATTTCTTGCATCTTGCTGGTAATAGTTCACAGGCTATTCTATAGTTAACACTCCGTGCTTTTCTATTGGCAGTCTTTCCCTGAAGAGCTTTTCTTTGTTCTCCGCACAGTGCAGCTATTGAGAGGCCTCAGTGTGGGTATGGGAATCAACTATTCCTGTTTAGAGCAGTGGAAGCCAATAGCTGAAGAAGCATTAGGTGAAGCAGGTTGGGCTCTCTCTCTCTCTCTCTCACCCCCCCACTTGCACGCGAACATGCATGGATTAGTTTTTGATTAGCAAGTATAGGTTGTGGGATATCGCCTCTGTCTAGGTCACTCATCCTAGTTCTGCCCTCACATTTACGTGCTTAAATGATGGGATCCCTCCCACGAGAAAGCGAGAGAAGAGGAGAGGTTGGGGGTGGGTGGGTGGGGGGTGGGGGGTGGTGGTGGAGGTTATGCATACCATTATAAACCGTTTGTGTTTATCTCAATTCAGGTTTGAGTATTAGCACTCCAAGATGCAGCAGGTTGAGAAGACTGTTGTTTTGGAGATAGGGATGAGTTATGTGATGACCAGGTTGAGGCATGCACAGCACACTCAACCTTCATTTGCTCACTTCTTCAGAGTTAATGTCCAGACAGATGAATTCGACCGTCCTTCAGAAAAATCTGCTATTAAGGAGTGTCTATATTGTGTTATATTGAGATATGACTGATTGAATGATAACAGGGGAAGAGGTTCAGTATCAATGGATCATTTAGAGAAAATCAGCCACTCTTTGTAAAATAATTACATTCTTTTGTTATAGAAATACGTCTCTGTTTCTCTAAAGTTCTTTTATTGTAAAAGTCTGAATTTGACCTTGGTCGATTGAGATCAATTCAGAAGGATTTCACCCCTTATAATGAGAAAAAGGAAGGAATGCGATTGTGATGGTTTTTTTTGTTGCACTTGATCAACAAAAGAAGACCTGTCTACTGTGGTGAATTTTCTGTTGCACTTGATCACAAAAACTAGCTTTTATTTGATCAGTTTTGCATATTTAGATTTGTGCATGTGACTATTACCTAAGCATTTCTTAAAGCACCAGTAGTGCGAGGCCGAGTTGCCCGAGTTTTATGTACAGCTTGGTGTGCATCGAAAATTTAAAAAATCCTAACACATTGTAAAACAAATGGAACATTGTAGAACTTTTTTTGTATCTAATTTAGATGTTTTTAGAAAATATTGGTGAGTGTGTTTTGCCATAATCTCCTTTTTTATTTTTAACTTTTTATTTTTAAAATGTTCCCATAGTTTGGACATTTTAAGGTTGATTTACATTTTATTTACTTTTACTATCTCTTGTTTGAATTTTTATATTCTTCAAAACTTCTAATCTTTTAGGGTTTTTGGCCTTGAACAAGACTTGATCGAGTCCGAGTGAGCCTGTTCAGACGAGGCTGATTAACTTTCATCGGGCCAGGCCCAAGTACCTGGCCAAGGTGAGTTTCTAAACACTGCAATTTGCCATCTACCCAAGAAGAATTATCCTCCTAAAGATCATCTACGAAAGAAGAATTATATTCTTCTAAAGAAATTCAGTGACAGAAAGAAAAGTAATAATGAGAGTGAGAGAAAGGCACCCTTTACTTCTTTCTCTCTCTTTTTTTTTTTTTTTTTCCCCTCTTTCATTTGAATTGCACATCTCTAAATGTACACACTTTATTAATACATGGGTGTGGTTTGTATAAGGTAAGGCCTTAAACAATCTAAGGCATATTTTCAAATAGTGTTGAAAAAAATTGTTTTAGTACTAAAAAACTATGTGATAGTTTGAAAATTGCATTTCTAATAGTTTAAAGCTTAAAAAATAGTGTAGATCAAGCAGATCTATGGACTTAAAAATCTTGAAATTTTACGGTCTAGAAAATACAATACAAGATGCACTATTTTTAAGACTTGAAATCAATTTTTTCTCATGTTTATACTTTTGGAGGTCGAGATGATCGATTTGAAGAATTTTTTTGTCATCGAAACAACCTCTTTCAATGAATTTTTGAGGTACACTTTAATTTGATTTTTTGGCCTCACTCTCATGTAAAATTTTTCTTTAATATACTGCTACCAGTTTCTGTAAGGCGTCAACATTATAGTATCGAATTAAGGTTCACCTAAAAAATCCACTAGAAAAGGTTTTTCTAAAGATAAAAATGTTCCAATTGATCATCCTAACCACAACATATATGGATATAATGAAAAAGGATTTTAAGACAATGAAAATAATACAACTTGCAATACATGACTATGCATTTTCAATACTTTTAAGTGTTTATAGATATGTTCGATCAATGTTATTTTTTGAGTTTTAAATTTCAGAATTAAAACAACAAAAAAAATTTTTAGACCATAGCATGGCTTTTCGACTTTTGGCAAATTTGAGTGTGTCTTACTTTGATTGTTTAAGATTGATGCCTTATATATCGATCAATATTTTAACTAAGGATAATTGTTTCAAGTTGGCTGGACCGTATTTCTATAATATACAGTCGAAATGTAAAAAGCATCCATCTTCAAAATAAATGCAAATAGGTTGTCCATCTGAAAATAAGTGTAACTAATAGTCCAAATATTGTATTAATATAAATATTATTTATAGTTTTAAAATTATTTATTTCTTTCATATTTATAATCTCCATATTAAAGATTATAGATTCTCTTAAAATTAAGATCAAATTATATTTAAAAATATATTTATTGCCAACCCCGCATTTCTACTATGCGGGCTGGCAGCATAGAAAACGTGTCCTTTAACTAAAATTTGGAAAAATATTTTTCCAATTGTTTCGATAGGTGTACTTTGGCGCCATTGCTCAAAAACTTCAAATATTTGAGGAGACCGAGCCCGCGCTTTTTTTTACGGGACACAAAATGAAAGCGTTATTGCTTTGTTTATTGGAAGTTATTGAGCAGGAACACGGTGCTCCTGCGGGAGCAGCCAAATGACACACTCAAAGGTTTTTTTAGATTTTAAGCAATCCGATCAACTTTAAAATTACCATAACCTTAATTTGAAAAATAGATCTTCAGTTCTTAAATAAATATTTTTGTAGTTTCAAAAATCAGACCTCCTTTATTCTCTTAACTTTTATTTTGAAGACTTCCTTTCCTTGCGACGGTTTATTCTCTTAACTTTTTATTTTGAAGACCTCCTTTCCTTGCTTGAGAAAGAGAGGGTATATTCTATTAATTCTATTTTGAATTTTTCGTGGTTTTATTTTTCTACATTAGACGATTTTCAGCTCCTTGCCCTGCAAATGCGCAGGAGGGAGAGAGAGAGAGAAAGACCGAGAGCAAGAGAGAGAAAGAGAAATAGAAATAGAGAGGGAGAACCAGAGGGAGAGTGATGGAATTTGGTGGTGGGTACATGCTTGGAATGAGGAGACCGGCCCCCTCTTCTGAACTCCTTCATCGCCCTCACTCCAAGATCCCAAAGCAAGACTCCCTCTCCATTTACGGTCAGTCTCTCGCTCTCTCTCTACATTTATCGCCTTTTGCATTCAACCCCATGCTCTTGAAATGCTAGTATCTGGTTTTTAGACGTGTGCATTCTCTATCTGCTGCTAGATGGTAGTCAGATTTCTCTCTCCCCAAAGACCACTGGTTTTCATATGCACTATTTTGAATTTTTTATTCCACAGGTTAATTTTCAGAGCTTTACTGTAATTTTAGCTATATTTCTGGTGAACTCCCAAATTTGGGATTCCTGCTATCTTGTATTCGGATTATTTTTTCTATCTTGAATCTTGGTGTGATTGATACTTGAAATTTATGATGGGTTTTTGGGATGAAACCCCTATTGCTTGATAATTATGGCCCTTGATGTTGTATTGATCTGGATTCTCTCTGTAATTATTACATAATTTTGTAAGAAAGCCTTATAGTTCATCTTGGAAAGAAAGGACTAGGAATTATCCATAATTTAAAAAAAGAAAAGAAAAGGATTTAGAACTATCCTGGTTTTTTTTTTTTGTCTGTATAGTAACTTTGCCAACTAGAGCTTGGTTATTATTGAAGTGAAATCTACTCATATTAGCCATTGATTAAGAAAAATAATTTGTTTTTTCCTTCTTCTTTTTTTCAATATGGGTACATCCAAAGAAGTGTTAAATGAACCATGAATTTTGTACTATATGGAAAACAAAAATCTAGGTCCTTGGTCTCAAAATCTAGAAATTAAATTTTTCATGATCAATACAAGGCTCAGCTGGTGTCCCCCAAAAAATTTGGAATTTGTTGATTTTGCTTATTGGTTGATGGGAATCTACAATGGATGATTGATTACAAATTGGGTTTGATCGAGATTAAAATGCTCACTCATTGATGCTGCTTGATCTTGTAGGGTGTGCGATTCCAATCAGAATTCATAGACTCATTGAGCTCGAGTCAAAAAGTGTTAAATGATAAACGGGTCGAATAGCCACATGAGCCAGCATGATTGCTTGGCGAGTCAAGATCGATATTGAGCTTGAGTAATAAGTCAAAGGAACTCCGTCTGTTATTAAGTCTTTCGATTGTTGGCATTGAGTACTCTTTTGAGTGGCATTGTCTTTGTTAGGGTATATTTGCTTCAAGTCATCATGTAAACATCAGTTTCATTTGAAGTATGGCAAAGGATTTTAGCTTTTACTTTACTAGCTTACCAGTTTAACTCTAGGCAACATGAGAGGAGGCAATGGTTAATAAACAAACATAAGTTAGTAATCCATGCATGCTAACGGTAACATCGGAATGGGGTCCTTTCTCACTTTATCAGCAAGAATGAATTTAAATTGATTATTAAGTAATTATTAAGTGTATTAACATCTTTCCTCTCATCCTTCTGATGCTATTTCTCAGTTTCTCTAGATGGACGTAGGCCGCCGATTATTTGTTTGCTTTACAAGGCATCTTTGGATCATGAAATAGAATTGTATTAAGTGATCAAACAAAAACGCCTTGCACAACACCGCCGCAATGCTCAGCCTAAATCCATAATAAGTTGAGTTCTATTGAGTTGTCCATGAGGAAATAAAAGGAAAAGATAGGAGTGTATTTGAAATTTTGAACTACATAAATTCCTGGAGCAGAAGTCACATAGGAATTTGATAATTGCTTTTTGGGTTTTTTTTTTTTAAATGTAATGTCTTAATAATTCAGTGCGTTCTTTTTCTTAGCGATATTTTAGTATCTTCTTTTTTGTAAATCTAGGTGGTAGGTTCTTCTAAACGTAAGGCTCACCATTATAATACATTGTATTTATGAATGGGAAAGGATTATATAAGCTGTCAACCGTATACCATTGAAGTACGGTGTACCTCAAAAGTCCTCAAAAGGAGTGTTTCAATCTTGAAAAGTCCTCCTATGTAATCATCTCGACCTCAAAATGTATGGATATGAAGAAAAATAATAATAATCTGGAGTCTTAAAAGTAATGCATCTTGTACAAGTTATTTGGACTGTCTATTTTTAATATTTTCAAGTGTTTATAAATCTGCTTGATTTGTACCTTTTTTTTAATTTTAAATTTCATAACTAGGGATGAAAATATATTTTCAAGCCATCATAGGATTTCTAGCACCAAAACTACATCTCCAATCAAAATTAGAGGGGCACCTTACTTCTACAGTGTAAGAAGAGTGCCTTATATAAATGTCACCCTTTATGAATTACAATATGGCTTGAAACATTTCTTGTATGGAAGAACAAATTGTAGTCTGAATGGTGCATTTGGTTTTCTAATAGTCACCGGAATTACATCTCCAATCAAAATTAGAGGTGCACCTTACTTCTACAGTATAAGGAGAGTGCCTTATATAAATGTCACCCTTTATGAATTACAATATGGCTTGGAACATTTATTGTATGGAAGAACAAATTGTAGTCTGAATGGTGCATTTGATTTTCTAATAGTCCTGCACAATTTGCATGATCTGTTATGTTCTAAAAATTAGATGATTTTTTACCAGGAATTAAGGACCACTTGAAAATTATGAACTTAGTTGATCATAGCTCCACAGTTAATGACATTGTGTGAATCTGAACCTTGGACATTAGATTTAATACCCCTCATACCCCGAACCACCAAAGTTAAGAGGCCAAACCCCAAGAGCTAAGAAATCAATGTCATCAAATACTGAGTAACTAACTGTATCTTCCTCCTCTTCTATCTTTAAACATTGCTAATAGTCAATTCCCTTAGCATTTGACCGTTCGCCTTTGTCATCTTCATTTGAATCCCCCTGGTTCAGATGGTATCAAATGAGATCTATGTAAGTTCATCTTTCTGTTTTTTTGACAGGCCTTTATATATGTTATAGTATAACATTTGAGTTATATAACCTGTAGCTTCTTGTACCTTAATTTGAAGAAGATACAACTGTTAATGGAAATCGATGTACAACCTATAGAACAGTCTTGCTTAAGGTTATCGAGATACTATTGTTAATCCTTTCACATGTTAATAATGCAGAGGCCACTCTTGAGAAGCTCAGAGCTGGTTCTAGGATTGCTTGGGCTCGTCCCCAACCCATGGAAGGAGTGAAGAAAGAGACCACAAACAACTCCTTGGACGAGTAATAAATCCATTGGGTATGTCGAGCAACTCAGTGGAAACCATTCTTGTTAAACTTCTGATCCCCCAATGGTTGGAAAAAAGAAAAATGAATTAATTTAAGAAGGAAAGAAAGATGTTTTATGAATTGTATGTGTCATCTGGTTGTGATGTATCCAAATCAGAAACTCAATGGAAGGATGGCTGTGAAACAATTTAAGCCTAATTATTAAATTGCAAGAGATCAGGGCTTTTTGTGTGCTTTTGAAACTACAGGTAATCCTCTTGACTAAGCAAAATTACAGATGATCGGATGATATTTGCTCTCTTTTTTTTTGATATAATTCACTGTTTCTTTATTCTTTGTAAAATGAAATCTTCGGTCATTTATGTCATTGAACTTGACCAGGAAGGAGAACATGAGAGAAAGAGAGAGAGAGATTTCAGCTGCCTGGTGATGAGCTTGAGTGGAGGAAGGTTAGAGATTATGTTAAAAATGATACGAGTCACCGAGTGAGAGTGAGAGTGAGAGTGAGAGTGAGAGTGAGAGAGAGATGGTGAGGGTTGGTTTGGTAAGTTGTCAACACATCAGGTGGTGCATAGGCCAAGGTTTGGTGCGTGGGTTAGGGTTTAAAAACTCACCCAATTTCAAATTTTACAAATGTCCCTTTTGTCTTTTTCTTTTTTTTTACCTTTCTTTTTTTTACCCACTTATACATCAAATGTTTGAATTACCTCTCTTGCAAATAATTTTTTTTAAAAAAAATTAAACATCAAATATCCAAACCCAGTACGTCTTAATTAAAAGCATAAAGTTTCTATGGGCTTGGGCTTTATGAAAACAAAATAAAGTCCTCATCCAGAAAGCACGTTTGGCATGAAAATTCTTCATGATGACTCTAAAATCAATTTTCAAAACTAACAATAAAATTAAATTTTTTAAAATAAGACAGATCTTGTGGATTTATGAACATTTATTTTGAGGATGGAATGGACGGTCTAGATGATTTGTTGCAATATACACTATTTTTAAAATTTAAAATCTTAATTTTTTTTTTTTGCAACCATAATGTTGAAGATGAGATGATTGATTTAAATGTTTTCCAACACTGAATTGCAATTTTTGATGAGTTATGAGGTGCGGCTTTACTTATTTCGATAGAGCTGCAGCCCTTTCAACGCAATTTGCCTCCCCTCCTACCTCTTTGTTACTAGTGATGGTAATGGACTTGACTAGAGCCAGGACCTGAAGTGTATACCTGACCTCCGGTTACAGCATGGGTCCAAATTATGGACCTGAATACTATTTGGATCTAGATTTGGGTCTAATCGGATTCGACCTATACCGGTAGTCATAGGGTGTATGATGGCAATCATGTGTCTTGGACCCGAATACTATTTGGATCCGGATTCGGGTCCAATCGGACCCGACCTATATCGGTAGTCATAGAGTGTATGATGGCAATCATGTGTCTTTAGGCGCATGTAAGGTGTTCATATTATCCCAATATTGCCAACATTTATAATATTATTGGTAAAAGGCGAAGCGCAGTCATAAGATATATGATGGTAAAAAAATCGGCCAACAAAAAAAAGAAAAAGACCTCATAGTCATACGGTAGCAATAGATCCGACCAAATCCAGGACTTGAGAGGTCTGGGCAAAATTTGGACCCGAATACTATTCGAGTTTGAGTCTTGGTCTAGCCAGAACCATAGTTAGCAAGTCTTCGTTTAAAACATAATTTTTCAAAAAATCTTCAATTTTTTAGAATCCGTTTAGAACTCCGAGTTTTTCAAAAGATCTTCAAAAAATCGTGTTTTTTTAATAGAACCAATTTAAAAATGTAGTTTATCTTTTTTCAAAAAACTTCTTCGCTATAACTTTATTTCTTTTTAAATTTAATATTATTGAATTTTGGTTTAAAGATAAGTTCATTAACAGTGTGAGTAAATTAAAAATCTCGATTTAACAAAAAGTTCTATAAAAGCTTTCACCAATGAGTTCCCTTAGAAAAAGTGTACAATAAAAACAAGCAACATATTCTACAAAAAATATAATCAAAATAATCGTATATCTCAAAATAATAGGTAGAATTAGAGGAAGAGTAACCCAATGAAAAATATTTTCTTTTCTTTAAACCCAACGTCTTTATAATGAGCAAGAGAGAGATTCAATGATATTAAAGATTTAGGTAGCTAGGAGTTAGATTCAAATTTGCTTAAGCATTTTGTTTTTTGTTTTTTGTTTTTGTTTTTGTTTTTTTTTGTTTTTGTGTTTTTTTTATGCATAGAGAAGTTTGATTAATTTCATATCTTACTTTTTATCTTTTATTTCATTGGTTATAAAACATAGCATTTTGGATGGATCACTATTTTATATATTTAGGTCTTTGCACTTTTTTTTTTTAATTAACCTCAATCCTATATTGAGGGCATTTTTTGACTCTTTCTTTCCAAAATAATCTTATCCCTTGGTTCTCAGTTCTTATGTTTAGTATTGATGTTGACTTGTTGTTTCATTTTATGTTTTTGTGTGTTTTATGTTGCGACAACAGAATAAGTATTGTTGATGGAGTTATTTAAAGTTTCAACAAAAAATTGTCTAGTATTCCTGACACTTGTAAAGCTATAAAATTAATGTTTAATGACCTTAACATATCTATACAATAATTACAAAGCATAATTTTTATTGTGTTAGATTTACATATCCAATTTTTCCGTTTTTTAACCAAATATGAAACATTCACGATTGATAATATTGCGAACTGTATTGAAAGAAAACCGATTTATTTCCGATCTTTTCGTCTGCCGGTATTTTATTATTTCCCTATCTCTTTCAACGTTTATGGATAAAATCGTCATTATACGTATAGATTAAGGGCATTCCTGTCCTCCGCGTGTCGCCTTTGCTAAAGGAAGAAACTCCTGATTTCTCCATTCCAAGCCTGTGAAAACGCGTTAAAAAGCAACCAGATTCTGCGAAACTTACGAAAACCAGAGGACCTCCAAACCCTACAAGAACCAGAGATCCTTGAAACCCTAGATTGCTGGTGACGTTCGAAACCCTAGAAAATCGACGGTCCTCTTCCTGATCTCCTCTTCACGTTTGGTGGGCCTTCTCCGACAGGCCCACCGCCATGGCTTCTTCTCTGTCATCTCCTTCCTTCTTCTCAGTCCTTCTCTTTCTCTCTCTACACGCTTGCTGCCTCCTTGCTCAACCCCAGCTTATCAATCTACCAAGCCAACGTTCGAATGACCAATCCACGGCTTCTGGTTCGCATCTCTGCCCCTCAAATGGCGAGCCGCCTTCGTGTCCTGTATCGTGTTTTAGCCCTGATCCAGTTTGCGGAGCTGATGGCGTGACCTATTGGTGCGGGTGTGCTGACGCTCTCTGTTCGGGCACCACGGTGGCGAAATTAGGGTATTGTGAGGTTGGCAATGGCGGAAATGGTGCCTTTTCTGGTCAGGTACTCCTCCTGGTTCACATTGTTTGGCTAATTGTACTAGGGTTTCTGGTCATTCTTGGCCTATTCTGAGTTGTAGTTTTTGGCGGTTTTGTTGTTCCCATTTCTCGAGAATTGTTGTTTTGGAGATGTATCATTGTTTACACTTCACATTGAGGTTGGCATTCATGGATGTACATGTATTGGATTATGATTCTATTGTACATTTTCATTCTTAATGGAGGCTTTTTATGCTTTTGGATATCCTATGATTGGGAAGTCTGTCGTTGATGTGGTTTGATTATAAAATTATTTGGCGTTAAATTCATTTGGTGCGTGATCGGATTGCATTTAATTCTCTCTATTTTTCTCGAGTATCTTTTTTCCTTTTTGGGGTTTTCTCAATCATTTGGTTTGTCTTTTCCCCGGAGAAAACAGAGGGGGCCTTTCAATTTATTGATTCTTTCTGATCTTGAATATGTATCATAAAATTTTGTAAAGTGTAATTCAAAATACATATAATAAACATATGTAAATCATAAGTAATTTATTGGCTCCGACCACTGGTAGCACTGGTAGCCTGATGTTTTACATAAGTTTTTATTTTCTTCGTACTCTCCAAATTCTTGTTTCATTATAATGGGTTTGCGGACCATTCTATCATGGATTGTAAGGTGCCATAAACAATTTTTTATCTTCATGTTTGTACAACCCAACTGATTGTGTCCTATCTGGTTTATGTTATTGACCTTTTTGATTTGGTATTTTGGATAAATAACAGTGTTTATATTTTTATTAATATAATGTCGCCTTTATAAATAAAACAGTGTTTATATTTAATTTTCACAAACTAGAAAAGTTATTTTCGAATTTTGTTTGTAAAATTACTCGGTAATCCCAAATATCTTAGTGGGTAACTTTTTGTGTTGGTCCATTTGATAGCATTGGTCTTTAATTGCTATGATAGCTTGCTTAGGCAATTCAAACTGGTGCACACGCCATGAATGAACCTTGTTTGTAGTCTCGGAGTTGGGGATAAAAGCCGATTGGATAAATAACACTGTTTATATTTAATTTTCACAAACTAGAAAAGGTATTTTTTAATTTTGTTTGTAAAATTACTCTGTAATCCCAAATATCTCAGTGGGTGACTTTTTGCATTGGTCCATTTGATAGCATTGAATAAATGGGTCTTTAATAGCTATGGTAGCTTGCTTAGGCAATTTAAACTGGTGCAGACGCCATGAATGAACTATGTTTGTAGTCTCGGAGTTGGGGATAAAAGCCAATTGATTTTCAATTTTATGGGATCTATTCATCTTAAGGAAATGTTATTGCATATACAATCTTATTGACAAGTGGCAATTGTCAAGATATGGTTGCAATGGTTACAAATCTACAAAATCAGGTGAGAAATTTGTTGTCACTTTATTTTGATGGTTGAAACGCTTGGAAATACCACAGCCAAATTTTGCCTGAATCTCTTTCTGAATACTTCCATAATTGGCGGTGATTTTTTCTTCCCTTAAATTTGGATAATTTTTTTTTTTCTTTGCCACTCAGTTTCTGCAAAAATCTCCTGAATAGGTGAGAGTTTTACATAGCTTGGTGAAGTCTACTCAATTGTCAAATGAAATTCCTGAAATTTGTAGCTTGATTAATTTGTTAATTTATTCCCAGCATTTTGGCTGAGGTTCTTCTTTTTTCTTTATTTCATAGTCTAAACTCAAATGTAGTCCAAAATTAACAATCAAGACTTTTGGACGATCTTTTTTTTCGTTTTTGGATAATGAAAATGTTCGATTGGCTCTGGTGTTTAGATTGAGCCGCATAATGTTTGTCACGTGATCATACATGAAAATATGGAAGAAAAGAAAAAGAAATACACAGTAGAGAAGAAGAGGAGAAAAAGGCTCTGGTGTTTAGATTGAGCCGCATAATGTCTGTCACGTGATCATACATGAAAATATGGAAGAAGAGAAAAAGAAATACACAGTAGAGAAGAAGAGGAGAAAAAAGGGGTATGGAAGAAGAGAAAAAGAAATACACAGTAGAGAAGAAGAGGAGAAAAAAGGGGGAGGGGGAGAGGGGGGGGGGGGGGGGGAGGGGGAGGGGGCGGTAAGGAAGGGGGGAAGGGTGGGGGGACTGGATGGGCATGTTAAGAGAGAAGGAAAAGAGGTGGTCACTCTGTGGGGCAGAATCGCCTATGAGGAAGTGCTTTCTACGCATACCCTTGTGATGCGGTTCTCTTTCACATGGTGTCATTTGCTGATTCAGTTATCATGAGAATTTTTTTTTTCCCTTAGGTCAAATCTAATGGAAAAATCCGAATCATAGTCTATAATGATACTAAGTTATCAACTATATGCATGAGTGCGTTGAGTAACGAAAGGAGGAGAAGCAAGAAGCTGGGAAATGACTGTAAAAGGCAGAGAAGATCCTGTTCACAGAATGGTTTATGTACTGACCTCATGAGCCAGCCTCTCATTCAAAAGGGGTCACTGGTTGATTGAATATGATCTGAATTTTTTTTTGTTCTATTCATGGCAATCTAATAGCATTATAACATGACCAAAATCTTTAAGTCTTTGACACAGTATGTGGTTTTTACTGTTTATGAGGTAGAATAAATACAGACAAGGATGAGTAAGAGGGGGACAGAGCTGGGTTATATTGTAGTTTAAATGTTTTCCTTTCAGCTCCGGACATGCTTCTAGTTTAAGGCCATTCAGTCCTGACATAATCTGTTTTACTCTATAAATATGATTCACATGAAATTTTGGGGTTTATCTAATTTTAGTATGGTGCATCCAAATAAAATATTTAAAAATATTTTGAGACCTAGAAAATGTCCAAACTACCCCAGAAAAAAGTGGGGGTCGTTTGATTGGTTTTTCACTTGGCAAAATATTTTTTAATATTTTATTTTTTGCACCTTAATAAAATTTGTGTAAATTGGGTTTCCATTAAAAATTAAAAATAAAAGTCAATTGCAAAATACAGGAACAAATTCTTAAAGATAACCTTGTTCATACGGGTTGCTTGGAATATTGTCATATTCAATTCAATATACTCTTATTATTTTCAAATTACCCCTGGTCAGTTTTTGATGAAATTACGAGTAGGTTTGAGGTATTCTTGAGTAATGTAAAAGAAGCTATTAGGCGCTTTTTGTGGAGAATGCATATGATATAAAAACATTATTATTAATTTATTAGTTAATTGCATTTTTATTAAAAGGGTGCGGTTTGTATAAGGTTGAGGCCCTAAAGAATAAAAAATAAGGTGTACCATTGAATAGAGTTGAAAGATGATTATTCAGCAGTAAAACTCTTTGTGATGAATTTATTTTTATTTAATTAATAAAATTTAAAGCTTAAAAATAGTGTAAATTGAGTAAATATATAAACACTTGAAAATATTGAAAATCAACAGCCTGGATATTGCATTACAAGATGTATTATTTTTTAAAATTAAAATCTATTTTTTTTTTTGTCGAAGAAAGAACCTCTTCTAGTGAATTTTTAAAGTGCTCTTTAATTTGATTGTTTAGGGCAGCAATCTTTTATAAACATTTTCCTTAAAAATACAACTAACTTTAAATTTGTGTGATAGAGATATAATAAAAAAGTTGATATTAATATGCAACTAGGGAAAGAAGAAAGACAATCTACAGTTTTTAGCTGCCGTGGACCCTTGATTTTCTTAAACTCCAAATTTAGTTTTACACAGATTTTTTAAGTGACGTACATCTTAGGTAGCTCCACTTTCAACTAAAGTATATATAATTTGTACATCAATTTAAATAAAACTAATGCAAACTATCACTTCTTTGTTTCTAAATACCTTAAATTCTTCTCTGCATTTTTCTAATACACAAGGACCACAAAAGCCTGATAAGAAAAAGCTTTTCTTTGACTCCCCTAGCATCGCACATGGACTAGATGTGGGTCTTAGAGGGCAAGTTCTTTGGAGGCAGACAAAAATCCTAAACCTGAGTTTAGGGCTGGCACCAGGCCTGACCAATCCGTGCTTGGATTGGCTGAAGGGGCCTAGCCCAAGCTTTACTTTGCCGGGTTCAGGCCGGCAAGGCCTAATACATTCACAATTAAAATAATAATAATCATAATAGAGAAAAATTTTCAGTACCTCCTGCTTTTGGAGCTCATTTTTTAGAAGGCTCAAGGTTTAAAAACCTTTCTTACCGTATAAGTTGTTTCAATCTTTTGTATATTCCAACCCCTTTGGACTCACATAACCCCCATTAACCACACATTATTGATCCAAACAAATCAGAAAATAACACATTTTTCTCTTAAACTTTAGGTCCCTCTTTCTTTATTAACTTCTCTATGTCTCTTTTGTAAGAGAAAGCATAATGTCTCTCTCTCCTCTCTCTCTCTTAAGGCTAAGTTTTGGCTTCTCATTTGTGAAGCTCTCTTCTGCAAAATCAGTTCCAGAATGGCCTCAAAAGCTCAAATTCATCTTTTCAAATCCCATTCCTACCTCATCTCCAACAGAGATTTGAGGCCCTCCACCATTGCATGCCTCTCTCTTGGAAGCTTAGAGGAACCCCAATCTGCTCTTAAAAGCAGTTGTAGTCTTGACCACCATTATCATAGTATGAGAGTGGGCATTTTTTGGATGCATATCTTCAAGGAATCCATGTGAGTATATTTGCTGTGGGTTTCAATCATGTGTTAGCGGAATTCAATGCCAAGAATATGGAGTTATCTATCAGGGCTCTTCCTCTAGCTGGTTTTGTGGGTTTTAAGGCAATGATCCTGAGAGTAATATCCCAGTTGATAATGAGAATTTGTTAAAGGATAGACCAATTATCAACAAGGTACTAGTTATATGAAAATTTGTTGAAGGATTATGCTCTTGGGATATAATTCTTAGTGTCTCTGTTTTTTAAGGTGTTGATATGATAAAGAAAATCCCTGGTAGGAGCGTCGCGATAAAGGTAGAGAGAGAAAATGAGATTTTGAAAATTGGGGGCACTCTAGATTTTAATTCGGATGGAACTAGAAGGATTGGGATTCTCAATTGTCTGCTAATTTTAGAGTTCCGAAGCTGAAACCCAAAAATCCCACAGAGACTACGGTCTATGCTAGCAGGGAGTTTTTGGGTCTTTCTATGAATGTGTTGGATAGTTTGAAACATACATTTTTCAATTTTTCACAATGAGCCAGCAAGGTTTCAGGGCATGTAGCCATTATTGCTGTAGGAGCAAAGGTTGCAAGATCAAGCATTGATGGCCTCTATCAATTTGCAGTCATTCTTAATCTCAATCTTGCGGTGCTTCCTTTACCTGCTCTTGAAGGTGGGTCATTAGCTCTTTTACATGTAGAAGCGGCAAGAGGGGGTAGAAAGATCCCCCCAAGAAGTTGAGCAGCGGATGTTCTATTGATTTTTGAGAGAGAGAGAGAGGAGAGAGAGATAAACATAGAGAGTTGGAGATTTTGAGAGACCATAATAAAGGCTTGAGAGATCTGTGGGTTTTTTGGAAAGAGAGAGAGAGGCTGTTGAGATTTGGGGCTTTTGAGAGAGACTACAAGGCTTGAGAGCTCAGTGGGTTTTTTTTAAAGAGAGAGGAAGAGGAGAGAAACGTTTTGTTCAGTCTTGAGAGAGAGGGAAGAAGTGGACATTTCTCTCCGTTGAGATAGAGAGATGTTATTCCCCATCTTAAGAGAGACAAAGAGCCGTTATGGAGAGAGGACATTAAGATGAAAGAAAAACAAGAGAAGTTATATAAAGAGAGAGAGGACATTAAGAAGAAAGAGAAAAATGTCACTTTATGATTTGTTTGAGTCAATAGTACGTGATGAAATAGGGTTATTTGGGTTTTGGGAATTGGAAGATACAAAAGCATGGAATTTTATACCGTAATAAAAGTTTTGAAATTTTAGATCTCTTGGTAAATGGTTTTAAAAATTGGAAGTACAAAAAAATTAATTATAATAATATATTTATATAATAATAATAAATAAATAAATAAACAAGAGAAAACATCAGCCCACCCTATTGTGTCCTGGCTTGGGCCTGGTCCTCAAGCCCAAGGCCAGGCTAACTGGCCATCCCTACTTAAGTTTATCAAATAAAAGATAGTTGCTCTCGAGTTTCCTCTACTCACATCACCATGTCCAATGTCAGACAGATGGGGTGTGTCATTCCTCACCTTAAAGTCCACCTTGCGTCGTATGTTTGCTCAAAGTTTGTAAAAATAAAATAAAATAATAATAATAATAATAATAATAAACACTTGAGACTTCGAGCAAAGAATTGACACACCACAGGCATCACATCCCCATGCAGAAATTTCAATACATTCTCACTTAATGAGGTGACTATAGCAGCCTTATGGATGGTACTATATATATATATATATATTTGGTTGGTGAGGAGAAAGTTTCTACTTGGGGAGGAGAGGGATGGGAGAACAATAAAATAGCAGTAATGCTTAAATAACAGCAAGGCCTATTGGAACGTATCTTGTTAAAATCTATTACTCTCAAATTTGATCGAGATCTTCTCTACCATATTAATTCCCATACACAAACTGATAACTTCTCAAGTTCCCTAAGGCGTGCCGAGATAATAATTAGATTGAGCCTCTTAAAGGGGTACCTCGATGGGCCTCTTTCCACAGGTATAAATACCCTACTGAAGTGGTGGTTCGATCATTTAGACCGTTGATCGATCTGATCCAAAGTAAAATTTTGTTTTGATAAAAAACAAGTCATAATCCATGTTCGATCAGTTTTGGCAGATCCAACCTACCGCTTTTAATCAGTTCGACTTGCCAAACAAAATCAGACATTTTTTTTTATAATAAAATGCATATTTTTAAAATATTATCCATATTTTGTTTTATATTTTAAAATCTGAACAAACTGATTTAACCAATGGTCAGTCAGGTTTTGGCTAAATCAATCATTTCGCCAGTTATTTCACCAGTTCGGTGGCTAGTTTGATTTCGGTGGCTAGTTTGAACTTGATTACACCGGTTCAATCTCATTAAGATCTCATAAAGCAATGCCAATTTCTTTTACTGCGTCCACCAATGCATCTATTCAAATGTGTCCACTTTCCAAAATTAATCTTAAAAATGGATTTTAAATCCAAAATTTCATAGATCGATAATTTTTACTAACATGATAATGAATCTAAAAGAACTGAAATTCGCACATTTTTGGACTACTCAGATTCTTCGCAGATCATCACATATGCATCATTTTTCAAGCTACAGATTCATGAAATGTATTCAGTGTTTCAGAATCGATTTCAAATTCTAAATCCATGGAACCAGGTGAACTAAAATCGATTCTAAATCTATGGAACCAGGCGAACTGAAATCGATTCTAAATCCATGGAACCAGGTGAACTCATGCATCTTTCGCTATGAATAATTTTTCTCTTTACCATCTTTGGTCAGCTAAAGCTTCTTCCAAAGTGTTTCTAAGACCACGAGGATCATATCCTTGTTTCGATTTCAAGTTAGACGCCAAATATAATATGAGCATAATGTCGATTGTTCCTTCTCATTTTAAATCGAGTTTCCAGTTGCCTGTGACTTAAATTTTAGATGGCATCAATCTCAACAGTTCTCCAAAAACCGGTAACTGCTTCAAACCAGTACAAAATGGAACCACCCGGGGTACAAGTTCAGAGAGCTTTCACTATGAGTAAACAGAAAATAAGAAATCTCAGACTCACTCCCTCTCTCTCTCTCTCAAAAACACACACACACACACACAACCCCTTCAAAGCTCTAGCTCTCTCTCACACACACACACACCCACCCCTTCAAGGCTCCCTCTCTCTCTCTCTCAATCACACACACACACCCCTTCCTGCCAAATGAGAGAATGTTCCAAGTCGTGACACTTCTGTGTAATCGCCCTAACGTCAGCTATATGGCTTTAAGACAATAAGCCCACATTATTTTCGATGTGTTTCCCTGACATTGGAGATAGATAGACATGCCATACCGATTACAAATTGAATATAAACTGAGGCAATCCAAGCATCGGTCAAGAGATACACACCAATAAAATGAAAAGAGCGTTTTCCTCTCAATCAATCAAGGAAATTCTAGTCTCAAACATCTAGTTTGGGAACCTAAAAATTCTCCCTCTTTATGATTGTGGGAGACCACCAACTTCAAACTTCCACTGCTTCTCATGTCTAAAGACAATACACAACTGTAGAGAGAGGGATAGAGAGCAGAGAGTAGAGAGAGAGAGTTCATGTAGCATACATATATATACAGCCATTGTGAATGCAACCACAAGACCTCAGGCCTCAGAGCAAGCAAGCAACTAATACACTCATCCTGTACAGTGCTTTCCTTTGGGGACTGAGAATCCAAAACCACAATTGAAGCTCAACGAGCTCACCACAACCCAAAGAGCAAAAGCTCATCTCTCACTAAAGACACATGGCAGCCAAAAAAATTCTTCTAACCCCCGATGTTTGCTCTTTGGCCTCCTGCAACTTTAGAGAGAGGGACAGTTTGAGGAATGAGCACAGCTTCATTACTCACTGCCCTCGAGGCCGCGACATCTTCTAACCGCTTCCAAGTGGCCTCACGCTTCTCTTGTATTACCTCGTCTTTGGCTTCGTCTTCTCGAAACTTGGCCAAGCAAGCCTCAAAGAGCTCATGGTCAAGGTCTGAGAAGATCTTACGGACATTTAGTGTTAGGCTTTGAACTGCCTGGTTCCAATGGTTCTTTGTATTCCTCTCCAGTGCAGGGAAGACTATGGGCAAAATCACCTTTCGATTCTGTTTGATCAAATTTAGAATATGGTCGTTGTTCCATAAGAACAATGCCCGCTCAGCCACCTGCAGAACAAACAACAAAGGGCAGGAACCAATCAGCACATAGCCAAATATTTGTAGGCAATGTCGAAGTAGCAGTTAAGGCCTGTTTCATGGAAAAAATCTATGAATCAAGAAAATTTAACCGAGGTGAAGAGAAGCATGGCCCAGAAGTAAGCCAAACTTGAATGCAGACAAGGCTGGCGAGAATTGGAAAACTCAGTGGTGCTGAGATAATTATAAAACAACTCCGGAAAAAAAAAAACACTACACAAAAATGACTGACGGTTCACCATTCCTTTAATAAGTAATGCTTTCTTAAAGGGGGTTATTTAGGTAATTTGTTGAAATAATGGGTATTTATGTTGAGGCACTTGGTCATGTTAAAATAATGTAGTTTCCATATCTCCCAACATGGCAGGCAAGCTGAAACAAGCTAACAAATTCCTTGTCCCTCAACATCTAATTTTCATTGTACACTTGATAAGCTGCGTCACAATTTCATGAATTCAAGAAAAAAGAAAGAATTGAACGGTCAATAACAAGTTAGGAAGTAGTGAAAGAGTGTGTGAGGGAGTACATTAAGCACACTTTCATGAGCGGTGATTTTTGTGTATAAGAAAAAGGTGGGAACCATAAGGGTCGGGAAGCTGCTTCCCGACCAGAGGTTTAGAGAGAAATGAAAGTGCCTGAAGGAGTTGTCATGCCCAACTTCAATGGAAAGTTAAAGGGAAGTCAAGGATGTAAACCTGGAAGCAAGGAAGAATTCGACAGGGTCAATTGGGGTAGTGAATTCTATAGGGTCGATGTGGCTTGCTACATTAATCGTTAGCAATAAAAGCCACGTGTTAAATATAAAAGTTATGCCTTAATATTTTTTCCCTCCCTTTTTGTCTTGTTGGCTGTTTCTCTTTTCCCAAAAGGAAAAGTTGGGTAAAAAAGATTTCCATAACAGGTATACTGCACCCAGAATATGGGTGGTCATCATTTGTAACTTGTACACCTTTTCCATTAATACAAAGTTAAAAGATTCAAAGCCAAAAAAAAAAAACAAGATTTCCATAAAACTTTGGTTGCATACTCATTACTCAACAAAAAAAAGAGGGGTCAAATGTTGCATCAAAATGTCACAATGTCAGAATGAAAAGGCAAGTGTAATGAAGTGTTTCAGTTGTGGTGATTATAACAAATACTACAAAAAAAATAATTAGTATAATATTATACATGCACTAGTAAAATATATCATAACAAAAATGGGCCTACCCCTTGCCTTTTTCAACCCTTCCATTTGAACTAACTTGCACCTCCTAACAAGTTTTGTACTGGGTCGACGCCACATATGACCAGCCCACCTAAGTCTACTCTCTCTCATCTTATCGCAAATTGGTGCCACACCTAATTTTCCCGAATGGTTCAGCTAATCATATTTTTGAAATGTGAAGTTTTCCAGAGTATACTCGTAAGCTGTAAAAATCAGATTTTACAGCATATAGGTTAAAAGGGCATCCTAGAATCCTCCTAAATATGGCACACAAGTCCAAAATGCTGTGTACTATTAGTAATAACATTCAAACCAGAAACAATAAGTGACAACCAACAAGAAATTTAAAGAGTAATGCACAGGAGTAGACATAGTTTGCTCAATAAAGGTAAGGTCTCAGAAATTGGAAAATTTCCTTGAAAATGAACCATGCTCCCACCATTTTTTCCACTTAACCAAGAAAGAAGTTCAAAAGTAATATCAAATTACAAGAGGGAGACAAATACTGGAAAAGCAAAGAAAGAGGAGGACAATTCAAAGACAAAGAAGACTCCTAGAATCAACCAAAAAGGAGGGCCCCAGAAGTCCCTCTTGGCAAGAGAGTCGGCCTTGCTGCTGGCTCCTCTGGAAACTTTAAGAGATAGAAATCTCCCCCCATCCCCCACACCTGTTTCTCATAAAGATCTCCTCCATACTGTTAGCCAATAAACAGGGACGCTCATTACAAGCCATCCATCTCCATTGAGACAATCATTTCAACAATCAAGGGACTGAACAAAAGTACAAGAAAACTGCGTGGCCGATCAAAAAGCCCTCTATCAACTACAGAGGATAGAAAACACCCCATGTCACGCAAAGGACCTAAGAACCCAGCCAAGGCCATCCCTACTATGCTGTCCACACTGGCTTACCTTGGATTTCACATAGGTACTCTATACATATATTTTCCCTTTACAAATACAATACAAGAAGGAATATTAAGATTGTTTCATCTTATTGATTTCTACAAGATCTTAACAGTAGTATCATTGTCGTATGTGGAAAGTTCACAAAGATTCAAGAATGAAGAATGATGGAATACATTGAAAACATCAATGAACCACGTGAACAGCATGCCCAACCTAGACATAATAAATCGCCTTTCTTGATAGATATTGCAAAGCCCACATTGAGCAGAAGCCTTGAAAATTCTCGAGGTTGTCAATAAGGATACAAGCAACAAAATTTTCATAGAAAAAACTAGTGGGTGGTTAGCACCTTATGACATTCATTAGTCAATATTTAATGTGTACTTACAAAAGCCACAAGCATTGGAATAAGTCCAATAATATTATAATGAACTTAAGAATCAGTCTGCCATGGGTTGTATGATAATACTTTAAAGGCTGAAGAGAAACTGAATTAGTCTGCCATGGGTTTTACGAGAATAATTTAAAGGCTGACAAGAAACTTCCTTTAGAAGGGTATGGCAGATCACCAAAAACGTCACTCACCCAAATAGAACAAGTGTGCTTGCCTAAAGGATTGGGAATTTGCATATTCAACACATCAAGGAAGTAAATGAAGATTAATCAGCAAATGCTGGTGGCTAATTGGTGAGAGAAGGGATCTTTTAAGGAAGCAATTGGTGCATAAATATGGTGCATCCACTAAATGGCAAAACTTCTCCTTGGACCCAAGCGCGCCCCAAGTGCCTGGAAAGGTAACATGAATAGGAGACCTTTTGAACCACCTCAGTCTCCAAGCAGGTACTGGCAACACAACCAGCTTTCTGAATCATCTGTGGATTGAAACTGATTACTCAAAAGATAGGAATCCAAATTTATTCTCCATTGCCTCCAACTCAAAAGCCTTGATCTTAGCAATGTATGACTGGATAGGGGTCCAAATGATATGGGGACCATGCTTTAGGCGCAACCTGAAAGATGAAGCAGAAACGGCTGACTCGCACATCTATTCGAGCCACTTAACACAGTCTATACCCAGCACACATCCATAGATAAAATGGTGAGGAGAAGAGATATTTTTCGTGAACTCCTCATATGAAGCCATCACTAGAACATTGATCATCCCACCTTGTTAAGGAAATTGTGGCAAATAGCGGGACCACCTAGGATACAGGCCTTCACATTCACAGATAAAATTCTCCAAACGGATCATCTCATCAATGGGGGCTTCTCTATAACCAACAGATGTGATATTTGTTGGTACACCACTTACTGATCTAATGTGAGTTTGCTTTGCATTCCTACAGCTTTTTGGTTTCAGTTGGTCCTTCCTTAGTCATTAAATGATTCCTTTTCCCAGCCTAATTCTATGGAGATTTACAATTTCATCAATTATTTGGTCAATTTGGCTATAGCAAAACAAGATAATCTTCCAAGGCTAAAGCCTTAGCGCCCCAGCAATGATTGAGCAGATTAAACTTAAGGTCATCAGTCGGGCGATGGTTAGGAAGGATTTTGACGCTTTCAACTGTTCAATTCACATTCAATGCCAATAAATGGCATTCTATTGCTTGGACTCAGAGCTCAAAGCTGCAAACAATTTGATCATCTAAATGGATCCCACCTCCAAGTCAACTCAATAAAATTGAATTTTGATGGAATTTCGATGGGAGTTCTTGCAGCAACATAAGAGTTGGGAGATTGTTTAGGAACCATGACATTTTTGACATTCTTGGGTCCGTAGGTTATGCAACTCCAATGAGGCACAGCCAGACAGGTATAAGTGACCTCCAAAGGAGGCTTGCAAGCATATTTGGTGAAATTTGAGTCGCATGCAAAGTTGGCAGGGTCCAAGCACAATCAAAAGGAAGCCACAGAACTAAATCAGTAAAGTACCTTCATCATCATTATCATTTTAGCCTTGTCCCAATTAATTGGAGTTGGCTACATGAATCCTGGTTCTCCATTCTACTCTATTAAAGGTCATATCTTCAGTAAAGCCATAAGTCCCAATATCTTTTCGGACTACTTCCAACCACGTCCTTTTGGGCCTACCCCTTGTCCTTTTCAGTACTTCCACTTGAACTAACTCTCGGATAGTGAAGTACCTTCAATTAATATTTGTTTTATTTGACACATTTCTTTTTCCGGTTATATACCTTACAAAGAACTTATAACTTGTACATCTTTTTGTGAAAATATAGTAATATTTTCATAAATATATGTATGTATATATATATATAGATATATATATATATATATATATATATATATATATATATATATATATAATTCAAAAAATTGAACTCAATTGCCGGCTTAGAGAGAGCCAAAATCAAGTGACTCACCAAGTTAAACAGTTGACTCGGAAAAGCCAGCAAGTTTTTTATACTTTGTGCAAACAATTTACAAAAGTATGAAAGTGTTTGTATGGGATTTGAACTCAGTTAGTTAGTGTGCCACACCACAATTCTACTACATTGGAAAACATGAATTTTATGTCAAAAATAACATAACAATCTAATGTAAGGAAAAACTGGGATACACTTTCATTTAAAACTTGCCCATTGAATGAGCCAGATTGAGTCAGACAAACTTTTCTGCTTCAAAGTGAGTTTTTTATGCACTGACACCAAGTAATAAAGACGTAAAATACTAACGGGTTGAGTTAATCAATTTATACAAGTAAATTAAAACTGCAGATCAAACCATAGTTACAAGGATTTTTTAACCTAGGTGTTGATCCCACTCCAAAGTCTCGCTCCAATGCTCTCGGATAGGGATCTGCATGGGATCTCAACCCCCACGTCATAGGGATCGCTCCTAGCCACTGGAACGGGTAACAAGAAGGCCAAGAAAATGATTCATTTGGATCTTACTTGCTCTCTCTCCCCCCAACCCCAACCCCCCTCTTCTCTCTCTCTCTCATGTTTTTGGATGTTGTAGAGAGTGAAATTGTGAAAAAAGTAAATATTTATCAATAAAAGATCAGCTCCATCGTTATTGGTTCTGATGTGCCTCATCATAATTTCTTTTTATTGCATTTTTTGCAATGTTATTAAATAAACTACCTCTGCAAGGAATATAAAAATATTATATATTAATCACATAAAATTTACTTACTAAATAACTTCTTTTTTAATGTGCATTTTTTGCACCCATTTTTTATTGTATTTTGAGGGATTATTGCATTTTTATTTTTCATAAAATTTCAAATTTCAAATATCTATTTATTAAAAATTCATACAAAATGGGCTCCTAGCCTCGGGACGTCTAGGATCTCATGATTTTTCCCTCCCACCCCGCGTCGGCTCCCGCTCAAAGTGATTGTGGATCAAACAAAATGCCAATATTTCCAAAAAAAGGAAAAAAAAAAGAAGAAATCATCAAACTCTAAGATGCATGTAAGCATTATTGAGATTAGGCTATAGCTTGAGGGAGCAACAATCTCAAGCACCTATCCTTTAGGTAAACATGTTTTCCTTCTTTTGTGGCTATTGAATTTTCATAAGTAGTTAAATACCCAAAAAAAAAAAGAGACTCATAAACAAAGTCCATTTTTTAATTGATACTCAATACTCACAAACACCAAGTTATGTTTAATTCCAAAGAAAACAAGACCAAGGTTTCCAAAAACGGTCTGCACACCTCTGATCACTTGCCAAGACCTGGGCGCCCCATTCTGGGCAGCTGTACCAAGGAAGGCACTTAGGGAAGTGAGCCTTTTTTCGATTTTTAAAGAAGCCCAAAAGGGAAAAGGCTTTAATTTTGATCCCCAAAAAGCTTTAAATGGATTATGGGGATTATTTTCAACCCCTAAAGTTAAAAGAACACTTCCATAAGCCTTCAATCTCTTAGCTATACCTATTTCTGAGAATCAAAAGTAGTTTTTGTGATTTGAAGAAGCTTCCCAAACTTTTCTCTTATTATGGAATATGGAGAGTTGGAGACTATTACTAATACATAGCCTATTAGACTTTTAAAAAAAAATTAATTTTAATGTTACAAAATTTTTAAATGCAATAAATTACAAAATTGACACAAATATATGCATATATGTGCGTTTGGACAGCACATATATGTATATATCTAAAGAATTTGTACTACAGGGCGCCTGAGGTTCTGAGCGCCCGCCTGCATGCTGGGCGCTGGGCACTAGGCCAGCCACCTAGCATTTTTTTAAACCTTGAACAAGACTATTTCAACCAGTGTGGGCACACCAATCACTGTCATGAACCTAACATACTCAAAATTGAGTCTTACAGGAAAAATTCTATAGTTCATATTCTGTGCTTGATAGCACAAATGAAAGCATAAATGCATAATTACTATTGGAGTTAGATGTTAAACAAACATACACTTAACCCCATAAAACAGTTTCAGGATATCATTGAGAAGGACCATCATGATAACATTAATGGAAATGCCACACAGCTAATACAAATTTTCTAGAACTAGCAGATATCTCATGTATATTACACCACATACACTACAACACAAACCCCCTTCCCCTCCGCAGCAGCTCCCCCAACCTCCTCCCCCCACCCACCCCCAACTACCACCACCACCCTCCTCTTTCCCCAGGTAAAACGATGAAGATCAATTTTTTATTGTCGTGGGGAAGGAAATCAAGCACCAAATGAATCCAGGGGTGTGATCTGCAAAGACAATATGGACATCTTAACATGCTTCAGGTCCATTGGAAATATCTGAGTCTGCATGAGTAAGGCATTAGTAGGGTCAGAATTTTGATGGGTGCTTTTGAGGATCCTACAATGATTTAGAGAAAATATCCTTCTTCTTTTTTGACATGTTTACTTTTGTGTTCAGAATTGTTGTGTACAAAAATTTCTCAGAGATGACGCGATGTACACGTTTAAGATGGCAAGAAACCATATGCTTTTTGTACAAACCAAATGGTCAAAAAAATGCAGAATGGCGCACATGTTATTAAGGTAAGCCTGGTAGAAGTTTAAGGTTTGTAGGAATGGCAGATCACAGTGATTTCAGGCTAGGTACTTCCTCCTTAGCCAGAGTGTCTGCAGTAAAATATAAATCCTTCCAGATGTGAGTGAAGGACACTTGAAGGGGACACCAAATGATAGAGATATATGAACGCTGGGTCAAGTCTCCAAGGGATGGGAATGGCTTTGAAGCCCAAGCTATTGCTGGAGTTGCCTTCTACAAGTAGCTGTAATCCCCAGTAGCAACCAAAAAGTTTGAGGCCAGTAAGGAGGGCCTGAGGTTCAGCCATGCTGGAGTCCGCAACACCATCTGGGTTAAAGAAAGTCAATAAAATATCAACTTGATGGTCTCGAAATAACCTCCCAATGCCTGCTGGCCTTGGGTAGCCTAAGAAGTGTCCATCAAAGTTTAACTTGATAATGCTTGGAGTCATTGGTATACAGACAGGAGATCTGGTAACTGGAGCAAGAAGATCCGAATGATGGCTCCATTGTGTAAAACAATCTGTGAAGGTAACCCCAAAAAAATTCTTTGCAATGAAGTGCTCAAGAGATGATTGATCCTTTGATATGCTACATGAGGCCATGGAAAGTGAATTGATGCTTTAGAATGTTTGCCATTTCCTTCCTAACCAAGTGGAGCAAAAAATAGAAAGAATACTGTGGCGCCAAAGGACTAGAGTTAGGCCAGACTTGGGGAAAGGAACGAAAAGCCAAATGGCCCAAATCTAGAGTAGGGTGACAATAGAGAATGGGCTGGTGACAATAGAGAATGGGCTGGCCCATTGAATGTCAAATACAAGAAGAAGAAGAACTAGTTCTGGGTAGCTACCTTATAATGAAGAAAAAGGAGGGCCACAGTTTCCACCTCTTTTTGCTGATACAGTAGTGGTTAGGCAGGGGGATACCTGTTCTTTGCAAAGTATCCAGGGTGAGCACTCTGCTCAAGCTCACCAACCATCCGAAGCTTGGACTTTTGGTGGAGCTTGGGTGGACCAAATTTTGTTGATGAAAACTGGTTGAGAGATCATCAGGATAAGGGCATTGTAAAAGGAAGAAACAGAGAAGATACCTCAGGATTTGGGTCTTGGGAATAATTCAACCCCTGGAATTTGTAGAGGAATTCTTCTGACAATTAATGAATTATTTTATTTCATTTTTGTACCATGGAGTAACACTTCCTAGGAAGGCAGACTAGATTGGGATTAGTCTGGCAAATTTGGGAGTAGATAGGAAGTATCATCCGTCTTTTCATAGAAACAAATTGCGATTAACTTCAACAGTTTCCATTTAATTAAACATAACACCACTAAAAATAAAATACACAACATTCGGTCAGTCTAATCCTCTGCATTCAATTAAAAAAAGAAATCAAAATAAAAACACTTCATCTTATGCTGATCACGACTTGAAACATTCAAGAATTATTCATATTCCATGAGTGTCATTATATTGAAGTTACTTAATATGCGCATGTAATCAACCACTGGAGTCATGCACTAGAAAAATTAACAATACACAACAAAACGTCAATCGTTGACCACATGTACCTAAACTAATCTAGAGGAAACAAATATGCATCAAAACTAAGATTGTGTATTCAACCATTATGGCTGGGTTTGTAACATTTCTCATGATACAGACAAGTGACTCCTTTTTGTTTCATTTTAATATAAATGTGGACCATCACTTTGTCTTACATCAACATCCAAATCCCCATTGTTGAAAGACCGAACCATCATCTTTGATGTGTACAAGAAGTAAAAACTTGCAGCTAAAACCTGCACTCATAAGCTAATAAAAACATGGGATTCTGAATTACATTCTTCCTAACAATACAGATAAAAACGGACGCAGGCTGATATACAATAATTTACAGATATATTGGGTCAATCACTGACCTATTAAGTGAACTTGACGTGGCGGCAAACTATGTAATGAACCTGCATGGCTTTTTTCATGTACTTTAGGAGGCCAATGATATGGCAGAAGCATTGGCCAATAGACATACCTGTGGAGCAGGAACCTATATAGTCACTAAGTTATCAACTTGACACCTCGCTGCCAAGTACCATTTTGTACTATTCTACCTTTTTTAATAAATTTACCAAAAAAATAAAACAAAATAAGAAACACCTATGACTCAATTGGCATATTGACTAAGACAAATCAATTGCAAACATGGCCAAATATTTGGTTTATTCCCTGAATATTCGAGGAAAAACCGTTTCTTTCTCGATTAGAAAATATAGGGGGCTTATTTATTGCCCTGAATCCTCTAGTCAAATTCAATAACTCATTACCCTCCTTTTATGGCCCTCTCTTTTTCACCTGTTATCATTACCAATGTGGGATTATTCACTTGAAAATTTAAATTACTATGCCTCCCCAATATTAAGAAAAAGATAGAATACGCCCACCCTCCCTCCATATCTAATCGCAAAGCCCTAAACTATATGCCTACTCATTCTCAAGAGAGAATCACCCAAAAACAAACTCTCTCGATCTTGATCCACTCCCTTCAATGGCTCATTACCTCTCTTTCATTACTCCACATTTACAGTTTTGTTTACCTAGGCTATCTGGCTTGTTACATAAAGATTTTTATATGTTTAGAGTTCTCATATTTTATAGATAAACCATATTTTTCCTTAATATATATATATATAACATTACTAATATTCATACATTTAATAAGCTTCCAAAATATAGAGCCATTCCTTTCATTACTTGCTGACTTGACAACACTGATTCAACTCTACGGTTTACACCACTCTTAGTGATCCAAGGATTTGAAGGAAGCTGCTATACTGATATTAAAGAACCTAGTCCACAGCACCATTAGTCTAGGAGGCCAGATCTCAGGATGGTCCACCAAGGCTCCAAGTACCATCTTCAACTCTCGGATTAGGCCTTTAGCTTTGAGTCTTTAAGCATAAGGGCTCATTAAATCATGAAGTCTTATACTATCTCTACATCTCTAACAAGTGACAACTGACACATGCGATTAAATATCCTGCTTTTTTCCTCTTTCCATATACCAGAAAACCAATAGATTGCTAAGAAAAACATAAACATATACCCCACTCAATGATCAAGGAATTCCGACTCAAAGAGCATTCTTACTCCAGCATTACCAAAGAAACCTCCTCTTTCCATAATTCATACGTTCTACTGTTGGATTCATAGACAACAAAGAAGTGGCACCACGTGACCTGAATATAAAGTCCTTTGACTAAATATATTGACGATGACAACCAAGTACACTTCACTTACAAAGCAACAGGCATCCAAAGAACTGCTTTTCAATCTTTCTTAGGAAGTTCCTAGAAGAGTATCCTAATATTAAAGTCAATATCAACATCTCCCAGAACAAGTGCAAAAAACGAAAATCAACATGTCCTAGAATAACTAAGTGCAATAGCTTGAAATATGCAACACATAACCAATTGACCCAAATCAATGTTTAAAAACAAGGACCCAGGCTCAGAACTGAACAGGTCCCAAGAAGTGACTGGCACAACAACTTGGCAAGTCCCATCTTTTACAAGCAAAGCATTTTTTTAATCATATTTGCTGGATATTTTAAGGACTCATACAAACTCAAATCATCCAAGTTTGGGCCAACTGGAACTGGCAGGATGCTGGTTCCAAGTACGTCTCTCCGACTTTTTAAACACTTATCAAAATTGTAAGCCCTTAAAACAAGAGAGCAAAAATGTTTTCTCCGGATTCATGAGAAATTTTGACAAAGTTTTACGTTAGCTGCCTACATAACACAACTCACCCCTTTTACCCGGTCTTGGGACGGGAAAACATAAAGTTTAAGGTCCTCACCCTTCTTAGACCAAAACAAACAAAAAAAATATTTTCTCCATTAACTTATTTTAGTAGCAACATCAAGGTGAAAAAAGAGATTAATCGAACTTAGAGCAAAGAACCACCCAAACATTTAAATCATTTATGCACTCCTATCTCCACTTTCGCTCCAATATAAGATACAAGCCTCGGCACGGTAACAAAACTCTTTTCTGGATTGATCCATGGCTGGATGACCTACCTTTAACCTTTAAAGGATCAACACCATTGCCTGTTTTTTGTTGGCCCGTGATCCCAATGACACTGTGGAATCACAATTGCAGCTGGTGGGTAATCGGAGGGTGTGGAGTCCTACTTTCAGACGACCCTTGTTTGATTCTTAATATTCAGGCCTTTTAAACCCTCTCCGCCACCCTTAACTCTTCTTTCCTCCCTCTCCAGGGTTAAGATAGACTCATTTGGACCCCTAATCTCACTGGGATCTTCTCGGTAGCTTCTTTTTTACTCTTCTTTAGCCCACCCCCAAAGCTCCAATCTTCCAATCTCAGTTCTGTGGTCTGTGGTCTAAAGCTTGGATCCCTCTGGTTCCACCAAGGTTCAATTTTTCAGTTGGATTGTGGCCTCAGAGAGAGCTCTCACAGTGGACCAGCTTCAAAGGAGGGGGCTCCAAATCCACAATAGATGTATCATGTGTGTTGAAGAAGAGGAAAGCAATGCCCACCTCTTCATCCATTACAAGTTCGCCTCCTCCCTTTGGCCTGCACGCCTTCAGCTGTTTCATTGGCAGTGGGTTACCCCACCAAATGTCCCCCATCCCTTGCGCTCTTTTTTCTCTCTCCCTGACCTAAAGCCAGTAGACTGCTGTGGTGTGCATCAGTCGCAGCCACCTTTTGGGTCATCTGGGATGAGAGAAATGCCAGAATCTTTCGAAGTCAGAGATCTTCCGCAGAAGTGTTAAAAGAAAAAATTATGTCCTCAGTCATTTTCTGGGCCGCTCATAACAAGGTATTCATAAATTTCTCTCACTCTGATTTTCTCCATAGCTAGGAATCCATTCTGCACCATAATCCCCAAAGGGCACCTCGATCCTCTTTGTGGAGACCATCCAAAGAGGGCCACATCAAATTAAATTTTAACTGGTGCTCACTTGGCAACCCTCGTCCAGCTGGCATAGGTGGACTGTTCCATGACAAAGATAGCAACATTCTATTAGAGTTCTCCGTCCCAATTGGGATCTCAAATTCTTTAGTCACGGAAGCCTCAGCTCTAAGGGAAGGACTCAGAAATTTCGACCTGGCATGGAGCCTTTCTCTTATCATTGAAGGCGATTCCTCCAGTGTGATTTCCTGGGCCTCCGGCTCCACGCCTTGGCCTTGGAGGCTCGACAATATTTTCGAGGAAATTACCCATTTCTGTAGGATCCCTCACGTCAGTTGGAGACATACTTGGAGAGAAGAAAAAGACGATGCTGACTCCCTAGCCAAAGCAGCTGCATCTATCTCCCAAGCCAGTTCTCCTACTTTGTAAGGACCTGATTTCCAGGCCTGATCTACCCCTCTCAGTTTTGGGCCTGCTTTTTTTGGGTTTTCACATCAGAAATGTATAGTTTTTTATTACAGATATGCTTTCTGTACAGGGCACCCATCTGTGGGTGGCCAATTTTTGGGTGAAACTCATATGTGGTTTTCAGCCTGTCTCCAAGCCTTCCTTTTGTATTTAATTTCTTCAGATCAATAGAGTTGACATGTTCAAAAAAAAAAAAACATTTATATCATTCAAAAAGGATAAATATGAAGAACTTGAAAATATGTATTGATCAAGTTGTAGGGAGGAACCATTGAAGGCAATTGACGAATTCAGCTCCGTAAAAAATAAATAAAACAAAATTCGACTTCTAAGACAGGAGAATGAAGCAACACTCCCAAGAACATCCATATCCCCCCAAAAGATATACAATGTGAAGACCTCAAAACTCTACGTTCAGCTCAATTTTGAAAGCCTACCAAGTTATGCATGGCAATGCACATGAGTTGAAATCTCATAGAAGTGACGCGATAGACTTTATGCATGGGGATGCACAAGATTTGAGATCAAAGAGCCAATATAAACATGTTAGGATTTCAGAGATACATATGCTGTTATAGGCGCAAAATTGAAAATTTTCATATCAGAAGTTTCAAACCAGAGACATTATCAGCTTTTTCCACATCAATGCGACCCCATCCAATCATGAAATTTGGCATTCAAGTAATAAAGGATCAAATTTCACATATTTCCACACCAGGAAAATGAACACTAACTAAGGTTTGAATCACAAACTAATACGAATATCGGTCAAATAATTCTCTAATGCAATATATAGCTAAGAAACTCATTAACTCAAAAGAGTCCCAACCTAAGATACATTAATAATTTTAGCAGTCGAAGAGATGCAAATATTAAAATTTAAGATTTACAAAATCTTTGATAACTTCAATCATTACGAATTTCAAATTTCATTAAGTTCCTTGCTCTTCTCCCCTACCATACACATCCCAGTTTGTCTACTCACTTTAGAGCAACTTGACATAAGTGAGCTACTTAATGATATGGTACAATAAAAAAAAAAAAAAAGGTTCTTCAGGTGCATGGACCTCTGTTCTACACATCTATTTCATCTATGAAGTCAGCCTTCCCGTACATCTTATTGATTCTAGAACTATTATTAGAATATGCCTCATTGCTAATTTTCCTGTTCATATGTTGCTTCCCTTTTTAATTTTTAGATTGTAGATGTCCCTCGCTCTATTTCCTTAAGGAGACAAAGTCCACTGACTATAGAAATCCTCCCACAAGTTAAGAGTATCTCAATGCTTCACAATGCACTTTTCAGAGCACTTTTCAGAACAACCTCAGAAAGTAGAAAGATAAAGTGAAGGACAACCGGTTTCTTAGCAACCAGGATCCCTCATACAAAGCATCCCATATAACTACATGCTTCTTCTTTTTTTTGGAATAATCATATAAACCCCTTGTTGTTTTTAAGACTTACAAAGGTTAAACGAAGTTCATGTTGATGATCATAGGCATTAGCTATTGCAATCACTAGAAAGACTTACGCATGTCTTATAAAATCAGAGGCAGATCAAAGATGTAGATTAATACTTAAATTGAGGTCTTTGTAATAACGGAAATTACACGACTTATTGGAAAGACCCAGCAAAATAAATAAAAGGGAACTCGAACCCAAAAAAGAAAAAAAAATTGTGCACCCATATGAAGTAAGGAAAATTTACCAATAAGAAAACAACCATTTAGAAGTTCTCTGAATTTGGCATGAGAACTCACTTCCTGGAAGAAATAAAAAATGCAAACTGGAACTCCCCCCTCCCCCCAACCCAAAAATAAATAAATAAATAAAGAAAGAAAATGACTAACAGATTTTCATGATCATTGGCATTAGCTATTGCAAACACTAGAAAGACTTATGCATCTCTTACAAAATCAGAGGCAGATCAAAGGCATAGATTAATACTTAAATTGAGGTCTTTGTAATAACTAAAATTACACTACTTAATGGAAAGACCCAGCAAAATAAATAAATGGGAACTCGAACCCAAAAAAGAAAAAAAAATTGTGCACCCATATGAAATAAGGAAAATTTACCAATAAGAAAACAACCATTTAGAAGTTCTCTGAATTTGGCATGAGAACTCACTTCCTGGAAGAAATAAAAAATGCAAACTGGAACTCCTCCCTCCCCCCCACCCAAAAAAAAAAAGAAAGGAAGAAAATGACTAACACATTAAAATTTAATTTTCCAATATAACATAAGCATTATAAGTTCTATAAATTTGGCAAGAAGTTACTACCTGGAAGTGTGAGCTGTTCAGGCAACGAGCAATCTGTCGGAACAAGGGAACCATACATCTCTCAAACTCAGCAGCCTGTGTGGCCTCCAAGACCTCCTCCAACTCTCCTAAGAACATAACCTCCTTTGAGCTATTTGTGATAGGCCAATACTTCAACAAACCCCTTATCACAGTGTCAGCAAGCTTGCAATCTTTCTCCACAAATTGAGTGATGCAATAAGATAATTGCTGGTGATACATGGCCACACACTTTGGCTTGTGAAGAGGAATTAGAGCTCTAACTAGGAACAGTTTGTGCTCTTCTTTCAAAGGCAAAGCAAACCCATTAATTATACTCCCAAGAATCTCAAGAAGTTCAGCAACCCCATTATGCTTTTCGGTCTCAAAAATAAAACGGTAAAAGATATTGTTGATGGCTTTCCTAATGAATGGGCGGTGCACCATAAATTTCCCATATATTCGGTGGAGTATAGTTTTCAAGTATTCTCTCTCTCTAGGATCCTCTGAGTCAAATAGATCAAGAAGTCTAAGAACAAAAGAATGGTCTATATATCTCTTTGCCAACTTCGCATCGGTCTCTGTTGACACAACAAATCTAAGGAGGAGTTCATAAACGATTTGTAGGTGCGGCCAGGCAGGGTCCATAACTGGCTCCTCTTCTTCCTGATCAAAATTTTCTATAACTTTGGTCTCGTGAGAAGAAGAAGGCAGTGTCCTAAATAAATTCACGGCTACCATTTTCGTGATCTCCTGCATTATGGTCTCAGTGAACTTCCCATTAGCCGAGGTTATGTAATCCACAAGCTCCAACAGTGTTTGTCTTTTAACATCCTTCTCTTTCTGGTTCTTTGAGGGGTCGGTGAAGTCGAAAGCTACACAGCACATGTTCAATTTTCTGATGAAAAGGTTTTGTTTTTCGGCGCTCGGAACATCTTTAAAACTTGGTAACGCTTCATAAGCTGAAGAAGCTGAATTCCCATTGGCTCGATCGATAAGACCTAATTTTTTCACCTGATTGGATCCAGGAACCAAATAAGACTCTGAATCATTCCCACTACGAGTTGCAGGTGCAGAATTCTCACCTCTCGAAGGGTGATAATTATTTGCAACTCGTGCATTGGGGATAGAATTCCCAACTCCTTCTCGACTATCACTTGATTTTGACGGCCTACGAGGGAGCTTTCCAAGTATCTGCTTAATCATAGCTACTGAATTTTCTAAACCTCAGATTGTTATGATTCAACGACTATAACTCAGTACCCATGATCTTGTGAGGAACCCAAATGCCAATTTCACATTCAACGATGTAAAATAGTACTTAGATACCAGACAAAAAGAATCAACACAGTCCCTATCAAATTACATATGCCAATTATGCATCAGATTTAGAGAAGGAAAGCGAGAGAGATAGAGAATGGGATTTGGAAGCGAAGAATCAATCAGAGCTCTAACAACGCAGAACGCAAATTGGCGATCAGCATCCCATCTAAAACAAGGTGGAAAAAAAAAACCGGTTATCAAATCCACCTTTTATAGCCTCCCTCTTTCATGTTCCAAACTTATAAAGTTACCATCTTCCATTACCCAATTCCAACAATAGGTTTACAAAAAAAATTGGCGTATTGGCAGTGTTGACCCAGCTGAAATCAAGACTAGCAAAAACTAGAGATTTGGGTCTGACCCCAAGAAACCATTCTCCCCAAAAATCCAATATTTTTAATCTATCTAACAAACAAAACAAAACAAATACAAAGGTCTGAACCCAAAAACTCAGATAACCTTCTTTCCAAATCCTTCAACCTCCCTCTGGCCCTATAAACACTATGAGACACAAAGATCATATGACAAAGCAATTTCTCACTCTAAAAACAATACACAAAGGTAAGAAACATTCAACAGCATGGATGGGAAACCATGAAAAAGATCAAATCAGAAGAAACGGAATAATGGGTACTCACCCTTTGAATAAGAAAGAGATAGAGAGAGAAACATAAAGCAAGACCCTTAGTGAGAGAGGAGACCACAAAAGCTTCATCGCAGCGATCCTAGTGAGAGAGGAAACCATTTTTTTTCTGGACCTCGGGTTATTATCAACAGGTAAGTTGACCATGGTACCCCTGAAATTCTAAATGAATACCTAAAATGCCCTTCAAGCATGGTTAATTTACTACAGTAAATGACGAAAATGCCTTGTGTGAAGCTACAGAACCTCTGGATTTTCAAGCACAAGACAATAAGGCGCAAGGGATGGTTGAATTTCCTTAAATTGCATAAAATAGCCCCAACTTTATTGAAATTTGCAGCTGAGTCCTAGCCCTATGTTGAGTGTTGACCTTCGTGCCACATTTTTGTCATTTTTCGAATATTTTTTATTTAATAATGAAAGGTTTAAATTCAAAAGAAAAAGAAATGGGGATGGAAATAAGTTTTTTGTGATTATTATTTTGCCTAGGCCATTGATGTAGATAACTCGGATGAGTGAATAATTTTGGTTGCCTTTTATAAAGGGAAAGTATGCCATTTCCCATTTTGCCAAAATAAAATTTCATTTTGGTGGGTATCACATTTACTATGAACAGTGGAATTCAACCTTTGTAGGTTTGCCAATGATCTCTACGAGTTGTAAGAAATCATCGAGCTTATTTCAGAATTGCATAAGTTGTTTCAAAATCAATACCAAAAGAGTCGCCTAATATTTGAGCTATTTTCGATTCTAAAGTCGTCATTGCTATTTTCATATAAAATCAGCCGATTGGAGGCCTTAGACTTTGCCGCATCGAAGATGCAATAATCGATTCTCTCAAGAAGCCACAATTCCCACGAACAAGTATATTAATGACGAGAAAGACATCACTAATACTTGCTATTCTACTCAAGCCTGACTGAAGAAGAGTTACATTCCATCACTGCTCAGGCTTGGCCTGGGAGGCTGGGCTAGGCTCGAGACATTGGTGAGTCTACGGCCAAGCAGCACTTTTGAGTAATACTTTCCTGTGGCCCCCCGCCCCCCTTATGTTTCCGTGCGTTAGCCTCCCTCTCCCTCTTTTGTAAGAGATATTTTTTTCATATTAAAAATCAATATTATTTTTTTCCTATTTTTTTTAATGTTAACTATTAATATCATTAGATAAATAAGCAAGACTCATACAAAAAAAAAAAAAAAATAGTAGTAAACAAAGAGATGAAGAAACATAAGAATACAAGTAGTACTCTCTATTTCTGTATATCATTGGCCTTAACTTCTAAACACAATATAAACCTCAACCTCAAAAGATCATGTACCACCAACTGTCTAAGATTATAACTAAACCATACAAAACATTTCCAAATACATCCACTACACATTATTTGTTGCCCAAGCCAAACTTCTCAAATAATCACTCCATAAACCATTCCCTTTTTGCGATCAACTCCCGAGCAAGGGAACCTACAATGAAATGACACCCAAATGAACAAAAAAAAGAAAAGCATGGAGACATACAGGAGGTTGACAACTGATGCCAATAAAAATTGTAGTTTATTTATTTTTAATTTTTAATTAAGGATTGCAAGAGATAAGTTAAGAGCCTGCGTGATTTGTTTTGGGAATGTTTATCTTTTTAGTTTAGAAAATGATATATAGATAAAGTAAATATCTTTTTGTTTAGAAAATAATAAGTAGTAGTTATCGTTTACTCTTAAAAAGGCTAATGTGGAAGTTAGAAAGAGAGAAAATAAGAAAAAGTATGTAGAAGAGAAAGAGATAGAGAATTATCTTGGATGGGTTTTTTTCTTCAAAATTCTATTTAAAAGGGGATGGCTCTTTATTGTAAAGCAAAGATCGAAATTGATTAAAATTTGGTCTTGTGGAAAGATCATTTTTGGGATGGATTCTTTCTCAGACCCTGAAAGAGGGTGTAATATCTCACACTTGTTTTTTTGCTTTTTTTTTTTTATTTTTCTCCCTACATCTTGTGAGAAGGTATAATCTCTCACCCTTTGTTTAATTTTAATTATAATTATTATTTTTCTCCCTATATCAGTTGGTATCAAAGAAGACATAGTAGAGCATATTAGCAAAGTAGTAGAATAATGTCTACAAAATCTATTTTATAGATTGCAAGTGGAACAAGAAAAATAAGAATATGAAGAAGTAGATCTCAATACAAAAGACGAGGCCGATAACTCCAATGTGCAAGAAATTTTGAAAATCAATTATGAAAAAGAATATATGTGTAATGCAATATTTGAAATCCAACTAAGTGAATCTGAAGGAGAAATAAAAATTGAGCTCGATATCACTATGTTATACTTCAAGATAAGCACGAAGCATTCGATGAATCGACATGAAGAAGAAATTAAAGAAAAAGTGTCGAGGCACATGGTGGAAGTACTACACCAACTTTCGAGAAGGACTTTAAAATATTTAAGTTCTATAAGCTTGAGGCTTCGAGGCTTCTCCCAATCTGAGGAGAATGATGCACATAAAAATTGAAGATTTTTTTTTATAAAAAATTAAGGATAGGAAGAGATAAATTGAAAGGGACTGAGATGGGTGCGTGATTTTTTCTGCTTACATCAACAACACATGACCAGCAACCAAAAGCTAGGGTCTACCTACGATCTAAAAGATTAGTCAAAAGAGGAGTGAAAAGAAAGATGAGAAGGGAGGGATAGTGAAGTGAAAGTGCAATAGTGAAATAATAAGGAATAAGGAAAGACGAGATGGTGGAAGCTAAACTATGACAATTCCCTAAAGTAATAGTATTTGACACATAAAGATTTTCAAGTACTTAAAAGGACAATATGAAAAAACCACGATAGCGCTCACAACTCCCACGGACGGGCCGGGCCGGGCCGGACAAGGCCCCCATATCAGCGTTAAACCAAGTAACCCGATATAAGGGTCGTTGAAGCCTTACAAACAAAACCCAGAGACTTGGCTTGAGAAAATACTAAACCCCAAACATTGAAGAGAGTCCCATTTTAAGCATTAACCTATTTGGGGCAAAAGATAATTGAGAGAAGGGGAAAATGACCCAAAGAGGCTGATGGAGATGGATGAGAAAGGGGATGGGAGATAATCAGTGTTTTTTTTTATTTTTTTTGTCTACTATAACGAAAGTTCAATGTTGTAGCCCTATCAAAAGAAGTAAGGAAAAGTATATAACGAGACCATTTACTTTTGGTATAAAGTGGCTACAATTAATCTTTACCGATGGATGTGAAATTGGGTGGCTGCATCTATTCCATTGATCAAGCTCAAACTTCAAAAGAATTTTTCTCCAATTTTATGACACACTCAAGCCATCAAATTTCACATCGGATGGTTGTAAGTAATTGTGATTACATTATATCAAAAGTAAATGGTGTCATTGTATATAATCTCAAGAAGTAAAGCCCCACATCTTAACTCCTCGAAAATTGCAATTCAAAAAAAAAAACCTTTATTGAACATTATAGTTGTGAAAAAAAAATGATTTCAAGCTCTAAAAATAGTGTATATTATAACAAATTGTATAAATTGTCCATTTTACCATAAGAACAAGTATCTATAGATCCATAAGATCTATACTATTTTTTAAGTTTTAATTTCATTACCGAAAGTGCTTTCCAGACGAAGATTTGAGTTGAGGCTCTATTTTGTTTTCATAAAAACCTCATCCAAACTATAACTAGAAAAAGGGCAAGCTTTCTATGCTTCTCCTTATCCAACCGTCCATTCTGAATGGAGGGCTAAGATTGCCCTAATCACAATGTCACGTCTCTACACTATTTTATTTTTAATTTTTTTCTATAAACTATCTTGACACAAAATTTTGGACGTCCAATCCTCTATTAAACTCATACTATCGAAAAATATAAAAAAAAATATTTCCAATAAAATAAAATGATCAAGATACCCTTAAATTTTCAAGAGGTATTTTGGTCATTATATTTTATCGAAAAATTATTTTTAATATTTTTTATAGGTGCGCTCCAATGAGAAGATGACACGTACCAAATTTTATATTCATACAATTTGTATAAAAAAAAAACTAAAAATAAAATACTTTAATACCTCAAGTCTAAGATCAAGCGGTGAGCGGTTCTCTTGATCAAAATTGGACAGCTAGATGGTAGAGGAAGCATAGATCTTCTATACTGTAGAGGAAGTATAGAAACCTTTCTCAACGGAAAATGGATAGCTAAAAAAATAAAAGAGAGAAAGAAAAATAGCATAAATAGAGATGGGGAAAGGGAAGGGAGAGAGCAATAATATTGGAAAGACAAAGATGAGGGAGAACATGGCAGTGGGTAGAGAGAGAGAAAAGGGGTCTAGTATAGAGAGAAGATTTTAGAAGAAAAAGGGGAAAAGGAAAGAGGAGACCCCACAAAGAGAAAGGCAAAACAGGTCGAGACACTCTTCAAATCCAATACCATATCTCTCTCTTAATTCTTATTCATGTTCTCTTAATTCTATCTCTCTCTTACTTATTATTTCTTATTCATGTTCTCTTATGCATGTTTTGAAATACAAAAGGCGCCCAATTCTCACCAAAACCCTCTCCCTCACTCAAACAAGAAGTTATTTCTTTCTCTAGAAAATATATGTTTCTTTATTTGGTAGTAATTGAGGGTTAGAATCAATCATGTTTGAAACCAAGTATTGTAGTCTTCAACAGGAAAATAAAGGCCAAGCCAAATTCTTTTTAAAAAATTGCATCTCTTTCTAATGGAGATAAAAGAAGCATCTTTGACATTTTAAAATAGACCAGATATTGAAGGCTTCCTAAGTAAGAACATGTGGTTTCAATCTATTATTAACAATTTAACACAAAAGAATTTGACACCAAATTCTCGTTTTAAAATTAAAATAACCATGTCTGCTCCAGTATTCCCCTCTCTCTCTCTCTCTTCCAGTCTAGTTCTCTCTCTTTATCAGTGATTAGAAAACATCAGGTTGGCACGGAATCGCTTAGTTCGACAGGCGAAATCGATCACCTCGTTCTGGTTTTATGTATATCAAAGAAAACGATCGAGTCTAGAAGGAAATCGACAATTTTGTACAATAAAACTGTGATTATATGTGCAAAATGGTGATTCGAACCAGTTTTTTGCTAGTTCATTGTTTTTTACACGTTTTTTCGCCGGTTCACTGTTGTTTCAGCACAATACGATGATGATATAGATTGCCAATTCACTTATTTGAACATGTTTTTTGAGCGTCCGATCCGGGTCGCCCATCTATTTTTGAAATCATTGCCCTCTATTATTTTTGTTTCATTATTCCAATTAATTATAAGATTTTTCTTCGACAACTTTAATGACCGAAAAGCTAAATATGTATTACAAGTAGGTCCAATCCTCAGCATCATAATATGGGCAGTAACCAACGGTCAGGATCGGGAGCTGCCCTTCCCTATAGGTAGATCTTGACTGTTCATCTTGCATCGAGTGAGGGGTATATTGGTCATTTCTCCCGACTCGTGCCTTTTACGGGAAGTAAAAGAATTTTGGAAAGGGAGCAAGTGCATTTAGGACTTATGGTGGGACCCACATATATCTAGAATAAAGTTACCCAGATGGACGGTCCAGGTTCTATCCAGCGATCATGTTTGTGGATTATCGGCCACACGATGCAAACTCTAGGACTGTTTCGGGCTTGTATGGATCGACACATCAAACAAAGCACTCTCTTTGCTCTCTTGTTTTCAGAGAGAGAGAGAGAGAGTAGCATTCTCTCTTGTTTTAGAGAGAGAAAGGAGCAAAAGCGTGTTTTTTAGAGAGAGAGAGAGAGTAGCATTCTCTCTTGTTTTAGAGAGACGAGGAAAAGCGTGTTTTTTTTAGCTTCTTTCTTTTTCCATTCCATGCTTTTGTGTCTTTCTCTTTCAACTTTTTTTTTTTTTTCTTTTTTTTTAAAAAAAATCCTTTGAGAGCTCGAAAGGCCATCACTAAGGGATGAGAATGCATAAAAGCAAAAGCTATTAGAAATTTGACAACGATTCTATAGTGGCTTTATAGAAAACTTAGCACATAAGAGAGAGAGGTCCTAATGCCACCTTATGGACCCAAAACAATAATACTAGTTAGAGAGAGAGAGCTGTACAACAACCAACTAGAGAGAGAGAGCTACAATACTGTTTACGCTCAAATTTGTGCCGATCTCAAAGAGAGATCAACTCAAGTATCATGCAGAACGAGTAAAATTTATGAAACAGTAGAGAGAGTGAGGCCACTCAAAAGAGAAAGAATCACTAATTCCAATAACCTTTTTCACAAGAAAGTAATCGGTAGGACTTCCTCATTTCTTTGTATTTCAAGTGAATCATAAAAAAATAGATTTAGAGCCCTAAAGTGTACATCTTGAATGTCATCCAACCATCTAATTTTAGTGGACACTGGAACGGTCACTTGCATCATTTTGAAATCTCCAAATCCATCTTTCTAGGACAAAAAAAATATTTGGGGGAATTTAGAAGGGCTTTTAGATCTTCAATCCAACAAATAATGGATTTTAAGTGGGGGCTTGTGCTAACTCTACTCGGTCACAAAATCCCAACCAATAAATAGTTTGTCATCATCATCCGAGTCTTATCCAAACTATTTGAGACCAGCTAAACAAATCATATTATGTCATCCCACTGTAGCACTTCAACTAAATAAAACATAAAATAAAATAAAAAAAACTCTCCAACGAGAATTACCAAACCCCAACTTATTTGTGTGTGTGTTTATGTGTGAGAGAGAGAGAATAAGTTTCCTGTATTTCCTAATCATATAATATAGATTTTGAATACGCAACCACTGAGTTGAAATTACGGTGGTAGCACCCCTACACCTTAATCACCACGTTATGGTTTTCCACTGACACTACCCCACTAATATATAAACAAAAACAAAAAACTAACTCCTAACCTAACAAACTTTCCTACTTTATATTTTTAAGTTTGAAGTATGTCCTTTGATTGAATTTAGTCCAATCCAGAGTCCATTTATCTTTAGAATTCATGGTATGTCTCTGTTTTGGTCTTTGTAAACCTAGTCATAGAACATTTTAAACTATAGTGACCCCATACTTGTCACCATATTTTAAGAAGACTATGCATGTGTTTTAGTTTTGAAAATAACAATAATTCCGGGTCATGAAGGCATTAAATGCTATTGAAATAGTCCAACCCAAATTATCTAAGGAATGGGCTCTAGGCTGAGGTGGTCAAGGCGGTGGTTGCTGTACATTGACGGCCACATTCCATTCCTACCATGTCCTAAGTAAAACATTTGAAAGAGGGTGATGTCTATAAGGTACCCACCTTATTAAAAGGGCATTTAATAGAATGAGGGTGATGTTAATAAAGCGCACCCTTATACTATACAAGTAAAGCGCACCTCTAAATTACGCTAGATGTAGTTCAAATGTCAGATCCTAAGAAATATATAGTACAAATCAAGCAAATCTATAAATTATTTAAGATTTTAAAAATAGGTAACTTATTACAAAATGTATTATTTTGAGAACTTGAATTTTTTTCCTTTATATATCAAAACACCTCCATGTCGAGAATATCAATTAAATTGTTTTTCCAACTTTGGAAAACTGGATTTTTTAGGTGCACTTTGCTTCTATATATAAACTTTTGTCAAAAAACGGAAGTCAGAGAAACTTAATTTAAGAGTTTTTGACGTTTTCTAAGCCTCCTTACTACTCGAAGGTCCAAATCGAAAAGGAAAGATCCATAAGAATAGACAAGAGTGGAAGAATTACGCTAAGAATTGAGGTTGCTGAACATTTACTGCATCAGTGCTCCCGCTTTGGCTAAGTGGTAGACATATCAGTTTGGATGAGTGAGATCGAGATTTTGAACAGTCGAAATTCATCTCAAGAAAGTCCAAATAAATGAATCTAGCTCTTTCTATTTATTTTTATTTATTTTTTAATTATTGGTAAATTCCAACTTTCCAGCCAACACAGTTTTCTTGTTACTTCAAACCCCTTGCTAAAGTGCACTGAGACAATTATAAGAAACCCCAGTTTAAGAATATAATGGTTGAAGAAGATTCATGATTTTTATTGAAATAAAAGCACCATCTAATCCTTATCTCTGCATTTGGGAGATTCAGTTTACTGTATTGGGTTGCATCATTCCAAATTTTCCTCGCACCTGCATATTGATTTTTGGTTCTTAGGTTTCCTTTGGACCTCATGGTAGTCCTATCAAAGCATTATCCGCTTTTGCTCCCAAGAGAGCATATTGTCGATTTACTCCCTCGGGGAAAAGCCAATCTAGAAGTGTTTTTAGCATAACCAAATTTTGGGGACATAACCTTCTCAACCCATATGCCGAATTCAATAAACAAAAAATTAATTGCATTCCGTGTAGGCTTAAAAAAATAATGCCTAAAGGTTGTGTAGAAACCATCTAATTTTTGAAGTGTGCGTGAGATCTAAGAGTTAAGAAACTTTTCAAATGTTTTATTTTGAACATAATCATCTAGTGATTTTTGGTAGATTTCAAATTTTGGGACTAAAAAGATCTTTCAAGGTAATTCTTCTTCCAAGGGAGTAAGTGTATAGTATTGCTCCCACAGGAGTAAAATGTATGAGCTCTATTGTTATTAGCCTTCGTGGAGTCCTGAAAATAATTTTTTCTTTAATGGTCATAATCAAGTGGAACAATGTCCAATTTTTTTTGTGAGTGTTTGTGAATGTTAAAGCATATTCTTTTCCTATTATGTCAATCAAACATGACTTATTAGCAGCATTGTTCTAATACACAAAATTCTATCCCTTAACTTGTACAATCAAACATGATTTATTAGCGGTATTTTTATAATAAACAAAATTCTATTTCCTAACTTGCACATGTGGCTTGGCATGCCCGCATATCACCCATGATAGGCAAGTATGAGGCGTTTTAAAGAAAAGGCCACCCAAACTAGGCTTGTATTTTTTTTTGCATGACCCACTTTCATGGACTGCAGGGGATCAATTAGGGGTGGCAACGGCCCACGTTGGGTTTAGGTCGATCTTGACCCAAACTCGTCCCGACTAGGTCTAACTTGGACCTAGGCCCAACTTTGACCGGGGTTGGGTCCAACTCATTTGAACCAGGATTGGATCCACCCAGTCGGGTTGGGTCCAAGTCTAAAAATAAAAAATAAAAATTTATCTACTATAATGTTAATATTATTTAATTTATGAATAATGATCTTATGAGACCCTCCCACACCCATGTGTGTAGGACCTTAAAAGATCACCATTAAATTTGGCACAGATCTCTAAAAAAGTTATTAGGGACTTACTTTTCTAGATATCTATACCAAATTTAATAGTGATCCTTTGGAGTCCTACACATATAGGTGTGGAAGGGTCTTATAGGATCATTGCTATTAATTTATAGAGTTATAGATTTTATACTTGTATATGCTAGGTCATAGGTCAGTTTGGGTCGGGCTAACCTTGACTTGACTGGATAGGGTCCAAACCAGACTTGGACCAAACCTAACCTAGGTAAGGTTCAAGTCATTTGAACCCAGAGCTGACCCGCAAGATTCAACACCTAAACCTAGACCCGATTGGATGACCCAACCCGTTTGCCACCCCTAAGATTGATGGTCTCTCTCTCCATGCATTCACTCCTCCAATTAAATGAGCTCTCTCTCTCTCCGGACATCCTTTCATACCTCTCTCTGTCTCTCTCTGCCTCCACTATGTCTCTCTCTACCTCCACATCCTTTCATACCTCTCTCTGTCTCTCTCTCTGCCTCCACTATGTCTCTCTCTACCTCCACTATTATGTTAAAGAAAAAGTTTATATAAAGATGCTACCTTATAATGTAGAACTACGATGCCCCTAAAAAATCCATTAGAAAAGATAGTTTTAATATTGAAAAACCTTTTGCTTGATTATCTCGACATTGAGATGTATGACTATGAAAAATAAACAGAATTTAAGTTTAAAAAATAGTGCATTTTACAACATATTATCTACACCGTCCATTTTTCAAGATTTTAATATGTTTATAGATCTTTGATTTTAACTATTTTTAAATTTTAAAATTTTATAATTAAATATAAAAATAGATTTTAAGATAATCTTAAAAACATTTTACATCAAAATTATATACCAAGATAAAATTTGAAGATGCACCTTACCCCTACACCTACGGATGCATCCGTATGCAACCTGCACCCTTTGGTTAATATCTTACTTTTCTCCCTATTTTTCGACCATTCCTTTTCCCAGAAAAGGCAACGGTGGGTGAGGGGTAATATCGGTAAAACTCTTATGATATGATGCACGGAGAAACTATCCATCCCTCGATTCAAAATATTTTCAACATTCGTAATAAAATAAGGGAAAAGTTTGTATAGTGCCGAGCAATGATATAAAAAGCGGATCGGTGATCTGCATCAGGCATCTCAAAAATCGATCCGGATCGGTGAATCAGCGATATGGATAGAGAGTCGGCTGAATCGATCGGATTAAAGCTTCAAAAAAATCTAAAAAAATTATTAAAATTCATTATAAATGTTGTTTTTTGGGAACCCTATAAGAAATGATGGTACTACATTATTAACTTTCAGTTTTTTCATCAATTTGTGAATATTGAGATGCTCTTTCCCTGTATAAACTTAAGTATTAAATTTACATCACATAAAAAAAAAATCATAGCATTATCATGGATAAAATATATAACTATACATGGACTATAATAGAGAATAGACTAAATCAATGAAAGAATGACCATTAAAATCTTATTTTGGCGAAAAACCTTAATCCGCTAAAAAAACCCAAATTATTATAACATAACTAACTATAATCTAAAATTACTACAACCTAACTAATTATAATATTATATACTGAAATTATAATTATTAGTTTATATTTTATAATTATTTTATTAGATAAATAATAACAAATTAAAAATATTTTATAATATTATCTAATTTAAAATGTATTATTGACAATTGTAAGAAAAATAATACATTACATGATTTATAATGTAAAAATTAATAAATAAAATAAAAGATTTGGTTATCAATGTAAAAATTAATAAAATGCGTACAAATTTTGGAAAAAACACTTTAATTTATTATATGTGTTTAAAATTGCCTATTAATAACATATATTTACATTATGTTTTCATTTAATGATGTTTGAGAATTATCCCACATCGAAGAATAAGTATTCAAATATGCTATATAAATAACTATGTAATTGGAAGATTAATGCCAGTGCGAAAACACTAGGGCATCAGTGCACATGCACACGTGCATGTGCGTGTCACACGCGTGGCACGTGGGAGTGGTGTGTGTCCCGCGCGTGGCACATGTGGGAGTGGTGTGTGTCGCATGTGTGACACGTACGTGCATGTGCATGTCGCACGTATGACACATGTGGGAGTGGTGTGTATCCCATGTATGGGATAATGGGTGGGAGTGGTGTGTATCCCGCGTGTGGCACATGTGGGAGTAGTGACGCGTACGTGCATGTGCGTGTCGCACTTATGGCACATGTGGGAGTGGTGTGTGCCACATGTGTGGCACATGTGGGAGTGGTGTATCCATGTGTGACGCGTACGTGCATGTGCATGTCGCCCGTATGGCACATGTGGGAGTGGTGTGTATCCCATGTATGGCACATGGGTGGGAGTGGTATGTGGCACATGTAGTGCATGGCACATGTGGAAGTGGTGTGTGTCGCATGTGTGACGCGTACGTGCATGTGCATGTCGTACGTATGGCACATGTGGCCGTGGTGTGTATCCCATGTATGGCACATGGGTGGGAGTGGTATGTATCCCACATGTGGCACATGTAGGAGTGGTGACGTATACGTGCATGTGCTTGTCGCACGTAATCAACATGTGGGAGTGGCACATGTGAGAGTGGTGACACGTACGTCCATGTGCGTGTCGCACGTATGACACATGTGGGAGTGGTGTGTATCCCACGTGCGACACATGTGGGAGTGGTGTATATCCCACGTGTGACACATGTGGAAGTGGTGTGTGTGGTGTGTATCCCACATATGGCACATGTGGGAGTGGTGTGTATCCCATGTGTGGCACATGTGGGAGTGGTGTGTATCCCACGTGTGCTACATGTGGGAGTGGTGTGTCGCACATGTGGGAGTGGTGTGTGTCCCACGTGTGGCACATGTGGGAGTGTATATGGCTCGTGTCACACGTACACACGTGTGTGAGTGGTGTGTGTGGCACGCGTGATGCGTACACACGTGTGAAGGCTAGAACCGGGAGGGAACCGACAGTTCTGCTTTGGAACCGGGCGGTTCTTGATTTTGTGCTGAAACCGGCACGGCCTGTGCCGATTTCGGAGTCGAACCGAGCGAGTCCGATTCGACTCTACAATTTTTAAATCATTGGTGCTGAGGCTCTAAACAATTAAATTCGAGCTTACCTAAAAAATTTCACTAGACGAGGTTGTTTTGATGCCCAAATACCCTCAAACTGATCATCTCGGCATCAAGATACATGGACATGAGAAAACATAAATTTCAACTTTTGAAAATAGTGTATTTTGTATCGCATTTTTTTGTAGTCAATTTTCAAGATTTTTAAGTTTTTATAGATCTCCCGATCTATACTATTTTTTAAGTTTTAAAATTTATAAAATATATATATATATATTTTAAGGTTATCAAAAATATTTTTAATATCGAAACCATGTTTCTCGATACTATTTATAGGTAGGCTCTAATTTGATTGTTTAGAGCCCAGGCTCTATACAAACCGTACCCATGAAATAATATTATAAACATCTATAATAAAATAACATATAAAATACTATTTTAAACATCCAACTTTTTAATTGATTTTTAGCTTCCAACTTGAAAACAATGCCTGCATCTACAAATCAGTGAAGATTTTAATCATTGTAACGACTAATCAATCCTTTGGTGGATAATATCAAGGAGGCTACTTTGAACCATGGTTATCAAGGGGCCGTTTATAACACAATTTTTTAAAAATATATCAATTTTTTTTAGAAAAAAGTTTATATAAGGTTGCAACCTTAAAATGTAAAATTAAAAACGCACCTAAAAAATCTATCGAAAAAAGTTGTTTTAATGTTAAAAAACCCTCTAATTGATCATCTCGATTGAGATGTACAAATATGGAAAAAAAAGGAAAAAAGACTTTAAGTCCTAAAAATAATGCATCTTGCACCACATTATCTAGACCGTCCATCTTCAAGATTTTCGTGTGTTTATAAATCTACTTAATTTTAACCATTTTTGGAGTTTAAAATTTTATAATTAGATATGAAATTAGATTTTTAGATAATCCTAACAACTTTTTACACCAAAATTATATGTTATGATAAAATTTGGAAAAGTGCCTTAATTGGATTGTTTAAAGTTGCAACGTTACATAAACCACACCCTTTTTTTAACCGTTTAAATATGTGATATTTTTAAAATATGGGCAAAAAACACAACATATTCATAAAAATATTAAAAACACACTAATTGAATTTTTTTTAAAAAAATATTCTTAAATTTTTTTTCATATTTTTATTAAGAAACTATCCCGTACACATCATGATGTGTGGGTAGAAGGGTACACAAGAACATTTTTAATGGTTGAGATTTCACAAGGGCATATCAGCTTGTCCTTTCATATGAAGACTCACCTGATAACAGATGTTGACAACCAAATCCTATGGCCAAAAATTAGGCTCACATTTTTTTTTATTTAAATAAGATATTCATTTGAATTTTGCGGTGCAAATATATTTTTATAAATATAAATACCTAAACATAATTAAAAATATTTTTAAATAATTTTAAATAAAAAAGACTAAAATACACTTAAATTTATTTTGATAAATATTTCTCATTTCAAATATTTTTAAATAAAAAAGACTAAAATAAACTTAAATTTATTTTGATAAATATTTATCATTTCAAATATTTTTACTATTTTTATTCATTTCTACTAATAAAAAATAGAAGCCATAGCCCAAATTTCATATTAATATATTTTTTAATAAAAAATAAAATTCAATTTTAGCCTTTTGACGAGGCTAGTTCAACTTGAACCACCTTTTAAGCATCCACAATATTTGGACAAAATACCAACCCTTTTTTGTATATCCAAAAGCATATGATTGATCCAAAATTCATATATAATTAACTGTCTTTAATTATAAAATAATTGACCATAAGATTAATTATAACTTTGAATTTTGTAAATCCAAAATCAAGATAAATATAGGATTAATTATATATTTTAGACATAACTATATAAAATCTGTCATTGCAGGTCCCCAAGGATAAGAAAGGAGGGTTGTGTTAGGTTAATAGTTATAAGAAAAGTTTTGGTTTATCCCTATGGCTTTCATGAATCCCTACTTATAATAAATTAATAACAGTTAATTAATGGGAAAGTATACAATGAGACTATTTATCTTTCATACAAAGTAGTCAATTAATATTGACCATTGAATGTGAAATTGAATGACTACATTTATTATATTAACCAAGCTCAAAGTTAGAAAAAAAAATATTTCGAACTTTATGACAAGCCTAAACTATCAGATTTCATATCAGATAGTTATAAGTAATTGCGACATCCTTATACCAAACATAAATTACCTCATTGTATTCAATCCCTAATTAATGGGGTACAAACATAATTTTCTCTTAGAAATTGGGTGAATTACTAACATCAATGTGCCAACCTAGATCCCAACTTTAAATAAATAATTTGAAGGAATTGAAGCTGTTTATTTTAGAAAATATAAATAGGGACATGCAACAAGGATATGGAGGCTACAAAAGTTCAAAATGGGAACACGAATAAATAAATCTAAGTTGGTCATTTCTGTCGGTTAGCGAAGCCAATGTTTAAAAATTAGAAGTCAGATTGAAATATAAAAGAGAATCACCCGAGACTACAAATTTGCCAGAGTCCCGTTAAGGATGGCAATTGGGTAGGGTCAATCTGCCAACCCCACCCAATTAGGATAAACAAATCACTTAGACCTAACCAAGGTCCTGGTCCATTTTATCAAGTGCCTGGGTAGGGTCTAGGTCGGGGTTGACAGGGAATCGACCCAGCCTGACCCACCCACTGCCGCCCCCAAGTCCCATTGGTGAATCAGTTTCACTGTAATGAATTTGGACAATGCTCCAATTCAGGACCGTCCAAAATCAGATGCCTGCCTAGGTTCAAGCAATCTAAGGCCCTTCTGAGTTGGATCGGTCGATTTTCAATCCTATATGACACTCAAAATATTCATGATTATATATTTATTGTGTAAATTATCATACTCTCACACACCCTCTCGCTCTCAGCTGCAACAATTTAGCAATTGAAGTCAAAAGAAATATCCACACTTCAACAAATTAGAAGCCCCAATTATGGTCAAAAGAAAGCACCCGAAGTCCACAATTGAATAGTGAACAAATGCACAAGGGGGCACGATCCATAAATTAAAGAGTGGACTGATTTATAAAACACTAGTTGGATTCAGCTTATGCACTCCAACCTATACATGGTATAAAATTGAGATTACATAAATAAATAACAACACAAAAGGGGATCATTATATAACATATTTGCATTCTCATGGTTGGAAAAGCTAGATGCTGACTTACGGTGTTTGCTTGCCTGTTTTCACTGTATTGCTGTAAAATAATTAACTCAGCAGGCATTTTTTGGACCTTGAATCACAAACTATTTTTTCGTCTACTATCAATATATGCTTGGACGGAAGGTTCTCTACCCAGGTAGCCCAACAAAATTTCCTTGGCATCCTTGGCACCTCCTAGAGCCAATATCTGCAAAAAGAAAGCGAGAGGTTGGGATTTTTTTTTTTGAGGTGAGATTTTTTCCCTTTTTCGGGGGGGAAGGAATACAGATACGGATTGTCATCACAATAACACAAAAGTTTTTTATATAGTCCAGGGGTCCCCACCATACAAGGAGAAGAACATTGAGTAACTACATTTATATTTTAGCCTGGAAAATATAGTCAAAGGTGTCTCCACCCTACAAGGAGAACATCGAGTAACTACTAAAATGTGGAAACAAAAAGCAATCCACAAAAACAAGAAAGAAGAAACAAACACAAAAAAAAAAGACAACCAACCACAACACAAAGATATACGTGGTTCGGCAACATACCTATCTATTTCTTCAGAATACAAGACATCAATCCTCAACATAAAAGCAAGATGGAGTTTTGTGATTTCAACTGTCATAGCATAGGCCAGGCCCCATGAACTCATAAAGTGTACGAATAATACTCAAGTAATACTCAAAATGGGAAAATAGAGTGTAGGAAATGAGAGGATCATTATGCATTCCAGGCTGGAGATCTAGATGTATGCGCTTTATGAATGACCATTGTCTCCAACTCTACAATCCATTCTAGAATGAAGCACCAGCTACCAACAGCCTTTGATCCCAAGAGAAACATTTGGAGTTGTATTCGCACTCCAAAGAAAAAAAAATGACCAAACCCCCGAGTACTCTGCAGTAATCCTTATGAAGTACCAATGACATAAACTTCAAGAGAGTGAAGATGTTCTCACAATACTAAGTAGTACTTTCATGTACACAGAGATGCATAATATCTTCAAGATCCGATGCTCTTTGGGCACCATAAAGCAACAAAGGTGAAAGACTTCAACATGACCAAAATAAATATATATACGAACATAACTGAGGATAGAAAGGCAATTTGTGATTTCATTGCAATGCAAGCATTAAAACACATAATCTACAGATGAAATGAAAACAGAAACTGTAGATGAAATGAGACCAACAGGCTAAAAGAATATGTAGACAGAAAACAGTAGGACGAAGACTCAACAGATATGAAAGCTTGAGCGCATGGTTTACCTTGTTTCTGAACTGCAGGCCCTCATATTGATTTAAAAGATCATCTTCAAACTTCGAAGAAAATATGTCGGAAGCAATGACCTACAAGAGGCATAAGAAAATATTAGCTAATCATGCTTTGCATTAGGTAACAAGAGAGCATGTGACTTTATATTGTACAAGAGGACATGACAATAGTACGATGATACCTCACTCCATAGGTGACTGTAGCAAGTCGCATCATAACCAACAACAAGACGTGGAAAACATGAGGCTGGGTTCATTTCTCCTAACAAGGGGATTCCTAGCAACACCTATAAATTCAGATAATTTTAAATTCCAAATTCGTACAACAGAGTAAAATTGCACAAGTTTCATCGAGACCCAAAACAATGTTTACCTTCGGATGGAGATGCTTGAGAAGCTCTGTCATGTCAACATTCTCATTGGAGTGTATAATCTGATCAAAAAGGCCTGCAAGCAAGTAAAAAGTGCACTTCTCATACCCAATGTATTAAGTTCCTCATCATTGAGATACAATTTGTCAGAGCCACAATTCATGCATATGAAAAGCCAAACCAATAAATTACTAACAAAGAAGAATTTCTTGCTTCACTTTAAGTCCAAAGAATGAATGCCTTTTTCTTTTTAGGGCTCTACACATCTCATCCACAAGTGGCTTCGTGATATCCTGAAAATTTGCAGTCCAACTCAATAAATAAAATGGCTGGCCATTGGTCTTCTCATACTCAAAAGGTTAAAATCATTTTATAAATGAACATCGTGAAATATACAACACTGTGCAATAATAAATTTAATGGGTGCTGCTTGTAGTATTGAACAGCACAACTTCATGTTAACTTAAAAATACAAATGGCCCCACATAGAATTAACAATAAGATTACATTGCTACTGCAAATGAATGAATTGTTAGTGCAAATGAATGCATGAACAATTGCTTGGCCAATAAGAAACATGGTTTCAAATCAGTTATCTTTTAATAATGCAACTTAGAACATAGGAAACCCAAGGACGAAGAGGTTAGGATGAGGGATATAGTTCCATGAAGCCTGCAAAACCTTAAGAAGCCTTATGCACTGACACCAACAATTCACTAAAAGATCACACTTTTAGTTGCAGTTTCTCTTTGGTTTGTTTGACAAGTGGTCTCCATCCTCACCCAAAAAAAAAAAAAAAATTAGCCCGAGGGGAAGTGAAGGCTCTTGTTTCTTTAAAATTTGTCGCTATAAGACACACCTTAAATCAAGGAACTCAGGTGCTTTCACAAAAACCTCACCAAATTCAAGTACTAATAAAACAAAATGAGCTGTTAACCTAAATATAGAACCGTGGTCCTCAATTGACATTTTTCTCGTATTGAATTTTTCATAGACTTCCACCAAATGCTGACGTCATGGGAGAAATTTGATACCTTCGTATCATCATCAACATTAGAGCTTCTTCCCAAACTATTTGGGGTCGGCTATTTGATACCTTCGTATAGTAACCGCAAAAAGGAGTGAAATCAACTCATGTGATTAAGATCATATATATAATACAAACTCATGTGATTAAGATCATATATATAATATTTCTATATGGTGCAAAAATAGTTAGTGCAAATTTACATTTGATGGTACAATGATTATATAAAGGAAAAAGTTTATATAAGGTTGACACCTTAAAATGTACAATTAAGGTGCACTGTCTAAAGTCCATCGAAAAATGTTGCTTTGGTATTGGAAAAGTATCTAATTGATCATCTCAACATCTAGATGTATAGATACATAGAAAAAAAGATATTTCAAGTCCTAAAAATACATCTTGCAACACTTTGGACCAATGGTTTAAAAAACGGATCGGTGACCGGGATTGGGCTTCCAAAAAACCGATCCGGATCGACGAATCGGCGATCCGGATCGGGAATCGGGTGAATCGGTCAGAATAAAGCTTAAAAAAAATTCGAAAAAATTATTAAAATTCATTATAAATATTGTTTTTCAGGAATTCAATAAAAAATGAGGGTACTCCATTAAGAATTTTCATGTTTTTGAATGAATATGCGAATATTGATATGTTCTTTCCCTGCATGAACCGCCATTCAGCATTTAATTTACAGTATTTCGTGCTCATCCCTACACTGTTGCTGTTGGGACTCGATATGTGAATAATATGGCTGGGATAGGGTGGCCTCAGAATCATCATCTCTCTCATTTTCTCTTTGAATAATATGGATTTAAAAAAAAAAAATAACAAATTTTCAAAAAAATCGATCATGGATTAAAAAAAAAATCACAAATTTTCAAAAAATTCTATCATGGATTACAAAAAAAAATTCGATCATGGATTAAAAAAAAAAAATCACAAATTTTCAAAAAATTCAATCATGGATTACATAAAATTCGATCATGGATTACATAAAATTCGATCATGGATTACAAAAAAAAACAAACAAAAAAAAACAAAAAATTCAATCGTGGATTACAAAAAAAGAAAAAAACAGTTCGATCATGGATTACAAAAAATTCAATCATGGATTACAAAAAACTCCATCATGGGTTACAAAAAAAACAAAAAACAAAAAATTCAATTATGGATTACAAAAAAAAAAACAAACATTTCAATCATGGATTACAAAAAAAAAACAAACATTTCGATCATGTATTACAAAACATTCGATCATGGATTACAAAAAATTCTATCATGGGTTACAAAAAAAACAAAAAAAAACAAAAAAATCGATCATGGATTACAAGAAAAGAAAACAAACATTTCGATCATGGATTACAAAAAATTCTATTATGGGTTACAAAAAACCAAAAAATTCAATCATGGATTACAAAAAAACAAAAACAATTCGATCATGGATTACAAAACAATCGATCAAGTATTACAAAAAAATCTATCATGGATTACAAAAAAAAAAAAAAAAAAAAAAAAAATCCCTACGGACTCGCCGATTCACTGTTCGGACTCGCCGATTCCGTACAGTTAATCGGCGATTCACTGTACAGAATCGTCCGGTTCTCTCTAGAACCTGACAATTTTCGATTTTTTAGGCGATCCGGTCCCCTTTTCACGATTTCCGAGTCGAACTGGGCGAGTCTGGTTCGACTCGACGTTTTTTAAAACACTGCTCTGGACTGCCCATTTTCAAGATTTTCATGTACTTATAGATCTGCTTCATTTGAACTATTTTTAGAGCTTAAAATTTTATAATAAGAGAAAATCATAGATTCTCTCATCATCATAATAATTTTTTACACCAAAATTGCATCTCATGACAAAGTTCGGAGGTGCACCTTAATTTGAATGTTTAAGGTTGAAACCTTACGCAAACCACAACCTTAATATCATCATCGTCAAAGTCTTTTCCCAACTAATTAGGATCGGCTATAGGAATCCTGGTCTATGAGTTCTCATATCTTTTCTCACTACTTCCAACCGTGTCCTTGTGGGCCTACCCCTTGCCCTTTATGAACCTTCCAAACGTACCTCCTAACAAGTATTGTATACGGTTTGCGCCACACATGGCTAGCCCACCTAAGTCTATTCTCTCTTATCTTATCGCCTATTGGTGCCATACTTAAATTTTTTCAAATGTATTCATTTTGAATTCTATCCCTTTTTGTCTTGCCACTCATCCATCTCAACATCCTCATCTCCACTATACTCATTCTATGGATATTTTATTTTTTGACCACTCAACATTCTAGCCCATAGAGCAAAGCAAGTCTCACAACTGTCCTACAGAACTTTCCTTCAACTTCATTGGTATGCGGCGATCACATAAAATTCCAGTTACACATCTTCACTTCACCCACCCAACTCTAATTCTATGTGCGACATCTTCCCTAATCTCTTCATTTTCCTCGATTTTTGGTATTTCTTGACCATCAATCTTAACTACTTCCTTGTCTCTACTCTTATTATTACTAAACTTGCATTCCATACACCCTGTCATATTTCGCTTAATTTTAAAACCTTTAGATTCTAGAGCATCTCTCCAAAATACTAACTTTGTGTTGATGTCGTTTTGGGCCTCTTCGATCAAAACCATTTCAGCAGCGAACAACACGCACCACGATACCTCATCTTGTAGCTGCCTAGTTAAGTCATCCATAAATAAGACAAAGAGGTATGGGCTAAATGTTGACCCCTAATGTAGACCTATTGTCACTGAAAACTCACTCGTCTCTCCACTAGTTGTTCATACACTAATTAGCACTCCATCGTACACATCTCTCACCAAGTCAATGTAGTGTCTAGAGACTCATTTCTTTTCTAATACCTACCAAATCAAATCTTGAGGTACTCTATCATAAGCTTACTATAGATCAGTAAAGACTATATGGAGGTCTTTTCCTTTTGCCGTAAACTTCTTAATCAATTGCCTAAGTGGGAAAAAAGCCTCCGTTGTTGACCTTCCTCGTATAAAACTGAATTGATTTCATGATACACTCATTTCAAGCCTTAGTCATTGCTCAATCACTCTCCCAGAGCTTCATAGTGTAGCTCATAAGTTAGATCCCTATAGTTCACATAATTTTATATGTCTCATTTGTTCTTGTAAATAAGTAGACAATACTTTTCCTCTATTTGTCTGGTCTATCTTTTTTCTCAACACCTTGTTGAACAGCTTGATCAGCCAATCATTCCCAATTTTCCCTGTGCACTTCCAAACCTCTATCGAGACACCATCTGGTCTTAAAGCCTTTCCTATCTTCATATTTTTCGAAGCTTCTTTCACTTCTAATATCTTAATTTTACAAATATATATATGACCCTTGCCCTCATTAATGTCAACGTTCCTTCTACTGCTATGTTTCCATTGTGTTCGTCATTTAATAATTTTTTAAAACAAATTCTCCAACTTTTGTTGACTTTTTCATCCTTCACCAAAACCCTTTGATCCTCACTCTTAATGCATTTTTTCATATGCCATAAGTTTAGCGTTACTATTTTTTAGCGTTTTTCTTAGCATTTTTATTTTCTTCTACATTTTGATCATTTTTTTAGCTTTTTCATCTTTCTATTTAGTTTCCTATAGACAAGCTATGTTTACTCATCATCGTCTCATTTGTATCCACTAACTCCATACTCTTACTTGTAAGCGTTACTACATTCCAAAAGTTGTAATCTCTTTTGCAATAGTTGGTTGATCTTGGATGAACTTTATTACTTATGCCTACTTTTTGAGTTCTTCCAATCATAGACTTGTCTCTCACACAAAAAGGGAAAAAAATCTCACACTTATGAGATATTAATCTTGGATTTACTATTCACCTGGTATTTTCAAGAAGTTAGATCAACTAGAACCGAACTCGAGTCCCAAATCTGGTATGGGAATTTCAATTTGGAGTGTTTTAGGAAACTGTCACAAAGATTGAAGGCATTCATAAGCACAATGCACAAAGTGGAGGACCGGCTTTGAAATATTGAATAAATTCAACCTTTTTTAACTTTAATTAATAAAATTCATTAATTTTTTATTAATTCAATTTTAAGTTCATATTATTTTACATGTTCTATATATTTTTATTTTTTGGGATTTTTCTATAATTTCTTAGTTTTCATTTTTTTCCCAAAACTTCAAAAACTTTTTAGGCTTTAAGTCAAACTAGAGCGAGTTGCCTTGGACTTGCCTCCAGGCCAATTTCCACTCCCAAGTTGCTTTTTCAAACAATGGTTGCAAGTTGCAACTGTTAAAAGCTTAGTCATGTTGTGAACAAAATTTGCAACAACAAAGATAAAATAAAAATGTTCTCCCAATTACATTTCCAGCTGTGATGAAGAGACCAAAAACAAAAAATTCTCTAAGCCATCCTCCGAAAAACATCAAGAGAAAGAAGATAGGGGAGACAATTTTACCTGGTGATAACCGGATATCATTTTCAAACAAATGCTCTCGTAACACCTAAAAAAAAGTATTTTTTTTCCTGTAAGAAACAACATCAAAATGAATTTCCTTTTACATCGTACTTGTAAATGAGACGACTAACCATTTCTCCAGTAACAATCCAGGAACTTCTATAAAATCTGCTTCAACCCGGAGCCCAGAAAATTTTGCAAATGATGCACGGTTGCAAATATGATGTACCTGGAATTCCAGTCATGAAACATCAACATGTTACTCATCATAATTTGCCAAGGTCTATAAGGCCTTCAGGTTATTTAAACAAGATACAAACATGTCTACTAAGAATATGTTCTCACATAAATGATGAGGAGAAAAATTCTGGTCCACCTATTAGGACAAAAATATGCCCTATCCCATTTCCACCATCCATTCATTTGGTCACTGGAAATGGTTAACAATAAAAATTAAACTGACCAGGTAGTCCCCAAAATTAAAGTATGGCAATATCATTTTCCATCAAGCTTTTTACCTCATTGACTATCTGAGTTATGGCAAAGCTGTTTCGATCAATAACCCAACTAGTTTGCCATAGATATCCATAAGTTCTGGCCAAAATAGGCAGAAAATGGGACGCGAGGAGACTGTTTCTGTCATCCTACAAGAGGATCATAATATAAGGGAATGATAGCGTTCCCCCCACCTCAAAATCTGATTTTGAGGTGGGGGGAATCTGATTTTGAGGTGGAGGGAGACCAAAAAAAAGTTCCAAATTATTCTATTTTAGAATTGAAAAACAGCTTTGTGAAAAACAACAGGAAAAAATAAAAAGAAAAACAACTTGGAGCTCCAAAACTGCTCCAAATCCACCCTCACCCTAAAGTTACACCCAATTCAATGGAAAGTTGATATTGGGGACTAGGAAATTTTCAAGAGCTCCATGTCAAATCAAATTTGGAAGCAACAGATTTTGAGGGTTTGGAAATTTTGAGGTCTCCCCAGCACCTCAAGTTTTTGGAGCTCTGGAGGGACCACGCTATCATTCCCCAGAATATAAACTACACAATATCATTCCCCAAGAATATAAACTACACTTTGAAAAATAAAAGGTAAAATCTAGTTTCAATGCTCAAATATATTGGATATAACTGTGTCCACCAAAGCTGATTCAACTCAAACATTTTCTTCTTTTATACGGCTCAACTGTTGCATCTAGTATCACAGACTGCAGCTGCTTCACTAGGAAAATAATTGGTTTTTCCCCATAGACTCTATTAAGCATGATATTAATCCTTGATCACTTGAAGAATTGATAGGGAAGCTAGGGATGTCATCCATGGGAAACACTCTTGATTCTTCAACACATTAGGCAGTCAATTTACAGGATTCAAGTATATATAACTAGGATACTATAGCAGATGTCAGTCATACACAAAAGTATGCAGTCATGAAATTCCTTGATTATTCAACACAAGCTGGATTCAATATTCACATTGGACACAAATGAAATGTTATAGAAGTTTGTGTTAGAGTGGAGACAAGACCCCATAGAGGGAGATGAACAGGTCAAAGTGACCAATGTGACAGTTTTGAAAGGATCAGAGTTGTTGGTAAGGCATATGATAACATTCTCAGCTTGGCAGTGGGAATAAGTGTACAATCTACTCCCACAATATTATGCTATACACACCAATTTTTCATGGGTTAAGTCAATAACTTTTGTAGGGGTTATGCAGGACAAGATTTATTAGGTTTAACCTGATAGAATGGCGATGCAACACCGTTGAATTGTCTGCCCATGGCTGGAATGATTAGCAAGCATCATGTTAATGCAGCAGCCAAAGGACAGGAATGATAAACCCATAAGTTTGAGAAGCAAAGTTCACAAGTTCAATCATTTATTCCATGGCATGCCCCGTAAACTCAACAACTACATCATTACTACTATGATACACAAAAAGTCACAGGCCTACAGCACTGCCAAGGGAATATTTGGCATAAAAATTCGTGCACATCTCTATGCCTATGCATGAATGAGATAAGTTGAGATGGTAAAGTAAGAGTCGACCTATCTCAATGGATCACCAACTTAAGGTCAAGCTGCAGTGAGAAAATTATGGTTACCGACTCATAACGGTGAAAGAAATAACTGACGTGCATCTTTTACCAAGAAGCTATCAAAAAAATAAAATCAGCAGAATTTCCAAGAGGGGCATCCGGACATTTGGGTGATGTGAAATTGTGCCATTCATATGCAGTGTTGCCACAGTTGTTAGCTTATAACCACAACTTCAGAGGTATGACAAAGTCCTAGGATTGTCGCAGCAGTGGTTTTCCCAAATGTATGAGATATATAGCTATAAAAAATTCTGCTGCAACAAATTCTGATGATGGATTATTTGGCTTCCAAGGATCACAAACTTTGTGATTGAGTTTATAGTTACAGCATGTTCATGGAGAAGTTCACTTATTTGTGTCCAAGGAAAACAAGCGATTGGACATATATATCAATATCAAAATATAAAAAAACAAATTAGGGCATGGTGTACTCGGGCATCACACGGGCCGGGTGCTCTTACAGTTAAAAACAGTTCATGCATGCCTTTAGTATATGCAAAAATGAGAGGCCACTTAAAGGAAACAAAAAAAAAAAAAAAGAGGCAATTTGGGGGAAGTTCGAGTGAGAATAAGGAGAGGGAAATGTGATAGAGAGAGAGAAGAGAAGGTTCTGGGGTAAGAAAACTAGACATCAGCGAGGAGGTAGGAGGAGGAAAACTGCTGAATTGAGAAGTCAACAAAGCATTTAGGAAGACACATTCTGGAGATACTATTATCTAGGAGCTAGACAACAATATCAATGCTAGAAAACAATGGGAACATGGGAAAGTGTCCACCATACTACAAAAGAACAAAGTGATGGAAAATCATAATAAATTACAAACATGGAATGAATGAGAATTCCACACCTTCAAAGCATCTTAGAAAGAGACATACATACCACATGACTGAACTCGTGAAAAAAATTCACCACTTGAGAGAATCTCAAAAGTGCTTTTTTATTACCAACTTGCTTGGGAAATTGAGCAATAATTAAGGCAATTGGTATCTGCAAATGGAGAAAAAATTTGGAGTAGAAAAGTATCATCAGAATACTTATATGCAAAAGTGATTACATAGTGTTCTACACAGCTACAAGTACTGCCACAAACACAAGCTATGAAACATTATGTTTGCCCAGATTGAAGGAAATGGGAAAATAATTCTCCAGTAAAATGACAGAAGCATAAAACAACTGAGAATGTACACAAAAAAATTGATTCGTTGTTAGATCACGGCAACATATCGTAGAACTATAATGCAAAACACAGAAACTTAATTTGGTCTAATGCAAGTACAAAAATAAGGGCACAAGGGATAAGAAGTATATTTCTTAGTTCTCTCTGCTCCACTATGGCCGTGCATCATCACTAAAAAGTAATGAACTCAAGAATCTGCAGTTGATGTCATTGAACCTCGAATAATATCAAGGTGAACCCATTGAAGCACCGTCTTCCAAGAAAAAGCAACCTAAAAATGACCCAAAATTGAGAACATAGTGGACAAATAACGTGAACAAAATAGCTTTGAAGACCAGGACATCCAAAAAACAATGACGTATAAGTCAAGTTTGCTTATGACAAAGAGAGAGAGAGCAAAAACATGAATCATAGAAACACAAACAAACAAAAGAAAACCAAAAAATAGAGAAAGACATGAATGCTGATGATATTCTTGTTTCTTTTTTTTTATTTCTCTAGATCTTAGATATTTCTGAAATGAAATGCTTCCAGGCATAGTACAAAAACTTGGCAGGCCAACCTAAGACTCAGTCAGGCAACTGTTCAGTCAATTACCCGGTCAGCTCTCAAGTAAACCCCAGCTTGCTTAAGTTTGGCCTTGAGCCTGTCAATGCGACCGACCCAGTACTGTGGACACAAGACACTATCTAACGCAGCCAGGTCAAACGAATCTCTCTTATGTTCAGAAATAATTTGGATATTTGTGAGAACTTCAATATTTGTAAAACCAAGAATGTGACTTTTAGACACAACCTTATGGGAGACCTGGCAACTGGTACACCTTATGTTGACAAAATTTAATGTTTGAGCGCTTAGAGGTTGCCATGAAATCTTGACCTTTGTTTTATTTTTTTGATTTTCTTTGTAATTTTATTTTAGTAAAACAATCTTTGTTGGATGTTGATGATTAAAAAAATTGCAAGGAATAAAATTTCATTTGATTGTGAAGAATATTTTACTTCATAAATGCATAATCGCACGAAGTTAGAAACATTTCCTTAAAAGAGGAAATAAAATCCCTTGGTCTGGTGTATCAATCTCAAAACCCTCAAACCGCAAAGCTAAAAACCTTTTTAGAGGTCATTCAAAACATTACAAATGAAAATCATAAACGGATATTAAGTGTGAAGGGGTATGCATATTCCAACTTGAGTTTATGAGAATTTCGGTATCAGGTTTTACTGTGCAATATAAATAATGACTTTGTTACTTTTTATTTTCTTCAAAATTTCAATTTTTGAATTATTTTATATCTTATAAAAATAATTAAAAATCCTCTACCCAACCCAATAAATAATGAATGTAGTTTCTATAAAGCCCAAGCTTTATGAAACAAAGCAAAGTCTCATCTCAAATCTTCGTCCAAAAAGCACTTTGGGCATGGGCATCGGAAATCTTCTTGTTGGCTCTAAAACTAATTTCTAACACCGATTATGAAATTCGAAGCTCAAAAAAAATGGTAAAGATCTTGCGGATCCATGAACACTTATTTTTAAAGCCAAATAGACGGTCTAGATAATGTGTTACCATATACACTATTTTTAGGGCTTCAAATCCTTTGTTTTTTTCCAACCATAATGGTCAAGGGCGAGATGATTGATTTGAAATTTTATGATGCAAGAACAGCAATTTTTGGTGACTTTTGAGGCGAGGCTTTACTTATTTTGATAGGGCTGCAGCCCTATCAAAACATTTTCCATAGAAAACCGAGGTAGAGTTCAAGTCCGGATATTTGAGCTATGCCTCATAAGAGTAGCACGCAGAAATGACATAGGACTCGAAAAGCAGGTTTCTCTTTGATTTGATTCCATGTGTATTTGAAAATGGCAGGTTCATTGTTGTTAGCATGAGCAAAAGTCACATGAGATTTAGGAACAAAACTACCCATGAAAAGCAACATATAGTACAACCCCCAAAATCGTTTGAACTAACCTCAATATAAATAAAGAAAGAAAGAAATAAATAAATAAATAAATATAGATATATATATATATATAACACACAAAGCATACATGCTTTAACAATCTTTGCTACACAAAAGTAAAAGGCATCATTTTGCAAAGGGTGAGGTTTGTATAAGGTGCCCACCTTATACTGTGCAAGTAAGGTGCACCTCTAAATTTTCTCGAAGATGTAGTTCCACTGTTGGAAACTTTACGAGGGGTTGAAAATCCATGTTCAACCCTAATTAGAAAATATAAAATTCCAAAAATAATGTAGAACGCACAAATCTATAAATACTTGAAAATCTTGAAAATAAACAGTCTAGATAACTTGTTACAAAATGTAACAGTTTAGGACTTGAAATTCTTTTTCTTCTATACATCCATATATCTTGAGGTTGAGATGATCAATCCGAAGGTTTTCCAACTTTGGAACACGTTTTTCTACTGGATTTTTGAGGTAACCTTACTTCTATAGTATAAGGTTGCAACCCTATACAAACTTTTTCCGTTTATAAAAGTATCACAAGGAGAGATCATGATCCATATTGATGCTCGATGTCAATTTTTCTTTTTTTTTTGGGAGGGAATGTTAAGCCTTAACAAGTGACATGTTCAACCAGTTAAGATACCAATAACTTGGAATTTGCAACATAACTGGTCAGAGCAACCAGTCAAAGTAGTCACTCTTTTGGGAATTGTCTGAAACTCGTGGCAAAGAAGACGCTAATCATGAAAATTCATACAGGGTCACCATAAAATATTACATCTTACAAGAAAATGACACTTCCTATCACATGGAAGGATGGGATGTCAAAGGACCGTACCCACCAAAGACTCCCCACACTACCAACAATCCTGCCGTCCACAATCGACATAGGAGGCTTTCCATTTGGAGATTCCCTTTCCCAGACTCACCTACACATTTGATTCACTCCTATTAAGATCCCTTGTGAATATAGCCATCTAGGTTGACAAGCCTCTTAGTAGCAAATTTGCTTTTTCTAAGTCCACCTTCATCATTGTTTTGCATTAAGCCTTCTGGTTTGTCAATGAGTCATGCACACTAGAGATTTGACAACACCAAACAGTTCCTATCATTACCAAAAGTCAAACCCCTTTCCAGCAATATGCCAGTAAACCAAACTTCATCATTTGACACACTTATTCACTAATTGCTAGTCACATCAACACCATTCATTTTATTCCAAATGTCTTTAACACAATAGAACCCATAGCTTGCAGAGGTAGTGGGAATGGGCAAATTTTAAATATGAATGACAATGAAATTATGGCTAGAATCGCCCTTAGGCCTTAGCTATACCAAAATCACTAGTAAATGCCTACAGTAGAGTCAAGATGCAAAAGTACAAAATACGAAAGCACAAAAAAAAACAAAAGTTTAATGTATGTGCAAGTTTGCACCTTTCACCTCAACTTTTGAAATCGAATACTAACAAGAGATACAAATCACAATAATTTTGGAATTTCCCACACTAGAAATAGATTTTGTAACATATTTCCAAGCAAAATGAAGGCTAGAAAGGAAATCGACACTAACCTGACGTGTGCCATTCAGGGATAGGCATCCATTTTGAAGAGACAAAACACAAGTGCGACCATATTTTCCTTCCCTGATATATTACAAAGTTACATTCAGGATAATGAATTGTAGGTCAAATAACCAAATCTCCAAAAGAAAAGATATAGATGGGGCAACTACTACAGTTTCTTTTTTGGTGGTAGCTCAGTAGGAGGAATTGAACTTGAGATGTAGCATTTCTAATGTCAACTGCTAACTACTCAAGCCCAAACCCGATACCTGGAGTATAAAATTGAAACATTTAATGTTGAACACCGGAGACCTGGAGTACAAGTCAAGGTAGAAATAACCCATATGCTTGTTGGAACTCATATCTAACACAGAAAGCAAGCGAACATCATCGTGCCAAACCTCCGCCTCTTGAACTTCCTCGAATCTTAGACCTGCAAATGCAACAAAATGCCCAGTTACAAAACACAAATATTATGGACAGAATAGATAGATTATTAAATAATAAAATCTATTAAAAGGAAACCACTGCCGGGATTAAGCTAAATTTGGGTCTCATAACAACATTCTCATTCATAAAGTAATAAAAAAGCTTCTACCACTAATCAACTTGTAAAATCATATTCACCAAACAGATCTTGGAATATTTTGAATATCCCTGATATAACCAAGTTGACAGGAAAGTATTGCTGAACATCTCCATAGTCAATTTCGAATTCTTTCTCTTCTGCTTTCCTCGTGTAGTACAACATATCTTCAAGTCCAAAAGGAGATTCCCCTTCTTCTTTCTTCTGAAGGCCCCAGAAAGTCCGAAATTAAACTTCCAGTCAGAATATTACTCAATCATAATATCACTTCATGAAAAGATTCACAAACCTTTAGTGAATTAAGCATTGTAAGTTCTTTATTCGCCATCTCAGTCAGATTCACAGAGATATTCTCCAGGAATTCATAGACCTGGAAAGAGAAAACACAACTTCCCATTCACAATAATAACCATAAGAAAATTAGGATTTCACGAGGCAAGAACAACAAATAATGTCAAAAACTAGGTAACCAATTGTATAACCAGAGAGAAAGATAAATCTCAAGATGGAACTACAAGCTAACTAAACTTTATTATAGCAGTACTAATAACTGATATGCATAAACTAGATTCTGGATTCTTATATGAAGCTTGCCTTATCTCTTTTCTTCCCCTTAACAAAAACTTATAGTTGGTATAGGTCTGGAGTGTTTCTGACATTGGTATGGTACCATAAAGAAGAGTCCAGGGACATTGTGGAGTTGAATTGACTCTAAAGGAGTAGAGGTTCGCCTTTCAAGTTAATCGGTTTGTACAATTCTTTCTACAATAACAGAGCACCTCATGAAGTGAAAGCCTCTCAATAAGCACAGCCCCCAACAACCGACATTCAACTTTGACTGACACAAGCCAATTATCCCTTCTGTTTACTGACACAAGCCAAGTTCCCATTATGATTGGTATTCCACTCACAAGTCTGTCGCTTACGGGGCAACAAGGAGTAAATTCCAACACAAGACATGATGCCCTATCACTCCCATAAACAAGCCTCTCACTCCATGAGCCTCATGCCTCAACATGGTTGCAGTACTCCTTATTTCATTTACACAAAAAAAATGTGTAGAAGACAATAGAGAAAAGGCATAAATATTAACTGTTCAATATAATAAGAAATGAATAGAAGAAACCTTTGTTGATGTCCTTGCCATTCTAGTTTCAAGGGCATATTCAGCATAGTTGGAATATCCAAGTAAACGAGCTATTTTATTTCGCGTTTGAACCTGAAAGAAAAGGAGAAGTGATAAATTGTCACCCGACATTTATATCTAACTCAATCAACAATAACAGATATAGAAACAGATAACTAAGTATTCAATACAAAGAAAACAAGGGCCCAATTACTGAAGTAGTACTACTAATGCAAAATGAGTTAAGTGCAAGGAATTGCTGGAGGACACTGGACTTCGCATGTATTAGCCATCAATACACATTAACAGTCCTAGCTGTCACACCACTTCCCAATCTATTTAATGAATTCATGCAAAGAAAAGGTGCTGTGCCTTTCTCCCTTTGTATAGCAGGGGAGCAGTAAATGTTTATCTTCCTGTTACTAGAACTTCATTGAAAAAGCTCGAATGTCATTTAATATTTGCTTTTGTTTCCTATGCTTCCAATTATACAAGAGCAAGGTACAACCTAGTGTCCCAATACTGTATATTGGATTACTATTATCATGTAAATCTAACTTCAATCAACATATGCAAGGGTTAAGAGTCAACGTGCGTTTTTTTTCTCTTCTGGGGTTAAGTGGTCATTAGGTTAGCAATGGAAATTGAACTTTGATTTAGGTGTTCTGGCCTTCCAGGACTCAACTCTCATTTCATGAGAGTAGCTCTTCATATAATGAATCTATAGTTTCTGCCTAGTTTGCAATAAAGACAATGTAAATTTTTTACACGAATGTGGCAGAAAGTTACAAAGGAAGCTGAGTGTCAGTTTCCTTATGCCTACGTGGTTATCTATCAGATTACAGCTATAACCAGTATGAGAGAAACAATTTCTCAGTTCTCTCAAAAAGATGCAGGAATGTTGTATGGAGGAGCAACTATATTCTTGTCATTTATCAAACAAAACAGCACCAATGAGAAACTTACAAGTTTTTCTAGAATTTGCATATTCTCCTCCCCGCATTTCTTCCCACGAGCAATTGCCACCGTTCTTCTTGTAGCTCCTACCTTCACCAAAGCAGAAAATTCAAAACTATAGACTATAATAAGACTATCATCTAATATAGAAAGAATAAGTCATCTAACTAAATAATATCCCAAAATCTCATCTGAGCATGCCAACCCAAGCCCCCCAACGCATACACAGATGCATGCACATGAGCACGCATGTGCATACCCACACAAAGAAATATACATTTTGAAAAAGATTTGGTCCTCCCAGGGGCTCACAGTTACAGAGACTGCCCTACATAATTTTTTAGGCCTCTGATACAATAGCTTGTGCACAAAGTCTGTTCCCACACTCTCTTGCGTCCCATGAACAAGATCATAAAAACTTTTTGGTAGAAACCCCAAAGAAATGGTTTTTTTCGATGACAGAAAATATAGTGAATAGTGGTCAAACATTCTGAGTGGTCTAAAATGATGGTAGACCGTGGCCTAGGGTAATTTGTTTGACCTAAATCTTGTGGATTGCCACACCGCCACCATATGAACATTTTAAGAAAAAGCTGAATTAGAGTTATTGTCCAAGAAATCGACAGTCCGTGTTCGTGGGTGCTAGGATGAGTAGGCTTACCCCCAATATTTGGGTTCCAAAGGGTCCCCTAGTTATGGTTTCTAGTGGTCCACCCATAGGCAGACCAAATCTTTATATATCTATATCCACACACCCACGCGCACACATATACACCCCTACACACACAGATTCCTTAATCCATCATGATTCAAGCGATGTCTTTATCTGTCGAAGCATCGGTGGGGTTGATGTTATCCCAGGTTCAAGGATTAGTTATCTATGATATTTCATAATACAATTTGGTAGTGGGACCAGCTTTGCTCTATGGGGCGAAATGTTGGGCAGTAAAAAAACAGCGTACCCATAGAATGAGTGTAGCAGAGATGAGGATGTTGAGACGGATGAGTGGCAAGACAAGAAGGTATATAATTCGAAATGAATACATTCAGAAAATTTTAGGTGTGACACCAATAGGCGATAAGATGAGAGAGAGTAGACTTAAGAGGGCTGGCCATGTGTGGCATAGACCCAGTACAGAACATGTTCGGAAGTACGAGTTAGTTCAAATGGGTAGGCCCAAAATGACATGGTTGGAAGTAGAGAGAAAAGATATGGGGACCTATGGCCTCACTGAGTGTGTGGCCCTTAATAGAGCAGAATGGCAGACCATGATTCGTGTAGCTGACCCCAATTAGTTGGGAAAAGGCTCTGACGATGATGGTGACAATTCGGCAATGGCTTTAATGGGTTAAAAGAACGTTTTTAAGACCAGACTAGAGTTGTTGGAAGCAAGAGCATTTTAGGAATCTGAAGCTTCAAATAATGAGAGGCTAGAATCTTCCTATGCTAGCAAGCGTCGTCCTTACAATGCACACTCAAGAATTGAGACTCCCACCTTTTGGGAATTGGGCTCCCAAACAGTTGGAATTACGCAAGTAATTATCAAGGAATGAGTTTCACAAGGCAAAAGGTTCGAGGTTCTCGAGTATCCTTAACCAAGAATCCCTTAGTTTAGACTTGTTGTATTGAGTATGCTCAGCCAGGATTCCCCTAGTATAAGAATTGAAGTCCTCGATTGCCCTAAACAAGGGTTCCCCTGGTATTGGAATCCATGTAATGAGTGTCCTCACTCATGGCTCCCCGCAAGTATTTGAATCACTGTCATCAAGTGCCCCTAACTAGATGAGGCTTATTGGAGTTTCTAAATTGGATAAGGAAAGAAAATTTATTTGATTTTGTCATTAATGGATTTTTAAGAAATGAGACATTTATTTTGGATTATGGACCTTAGAAAATGATGTTAAGTAGAGTTTCTAAACACCTATCCTCATTGAACAGAGAAGTTACAATTAATAACAAAATTTAAAGAACAAATATTGCAGATGATGCTTACAAAATTCCAAGTATTCCATAATTTTTTGCAATTATTTTACCACTAGGGAATAATGAAGTTTACCTTGTTTAAAATAATGTTTAAAAAAATTCCAAGCATTTCATAATATTTTTGCAATCATTCTACCACTAAGAAATAATAAAGTTTATTGTTTACGTTGAACCCGAACTTGTTAAAAGTGTTAGTATAGTCCACTAGGCAATTCATGCTTGGATTCCAAATAACTAAGATCGATATTTCCAAAAAGCAGAAGCAAGATTCCATATTGATCAATCATGGTTTGGTGCACCCATGAACCCTACGTTTTGATGCATGGAATTCGGATTCCAAATAACTTGGTTCAAGATTCCTAAAAGGTAGAAGCGAGATTCCTAAATTTAAAGAGCCGAATTCTATGAAGATTCGTTGATCAAAATGCTAAAGTGTGATTCTGAAGCAAGATCCCCACCTGAGGTGGAAGATCCCTGTAACTACAAACCGGATTGGTCATCAAACCCATGAGGGCACCAACCCAGTCCAAACTAGACAGACTAGCCAGTTCACTTGTCAGAGTGGTCTAGAAAATATTTACAAAAAAAAAAAAAAGAATAACTGGTCCAAACTGGTCGCATCTGCCAGTTCATTTGGTCCAAACAAGTCCAACCAGCCGGTTCCTTGTTACGGTGCGAGTATAAACTGGCCGTCATCATCTATGTCAAAGAAAGACAAGTATTTTGGATCAAATCTTTCACTCTTGGAAAACTTCATGAGGTCCAAGTTCACATGGAATATTTTTCATTTGTAAATATGTTTATGCAGAGATATAAAACATGATTTACGTTTTATTAAAGAATCGTGACTAAATCAATAATTACCAAAAAAGAGCTACAATACATTGTTCAATAACAAGTATACGAAAACCACAAAAAAGAAATAGAATAAGACATATGCAAATGCTAACCAAAGTATCTAGAGATCCATACTTTACAATATTCCAAAACCGGTAATGTATGATGACTTTTAAGAGTGACCTTTAGTCTCCCATCATCTGCTTTGCTTAGGCCCTACAAACAATGAGATAAGTTCCACAACTGAATATCAACTAGATATTCTTTTCCAATGAGCTACATGAACAGGACTATCACATGCTACAATAGATCACACAGGGAATTAGTCAATGAAACAATCTCAAGTCCCAACATCATGCAGAAAGCTATGACGGGGGAAATGAAATAAAACCACAAAATAAAATGACACCATCTTTTCTTTTCTTTTTTGATAAAAGTTAACATTTGTACTGCTATAAAGAGTTGGAGTACATATTGGTTGAAATCCGAGAGTCCCCACTAGACGGGGCTCTCAGTAAAAAATATGTCAGTCACCCCAATACAAATGATATAAAAACAAACTCCTTTGCTCCAATAAGTCCTTCAGTGAGAGGCATGAGATAACATTTTAAAACTTTTACCAACTTATTGGAGAAACAATGCAACACCTTGAAAGTCACATTATAATCCAAAAAGTTTCAGTATAAAGATAAAAGAGAAAATGGACTTATTCCAAAAGTTATTTAATGTCATCAAATATGTGAACAACATTACAGACAAAGATGCCTTAACGTTACGATTAGGTAATTCAAGTCTATCAATTGAAGCATATTAACAATTTCCAATTGTATCAATTGATGAGTATCATTCGCCAAGGTATTAGTCATCCAAAACAAGACAAGAAGAACCCAGGACCCCAAGATCGGCTGAAAGATCCAACATGATGACAAGCATCCTTAAACATAATCACCATTTTTTGTACTTGTGAAGGGCATATAAGGTAACTCAGCTTCAAGAAATAATTAAAAAAAGTAAGCAGCACTCCCAAATCTTTTTTGAAAGGGTACTTCAATTTGGAAAGGAAATATAAAGTAACTCAAAAATTAAAAAATAAAAGGAAATTTATCAAACTACACCTATGATTTGAACTATTTAACATCTTACCGCTACTTCTTCATCTAATTTCAAATTACGCATCAATTTTTTGGTCAAATTTCAAATTACCCATCAAATGACACAACAAAATGGGTTTTGAAAGTTATTAAGATACACCTAGAGTGAACTGTTAAATAGTTCAAATGTTAGGTGTATATTGATAAATTTACCAAAAACAAATAGTAGAATAGTCATTTGAAAATCTAGGGAAACCTCATAACTGGTTGTTGAAAGAGGATAAGTTGCATTCCTTAGATTTGACTACTTAAATAGATTAATATAATCAATTTAGCACCCAATAAATCCCAAATATTTAAAAATATAAACTTACAGGGAACAGAGAACGCATAAATAAAATCTACGAGAGCTAAAAAGGAAATGCACAAATAGATGGTATTCCATATGGAATTGCCTAGGAATTGCGAAACGAGTGTCTACTGTAGGAGTCGGAATGCCATGCAAGTGTGCAAGGTTCCTGCAACCAAGATCATGGTTACAAATTGACGTGTTACAACCACTATAATGGTTGTCATAATGGTAAGTCCGGCAACCTGTTGCAATATATAACAGTGACAGATGAGAATTAAAAAGCATCAATTAGGCATTTACATGATGCCTGTCATTTTTTCAATTTCCTTGAATGAGAGGGAAAAATAAGTCATGGATGTTTCACTAATATTTAAAAAAATGATACCAATAAAAAATAACATAGTAATATTAAAAAAAACTAAACTAAAATATCTATAGAAATCATTCTAGTTTTTTTCTGTTATTTCCATCCTGCTATTTTCCCATTCTCAATTTTTTGTTTCTTGTTATAATGGTCAGTAACTTTAAGGGAGCAAGTGCTACAACCGTGACAACATCTACTGAACCTTGACTACATCAAAAAACTTAAAAGACTACATCAAAAAACTTAAAAGATTGATCTAAGGGGCTTGGGTCGTGGTGGCAGGACCCCACACCTTGATCGCCACGTTGTGGTTTCTAGTTCCACCACTAACACCATCCCACTAATACTTTCGAAACAGCTACTTCCTAATCTCTTTGAGAAAACGGGTAGGGGCCTATCTTCCCCACTGAATTACCCAAAAAAACAAAAACAAAACAAAAAAAAGAAAGCTTAAAAGATTGATCTAAGGGTCCAGATGACAAGTTGGCTTCTGAATTAAAAAACACACAAATCTAGAAACAATAGCCATAAAGGACAAATACCCCCAAACCTTCCATTCAATTGAAATTTCAATTTCTTGAAAAAGAAATAAGATTTATATTTATTTGAAGAAAAAAAAACACAAAGAGTGTGCTGGCATTCCACTCCCATCTATAAAGGTTTATTTTCTCTTAAACACAAGGGCCATCTTAGTAAGTAAGTCGCAAAATGAAACATCACACAAAAGAAGCTAATAGAAATGCTCTTCCAATCACTACTTCCAGTGGAGTTCCAAAAGTTGACCGAAATGAAGCTGAATGATACACTTGAGTTTCATATCATGAAAAGAATCATGTGAGAAGAATAACTAGACAATTGTCAGCATTCTTACTAAGACCGACATTGGATACATGACATTATTCATTAGATGCATGTGTATTGGAATTACAATTCATATTGGAATTTTCTTTCCAATATGAATTCAATGAAGCTGGTCTAAGACGGATGAGGACCTTAAACTTTCCCTTAACCCATCTCAAACCTGGGTCTAGGAAGTGCGTAGCATTAGGTAGGCAGCCAGCATAAAATTTTACCACATCTTATCATGAATCCTGAACCTATTAAAGAAGAATGGAGGAACAGGATTCATGTAGCCAACCCCAATTAATTAAAATATAGCTTGGATGATGATGATGATTTATTCAATGAAGCAGTCCATACTCTGCATCAATAAAGATGCATAAAACGGAACGACACTACAGAGAATAAAAACAAGGAAAACACTGACCTTAATAAACTCCAATGGCACCCCAACCAGCTCGGACTCTTTGAAAAAAAGGGAAGTGTTATCACTATTTAGATTTTCTATGTACCGTGCACTTAATTCATCTATTATTGTTCTCAGGCGCTCAAGTTCTTCCTTCTTGCCCAAACTAAGGTTCACACCATTCCGCTCGAAGTCCTTAATCTGTATAAAAGAATGATAAACAATTGCATCAAATCCTAGCCAGTTGATCCCTTCAAAGCAAGGAAAGCAACATCCAATACAACAAAAACTATGTTAACATTTCATTAAGAGTCTCACCAGTTACCAAATTTATTTTTCCTTGTCTTTTTTTTTTTTGCCTAAAAGTCAGCCTAATCTGACAAGCTGACTCAGACCTTGTCCCTGCCCAGTTCCACGGCCTTGTCTGAGTTTGAAAAAACTGGGCTGAACAACTGCCCAACATTGAGATGGGTATAAACAAGTGGCGTAAGGTAGAGAATTTCAAAGTGGAATTTGATGCAGTTTTTAGGCTTCTCAACAAACTAGGGTATACTCTAAAGGATCAAAATTTACCATGATCATAAAGGATAAAGATGCATTTGTAACAGCATTGAAAACCCAAATAAAACTTGTACTGGAGGAACAATGTCCCAATTATGGGAATGTAAGCAGCAAGGACATGCATTGCAATTACAATGGTTTCTGTAAGCTATAGGTCTCAATGAGGATATTTAAGGATGTCTTTGCGAAAATACGGCACAGGTGACGTCTTTTGCATCTCCTGCTAAGCAAGAACTCTCCCATACTATGCCAGTCAAAGGAAACAATCTACGCAAGAACTAACTGAGCTGGTACACCGTCCAAAGAATGTGAGGACACATCTACAAAATTAATTACGCAAAATGAGGTACGTTTAAGCACTGGAGCAGGAAAGGTTATGGAAGGTAATGGGTCAGCAACAGCGTCTAATTGCAGTTGCACTCCATACAATAAGAATAAAGTGGCATCGTGCATTGCATGACCGAACCAATCGAAAAGGGGGAAAAAGGAAATTACCAAATGGTGGAGTGTTGACCATCAACACAATGTCATGGATTTTGTGGGGTGAGAAAAAAAAAAAAAGATTTTGACCCCTTCCCAAATGCACCATTAGCTCACGCAGAACCAATTTCTAAACATAATTTCAACAATAAAACAGTATGTAACTTAGTTCAAACAACATAACATTATTATAAGCTCTCCACATATATGGAAAATACATAAAAGTCTTACATTTGTAGTAAAAAGACAAAAATTGCAAACAAGGAAGAGTTAGTCCCGCATTACCAATCAAGTGCCATAAAACAGCTAACACTTAGTTATATTCTTACCATGCATTGAACATATCGCTTTGCTTCAGGGCTCATCCATTCACCTTTAGCAGCTAAAGCCTTAATAACACGGTATACATCCTCTCGCTGGCTGATAACCTTGCAATGAAAAAAGGTATTTTAGATCAAAATCACTCATCTGAAAAAAAAAAAAAAAAAGAAGAAGAAAGTCGTGAGACAAACCAAATCCATCAAACATGACTATATAATTGAAGGACCACATATGCCACGGAAAAGTATACCAAACACAGTCAACCATGTCGTGTACAACCATGGCTCACATTTGTGATATAATTCACAGAGAGAAACATCCTTAAGAGACTACGATGATAAAATAATGTGAACAGACGCCTTTAACTAGTACCAACAGAAATAGAACAAAAACTTCATCAGCCCATGACCAATGCAGACCCTTAATGATGACTACTCCAAATATGAGAACTTAAATTCAGATGCCAAATGGCCTCCAAGTAATTAATTAAAAAAGAAAAAATTGCGGAAAAGTAGCCCAAGTATACATGTCAGAAAGTGATTTTTCCGCCATTCCTTTAATATTCACTGAAAAAAAAAGAGAAGTTTGCAGCCTCCATGCATGGTAATGAAGTAATAAGCAATTACATGAACATAACCATATAAAGAGAAACAGAGGTTTAAAAAATATTTTAATGAAGGAAAGTCTCCAGATTGAGCTAAAAATGAGTATAGCAGATAATATGAAGAAGAGATAACAGTCTCGACCTGCACATCAGAAGATGCACATCAATTCTTCTCTCTGCTTCAGAACTAGCTTGGCGTAAATCATCTGAAGCAGATACCATTTTCTGGAAGGTACAGGATTGCACCAGAGGAAATTGTTCTGCTTCAAGTTCAGCTAATGGCGAGATCACATTCGCATAACTTACCTGCACAGGGCGCTAACGATAAGAAAGAACTGCTCTGAAATGCCAAACAGATTACATTTGCAACTTAGGTGTCATAGTTTCAAAAGATCATGTTGTAAAAGAGAGAACTACTACTTACATGAAACTTACGTAATATTTACCATAAACTAAACAAAGCAAGCATTATTTCAAGGGACCACATAATTTAAAACAAATGTTAACACACAAAACTCCAGTAATATCATGAAAATCATGAATATAATCCAGCATCTCAGTAACTTACTACTAACAATCAAACAAACAACCAATCGTTTTCATTTGACAAATAGCACACAGCAAATAGGCATACTGCTCAATTTCTCAGTGATTCATGTATGCAGTAGTTTCCTTTTTACCATGTCGAAAATTAATGTAGCTTATAACCCAGCCATTATAAAACAAACCACAAAGTAACTATAAAAACTATGAATTAGAAAAACAATCTAGTGTGGTAAAACTATAAAGTAAATCAAATTTTGCCACAAAAGAAAGATCACAGTTTATATATACACACACACATACACTTATATATTAGAAAATCAGTTCGGTTTATGCCGGTGAGGTGAAGGTATTTTCCGACTTAGGCAATTGACTAAGAAGTTTAAAAAGAAGAGAAAAGATCTCCATATGGTCTTTATTGATTTAGAGAAAACATATGTTAAGGTGCTTGGAGAGTTAACTTGGTGGGTGTTGGGAAAAAAAATAGGCTCTAGAAGATATATTGACATGGTGTGGATATGTACAAGGGAGCGTTAACTAGTGTGGGAACAATTACTGGACAAGTGAGTTTTCAGTGACAAAATGCCTTTATCAGGGATCAACGTCGAGCCAATATCTTGCTTTGGCTATGGACGAGCTAACTAGGTATCTACAGGATGAGGCACTGTGGTGTATGTTGTTTATAGATGACATAGCCCTGATTAATGAGACTAGAGACGGCATCAATGTAAAGTTACTTTCGAGGGATGCTCCAGAATCTAAAGGTTTTAATAGCAACTAGACTAAGACAAAATATATGAAATATAAGTTTAGTAACAATAGGAGTAGAAACGAGGAAGTAATTAAGATTGAAGCTAAGAAATACCTAAGAAAATTTCTTTTCCATATCTTGGATCGATAATACATGAGAATGGAGAGATTGAGGTGGACGAAGTGGATATGTACTTCTTGAAAGAAGGACACGTGTGATCTAGCCTGAGTATATAATATTTTTTTTTTTTTTTTTTCAATTCTTTTCTTTTCTTCATGGTCTAGATCACTCACAAGAAGTCATTTTACGATATAACAACTTCAAATAAAGTAAAAGAAAATAATACAATAGGATCTCAAGAACTTGAAGTCATTCAAAATCACACTTTTCATTAACAAAGAAAAGACATATCCTATGTTTGAGAATAACAAATATAATAAATAAATATGGATGAAACAAAAGAGGGTGTCAGAGATTACCTCAACCGGGCTTCTAACACCCCACACCGAGTTACCACCTTTCGATGGCACGGGATCTAATGGTAAACCTTCAATCTCAACCGGGAAAGCAAGTTTGGACAAGCCACCCCAATGGAACATGAACCCTTTTGATCACAAACACTGTGAATCCCCTTGGCAACCTAGTTTGAGAGATGCTTCTCTTTTCTACCACAACCTCATAGTCTAAACCCCAAAGAGAGATGAGAGATCATGAGAGACACCATGAGAGAGAATCATAAGATGAGAGAGAGTGGGGCGTGCCCCCCTTTTAGGACTTTCAAGAGAGAGAGAGATATATTCTAAGTGGGGCGTGCCCCCTTTGGTGGGTTAAGGGAGAGAGAGATGAAAACTATGTGTATGAGATAAGGTGTAGAAATTTGAGTAGGGATCAATCCATTTTTATAGTGCTTGAACAAGATTAGGGTTTCTTAAGGTTTTCTTCGGCTTGCCACTCATGTGCGATTAAATATGCACCATTGACCTTGGGTGACTTGTAGGGTGAAAGATATGAGCTCTTCATTCCATAGATGGATCATCAACATCCTATGAAAGGTGCTAGACCATTATCCCCCACTTCCTAAACCATTTCCCATCAATTAATTCAAAATAAAAAATTAATATATCATAATATTATCCTTTCTTATTTTATGCATAAGCTTTCTCATACATACCAAAATATTATTCAAAATTTCCTCAAAGCTCAAGCTTACTTAAAACAACACAAACTTATCTCTCAAGCTTTAGAGCTTGATCTCTACAACATAGTAGGTTTCTCTAGGTGGAGCGTGCCACCTATTTGGGCACATACAGGGGGTCCACCCAAGTTGCAATGGTGGGCCCAAAAGACCTATTGGGCCTCCCATTCAATTATGTTTTTTTATATTTTTGGAAATGCACAAAATGATTATTTTAATATTTAAATCATTATAAAATCAATATCTTTGTTTTTATAAATCTAAATTTGATAAATAAAATATCCAGAGATTCAAAAAAATTCAAATAACAACTCTAAAAAATCATATATTATTAAAATAAACAAAATTAAAAACTTTGATGGGAAAAGGATCCATATGGTCCAGGAATAAATATCCACTAGGGCACTCCATGTCCAACCGCGAACGACGAACCACACATGCTTTCTCAAACTGACCCAACGTTGCCCATGACCCACAGTCCATGCTAGGGGTCATTAGTAGGTCACCAAAGTCTAGCCAATAAGCAAGGGGTCATTAGTAGGTCACCCAAGTCTAGCCAATGAGCAAGGGGTCACAGTCCTAATATATGGATTTCAGGTCCCCCTGGAGACGAAACCCAAGGTCATCCTGACCTGATACAATCCATAGCTCGATGGTGCACAGGGGGTATCTCTCGCACATGCATACGCTTCACCCTGAAAAGTGGTACGCTTTCTCGAAAACAGCTATCGATATACATGTCGTGTGATGGTACAAATGAAGAGGCTTTGGCCACATTTTGAAGCCCTCCATCACACACAAGGGCTACACAGTCCCTCGACTCACTCATACAGGCATACCCCGACCTCATCAAGGGATAATCCATATAACCCTCATCGGTACAATTCTCAAAGCCCAGGTAATATGGGTTTTCTCCAACCAGACTGACCTAACACGTCAAGCACAGTCTACTATCAGCAAATACTGTTTGCTTGGTATGATCCACAAGGGACCACACTCCCACTGAGTTCATGTTCCACTATATATATTTCATTTTACAAGCACTCATAAGGCCTTTAATAGCCACACTCACCCAACACTTCTAGAGTCCTATGGGATCGTCGTATACCAATAAAACTGAAGGAAAAGTTCTATAGAATAAGACCAGTCATACATTTTGGGACAGAATGTTGTGCGGTCAAGAAACAACATATCCATGTAATGACTGTGGTTAAGATAAAGATGCTGAGATAGATGAGTAGCAAGACAAGAAAGGATAGAACTCGAAATTAATACATCTGAAGGAACCTAAGGGTAGCACCAATAGGCAATAAAATAAGGGAAAGTAGACTCAAGTGGTCTGACTAATGTACAACGCCAACCTAGAACAGTTCTGCTTCGGAGGGATAATTTGGTTCAAGTGGAAAGCTCTAAAAGGATAAAAAGAAGGCCCAAAAAGACAGGGATAGAAATAATGAGAAGAAATATAGTGACTTATGGTCTGACTAGGAATGGGCTTAAGGCTAGGTAGTCAGGGTGGTGGGTCACCACAACATGTCATCTTGAGTTTCATTCCTACACAGGTGGGGGGTCGCCACAACATGTCATCTTGAGTTTTATTTCTACACATGTGGGGACCCCATCCCCACTAACCTACCCAAAAAAGAAAAAAAGAAAAAACTTATGGTCTAACTGAGGGCACAGCTCTTGATAGAGGGGAATGGCATAACATGATTCACGTAGCCCACCCCAACTAGTTGGGATAAGGCTCAAATGACGATGTAGATAAATATACATATATATATATATATATATATATATATATATATACACACACACACACACACACACATAAACTTGATTTACCAGAATCATGGAGTGTATTATAAGAAAATTATGCGCTTTTACTCAGGAAACAAACACCAAACCACAACTAAGCTACTGCAAAAATGAAATATACCATGGACAGTTAACTGTCACATCCTTCGTAACATTCAATATAAGAACGAGGTGAAGGGTTTCCCACACAGCAGAAACATTCCGCTCCAAAAGAATTGAATCCCATTAAGCACCACTTTTGCCTTTGTCAAAACCAGCTGCCCATGAGATCCACAGAATACCTTTGCAAGTCAAGTTTCCACTCCCCATTGGGGCAAGAACCTGAGGTTCCAGGCCTCAAACTAGAGAAGTCTCTGACCATCTCCAATTATACCTCTAAGACAACATTCATGAATACCATTGCATTAAAGAGCAAGCTCTTTTTCATTCCCCAAAATTGACTTTCACCTACCAACGATGAGATTCCGACTACAACAATTAAAATCCTAAAGATCCCATTCCGCATGACCCTATAGTTATGCCTCCAATTACCACTCTAATTAACATGACCCATGTCGGCTTGAAAGAGACCCTAAGAAGTCTCAAGACAGCAAAAGCATATCACCTATCAATCTATATGGCCCGTATCCCGTAGTTTAAGCTTTAGACTATATAGTCAAAAAAAAAAAAAAAGGTGACTTTCACCTACCGACAATGAGATTGTGACTACCACAACTAAAACTCGAAGGATCCCATTTCGCATGATACCACTCTAATTAAAATGACCATGTCAGCCTGAAAGAGCCCCTAAGCAGTCTCACAACAACAAAAGAATATCACCTATCAGTCTACATGGCCTGCATCCTGTAGTCTAAGCTTTAAACTACATAGTTAAAAAAAAAGGAAAAACACATCAATATACCCAAATCTCTTAAGCCCCTGCCAAGCTCTTCCTAAGGACCTTCGTTGAGTGCAAAAGCCCATCATGCACCGATGAGGCACCACATCCTCATAAAATAAGAGGTAGACTCAATTTTTATAAAAGCAAATCAATTATCTTTTAGAAGCAAATAAATTTTGACTAGGGAATACATAATTTGGGATATTCAAAAGAAGACAACCAAAGCACTCACAACACTTTAAGATATAGCACTTAATAGATTTTGGCAAGTACTTTGTCAAGAGGCACCGAAGCCACTGAGTCATGAACAAGTTTTGACTTGGCAATTATGCGATCAGCTAACTTGAGAATTTCAGAAGCAGAAAGGTTGACTTGAAGAATAAACCCGTGGAGACCTGCAATACCATAATGAGGCACAAAAGACGCATGTAAGCACATAAATGTGAAATTGTAAATCATATGACTTCATTGGTTTCAATGATGAAGAGCATCTATCTACAAAAATCCCAAAGTCATTCGTAGATATCTAAAATAGAAAGCATCTATCCTCCAAACAAGGGGCCGCATGAGAAGTGACCAGATTTTGGATGAAGCTAAAATTCCAGTGCATCAAACGGCGGTCCACCTCGGCACCCAGCCAGCGCTTCGTTGGAAGGGGGGGGGGGGCAAGGGCATAGGTGCCTCCCCTAGAACAAGGTGGGCACCTTGCACATTAGCTAAGGTGGCCCCCACCTCGCCAACCCATGGACCTAGGTTAGAAATTGCCCCTGGGCAATGGGGAAACATGCCTTTCCCACCTTCACCCCCAAGGGGGGCTGGCGTGGGAATTTCATACCTCCCTCAAAAGCTTTCTTACAGGAATTTTTGAGGAGAAAAAAAAAATTAGATTTTCGGAACTGTTTTGTGATTGAAAAATCCAAGAAATTTGAGAGATCTCCTCAAATCCAGTTTTTTTGGATAGGATTGTTTTCAACTGTCAAGAGAGATTACAAGAGGAACTTCGAGTGATTTAAAGCTCGATTTTTACCCAAAACACTGACGATGGAAGACCCGGCAGCAAAGGTTAGTCAAATTGTTCTATATTTGAAATCTGTCATTCTTCCAATGTCTTATTCAGGTCCTCGTAGGATTGGAGATCCAGAGAGGAAATATGGTTTTTCTCAAAAAAAAATGGTTGAAATAATGTACATTGCAATTATTATGATCAAGATACAAATTAGCTTTTTTTTTTTTTTTGGTGGGGGGTTGTGAAATAATAGATTCAAAAACACCTTAAAGGTAATAGGGAGCATCTTGCCCAAATTAAGAATGTTCTGCAAATATTAGAAAGGATATGCCAGAAAAAAGAACAAGGCAGCAAGGGAACCAAGCATCGCAAAGCGGAATAGGGCTGTAGTGACAGTCACAACCTTACCCTTAGCATTATGACGAAGTTCAGGAGAAGAGGGACACATTGCCAAGGGTCACAACTCACAAGATTTTCCATCTCCTTCCAAACTCAACGTAGCATAATGGATAAGAGAAAGCAATTGAAGTCTATGCTCCCCTCAAAGGATTGATCTAGAAGCAAGTTGTCCAATAACACTTAAGGGAAAAGGATATATGTCTAAACGATAATTTTTGTAAAAGTCTTTTTGGAATGGGAGCAATGTATGCATACAAGGTATTCTTAACCTTGATCCAAGTTTTGCACATAGGAGGTAGTAAGGTGAAGCCCACTTGTGGGCCTTATATACGACGTAATAGAAAGAGCAAGGCATTGGGAAATGATGAGAGCATGTACAGCCCAGTATGGGCGATGGTAGAGGAAAAGCGGTATAAGAAACTTTATTGGCCTTGCATGCAACTGGCTATCATTTGAACCTAAAATTCTCTCATGCAGAATTGGATGATGAGATGAATGGTAAATTATGGATAGTTCAACAAATGTCATGAGTCTCATTCCAGATAAGGATATCGAGGATAAGATATACAATGAAGAGTTGATCTTATACAAGTGTGCATTATGATCATTTGGGACAGCAATAAGACAAAGGATTAAATCCTTCTTTCAACTTGCATAGTTTCTTATGTTGTATAGTTTATGCTCCAATTTTATTAGTTACAACTTGCAAACTTATAAATTATAATTTTAAATTAAACAACGTAATTGCAAGCCAATGGTGGAGCCAAAATGAGAGTAGGGCCCCAACTAGCAAAAGATGGCCATCCACGTATTAAACTTGACATGCAGCTCATCTAGTTGTGAGCGCATTTGGAGTACATTTGAGATGGTAAGAGTCAATAATTGCAAAGATTATAATAATTCATATTATGAAGAATCACTAAATTTTAATTTACATTATACAATACTCAATGATTCCCAAAAAGGAAAAAAAGAAAATAACATAACAAATACATACATAAATAATCAATAAATTATAATTATAACTTATAAATGGAAAATTCATAAACTATGATTATAACTTCTAAATTATAGCTTTACAAGTTCATGCAACACATGATTTAATTATGAGTTTACCTAATTATATAACTCTATCCCACGATTACTCTAGTTCTAGTCTAGCTCATGCATTTTCTCACAAGAGTATACAAAGAAAAGGAAATAGGCTTGAGCAAAAGAACCTTAGTAATTTATCCATGACAAGAGGGATCCCATTGTTATGAAAAACTTATATGATGCCAGTATGTGGTTGGTTGATCCTAGAATAGAATTGTAGAAGAAGTCTTCAGTTTTGACCTAGGAAACGGTTGAGAGGGTTTCGAGACGACCTTCTGACCCTAGAAGGACCACTAGGTCGACTACTATGCCTGGTACACAGACAAGGAGGAGGAGGGGAAGGAAAATGAGGCTAATTCAGAAGACGCTACAGAGGGCCATTATATTATATTAAGGAGGGTGATGACTCTAATGATAATATCTTGGAATCAAATGGAGGTGTTGAGGTTAATGCCAATTACAAAGAAGATAAAGACTAAACATGACAATGCACTTAATGTCATTTTGTTTATTATTTCATTTATATCATTTTCTCTATATTATGGAATGTTGAGATGTTCTTAACTGCTGCTGTAGTTAAGTATTTCGAGTATGTGGTCTTGGACGTGGAGCCATGAACCACAATATTCAGCCATATGCCACTGAGTTATGGAACTTGGCCGTGCTATTTTCTTTTACTCCTTTTGGTTATTAATTTGTTGCATCTCATATTTACTGATTTAAACTTGTGAGATGCGATTCAACATTAACTTAGTTTCAAGTTTCAGAATCTTTTTTTTTTTCAAATTTGCAATGTTCAAGATTCATTTTAATCTTTTGATTCTACATTAAATGTCTGTATATGAGTGTGTTTTTAGCACAGTTTCATTGTTCATTCCTTCGTCGACAACACGCACGCACTCACGCGCACATGCACATGCGCGTGCGCACACAAACGTGTGTCTGTATCTTTATCAGGCACCTTGAAACCAAGGCACCTGCCCCCCAGCAGCTGCCTAGCGCATTCCTAAACATTGCCAAACTTTAACTTTCAGTTTCTAGATTTACAAAATAGTAGTAGATATAGTTTCTGAGTACACTATATAGTGTAGCATTAATGGTGTCAGTTTTTAGTCCAAGGCAGTGTTTCAAAACATGGCTTGGGCAGCAAAGTTGGCACCTGCCCAAGCTGAGTGATGGATGAATAAGCTCACACTCGCCCGAGCCATGTCCGAGCCATTAAAAAGATGAAATATAAGACAGAGAACACAAAAAAATGGAAAATAGACTAATTAATTAAATATGAAAGTACATACACATGGATTTGCATGTGGAATTACTTATTAATTAAATAATAATAAAATAGACTAAAAATTACATACACTCATGTCTAGTCTTAGACATGTATCCAAAATGCTGAGTTGGACACGTGTCCGTAAGTTTTGGGCACGCGTCTTATCAAGACAAGTTGTGTCATGTTTCTAAATCAAGAATTTCAAGGCACATCTGGGTACACGGCGCAAAAGTATCCAATGGAATGTCTGATGTGTCAACATGCACATCTGTGTCAAAGTCAAGCCTATGACATCATTCCCGACATGCATATCATTGTTATGCGGGAAAGGTTAGAAAGCTAGAAATGATATCCAACTATGGTTTTGGACTAAAAAATTATGTGCAGACTGCTGAGCAGACATTAGAGTCATTTCAATAAATTTGCAAAACAATTAGACATGAGCAGTGGAACATTTTTTTTTTTATCGCGTGCAAAGTGAAATGGCTGCCCCCTCTGAGAAGAGATCATTGTAAAACAGTAGCATTGATGAGGGTCCATTGGGGAGTTTCTAGGTTATGTATTTTATCCAGCTTTATCCATTGATTCGCACCAGAGCATGATATTCAAGGGTTGGAATAATCAAGGAGGTTCGTCCCATTTGATCCATGCTCTATTTGAAATCCATTTGCAACCCTATTAACTAAGATTTTTCTTCGGATTCAATACTCAGGCAATTGGTAGAAAAATACATTCAGCATTTTCATCGCCAGACAACAAAAAAGGATTCACCTTCATCAAATGTATGAAGCTATAATGTGTTTGGACCCCTAATTTCGCATGTCACGTCTCAGGATGGTGTCCACAACTCAAACAATAGATGATCAAAATAATCTATCAACAAAAACTGTTGATCTCACACGACCATGCAATCTTCCTAAAAATCAGGCCATTAATCTGCAAATATATCCAACATTTTCAAAGACAAATATGACATATCATTCGGTTGCTTTGAATTATGCAGTAAAAATGAGTTTGCGGCCCTGATTTCTGCTCCTTCAACAGTAAATGTACTCAACAAGCGAAGCAATATCATCAAATAAAATGAAAGGTACCTCTACAGATTATACAGAGCCACTGGTGAACAAAGCAAACAAATTTGAGAGCAATTCCTGACATATATGCATCCAAGTGTCAAGCAAAACTTACGTTTCCTCTTGTGACCCTTTAGGGCAACCAAGAAACCAAGAGCCACTGCCAAAATGGTAGAGGCTCCAGTAATGGCAATTATCTTATTCCTCTCTGCCTTTTTTGCCATGGTCACGAGCTTAGCTCGAGCTGAAAACTAGGGCAAAAGAAAAGTGGGCTTTCAAGTGAAGTCAGCTGGGCGTATTTATGGTGAGGAGTTACAGACACAACAAAAACGAGCGGGAAAAATAAAGCGACGATACCGGTTTCTATGCGGCCAAGCCCGCAAATGCGGGCCTGTTGATAAAACTATGTTTGAGATAGATTTTAAGACTTGAGTTTTAAGGACATGTAATCTAAAGATCATAAATATGGCAAAATAAATAAATTTTGAAAAATTAAAAATAATAATTTTAGTAAAAAAACATTTTGATCATTAGTGTCTATTGTTCTTAGATTGGATTATTTACACTTTCTGAACTGCGTGTGTACGCTCATGTCGGTAAAAATCATGTTTTAGGTGCTCCGGTTGGATTTAGCGGATGGTCTTGTGCATCACCCTAAATCCCACCATTTTTTATTTTTTTTTATTTTTTTGAAACCAATCTTTCACCAATTCAACTGGCGGGATCACTGATCCAATTGATTCACACTGATTTTTTAGTTTTAAAATACTCAAAAGTATAAAATCTATTTTGGATAGCCAGGTCAAAGCAATTGGGAGGTGACAATCTATTTTGTTTTCTGAAAATACTTATTTGATGATATAAAGTGGATCCCAAAATTTCAAATTTGTGAAAGTCTTGTACTCGAGGGAATAAATATACAGCGTGCTCCCGTAGCCACAATAACATGTCATGTGTCCTTTCAAGGGAAAGCCCATCAAAATTTACTAGAGGTAATAAATAATGTTATACGATAACGACTTTAACCACCTAACACGCACAAAAAGTGGTGGCAAGTCAAAATTGGAAGATAATCCACCAAATGAAGCAGTTGAGGGAAATATTTGGTCTGATCTTCAGTGCCTTAATGGTGTTTCTTCCAACCAAATGCATATTGGCTCCACAAAGAATATCGTGAAAATAAAATCTCAAAAAAAAAAACAACAAAGTTTTTATGAACTAGAGGAGTATAAGTCGTCCAGGTGGTGAGATTTGGCCCATAAAAAAAAATTGTATCATTTTCTAAGAAAAAACAAAAAAGGGTAGGTGTTTGCAGTATGATGAGATAGTCTGCAAATTTTGGAGTTTAACAAATCCCTTTAAGGCTTCAATCGGGTGATAATTTTATCTTTTGGTTTTTTGGGTAATTCAGTGGGACAGACATACCCTCACTCATTTTTTCAAATAATTTGAAAGTTAGATTTTTGAAGGTGTTGATGTTAGTAAGAATGAAAAACACATCATGGGAACTAAGGCGTAGAGGTGCTACCACCATGACCCAATAATATTTTTTTCTTTCCTAAAACAGGGCAACCATCCATTGCATTCTCCTGAGAAAACTATTTTCTCATTTTTCAAGAACTATTGCAAATATGAGCATGCCATAACTCAAAAAAAACATAAATTTGAACCTAAAAAAAGAGGTTAAACCACTGGCAAATAGCAAATTCATTGGAAATTCACTAGTCAATATGGAAAACTTTTGTACCCTTCTCGATATTTTAATTTTCAACCTGGATCATCATCAATGGCCTTAAATTTATGCATTGGCCTTTTCATTTACACTCCTAGCAAATCCACATTATGCATCTGTGAAAATTAGGTGAGACTCATAGACCTGTCAGTTTTTAGTTGGTCAAGTAAACAAAGTAGTAGTTGGATACATGGTGTGTACTTGCTATTTGTGAGATGCAGACTACTAATGTTATTTAAATAGGTGGTCCACTTTCATCTTAACAAGTGTTAAGAGGCAACTAACTGAATTAGCTTCAAATAAAGCAGTCAATGAAGTTTCATATTTACCTTGGAAATTATATCAACAACTGAATTGGATATAAGAACTCTTTTTCCCTTTAAGAGTTCACTTGAGATCTGGTGAAGATGAATTATTCAGCATTTTATCTTTTTGCAACTATTCTAACTCATAATCATATATTTTTTGATCTTTTTGCAACTATTCTAACTCATAATCATATATTTCTTGATGAATATTTTAAAATTAAACTAAAAATTATATCTGAAATGTTAAATAGTTCACCTCTCATAGACATCATGATGAAATTCCCAATGTATAAAAGAAGAAAAAATTGCAAAAATTATCTAAAACGCTTAGTGGAGAACTAAAGCTTCAATACACCACACACCTCGGAACAAATTCGAGGTGCTTGAAAGGAAAAAAGAGCAAGATTTTGCCAGTTACTACATTGATTAACATTGGAAACAAAATTGTGCCAATTACGACGTTGATTAACATTATATTGTTAGTATTCAGTATGTTGCCGTACTATTTGCATAATTACTAAATATTAATTGAGTCCTTATTATGATTGAGCCAACATTAAATTATGCTAACCATGAAATATAATGCTTTTCTTTTAATCTATCAGGTTCCAGAGGTGCATGCTGCACAAAAATCACAAGATTCTAGTTCAACGCCCAGGGTATCGACGTGACCTACGTCCAGGTTTTTCTACAATGGTTGAAAATCTGCTTTATTTATAATTATGAAATTTAATGCACTACAAAATGGTCTTGATCATGCAGATATATAAACACTTTAAAATATTTAATGTTTTTCACCATGCTCTATTTGTAAGGCTTGAAATGTGGGTATCTTAATAAATCCATTTTTGAGATGGATTTTGAGACTTAATTCTTAGAGGCAAGTAATCTCTGATATGGAGATCATGAATATGAAAAAAAAAAAAATTGAAACTATAAATAATAATTCTAGTAAGAAAGCACTTGGACTGTTAGTTTCTATTATTTCTAGATGAAACACCTAGTTACATCCATCTTTAAGATGGATGCTTTACACTTTCTTGATCGCCTGTGTAGAAATGAAGTCCAGCCCGCATTAAACAGTTTTTTTTTTTATTATCCATCCATACACCTCGAAAGTCGATATGATCAATTGAAAGGTTTTCTAGCATAGGAACAACCTTTTATAATGATTTTTTAAGGTGTGCCTTAAGTTTATAATATATGGTTGACATCTTCTATACTTACTACTCTCCCAAATATACAGGTTCATATTAGAGAAATTTACACATATATCCCCATTTTTTTGTTATACCAAAAATACCTCCTAGCTTTATTTTTTATTTATGTATCCCTTTTCTCCCCCCTCTCTCACTCTCCCCCAACCCTCAAAAAAAAAAAAAAAAAAACCTAATTCAACACTTTCAATATTCTAAGTCACCATTTTCGCCATAATCTTTTTATTCATTTATTTTTCAGAATTGCATCACTTCATACTTTTAATATCGATTTTGGACCTTAAAGATCCAAATTGGTGGCACTTGGAATAAAAACAAAAGCTTAATATTTTATTTTATTTTTGGGTGTTGTGACGTTTTGTTCTATTGACAAGTCATTGCTTTCTAGTTAAAATATATATTTCACAAAATCACCATGATATTTTGAAAAGCAAGTGTCCTATGACTTTTAATAGTGACAATTATAAACATAGATTCGTTCAATGATCAATCAACTCGTTATGAATGATTATCGTTACCGTCGTAGCCTTTTACCAACTATTTGAAGTCGGCTATATAAATATTGATATGTCACTCTGCTCTATCAAGGGTCATACCTTCAGTGAGGATGGTAAAAAATCACATATTTAATAAATGCATCATTCAAACCCCATTGTAAATTTTATATTTTGATTTGTTGTTTAAGTTATACTATCGATGCACATTTATCACAAATATTATTTTGGTTATTTTATTTTTTTTATCGTACAATTTGCATTTATTAGGTTTTGTCATAATAAAAAATGGGCACACCTTTCCTATGAAAATAGTATATAAAAGACAAATAAAATAAATATTGTGGCAGGCCTTCTATGTCACATGATCAAGATTGGAAAGTAGGGTTGTAGAGAGCAAACTAAAGTTGACATCCAGTTTATCGTGCCATCTCTCTCTCTTTATATATATATATATATATATATATATATATATATATATATATATATATATATATATATATATATATATATATATATATATATATATATAAAGGCAAAGATCCAATGCAACGGTTGTAGTATAGTATATTGCAACGGCACTTCTAAAAAACTATGTTTGTGGTATTTGTATGACCTCAAAATTTGCACACACACTCTCTTCATCTCAATAATCAATCACCAAAAAAAAAAAGCTCAATTTGAACCGTATATATGTTCAAAATGAGTCCCCTCCAAAAATGAATCTAGACAATTCATTTTGTAAATTTCAATATCTTAGCCTTTATAAACTCAAAATCATTTTTTTATTTTTTAACATTGTTCATCTAATGATAATAAAGCCATCCAAACAAAATGGAAATGAAAAAGTCCTTTTTAGGTCTAGATCTAAGCATCTCACCAAAATGAACAGCCTATGTTAATTTTTGCTAAAAAATACTTTTTAAGTTGTGTTTTCAATTTTTTTATTTTTTTTGTGATTGTTCATTAGAATGAGAATAATATATATTTCAAAATTTGAATCAAACAAATGGGCGTAAGTTGTTTTTTTAAGGTTGTTGCATCATATTACTAGACAACGATCGGATGAAATCATTGCCATATATATATATATATGGAAAAAGCTTAGGTGAGCCCACTAGCTCATGGAATAGTATAAGCCTAACGGTCCAAATTGAATCTGAGCCGATCTGACGAACACAGATGTCTAATAGTGTTTGAATTTTAATTATTTTTTTACAAATTCAAATCACTTGAAATTTTAGGTGTGTGTTATTCTCATCATGCCGCATCTAATCTTGACGGGTATATATATATATATATATGAGAGAGAGAGAGAGAGAGAGAGTACAATGAGACCATTTACTTTTAATATAAGGAGGTCACAATCATAATTCATTGTTAGATTTAAAATTGATTGGTTGAAGATGTGTCATTGTTTAGGTACAAAGTCCAAAATAAATTTTTCTTTGATTATTGTGACACACCGTTGTCTTTTGGAGTTCACATGTATGTGTGTATGTGATTTTGAATCGAACAATACATGACCAATCTAGACAAATCTATCGATCTAACATGACTTGACTAGACCAATTGGATTTTGTGTCCATTGGACTTGGAGCACATCGGGTTTAGGTCTAACCAGTAGGGATGGCAATGGACCCGTACCCGACCTATATCCGTTGGATATATCGACATGGGTCTAGGTATGGGTCCAAGTTTTGGACCCACGAGTAGAGTCCGGGTCCAATAAAGGATACCCGGATAGTCCCGGGTCTTGGTACGGGTCTTGCTATACCCGACCCAACAGGTACCCAGACCTAATTTTTTAATTTCCCAAAGGCCAAAGCCCCAACTTTAACATCATTTCAATACTTTTCGTCTTCCCCTAGTTTCCCAAACAGCCAAACCCCATCGGATCCTCCGTCTCTGTAATTCTCCCTCTCTCAGTTTCTTGGAGACATAGCTCTCTTTGTGGATCTGGAATGTCTGTTTGTCTATCTGTCTCTCTCTCTCTAATCGTCTACCCCTCCAAAATTAGCTCTCTGTTGTTCACCATTGTCGGCTACAAAAAAGGAAGTTAATAGTGAGGGTGGCAATGGACTCGACTAGACCGGGGACTCGACAAAATAGACCCGGGACCCGATGGTTATGGGTATGGGTCTAACTTTTAGACCCGACGGGTTGGGTCTGGGTCCAAACATAGACCTGAATACATTCGGGTATGAGTCTGGGTCCGGATCCAGCTAGGCCGAATCCGACCCATTGCCACCCCTACTAACCAGGACTTTGCCTGGACCCGACCCCCTGGCCTGCCGTTTCCAACGCTATCTAACATGCAATATTGTTGTTTGTTAATCAAACTTCCGGACTGTTTTAGTTGTTACAGGTCTTTCATTGATCTTGACCAGTGATCTCAGTTTTCAAAAGGATTTGTAAGGTGTTGGGTAGCCATCGTTACTTAGTGGACCTTGGTGCCTAAGATTTGCATTTTAAGCCCAATCCGACCAGTCACCCTCAACGGAGGGATTTATGAACATTTGTGTCTTTAGGCAAATTTGGTGGGTACATTGGTAATAAGGTATTTTGATGTTGAAATCCAAATAACTGGAAAGCACTTAGAGGTAAGACATTTACCAAATGCTTTTGGAATTCTTCCCCCCCCCCCCCCCCTTCCCCTTCCCCTTCCCCTTCCCCTTCCCCTTCCCCCGCTCTCTTTTTTAATATTAAACTGGGATTCTAAAGGAATGCAACTCTTCACAACTTATCACCTCAGCCTTGAGCTTGTTTATCAAATACTTTTGAGACTAAAACATTACCATCGTTAAAGCTTTTTTCTAATTAATTGGGGTCGGCTATACGAATCTTGATCCGTTATTCTACTATATTAAAAGTCATATCCTCAACGAGGTCATAAATTTTCATATATTTTCTCACTACTTTTAACTGTCTTTTTGTCCCCGTTACCTTTTTACAGCCTTCTACTATTGGACCTGTACCACACATGGCCAGCCATCTAAGTATGCTCTTTCTCGTCTTATCGTCTATCCCTGTGGGACCAAAACATCATTTCTTTATATGAAAGCAAAAAAATTGGAAGCTAAAATGGGTCTATGTTCAACTTAGTCCAAGGTTCAACATTTACATTGAGAATGGCAAGTGCTCGCTTTGCAAATAAATATCCACCATCCATATTAAATTATAGGAAAGGTTTCTATACTTCCCCTACATCATAGAAGATGTATACTTCCCCTACCATCCAACCGTCCAATTTTGATCAAGAGAGCCACTCGCCGTTTGATCTTAAATCCGACGTCTCAAAGTATTTTGTTTTTAGTTTTTTTTTTTTATGTAAATTGTATGACATGAAATTTGGTATGTGCCATATTCTCATTGGGGCGCACGTGTAAGAAATATTAAAAATAAAATTTCGATAAAATATAATGACCAAAATATCTTTTGAAACTTTCAAGGGTATTTTGATCATTTTATTTTATTGAAATATTTTTTTAGTATTTTTCGCTAGTGCGAGTTTCATATAGGATTGGACGTCCAAATTTGGTGTCAAAATAGTTCATAGAAAACAAATAAAAATAAAATAGTGTAGAGACGTGACATTGTGATTGGAGCAATCTTAGCCCTCCATTCAGAATGGATGGTTGGATAAAGGGAAGTATATAAATTTTATGCTGTAGGGGAAGCATAAAAAGCTTGCCCTTAAATTATTTATTGTCTAGTTTAATTACAAATTACCACACTGCTTTTGAAGGATATAGTTTGGTGCTTGAGCTAGCATACCTCTTCAAAGTCACGTGCGTTCCAAAAAAAACTATCTCGATATTGAATAGAGGCCGTCCCATATTTGGAATGTGAAATCCAAATATTGAAAAACTAAAAAATTAAATATATATATATATATATATATATATATATGTTTTAAATAACTATCGAATGAGAATGTGAAATCCAAAGATTGAAAAACACATAAATTTAAATATTGTTTTTTTTTTTAAAATAACTATCGAATGATTATCCGATTGTTCCCAAATTTGTTTTAAAATTATCCCAAATGGATTTTCTAACTGAAGGAGCATATGTACACTCTGCTTGGGAACACAGTATATGCACTCATCATAAAATTAAAAAGGATATAATTTAAATACTGCAAGTTACGTATTTTAAATTTTAATTTTAGATTGTTAATTTCATATCTATGCATATCAATTAAATGCATTTGCAAAACTTTGAAAAACAAACATTAAAATGCTTTTGTAGCAATTTAAAATGTCTTTCACATCGTGCTGGTTCGAATGGGGTTTTATAAATAGCAAAAGGAGTGTGCACAAGTCCCCACTTATCCTTTCTACAAAAGGAAGGTGCAGAAATGCCACTTCCCAAAAAATTAATCAAAATATCCACAAGAGGTAAATTATTTAACAATGTACCTTTTTATAACCATCCTAATTCAAGATTATATATTATTTTATGAGTGAAATTTGCATAGAGCCAAGGTTCTAAACAATCAAAGTAAAAGTAATATACACCTTCAAATAGAAATGTGGCTTCAATATTGAAAATCTTTGTGATAGCCTTAAAATATATTTTTATATTTAATTATAAAATTTAAAGCTTAAAAAATATTGCAGGTCAAACAAATATATGAAAACTTGAAAATAGACGGTCAAAAAATACATTATAAGATGCACTATTTCTAAAGCTTGAAATCTATTTTTTTATCATATCCAAGTATCTTGAGATCAAGATGATCAATTGGAGGATATTTGAGCATCAAAATAATACTTTCCAATGAAAATTTTGAGGTGCGCCCTAATTTAATTGCTTAGAGCCTCACACTTTCTAAACGTTTTCCATTCAATAAAGATACGGATAAAATATTAAATATTATTTTCTTGCAAGTGCTTTAATTAATTTTCCATTTATTATTGCTCAATTCTTATTACTTCAACCTCAATGAGCTCAACTAATTTCACACGTTTACTAACAAAAAGTCATATTTCATAAAAACATCTATAATTCGGTTAATTTAAAGGGAAAAAACAGTCCTACCTACTTTCAGTTATTCGAGCTTTTGGGAATCGGCCGTCCGGCCGGCCGGCCGGCCGGCGAGCCGTCATTTGGATCTCACTCTCTCTCTCTCTCTCTAAAACCCGAGCTTAAAATTCAAAAAGACGTGACGACGTGGGCGCTCTCATCATAACCCATTTTTTCTAGAGAGAGAGAGATACAAACCCGACCGACGGCGTTTGTGCGCTTGCATTTGGTTAGAGAGAGAGAAAGATTGAAAGAGAGAGATGGTTGCATTTGTGCGCCCTCGTCATTTGATTTGCACTCCTGAAAGATGAGTAATGGCCGAGGCAGGAGAGAGACAGAGAGTCGAGATTGTATAGCTTTTAGAGAGAGAATGAGAGAGAGTCGAGACTGAATAGCTTTTAGAGAGAGAGAGAGGCTGAGCTCGATCTGCAAATTGGGGTGTTCCTATTCTTCTTGCTCCAGCCATGTGGTGAGAGGCCGCTATGAGAGGATTTTAGAGAGAGAAAGTGTGATCTGCGAATTGGGTCATCTCTTTTCGTTCAATTGGAGTCTTTGAAGGGGGAGGCATGGAGAGAGAGAAGGAGAGAGAGGGGGAACTTGAAACTGCAATGTACACCAACTGCTTGCTCTTGGGGTTGGACCCTTCCATCTTACCAGAGAAGAAGGTTGGCCTTTTCAAGCACTCAAATCCTCGAATGGGAGAGATCCTCCTCCATTTCATCCTCTCAGCTCTTCGGGGGCCCTCCCAGTCTGCAAAGGTCTGTCAATTTTCTCTCTCTACCCATTTTGCAAATGTCAATCAATTCAGTCTTTCACTCTCTATCTCTCTCCCCCCCCCCCCACCCCACCAATTTGCCTAAGTTTACTAATTTTCATCTCTCAACCCAATTCACAAATGCCATTCAATTTTAGTAAATTCTCTCCCTTTACATCTCTCTCTCTATCCATTTGCAAAATGTCAATCAATTTTACTGCCCCCATATCCCTCTCTTTTCACTCTTAATTCGCATGTTGGGTTTTATCTGTCTATGCTTTTATTCAGTTTTTGAATGATAATTATTGCAGAGAAGTTATTTTGTTATTTATTTTTTTTAAATTTTCACCAGGATTTCGATAAGGTCTGGCCAATTTTCGATTCTGGGCAGTCTCGGGACTTTAGAAAGGTGACTGTTCATCTCTCATTTATATTTCCTGTTTGTTGTAATTTGTTATCTAGTTTTTTTTTTCTATTGTTCACTATTTAAGGTCTAAAAATGTATCAACTCTCTCTCTCTCTCTCTCTGCTTCTAGATTGTGCAAGGGATCATACATGAGCTGGAATCTCAAGGTGCATTGCCAAGGAGTAATTCACGGGTCTCGTCTCTCGCAACTTGTTGTGGACCAAGGTATAAATGAAGCATATACGAGAGAAAGTGGGAGAGATTGTATATTCTACTCGTTGAACTGTCATTTGAGAGTCTCAAGACAACTTTTGCTTTTCATAAAACCATTTTAATAAGTTATGGAAACACACCCCGACAAAAAAAAAAACACAGGACTAGCTGTGATTAAATTGATATGTTATTATTTGATTTCTTAAAACAGTGTGCAGTACTCGCGGTTTAGTCTATCAGATGAGGGTGTTGTTTGAAATTGGCATATGGCCTAAGCTTGAACTATGGCTCATTCAGAATAATGGTCGGTTAAACATGTGGATTGCTCCATGAATACTGGACCATATCAAGTTAATTATGTTTAACTACCTTAAAATTTCATTGTACTTCTATCACGTTGGAAGAATTTGTCAAAACTTTCCATATTTGACTATCACACAGTATAAGAGCTTACACATGCTTGATATATCTAAACTAGAGAAGTACACTATTTAATTTTGCTCTCTGATAGGGCCCCTTGTTGGGGTTATGTAGTTTGCTGCCTGTGGTAGATTCTAATTGGTTGTGATTCAGAAGTCACTTGCAAGCTTCATACAGACAACTCACGCTTAACTAAGCTTCTGCTATGGTATTGATGACTCTTGATTATTTTTTGAAGTAAAACAATTGATTTTTCAAGGTTTATGATGTCTCCCAAACTAATTGTGGAAGGCAAAACATGTACAGTTTGAGGTCACTTGTTATAGCCCAACCTCCCCATAAAAGGAAATAAAGAGACAGAAAAGAAATGGCAGGAACCATGGGGGTTGAAGAGGCGGAAATTGGTCAAGTAGGTACTAGGAATTGTTGAAGTGGTCAAGGAGGGGGACTTGGGCATGCATGTTTTCTGTTTGGATGCAGTAATTACATGGCATATTGACCTAGTGAAGGAAGACAAGGAAATATAGGACTGGAGGGAGGATTGTGAGGGGAAAAAGCCTAAAAAGAGTCTCTCTTTGGGAAGGGGGAATAGCAGCAGTCACTGTCGGAGGAAAAGGGTGCCGATGAAGCAGAGGATAGGGTTTGGGAGATCCCTAAGACAATCTTTTGCAGAGAAACAAAGGAACAGAATACTAGAAATGAGTGTTGGTTGGTTGATATCGGTGTACATGAGATAAGAGTGAGGTCCAATTTTGTGGTTCTTTTTAAGGGGCTTAGGGAGGCTTGCTTAGCTTTGAGTACCAATTTTCTCCTTTTCCTGACAGTAGATGTATCATATGGAAGTTTGGGAAGCAATGATCATTGAGATATTGAGCCTGGTGTCATAGTCTTGTGCCGGAAGAACTAACAAGTGTACAAACCTTAGTATTTTGGCATGTATCTAGATCCTTTTTTTTTCTAATGAACTCTGCAACGCAGGATTTGCTTTCCTCCATTGTGGGGTGTGCCAGAGACCGGTTTATATGAAATTCACAATTATTTAATTGATTATCATATGGATGTGGCCAAACTGTTATCATTATTGAACCTTATGATCAATCATTCTTCTAGGTCGTTTTTTCTTCTAAATCTTAAATTGTTTGTATTGTTCAAGTCGGGTTTACATGTTTTGGATGATGATTTTAGGTCATTGTATGCATTCCTTTCTAATGCTGTTCATTATGATGGGTTTGTAGGATGTTGATATGATTTTAATTGCATTTGTTGTCACATGTAGATTTGTTGAGCTTTTGTGGCAACTCTCTTTTCATGCTTTGAGAGAGGTTCACAGGCGGACATTTCAAGCTGATGTGGTTTCAAATCCACTTCCAGCTTCTCTGACAGATGTTCCCTATATGCATGCAGCTACTCTTCTTCCTGTCACAAAGGTAAGCTTTAGAGTTCATTTGCTTTCGGTTTTCTTCATCGTGTAATCTTGTTTGCTTGACTAGCTTTTTCTCAGTAATCTATCTATTAAATGCAACAGTTTTTTTTTCCCTTTTTTGTTTCAGTACGGTGTAGGTGATTCTGGTTTTGCAAAGTATGAGAATGCAAAATGCAAGTGATTTATGTAGTTTCTCTCATGTGTCCTTTGTTTTAGCATAGATTGGCATGATGAATTGGTGCAGAGTAATTGGATAAGGGGAACTATGGTATAATCTGATGGGCTAGGGGGAAAAAAATGGTCCATTGGGTCGTCACTGTGAATCAAAAAGATGGATGATGATGGAGAGAGAACGGGACCCACCATTGCGACCTTGTCCTATTTTAGTTGGTGCCAATATCTTTCGATTAACATCCATTATCTCAATGTATGATGATGATCTGGTGGCTATGGGTTTTCCACTGTCCGTTGTTATAGTGCATTATAGTATGAATTCCCTTTGGAAAAACTTGGGAAAATTATTGTGACAAGCTTTATGTTAGTTCACTCCTTGACAAACAGAAAGGCCTAAGATTTGTGGAAAGTTTTATGCTTGTGCAATCCTTGAAGAGTAGGAAGGCATAAGGGTCACTGGCATGTAGGAAAAGCTACTTGGATGTCATGGAACATTAATGGACCAAAACTGTGACCTACTGTTTTTCTTGGATGTTTCTGGTTTTACATGGCTAACTATAAGAGATCCCATGTTTTTCTTGAATATATTTACCTACATTGATAATTCTAACAATAAGATCTTTGAGTATTGGGTTGTTATCCGTGCAATGCTGTAAGTTCATTAATCATTTGGTGCCTCACAAGTTTTGCATATAGTCATAAACACATAGGAAATTGCTAGGCCTGGTAAATCGGTTCGTCAGCTCGGCCCGTGTCCTGGTGTTGGTCTAACTTCTGAACCAGACAGGTTGCGTCTGGGTCCAGAGGCGTAGACCTGACTAATTCTTGGGTTTGGGTTGGGCTCGAGTCTACGTGCAAACAACACGACCTGACCCAGTTATTGAAACATTTTCTATATATATATATATATATTCATAACATATGAAATTTTATAAGGTAAAAACCATCAAATCGAGACACCCCCTCTCTCTGAAAAAGACTAACCTCAGAGAACTCATCTCAAAAACCCTAAATCTCTCTCTCTTCATCGCCTTCTGCTCCACTTCTTCTTTGCATCTATGGCGATGGCCTGACATCCCTTATTCTTTGATCCCTGGACCTCTTCAACCCATTCCCTTCATCTTTTCTCTCTCCTGAATTCCTCACTATTCTGTTTTATCCCATTCTGGTGATGGGTTTGAGAGCGTTAAGGATTTGCTTCAGATCCAGAAAACCCTTCCTTGATGTCTCTATGAGAAGGTTTTAGAGCATATGTTGTTTGCAGAGCTTTAGTAATCACATCTTTGCACTGGAGTTAGGGTTTGGTGAGCTCTGCAAGGTCGATAGGAAGTACGGATGGATGGCTGAGATCAAAGAGAGATGCAATCCTGTGCAGGATGAGATTGATATGAAGGACAAATGGATGGCTGATATCAAAAGATGCGGAAATCCTAGTCAAGAAGCAGACACTAGACATAACTCTGGAGGAAGATTGGGGAATCAAACATGGAGGTTTTGGCTTTGTTTAGGATTCTTGGTGATTTATGATGTTGGTTTGTTCTTTCTCTCTCTCTAAACGTTTTTTTGGGATATTTTGGGTGATTTCTCATTAGGAATTTCTTGGGTAATCTCTTGTGTGGATTTTGCTCTCTCTCTTTCTCACACACACACACACAGAGCCACAGCCACAGTCACAGCCACACCCATGCACCCACCTCTTCTAGTGCAGTGGAGTCGATAACCAATGTTCAAACAATTTTATTTGAACAGTGTTGATGGGAAATAATATAGATGTGATTTTAGTCTCTCTCTTTTTCTCTCTATCTATGTGTGTGTGTGTGTGTATGTGTGTGTGGAAGCGTAAAGGATTTTGGACCACAAGCCCCTACCCTACTCCCATTACCACAGGCCATGTTCCTACACCCATTACCATGTATATGTGAATTTCCAGGAATTTTTGAAGGTTTGAAACTGACACCTATTGACCATTAACCACCCAATCAGTCTTCTGGTTTTCAGAGCCGGTCCGGTCCAGGTCCGCTCACTTTACAGTTGGATCGGGGGCCTATCCGGACCTGACCCAGACTCATCTATTTACACCCCTAGGAATTGGTGGAAAAGAGGTCTCTGATAATATTAGACGTGTTCTTGGAATGGACTACTTGCCTTGCAGCAGCATTTCATATTGGCGGATTTCTTATAATGAAGTCTTCTGCAAGATATTCATCAATGAAGCTCTCTGTCACTTTAATAAGTTGGGTCGGTTTGGCCTACTTCTTCATCTAGTTATATAAATAAAAAAAGAGTAAAAAAGGTAAAGGGTGAAAGTCCCTGAAACATCATTGTATCTTTTATTGTGGCTTATTAAGCAAAAGCCTTTTCCGGATTTGCAAAATAGTTGTTCATTGCATCAACCACAAATGATATTTTAGTTACTTCATGAAATACATGGGTGTGAAAATGAATCAATGAATGGGGTCCTTACCCCACACCCCCCCCCCCCCTTCCACCCCCCCCCAAAAAAAAAGAAGAAAAAGAGAAAAGAAGAAGAAGAAAGATCGGGGCTTGCAGCAGAATTTGTTATTAACTATGCCGTTGTGTTAACTGATGAATCTGCATGATATCCACTTCTATAAATCCATTATTGCTATTATCATAGTATTCTGGAAGTGAATTGCAACTCTTTACTATGTTGAAGCTTGGGAGATTACTTGGGTAAACTTTTGCTTATTTATTTTAGTTAACATAATGGTAGATGTGAAAGTATATTACAATCCAATGGTCATCACCAGCCAATGTAGCGATGGATTGTGATGGAGAGAGACTGGGGCATGACATCACTGTTGGTCCCCCCTCTGTCCACCACATTTCATCATTTTATTACATGAGACTGATAAAAACCTAGGTCTAAAGTTCATGTTGTCGATTTTATCAAATGTTGATGACCCAGGGGGATAATTATTTTTGTATTCCATTGGATTATAGTGTTCTGTTCTTTCCTCTGATAAGTTATAGGCCAGTGGCAGTTTGCTTTATCTTATTGATCTAGGTAACTATTTGTAATTAATTATTTGACCTGCCTGGATGTAACTGTTTCGAACGACAATTTTTATATGCTTACAGATGCCAGTTCTTAGTTATAAGTATGTCACTTGAGTACTCTTTTTAACAGGCTAGAATAGCACTTGAACGACGACGGTTTCTTAAGAATGCAACTACAGCTGTGCACAGACAAGCAACTTGGTCAAGCCTGGCTCATGATATGACAGCTGAGTTTCGTGGTCTTTGTGCTGAAGAGGTATAGGGTCTTATATGTGGATGGTGCCCATTTGTTTACAGCAATTTTATTAATCTTTGCTATTTTTTACAGTTTTCTTCTTTTTGTCTCTTCTAATTATTGCCTCTCTCTCCTCTCTCTCTCTCTCTCTCATATAGGCTTACTTGCAGCAAGAATTGGAAAAGCTTCAGGATATGAGGAATAAGGCTAAGTTGGAGGAAGAGTTATGGGATTTTCATGTTTCGGGTTCAATGGATCAGAAGCCACATTTGGTTTCTAAGGCTACTCGATTATGGGAGTCTTTACTTTCTCGTAAAGGTATGGTTGCAACAATTTGTTCTTCACTTGGCTCTGTCTTATTCCCCAAAGTCTTGACTCAGGCTCTACAAATGAACCATGTCTGTCCTATATGTAGTGCTTTTTCATGATGGAAAGCAGTGTTTTAAAAGAGGAATTGCTCGAGACTTGGCGAGTGCATGTAGTGCGTCGTAACACTATTCTTGTGTTGACTTGCTGAGTCCTGCCCAAGTTGAAGAAGAAAGCTAAAAAAATCTGGAAAACAAAAAATAAGGAATCATAAAAGTTTAGATGATGAAAAGTTAATTTTCAACTTAGGATTGCTGCAATGTGTGCATTCGGATCCAAATCTTGATCTCGAGTGTTTTTTATAGAATCTAAGCAATGTTGAGGAGGGTGATGACTCTAATGTTGATGGCTCAGAATCCTCAACATAATGCCCCTCTGATTCTCTTCTGAATCGGCATCCTCTTCCTTTTCCTCTATCTTCCTCCTCCTCCTGCGCTGTGTACTGAGATAGTAGACAATCTGACCCAAAGCCTCCTCAACCATATCCTTGGTCAGTCCCTCATTGAGAAAGGCATCTTTTGCTCTGGGATAAACCAACCACTCACTAGCATCTTTGCCTTTCACAACAATGAGATCCCTCTTGTCATGATCATTAAAGCACTTCTTTAGCTTCTAATTATATTGGACGAAGACTAAATCTTTTAAGTTTCTTTTTGCTCAAGCCTACTTTGTTTCTTTGCATGCACTCGTGGGAAAATGAGCTAAATTTAAAGAATTAGAGCTTTCAAGTTATAGAATACTGGAAACATGCGATTAAAGTGATTGAACTATATAATAAATGTGCTACGGCTTTGATTAAACTTATGTTCAAAGTAGTATAGCACTATAGCTACAAGTTGTAATCATAGTTTAACTTATATACTGGTTACTAGTACTATTAAATGTTTTAATCTTTGCAAATTGTCAACTTTCCATCTCAAATGAACTGTAATTGTGCTCACAACTAGATGAATTATATGTCAATTTCAATATTCAAATGACCATCTTTTGTAAATTGGGAGCACTACACTAATGTCGCAGTGGCTTGCAATTGCACTGTTTAAAGTTTAAAATTATAAGTTTGTAACTAATCGGAATCTTTCTTAGACCCATTCCCTTAACATCATCCATGGGGCCAAAGGGGGCTGTTCTATTCCCCTTTGTGACATTTATCCCAATTCTTGAGTAGACTTGGGCTATTTTGGCAGAGTTAGCTATCTCACTTGGCAAGCCATTTCTTTATACCGACAAACCTATAAGACTATAAGAGGAGGTTAAGTCCCCTCAATATTGACTGAGCGAGAGGCGGAGGCTGGTACGGCATTGGTGTTAGGCACACACATATGTGAGCTAGTAGCTAAAGTTTCTTGGTGTGAGACCTTAAGTAAGATGATGTTGACGGATGACTAAGGCTAATGCAAATAGAGGCTTAGTTGGCTGGACTATGGGTAGCTTGGCCTGACGGGACATGGGTATGAACCATGTGCTGATGTGCAAGAGGCAAGCTGATCATGCACTTGGATGGGCAGGTGTATAGACAGTTATGGTCATGCGTGGATTTGAGTTTGAACTGTGTAACTGCCCTAAGCATGTGCTTTTGTAATGGCCATATGCCATGTGAGAGTGGGTGTATACACTTGTACTAAACTTGGAGTGTAATGAGTCATTGTAATGGATCATGCAAGTTTGAATTGGCATGCATGGTCATTTATGACCTACGGAGTGGGTTGACTCGGGCTTGTCCCCCTCCTTTAATGAGCCATATGGACTTGCATTGAAGTTGTGGGGAGTGGGTTAATGTAACTATTACAACACAGTGATAGGTAGTGAATGTGGTGCAAGCTTTAATGGCCATTATAATAGTGGGTAAGCGTGTGGGGCTATATAAACCCATGCCTAAACCCTTGGAAGGTAGATTCATGAATCTATTCTTTTGCAAGTGTGTAGTGAAATAAGAGTAGGTGATGAACCTTTCTCTATTGCGTATCTTTGTGTACCCTTGTGAATGTGCTTGACTCTCTTGTGTGGCTTGTGGAAGGCTAGTCTGGGCTACCTAGCCTTAGGTAGTGTACGATTTAGGCTTGGCGCTACACATATTAACTAGGATTTAGGTTGGCACTGACGTTAGAATTAGGAACCATGATTGGCGGTGCTGCTGAAATCCGGGACCATGTCAACCACCTAGAGGAGCAGATCGAGTGTATCATGAACCAAGGGGTGTAGAATGGTGCGTTGGGCCAGATACTCACCACCTTGGAGTCTTGGATCAGTGCTTTGGAGGCCAAAGTGGAGGACTGATGTGTTGCCTATGATGTTTGTAAGGAAGGGCTATTGGACGACGTTAAAGCCTTCATGGATCCTTTAAGGGCAACCTCTTGAGCTGTCAAGAAAATGTGCAGCTGTCAAAAGGGCCTGAGCAGCACCACAGGCGGGTTGGATTCTCAAAGTGTGAGGATGCTGGAGCCAAGGGTGTTTGAAGACCAGAGGGACTCCAAAGTGTTGGAGAACTCTTATGTGATAGGTAGTACTTTGAGAATTCCCACTCCCATGAGGAGGATCATATTGGCATTTGCACTATGTACCTTATTGAAGATGCAAAACTCTGGTGGCCAAGGACCCTTAAATGCCCAAGGTGAGCATGTGGGAGGCATTGGAACAAGGTATGAAAGATCAATTCCTGGCAGGCAATGCAACCTAGGTGGCTTGTGAGGCTTTGCGAAAGCTTTCAATAAGGGATTACATGAAGAGGTTCACATCCCTCATGCTGGATACAGAAACCATGTCTGAGGAGGACATGTTGTTTGACTTTGTGTTTGGGCTGCATGGTTGGGCACATACCAAGTTGTCGTGGCTTGGTGTTCAAGAATTGCCCACTACTATGGTGACAGCTGAGGGCTTGACTGACTATGATCTTCAAGGTGCAATGGAGTCAACCCACAAGGATGGGCATTTGAGGTCCAATGGCAACATAATGATGCACCTCAATTGGACTAGATTTGAGACTGGGCCGACCTAAGATAGAGAGACACCTCGAAAGGCCTTCTTAGACTGTTTCATTTGCAACGGTGACTACCAGGCAAGGGACTGTCTGAAAAAACAGCCCTTCAATGCAGTTACCTAGGTGACTGACCTAAATGAGTCAAATGAGATTTAGGTGGGTCATCATGAGGAGACCGTCAGTGGAGAAGGGGTGGCAATGGTCAGAGTCCTCTTGCTCCACAACAGATGTGGCATCTTCGACTAATAATGATGCGAGGCGTGGGGGCATCCACCTAGCTCAATTGGGGCAAAGAAGAGGCAATTTGTTAATTGACATGAGCATCGCACGTATCACTTGACCTATGGTAAGGATGATGTGAGCCCTTCTTGTTGAGGGCATCAAGAGGTCGTATGCGTTGTTGGTCGTGGTGGCAGCGACAAACTTGACCACGAACCCACATGAATACATGGTGGCATCTTGAGGACCTGCAGTGTGTGCATAAATAGAGACTTGGTCTTAGTAGTGGACTTGGCCAAGGGCGTGAATAGACTGGGAGGCAGCATCAGACCTGATCAAGTGCGAGAAGGACTGAGCAAGAGGCTTTGTCCAGGGCGAAAATTATGGTTATGGAAACCATGTGTAGGACAAGTGTTTGACGAGGACATTGGTGTTGAAATGGGGGAGGCTTGTTAGACCCCCTTCCTTAGCGTTGTGTGCGTGGGTTAAGTGGTGCTTTCGATTCCCCTTAACAGCATTTGTTCCAAATCCTGAGTGGACTTGTGCTGCTTGTGTGGGTCACGCACAGAAGTAATAGACAAAGGCCTGTGGCTTGATGGTCCTGATCTTATTTCATTATACACTTGTATTGGTATATAGCTATGGATCTCTCTCAAGGTCCATGCAAGGGACTTATATTGTCCCCACACTCACCCATTATTACAATAACTATTAAGGCGTGCACCACATTCACACCCACCACTCTGGTGTGAGAGTTACACTAGCCCGCAACCCATACCTTCAATGCATGCCCACATGGCTCATTTTGAGGGGGGGCTACAAGTCTTGGTCGCTCACTCCACTGGTTAGAAATGACCTTGCTTGCCATTTCAAACTTGCATGGGCCGTTAGAATGACTCATTGCACTTTCAGTCCTCTACAAGTGCAATAATTCACTCTCACATGCCTATGACCATTACACAAGCCCATGCCTGGGGAAGTTACACAAGTCAAATTCGAATGCATGCATGACTATTATGGTCTACATATCTTCCCATCAACTCACTCTTGCACATCGTTATACTTATGTTTTGCCAGGCCAAGCTACTTGTGGTCTAGCTAACCAAGCCTCTACTTGAGTTGGCCAACGTCATCTGCCTACACCATCTTGCTTAAGGTATTGCACCAATGGTATTTAGTCACTTTCCCATATGTGTGTGAAGCTTACACTAATTCCAAATCAGCCTTGCCTGTTACTTGGTCAAGATTGAGGGAAATTTACTTTCCTCATATAGGTTTGTCAGTCTAAAGAATTGGCTTCTCAGGTGAGATAGCTAACTCTGTAAAATTAGTATAAGTCCACTTATGACTTGGAACAAATGTTGCCAAGGGAAAGCAAATGCCCCACTTAACACATATGACACTAAGGAAAGGGGTCTGACACGCCCAAGTACACCATGTGGCACATGAAACTATGAACTTTGAAAGAAATTAGATGCATTACCTGGATCAGATGTAGTTCGTTGTCTTACAACCATTTCCTTCCCAAACGATCTTAATGCACACTTGCAATGTTTCAAAAATCAGCCGCCTAGGGCCTAGGAAGCTTCCCAGGCACCTGAGAGGCCATAGGCTGCCTGACATAGGCTTGGGTAGGCCTTTCTGTGTAGAAGGCCGGAGAACCGCCATAAAAATGGCAGAAAGGGTCTCTTTTTGGTGGTCATTTTGGGTCATTTTGACCCATGAAGAAAGGGACCTTGGGGAATTCTAGCCCAACCCACCTCCAAAGTGAAAAAAAGTCTTCCTCTACCCTAGAAACTTCTGAAATCAATTGATTTTTTCGGTAATTATTTTTCAAATTAAGAAATTTTGAAAAGTTTGTAGAATCAACCGAATCCTTATCATGTCTTATTGGAATCATTTTTAGGTTCTAAGTGGGGTTAATAGAAGGCTTTTGGGGTCCAAGTGAATCATTTTTCAATAGTTTGAATGTGTTTCAATTCATGGGCATAGATTTTCATAAAAGAGTTAGTTACAATATATACAAATGCATAAATATACATATATGGCACATATGTCCGCATGTGTCTCCATATTGACAGCATATATATGCATTTGTGTATACTTGACACTTCGGGGCGCATAAGGTATTGGGCGGCCTCCTAGGTGCCTGCCTAGGAGCTGGGTCGCCTAGTATCCCCACGGGCGCCTAGGCACTGCCTAGAATTTTTTAAAACCTTGCACACTTGACACTTGTATAAGGTCAACTCCTCAGGATATATCTTATCCTCGATATCCTTTTCACTTTTTCAGGAATGAACCTCTCAGGTAAATTCTTTAAAACCTAATTTATAATTGTATCCTTCCTCTCAATATCTAAGTCTGCATAAAAGAGTTTTGTGTTCAAATAATAACCAACTGCATTCAAGAGATGATAGAGCTGCTTATCCCTCTTTTGTCTACAATCTTTCATATTAAGCCTACATGCTATCATCATTCCCCAGGGCCTCAGCTATCTCATTCTCGGCTTCTTCTGCAGCATCATATATAAAGCCCATAGTGTGCTTCACCTCAACCAAATGCAGTACTTTGACCAAGGGTAAGAATAAGTCCACTCCAGAAATGCTTAGACAAAACAATGTCACCTTCCCTCTTCCATTCATAGTACTTGGATCACTTGCATCTAGATTAACCATATGAAGAAAACATAGATCGTAATTGGTTTCTCTTAATCATATGCTTTGTAGAGTCAGGAAAGTGGCAAATATTGTGACCCCGGGCCTCATTATCTCTCTTATCAGTGAACTTTCACATCATGCTAAGGGTAAGGGTGTGTTATAATTGAACACAATCATGGTTTAAGCTTTACCAAGTTTCCTCTTTACTCTCAGCATTTCACTAATAGCTGCAAGCATCAAGTCTATGTGGTGTACCACAAATGATGTCCAAAAAATAGGAGGTCAATTTTGACGTAACAAATTAGCAATAGACATACTGGCTGCAACCATGTCTGTTATAGCGTTACAACCATGTCTGGTATAGCCTGTGTGGAATGCTCCTCCCCGACCTCTGCAATACCCTTGTCACCCAAAGAAAAGATATACTGTGGATCATGAACATAACTAGAAGCATTAATGGACCTGAGAAACATTATCCTTAAGGGACAAGTCATTATCAAATTAATTACGCTCTTGCTCCTCTTATCACTCCATGAATCTGGCATGATTGAGACCTCATATTGTACTACACATCCCTATCGGTCTTCAGGTATTCCTTTGAGAGTTGTGCCTCCTGTTTTAGTAATGGTTCCCTAAGCTCATAAAGGGTGGGGCCGTCAACCCTGGCCCATATTGGCCAATGGCCTCCGGATAACTCGCTCTTGTCGGATTTGGAATTGGCAATATTTAAGGCACTGATGACAATAAAGGATACTTTGACTTTTTTGGAGACGCAACTAGGCTCATCCCTGGATTCATATAATAAAATGCAATTCTCCTTGCAAGAAATCCATTTCTTCAGTTATGCTACTAAAACCAAAATTATCTTTTAATCATAACACTGATGTGCTGCTCTGGTCCTTTGTACCTCTCCTAGAAGGAAGAGTGGGCTTAGAGAGAGAAAGAGAGGCGGCATGCAGGTGGGGGCCACTCCTTGATTCCCACTAAATGCAGAGAGGGAAGAGCTGCTCACCTGCATTCCCTCCTTTTCAGGGTAGGATATTTAGATACGGGGGTTATGATAGTTTTTTCTTTTTGAAATACCTTTTTGTGGCATCTGCCAAGTTAAGTATGTTACTGTTAAAATCCTATTCTCTTTCGTATTCTTGTGTGATACTGGAACATAGCTCCTTTGAAATTTGTGGAAGGGTAGTAGTTTATTTGGTATGGAACTCATTAAAGCTTGTTGTTTTTCTTCAGAGACTACCCCATAATTGTACTGTTTTCTGTCTGCTTGAGGTAGAGTCCCTAGGCCTTTGTTTTAAGGATTGTCTCTTATTGCATTTCACTTAACAGGTCAACATGAAGTTCTTGCTTCTGGCCCCATTGAGGACTTGATAGCACACCGCGAGCATAGGTAAATCTCCATTTTCATTCTAAGTTTCGTAGGAAAATATTAAGGTGCTAAATTTTATGTTGGTTCTTATTTACTCAGGTACCGAATTTCTGGGACATCATTACTTGTGGCTATGGATCAAAGTTCCCATGTGCCTCATGCTGATGCTCTATCTGCTCAACTTGGTGATCTCAGTCTGGGTCATTCAAGTAGTACAGAGCAGCTAGATGAGTCATCATCAAATTCAAATAGGGATAAACCGAGACAAAACTTGGAGCCAACTCTCCAAGTGAATGATGAAACCTTTCCTAGGGTTGATGATAGAAGTGGGAGAGTTCATCCTACTGTTGATGTGGCAGAGATTCTCAGGCGTTGGACACATGCTTTACAACGAATTCATAAACAGTCGCTTCATCTGGTAGTTTAAACTCTTTAGCTATTATAATCTTTCATACTATGCTTTTGTCTTGCCCAATGGTTGCGGGACACATATTATTTATTTATTTTTGGCAAGTTGACAGTGGGGATGGAGGGTGGGACGTTATGTTTAGGCTCCTGCCCTCCTAATCACCCAGGCCCCAACCCCATTCGCAACTCCCTGGCACACATTATTATCACTGCTTTCTCTAAATGCCCTTCTCAATTTCAAAATTGAGCTCGTTTGTGCAGAATTGCTTCTAGTAAATAATATAGTACTATTGAATTGTAAAGCCCCGAAGCGTTCTATAACATTTTGTAGTGTGCGAATTCAGTCATGGTTAGCTTTATTACTTCTTCTAGTGTGCAATTCCTGTGCTAGAATAAATTGTGAAATCGAGAAACCAAAAATTAGCGGTTGGAATGATTCTTTTATGCAGGAGCTTGTAGAATTGGAACTTTGCAGCGAGAGAGTGATATATTTTGGCTAAGGACTTAGAAATTCAGGACTGCTTTGGAATTCTTGGTGGCCTTTGCTTCATAAATTTAAATTCTGGGTTGATGGATTGTAGGTACTCCAGCACAATTATGGGTGATCAACTTGGGTAGGTCCCACACAATTATGGGCAGTCAACTTGGGATATTTATATTGATTTTGTGCAGCTGACTCCTTGAAACATCAGGAATCAAAATTTTGAAGAAACTTTTGTGTATTTTTGTGATACCATGAACTGATTTTATGCTCCAAAGTCTGAACTAAATGTTTCTATCGGTGGTGTTTTGATTATATTACTTTATTATCAGGCGTAGCCAACCCCAATTAGTTGGGAAAAGGCTTTGATGATGACTTTATTATCAGGTGATGGGGGATTTTCTATTTTTGAATCTTCAAGGCATTGGCAGACATATTGCATGTTTAGGATCTATGTCTGGGTTGACTTTATGAAAGATAGGAATTACGAGGCATTTGGGTTTTATGGAAGTAGTTTTTTTTTTTAAAGGAAAATTATATGGATAGTTAACGTTTATGTTCATTTAATATTCATGTTATTGCACTAAGTGGCATTAATTATCAAAAAAACCAAAGTACCTAGTGGCATTACACATTTGAAGATCTATATGTGGGATGCCGTGACTCAGTTTCTCTCCCTAGTTTGCGACATTTTCTTATCAGTCAAGTACTTTAGGATGTATTCATTAGTTTCCTAGTTACTAGATTTTTGGATATATCTTGCCAATGTTCCCATTTATTGTGTATTTTCCACATAGTAATCAGATGCGGGCATGTAACTCATACATGGCCTCATCAAAGGGTGCGGCCCTATGCAGGCTAGATAGATGCCCTCACATAGTCGACACATCGCCTACATATTCAGTCTGCTCATGGGTGGAAATAATGCCCATGAGTAGGGCGAAACTATAATCCTGAGGGGGTTTATAACCCCCCAAAGCCCCTTTTAGAACCAATATTTGAATTGGTTCTAAGGGATTAAACTAAAAAGCAAAAATTGAATTTATTTTTCGTGTTTGAAGTATTTGACAAACTTGGTGGATTATTTGGTTAAACTTCGAGTTGATTTTATGGTATTTTCTTAAGACTTTGGGCAAAGATTTGTTGAGGATGTCAAGAAGCAACGATTATAAACTCAAAAATCAATTATTTTTCCTGATTTGGACTTGATTTTGAAACTGAAATCAATTGTTTCGATATAGTATCATTTTGATTTTTCATGTCATGACCTTTTGCCGACCCCAAATAATTGGGATGAGGCTTTGATGATGATGATGAACTTTTGGCCTTTGGACGCTATGTGCTTGTGAAGTTCTTTAAACTCTTTAGTGTTTATTTGGCTATATGCTACGACATACTTAGTGCTAGATGCTAATTTACTTTTTTCTGGTGCTTTGCTTTGCAATACATATTCTTTTGTGTGTTCTTTAATTTTAATGCATGGGTTGGATCAATTTATTTTACTGTTAATTGTATTATAGAATAGAGACATAATGTCTATGTTACTCTTTATCAGCGACTCAAATATATTGTCTATGTTACACATTTGGAACATTTCGTTTCTGAACTGAAGAACCGTTTTCAAGTAGTAATTACGTATTAATCAACATTTCATTGATTGGTCCATATATTGTCTATGTTATAGTCAAATACTAAATTAGAATGCCTACTATCACATATTCATTTTACTCTTTGTATTTTTATACTTTTTTTATTTATTTTACTGACTGCATTGAAAGTAATGCGCTTGCATCACTGCCGCATTGAGGTGCACAGCACTTCAGACCCCTAGAGCATTGAGTACGCATCCACATTTGATAACCTTGATTTGCTAGTATGCGTACATGTGATGGTCAATCGAGGAGGAGAGGTTGGTTAAAAAGAGCTATATCTGATTAGCTTGGGTCCACTTGTGGCCCTAGTGGAATCGATAAATTTTTCCTTGACAGTTATATGTGGGACTCAATTGTGGGTTTTTATAGGTGTGTGGGAGGAACCAATAGTAATGCAGTTTGTGGAATAACTCAAATGCAAACCAAAGTAAAGATTGGTTGGCCCAAACCATCATAATTTAACAAAGAGTGTGTGTAGCTTCTTCAAGAGGCCATTTATGATGCAATGTAGAGGACATAGTGCAGTTGATGTATATGAAGGAAAAAAAAGAGAGGGGGCGGGGTTGGGGTGTTGGGGGGTTGTAGAGGACTATTACAAAATTTGAATCTAGTTTGTAACTGTGGGAGATTTTGGTTTTGCTATTGGGATTTGTCTAGAGTTGGGGGTTCTTTTCTGTGTATGAAGGTTTTGTCAAGTGGGATGCTTTGGAGCGTTCCATTGTTATGGTTGTTATTTAAAGAGAGAGTATTGACTTTTGAACATTTTAAAATCCCCAAATTCACGTTTACAAACAGAGTTTGCATTTAAAGGAAAATTGAAAAGCCTATGTACCACATTTTTTATTTTATTGCAATTCGATCATGTGGTGTGAAGTGTATGTCAGAAGGGGTTGAGCGTGAGGTATTTTCATGGGCAGATCAGCTGTAGGAATCAATAGTGGGACATAATATTGCACTCATTATCATCTAACCAAGCCCAACCCTGATTCTTTGGGTCTGGGTTCGGAAGCTTTACTGGCACATATTTTTTAACAGATGGAATCAGAGACTGATGATGGGGAAAAAAAAGGGAATGATAATTAATTCTTGGGAAGGCTAATTTTAGTTGCTTTCAAATAAGGAAAAAGTTCTACTGCTTTTCTTTATGCATTCTGGCTTTTCTCCAAATGGTAATGGTAAGTAATCTTCTCTGTTTTAGACTGCCCATCCAAGTAACTGTGGTGTGGAAATGTTACACAAGTAAACTTTTTCTTTTTTCCAATTTCAAATTGTTACTGGAATGATGTTTAATTATGAATCTGGAAATAACTCCTTGTGAGTTATTGTGGAAACACAGGCCAAGGCTAATGATGGAGAAGGACCAGAGCTCTTGAGGTGTTCAGCCGATGGCAGCAATAATGGTCATGCTGAATCTTTGGAAATAACTCTTGCTGAACATCGCCAGCACTTGGCAAGTATACAGGTAGACATACTAAAGTATGCATATTACTTCAATATTCTTGAGTTTTATTACGTGTAATATTACTGTATTCCAAGTTCATGCTACACATATTCGTCAACCTGAGCTTGCCCACATTTTGTACAGATCATAAAATTTTCAAAGCAATTTTTTTTTCATTAAAATAGCTTATCTGTGTTTATTGCTTGCTCAAATTAGTGCATGCCTACCTTTTCCTTTCCTTTTCATTACTTTTTTTTTGGAAAAGCAATGAGAAGCATATATTGAAGATGCATTTGAAATACAAATTATTTTTCTTTTAAAAACGCCATTTGAAAGAAAATATTAATTGCCTTTGAATGTACCCCTGATTGGTTAATCAGGGGTATCTTGCCCTTTTCTGTGTATATATACAGATGTTAATGTAGGCTTACAACAATTTGGATCGGTAATGGTGTCCATTTCACTTGAGCTTGTAGGTCCTTATTAATCAACTGAAGGAGGTTATCCCAGCAATGAAGGAATCAGTATCAGAGCTGAGGGAAGAAGTAAACAGTATTTCGTCCACTGCCCCTGCCACCATGTACGGGAGCAGATCCATGCCTTTTGTCTCTTCCCAAAGCAATGGAAGGGCTGTGGTGAGGGCTCTATGCAGTCTCTTTATGCAACTTGACTCTCTTATGTGTTTGTGAGTCTGTAACTTGAGTCAGATATTTTGAGACACACACACAGAGTATTGGTGGGCATTAGTTAACATAGAAATTAGTTTATACTCAGAGTTTGTGTGTTTGTGTGCACACACGTGCGCATTACAGAGAAGAGGATGGGGGGGGGGGGGTGAAAACAGATTAGGTTTACCTCAGTGAAATCTATGATGTATATGTGCCAATCTATCAGCGAGTAATAAAGTCCCTACATTATGTTTAAATTTAATAATAGCTGAAGATTTCTTCTGTTTTTTTTTTTCTCTTTACAAAAGTAGAAATCTCCATTACAAAGTAGAACCCTGATAGAGGAAGTTTTTTTTTTGTGAAGTAGATAGAGGAGGTTTTCTCTCATATGGATCAAGAGAATTCTTAAGTTTTATTTTTTAATTATCTAATTTTTAAGTAAAAGTAAGATATAGGACAAAACAAATGCGGTTGGTACCCTGGTGCATCCACCCTCTCATTCCAATTATGTGACTTGAGCTGATTTTCAAGTAAGTGTATTGTAGAAGGAGCTGTAGTTTCAAGTTAAGTGGTATTTCCATTTTATTCATCTTGTAGAACTTCTTCACAGGAGGAAAGCATTGATGAAGATTTTGAAACGAACTCGAAGTTTTCTACTCAGCTTGAGCTGGTTCCTCCCAGTCCTGCTTTGAAACTCCCCCATCTTTTCAGTTCAACTCCTAATTCGTTTGGAAAAAGTGGAATAACACAGAAGCGGAATGCCATGGCTCCTCAAATAAACAAGCTAGAAGCTCTACCAGAGTGTAGTACAATTGACCAGACTTTGCCAGATAACTTTGCTGACAATTCCATCCAAGGTTTGCACCTAGAATTTATGAGAAATTTGCGAGATCAGAACCATTTTCTGTTTTTCTGTCTGTCAGGTTGTTGTTGTCAACCATGCATCACTTTGGTTCTTCTTATTTCATACGCATGTAAAGAATCACACGGCTTCTGCTTGTCATAGAGCAACTCACTTGGTTTGCTCTTTTTTATGAAAATAACTTGGTTTTTGCTCATTGTAAATAAAGTCACTTGGATTTTACTTGTTATAAACATCAATCAATTGGGTTCTACTTAATATAAGAAACAAAAATCACTGGGGTCCACTTCATGGTCTGACATGGCTTTCTAGTTTCACATATCAAGTTAAGACATACAACCTTGAGGGAATAGGATTTGCTTTGTGTTATTGGAATTAGAAACATTTGCAAATTACTATTTTAACTGCTGCTCTTGAAGAGAATGCAGTCTTTTTGATAAAAATAACTTGGTTTTTGCTTCCTTTAAATAAAGTCACTTGGATTTTACTTGTTATAAACATCAATCAATTGGGTTCTGCTTAATATAAGAAACAAAAATCACTGGGGTCCACTTTATGGTCTGACATGGCTTTCTAGTTTCTCATAAGAAGTTATGACATACAACCTTGAGGGAAAAAGATTTGCTTTGTGTTATTGGAATTAGAAACAGTTGCAAATTACTATTTTATCTGCTGCTCTTGCAGAGAATGATGATTCATATATTGTGTCCATAAGGAGATCAGTTCGTGAAGCTGCTCTCCCCAAGCTACCCGAAAAAATGGAAACTTTGCAAGGTACTAGCAAAGATGATAGCACAGAGCACTATTTTGTGCCTCTAACAGGGAATGGATTTTCTCATGGAGGTCTAGAGCATATAGCAGTGAGAAACAGAAGCAAACAAAAATTGTTTGAGTCTCCAGAGGATACTTCCTTTCTTAAGAAGAATTCTCTTGACCTTGAGATGGATTTTAGGAAAAACCCAACTTTTCTGGAGGATAATGATGTTCCCTTCTCGCCTCCTCTGCTGACTGATACATCCTTCTTGCCAGATGCTTTCGAGGACTTACTAGGTATGTGATGTTTAGCATTTGGTCTTTTTTGTTTTTTTTGAGAAGTGGTATCTTGATCTTTTGTTTTTGCTGTACAAATTACAAATATTTACATTTCTTGTAAACTGCAGAAGCAGTAGCACCATTTGCAGAGGTCTCATAATTTTCCATAAAAACACACGCACATGCGCGCACACACAAAATTTGTGTATTGAGGAAATGTTACTAAAAACATAGAAAACAACTTATTACATGCATAATTGTGTCTTTACTATCATTGTAAATTTTTCATTCTGAATTTTCTGAAAAGCTAATACTTTGGAAATCCCCAAAAATCACCTAGCCCAATAAATTCTAGAAATTGATTTCTGCCACTAGCTTTGTAGAATTAAATGATGTATTGCGTAATAAGCGTAGATAGTGTTTAAGAAAGAACCCATTATGATCCTGTGTATCACATATCCACACTGTGTGTGGGGTATTTGGTATCGTGATGCAGGAAAAATTGAGGGAATAGTAAAAACGAGCCAAACACAAGCATAATTTAAAGAAATCTAGGGTTTCTTCTCCTTACCCTAAACTAGGGTTCCAAAAGCCTAACCTTTTTGTCTTTCAATTTCTAAAAATCAGGCGGAATTGACCATCTCAAGGCCTCACACACCTCTTATGTATTATAATTCAATGTTCAAAGACGTTACATGTCCATATAATGATTAAAGTAGCCCATGTATCCTAACTTAAAATTAAATTTTGTAACGACAGTTTTACCACTGTGAACAATACCCATGAATAGTAGTTGTGAATAGTTTTTGTGAAGTTAATAAGAAAAGTAAAAACCCTAGAATCCCTAAAAAACCAAAAAATTTAAAAAATACAATCAAAATATACGTCCTTTAAAATTGAATAGAAATTAAAAATAAATACTATTTTGCCCTTCATCATTCTCCCTTTGTTGGAGAAAATGCATCATCGAGTTTTGAAGTGTGTTAAGACGAAGTCAGCATAAAAAACACCTTCTTCAACCTTCTTTTTCTTTGTTGGCTCAAATATTATTCGTGGTAAAGATAATTCCTCAAGAAATAGATCTTGATATGTATATTGAAGAATCAATGCAAATTTATCAAATATGACTATCCTTTAACTCCTATTAAAAATCATGTAGGAAACTACAAACCCAATTTTCTGGTGTTTAGAGGTTTTCTTAACATGTATTTCATATTAAGAATCGACCATGCTTTTATTACACTATTATGATTCCAATGCCTCAAATTTCTTGAATTCTTTAACTCTTCAATAGTAATGAGAGTTTCAAAGGCCATGAATTGGATTAGTCCTTCTGCTACCTTCTCTCCATATTCTTCACCCTCTTCCAAAATAACTTTATCATCATCTTGATCCTTATCATAGATCGGATCTCCTAAGAGATCTTGTTGTCAGCTGACTATATATCGAAGATTGGAGGTGAATTCCAATCAACAACTTGCTTATTTTCGATGCAATCTGTGTCAAAATCAATAATCTCATGCTTCAAATCGAAAACCCTAGAGTAATGTTCCCTACATCTAGGTTTTCTATCGCTATCAACATTTGACTCCCCACGCGGATCACAAAAGTGAAAAGGCTCCTCTTGGGCTAAAAGATTACCGTCTTGCCCATTTTTTAGCCTCTTGTGAATTGCTGCATCAGCTACTGAACTTGCCTTTCAAGTTCCTCAATTCTATTATCCATGGGACTGCAAAGAGAATCTACAAAAGTCCCCATTCTACGGCCACTTTTTGCTGCCATGGGTTCGCAGAAATCACAAACCCTAGGCAAATAATCAATAAAAATTGCTAAAATGATCAAGATCTAGGTTGTTTTGGCAAAACTTTGACCAAAATCAACAAACCCTAGACCACCACTGTAACTCCCCCACTTTGTTGTTGATCTAGGACATCAAAAAATTGATTCTACAACAGTAACTTTGTATACTGCTACAGTACTTTCAGTGTAGAATCTCACCCATATATCAATTTGATGTAGGAGAATTTGAGGGAATAGTAAAATCAGCAAGAAACAAGTAAAAAACAAACATATTTCAAAGAAACCTAGGGTTTGTTCTCCATACCCTAAGCTAGGGTTCTAAAAGCTTAAACTTTTCTCTCTTTCAATTTCTATAAATTATGTGGAATTAACCCTCTCAAGGCTCACACACCTCTTATATATTATAATTCAATGTTCAAAGACATTTATAATGATTAAAATGGCTTATATATCCTAACTTAAACTTAAATTTTATAGTGGCAGTTTTATCTTTGTGAACAATACTCGTAAGTAGTATTTGTGAATAGTATTTCTGAAGTAAACAACAAAATGAAAACTTTAGAATCCCTTAAAAACTAAAACGTCTTAAAAATAAAACCTTGAATTGTTCATTTTCAACATGAACAGCTACAAATGTTCAGTTAACAACATAAAAAACACAACTACAAATGTTATACCTTCATCAGGTTGCCAATGTAGCTAGTCACTATGATCTATAACCAGCCACCTTGGGATCATATGGTTAAGATTTTCTGTATGAAGCCTATCAGTTGGGTACATAGTCTCACACAATGCAGTCTTTACTGATTGATTTGCAAGAAGCGAAAAACTCTCCTTTGTATATGAGCTTTTGTTTTGGCCCATCTTAATAATGTTAAGTAAAACCAACCCCTTTTTTTCATGTCTTTGCAGCTCCATTATCTGACATTGATGCTGCGCTAATGGAGTGCTGAGTCCAGGCCATCGGCCTCCATTTTGTTGTTATATATCCCTTCCAGGCTGTTGCCGAGCGAGTGTTGCTCATGCGTCGCCAAATCAGTGTTGCTTATGTGTAGCATTTCTTAAACAAATGTAATGTTTTAATTATCTGTTTTACTTGTGAGAGTTGCTTGATTTAGTGGGGCATGTAATCTTTCTCAGAAATTGATCTCCCTTATGGTGTGGTTAATGTTCTTGGCAACGGAATCTGGCTTTCGATAGTTTTTAACCTTTTTATTTGTGGAAAATGTTTTTTATGCTTGTCCCAGGGATCCCTAACCCATTCCATGTTCAGTCCATGAAAGTTTACTGTGATCTATATGACCTTGGAGAAACTTTCATCGTAAGTGTCTACTGCATCCAGGGATGAGGATCTATTTGTTACAATGGAGAGAAACCAACATGGAAGCCGATATGCTCACCTAAGGAGGGTTACCAATACGGTAAGACCTATGTTTTTTTTTGGGTAAGTTTTTGGGTGAGTCAATGGGGAGAGGCCCCTACCCTTGGTAGGAATTGAGTTTAGGACGTAGCGTTGTAAATCTTCAAGCGCTAGCCAATTAAGCTCAAGCTCTTTTTCTACAAAAAGTGATAAGTAAGTGGGGATTTGAGCCTCTACCTTTTGATGAGAATGGAGTCAGAGACTTCATCATAGGGATTGAAAATACTTTCGCCAGAGCCCCAGGCCATTCTCATAAGACCTAAGTTTTACCAAGGTAAAGATGCATTTTAAAACCTCACTAGAAAATGCAGCTTTGGTTCATGAAACCCTTATGATGTTCCTTCCTGATTATGAAATTGAAGCTTCCAAAATAGTGTAGTTCAGACAAAATTATGACAGCTTGAAAATGGGTGGTCTAGATAATGTGATGCAACACACTATTTTTAGAGCTCATTATCTATAATTTTTAGATCCTGTCGAGGTCTCAAGATGATCAATTTAAAGGATTTTCAATGTCTAAAAATTATGAGGTGAGACTTTTTATCACAAAGCCTAATCCCTATGGTAACTTTTTGCATAGAAAAATATATTGACACTTTGAGCCAATTACTTTTTAACTTCCTTGGTTAATGTCATGAGTAAATTAGAAGGCTTGTTAATATGTTTTAAATCTACTCAAATGCTCTTAAAATGCAAACCACCCTATCAAGCTCACCATGCCAGTATATACACTAGTGTTTTAAAGCCCATATTACCAATATTAGGTGGCTAGAATTGTGTTGGACCTATCTCAGTGGCTGATTTGGGGAGAGCTGACTAATTCTTTGCTGTGAGAAACTGTCTCAGGAAAATTCGAATGATAAATTTGAATCTGTAAAACATAAAAATAGATAAAAAATAAAATAGGTCAAAATTGGGCGATTCTATCTAATGGAGTAACCCGGTACCCATGCGGGTCATATTCTTTTACAGAACCAGACGAGTCACTTTGATCCAAGTCAATTCTCGATACCTGGTAGGAATCAGCCCAGCCAATTTCTAATTCCAATTTAGATCGGCATTTTATGAAGCACATACAAATAAAATAAAGAAGTAAAAAATGCTCATTCCTTTAACTTTCATCCCTCTCATTTCTTATTTTCCTTTGTTTTTTCCCTCTCATTTTCTAATGGAAAAGTATTACGTGACTCGGGCGCGAGAGTCTGCTAATTTACGAACATACATCTTTTTTTTTGGGTATGCACAACATACTGGACCAAAATACTTATGGATAAAAGTTTCCTAGAAAAAGTATATTTAATATTTTATTTATTTATTTATTTATTTTAATATTCATGATAGCCTTGGCCTAGATCATGGATCCCTAAAAAATTGGATAAAAAATATATTTTTTAAAATAGATTTTATAAAGGGACTCATATGTACATATGATCGGTTGACTAATAGAAACCCCATCCATTTCTAATCTACTCGCTGATGCAGGGGGAGGACCGCTCCTCACGCTCATTCTGTTTAAGTACGCCTGGATCAACCCAAAAGCTCTCTCATGTACCATGCTTCTTTGGGGCATATTGTATGTTGGTCCCTCATACTAAAGAACTTACTAATGAGTGTTTTTATGATCTAAAGCTTTTGGATCCACCAAAGAATCACCCCATGACTATTTAAAGAAAATAATAACTGGATTTAAGTTTGAGTACGATTTATAAGTTGTCAACCTTAAGCAATGAAAGTAGGACAAACCTCCAAACCCCGCCAGAAGATGTGGTTTTGATGCTGGAAACTACTAAGATGGTATGAAAGCCTATTCCTATCTGTAATTATGAAATTTGAAGCTAAAAAAAAAAAAAAGTTTATATAAGGTTATAACCTTAAAATGTAGAATCAAAGATGCGCTTCAAAAATCCATCATAAAAGGTTGTTTGGATGTTGGAAAACCCTCTAATTGATCATCTTGATATCGAGATGAATGAATATGAAAAGAAAAAAAGATTTTGAGTCTACAAAGTAGTGCATCTTGCAACATATTATTTGGACCGTTTATTTTCAAGTTTTCATGTGTTTAGAGATCTACTTGCTTTGAGGCATTTTTAAAGTTTAAAATTTTATAATTAGAGATGAAAGTAGATTTTCAAGTCATCCTAAGAGTTTCTTATATCAAAATTATGATTATGAAAATTTTAGAGGTGCGTTCAACTTTATGCAAACCACACCCCTCAAAAAGAGATACAGATCCAACATAAATACAAATATTTAAAAATCTTGAAAGTAGACGGTTCAGATAATGTGTTACATGATGCACTATTTGTAGGACTACAAATCCTTTTTCTTTTCATATACATACATTTCAATATCGAGATGATCAAAATAAGGATTTTCTAGCATCGAAACGGCATTTTCTTGTGGATTCTTGTGGTGTTCCTTTTATAGTATGAGGTTGACATCTTAGATAAACTTTTTATTTTAAGTTTTGAAAATGGTGAGATATGGTCCAAAAAGAGTGTCCGGTCATTATTAAATCTTAGGATGTTAACTTTTTAAACACATATGGAAAGATTGAAATTCCATTTTTTTTTTGGAAGTTGGTTGCTAGGTAAAAGAGATTACATCCTCAAAAACTTGAGGGCCTAAAATTTACATAGAGTGAGTTTTGCTTAGACAAACCCAATAACTTGAGGTCCCTAACAATGTTATCATAACTGGACCAACCACCGAATTTGCGAGGGGTCCAAACCCAGCAAAGGGCTTGAAATCTGCGGCTTTCTCAGTATAAAACGGGTATGACTATCGATTAAATAGGTTGCTCATATTCTAAAAAAAGTAAAGGAAAAACAAAATAATAGCTTACAAATTTCTAGTATATTAAAAATGCCCCAATTTTCTTTAGCCAGTTGCTCTAAACGGGTTTGTTTGAATAACGGAAACTACTTAAACATTGGTCTTGACGAGTTTTCGTTAAAACCTAATTTTTCTTTTAGACTAGCCAACGCATCATATGGTTGTCTGACTAATTGGACCAACCCACAAGATGGTTGTCTGACCAATTGGACCAACCCGGATGTATGATCTTCATAATTTTGGTCTTTATATTGCCCCACCATAATTAGAAATTGACCGATCATTGAGTCCACAAGTAGGGCTGGTGGCATCCTAAGCCGACCCGAAAATGCATTGGCCTAGGCCCAGCTAAGGTGTCAATCCATGGTGGCCAGTTCAAGCCCATCCCTTTGGCTGCATTTTGTGTCCTAGCTCTTAGTTTATTAGGGTTGGGTTGAATCATGGTTAGCAAGTCGGGGACTATCAATAAATCAGCTCACCATAAAATCGGAAACAAATCGTTTTTATTTTAAAAAGTTCGATGAAAAAATCGGGTAAAAAATACGGAGCAAAAATACCTCATCTAAAAATATCGCTAAGGCCCAATTTGGATGTCAAAGAAAAAATATTCATATTGAAAAAAAATGCAAATTTTTTTCTCTTCAATTGAGAAACATTATTGTTTTATTTTATTATCTTGGTAGACTGTTTGGATGTTTATTAAAATATAAGAAGATAATTTTATTTGCCAGACATGTCTGTTTGAATGCGTTGCAATAAATTCTAAATTCGTCTTTTTTCTCATTACATTAAAAAAGTTTTGACCAACCTTAAATAGCATGTATTTTGTATGCCTTTGACTCTGGACATGCAATCACATGCCTTTCAGTATTATAAAATAGTGAAATAATTTGCTTGAAATCGCATGGTTTTAGCATGTAAGACTTCGAAATTACATGTTTTAATTGTGATCCACCTTTTCTTTTAATGTGCTATAAAAACCTTCCAAATATATTTTCACATAACTTCAAATAAATATCAAATTTGGAAACCAATTTCAAAAACCGAAAAAAAGCCAGGAGAAGCCCTTAAAAAATATATATTAGGCTATTGGAGGAGATTGAAGAGGTTTATTAATTCAAGCATTATTTTTATTAGTCTACTATTGTGGCCACATGGTGTAATTTTTATTGTTTAAACATTACCTCTTTTTGGATTTTATACTACATTTTTCGTGACAGTTGGATTGTATTTCTTTACAACTAATGTAGTTATATTTTTAAATTTATATATATTTTTTTGCTAAAACATGTTTACACACATGGGAGATAAAAAAAAATACACTCATATAACAAATAACAAATGACTCAATCCTAAATAGTTTAAACTTTAAACTATCAAGGCAAGTCTATGCATAAAAGTACTAATAGACAATTTGAAAAACTTCTCTTTTAGGGGAGATATAAAGGTTGTTAAATTCGATTTTCGAAGTGTGTTGTTGTTTAGAAATAAATTTTGTAAATACCAACAGACAAAAATGAACTTTGTAAAGTTCAATTTTGAATTTTGGGAAAGTATAAAAATCATTCGTTTATAATTTTTTTCTAAAAAATATTATTTCAATGTTTTAAAATTTTTATTTTTATTTTTTTGCATATTCTTGATCTCAATAGAGCAGTCGAAAATGGTAAAAAATTGCTCGAAATATAAAATTTTAAAGAAATCGATGAGAAATCCCAAACCCAATTTACACAATTTCAGAATTTTATTATATTGATTCCTCTCTAGATTTACAGTTTATTCCTATAAATGTACAAAACAGAGACAATAAGAAGAACCCTGATAAGAAACTAGAAAGCAAGAGCAGAGAGAAGTTCAATATTATTATTAGAGAGATAATAACTTCATATAAAAATATAACTAATATAAAAAATCGGAGTAAAAAAATATGATAAATTTATAACATTAGAAAATTTGAAATTTTAAAAAATAAAAATTATGTCAAAGCCATCAATAACTAACTCATCCATTAAAACTTGTGTGCGGTTTGTATAGAGCCTAGGCTCTAAACAATCAAATTAGAGCCTACGTTCAAATAGTATCTAGAAATATGATTTCAATACCGGAAATCTTTTTGATAGCCTTAAAATATATTTTCATCTTTATTTATATAGTTTAAAGCTTCAAAAGAAGTGTAAATCGAGAGATCTATGAAAATTTGAAAATCTTAGAAATTAACGGTCCAAAAATACGTTACAAAATACACTATTTTTAAAACTTGAAATCTATTTTTTTCTCGTGTCAATGCATCTTGATATCGAGATGATCAATTTGAGGATATTTGGGCATCAAAACAACCTCTTCTAGTGAAATTTTTGAGGTAAGCTCGAATTTGATTGTTTAGAGCCTTCGCTCTATATAAACTTTTTCCTAAAAACTTTATTAGACTAATATATTTAAGTCAATTATTTTAGATGTCTCGTGACTCTCATCCAATCATTCAATATTAAATACATAATTGACTAGTATATACCAAAAAAAAATGGATCACATAAAATCTACGCATTAAATACTTTAAGAAACATCAAACCAACTTATTACATACCAAAAACAAATATACTACAAAATTTATTCAATAAATACTTTAACTATTAGATAAATTTATTCATTAAATACTTAAAAATCACATGTACTTAGTAGGCACAAAAAAAAATACACGTTTTTTGTTTTCTCATTAAAGTGATTTGACTATGGTATGGTGACCATGGTCACTCCATAACTATGGTTAAAGTTTTATAAATTTCTTTAATTGAAAGGAAGTTTGTAGAAATTTGGGTTTTACACCTCAGGGAAAAAGTTTATATAAGGCTGCAACCTTAAATTGTAGAATTACAGATGCACCTAAAAAATCTATTGAAAAAGGTTGTTTTAATGTTGAAAAACCATCTAATTGATCATCTCAACTTCTTGATGTATGAATATGAAAGAAAAAAATATTTTGACTCCTATAAACGGTACACCTTGCAACACAATATCTCGACTGTCCAATTTCAAGATTTTCATATGTTTATAGATCTACTTTATTTAAATAAATTTTGGAGTTTAAAATTTTACAATTAGATATGAAAATAGATTTTGAGATAATTGTAAGAATATTTTACACTAAAATTACATATTATTATAAAATTTGGAGGTACATCTTATTTGGATTGTCTAAGGTTGCAACCTTACAGAAACCACACCCCACATCTTACTGTTTACGGGTTAGAGAGAGAGAAAAAGAGGAGGAGAAAATAGGGTTGACCTCATAGCCATTCAGGTTTACAGAGAGAAGGAAGAAGGAAGAGATCATCGGCTTCACAAACCGTAATGAATTGTTTTTTAGAGAGAGAAAAGAAAGATGGGATACGATTTGGGATAGTTTGAAGGTAGTTTTTCTGATTTGGGATGTTGTTTGAGAGAAAGGAGGCCTAACTGATTTTTAGAGAGAGAAAAGGAAGAGGATTTTTCATTTTCTTAGGAAACATCAAGCAGACCAGAAGGATTAGGTTTGAGGAACTAATCCTATAAGTAAAACGGCTTGCTCAAACCTAATCCTATAAGAAAAATTGCTTGCTCCTGTAAGTTTACGGTTTACACTATATTGTTTAACTTTGTTATCACATAATCAAAAACAAAATAATGATTACTTGGTCCTGTAGTCACACTGTCTGCTTCTCATTTACCAGTAAAAGACTATGTTTTGAGCTCTAATTTGTGCCATAAACAGTATTTTCGTAAAAACAATTATCACAAATAATCACAAGACTATGTTTTGAGCTCTAATTTGTGCCATATACAATATTTTTATAAAACAATTATCACAAATAATCACAAAAATCTGCATGTATATGATTTTCTTCACACAATAATTTACTTTACAAAATGGTTTGCTATAAATAGTATTTCATGTACACAATGATTTTGCTATAGTAGCAACTAAAATCTGCATCTATTTGTTTAAGTTTTTTTTTTAAAAAAGGGAAAACAATTCAATATGCAGCTATGGCTTGGAAGAACACAGTGGGATAAAAATTTCTATTTTAGTTTTTTTTTTTAAATAATATATTATTTTTCAAAAGTATAAAAGTAGCAGCTGCAATACACAAAATAGGAAAATAAAAAAATCTTTTAAAAAAATTATAGGTAAAAAAAATTATAGGTAAAAAAAAAGATATGATTTTGTGGGCTGATTTAAAACATATTATTAAAAAAAACGGCATTCAAACGTTTTTATGAAAACTACTAAATTTTTTCCAAAACGTTTTTATAAAAACTACTCAATTTTTCCCGATCTTTTAAAAAAGTCGCCATTTAAAAATGTTTCCATAAAAACACCGATTTTTTTAACAAAATTCTCCTATTAAACGGAGTTTTGGTAACTCTAGGTGTATCACAACTTTCTATACTTTGAACTTTAACGCTTAGTTAATAACAAGATTTGAAATATGACGGAGAAGAGTGGTTCTAATTACACAAAAAGCAAAAGTACCTGTGTATTTGTATAATTTTCCATATAATTTTCCCTAGGTCATGAATCTGGAAAATTTTTATTTCGACTGAACGTGAATTATCCTTTCCAAAAGGATTCCCTTTTCGCTCCCACCTCTCTCTCTCTATTGATCTCTTCAGTAGCCCTAACACCCCAAAACTGGTTTGCATGACCTTGTTTATCAGTGTTTGAATAGAGAGGACACACGCGTTTCCTCCATCAAAGTAGAGGGGAACATTCTCTTCGATTTTTGCGGGTAGAAACCGCTGGGTTTTTCTATTCGTAAAGGGCTGAAATTGCGTAGGTTTGAACTTTCTCTTGCGACATCTGGTTTGATATGCGTCCGTCTTTGTTTTTTCATGGCGATTTATACTGGGGCAAATTCCCAGTGTTATCTACATATTTTTTTTTTTTTTTTTTTGCATTCCAGGTGTTCTTTAAATTCCAAGTGTTATTTAAGTTGTTAAGATTTTGCCGTGTTTTAAATTATTCTTCTGTGAAAACTGTGATCTTCTAGTTTAACTGAATGGCATGTTTTCTATTGAGATATATTAACTGAATGGCATGGTGATTCATGATCTTCTTCATTTTATATTGGATGTTATTGTAACTTGCTCATTTTCATGAGAAAGTAGGGTTTAGTTATGGTCGATCCGGAGTTTTTCATGCAATGTGGATATTGGGCTTTATTTATGTTTTGCCCATGTAATACTCAAAGGTAAAACAACAGAGTGGGGTTTGAATACAAGCTGCTCTCTCAAAATTGGGCACCTAAGACGAAGACAAGGACCCAACCCAGAAAAACAAAACGATGCATGGATTGAATTATGGTAGCAAAGCCTTGTAATTTGATTTTATTCAACGTGTCAGTAGAGCTGAGAAAATTTGATGTGATTAGCTATGTAGAAACTATTTCTCTCTCTCACTCACCGATGATGATAGTTTTGATCCATCCAAAATTTGGCACCGAAGATGAAGTCGAGACCCAACACAAAAAGCAAAATAAAAAACAGTAACCAGCATCATGGATTAAATTGTGCCAGCAGTACTCTGTAAGGTGTGGTGTCTTATTTTGTTTGGCTACTTGCTGCTGTAAATTGTTTTAGAGTGTTCGTAGATTTTTCTTCTTGATGACTATTGGTTTTTTTATTTAAGTAAATAAAATGTCAGTTGGTCTTATTGAGAAGTTTTGTGATGAAATTGGGTTTTACGGCATTCATTGAAGAACTGGACTAGAGGTTGCTCTGTTGTGTAGTTCTCCTATGCAGCTATGAAGATTGATAAGTGTCTGGGATTTCAAAATTTTAACTAGTTGTTTTATTCTTTATTTTATATATTTATTTATTTTTTTGGGGGGGGGGGGGGGGGGGGGGGGGGGGGAGGGTGTGTGCTTGCTGGTGCCTGTGTAAAGCCACACAACCATGGAATGTGCTTCCATTTATATTATGTGATTCTCATCAATTATCTGTTTCATGGATGTGAGACTGATTTGATGCTTAGACTAATTTGGGGATGGGAATTGTGGAGACCAGTTTTGAGCCTTGGGATTCTAATGTTAGCTTGAGGCACCTTAACTTAGTAGGCTGTAACTTTGCACTCTTGTGACTATTTTGTGTATATGTATCTGTTTTGTGATCAAATGCAATAGATGGATACATATGGTCACTTTCTCAATATTTCATTGTTTTTGGTTCCATATGTGGCCTAATTGTTTAGTCGTTGTAGATATCCAGGCATATTTTGGTCATTTATCTCTTTGAAGTCTTTATCTATTGGCTTGATTCGTCTCAGATGTTTGATGAACAGAAATAGATATAGGAATCTAAATCAAATTTTTTGCTTGGAACCACAGTCTTTGCTTGAAGAACTACCTTAATGATATGACAAAACTCACAAGAACTTGTTCCTACTTCCTTTATGGGTTGTCCTATGGCTTGGCAGTTTCTAGAACTGAAGTCATGGCCCTCAACCTTTTCTGTGTTTATCTGGATGATGGTTCTGTGTGCATTGTTGGGGTTAAGGGGTTCTTTACTTGTATTTGGGAATCATGCTGGATTTAAGAGGTTCTATTTGTGGCTCGGTTAGGGTATTTGCTTGTGATCATGGTCTACACAAGACTTGGAAATAGGTTTGGTGATTAGATTGTGTTTTAGAGAACTGGCTATGATAGTGCCTAGAGTTTTCCTGGAGAGTATGTGCCAGAGCTGAAGTGTTGAGGATGTGTGACTTTTAAGTATTTTGAGATGCTTGATGAGCCATGTCGATGACTTGGAATGAGGAAAAGGTGGGTCCTACAACTAGGTCATGAGTGGTTGGGATCCATATCAATTTGGATATGTGCTAATCTTGGCTATTATTGCAATCAAAGAGTCAGGGGTCTCTTGGGTTGGCAAGAGACCCCCGACTCATGGTGGGGTTAACTTGAACATTTGAAAGAGATGGGGGCACAGGTGGCACTTTGTCAGAATCATAATGCCTTGTAGCTCAATGGTTTTTAAGGGCCTGCATTGGTTAAAGATTCGGAGTGTTACTCAAATGGAATCATCATATCATCAAACATATTGAAAAAATTATGCAAAATTCAGTGAATTGAATACCTTCAGCACATGCAACTAGTAGTTAGATTTTCAGATTTTGGAACGTTAGTTGTGGTTCCTAGACCAATAGATTTGTCACGATGTGCATTAAGTTGCTAATCTACACACATATAGTGGGAGTGGCAATCACCTGTTTCAGATTATTAAGAATCTGTTTTTGAATTCTGGAATAATTATAGCTACAAAGTTATGATTACTGAAACAATAATCAGATGGACTTGAATAGTTTTCTCTACCAGGCCTTTCTACAGCGAGAATCATGAACAGGCTAAATCTTAAAGCTTGCCCAAAATATTGGGGTTGAAAGTTGTGGATTTATATTTTTTTTGTTCTTTTTAATTTTTGAAGGTTTTGTTAGTTGTCCATTAATTTGTTGGGATATTGTTTGTTTTGCTGGAAAAGGTCTTGCAACAACTGGTTGTATGAAATCTCTCTATATGTGCTTTAAAAACTATAATCTTTTAAACGTAATTTTCTGAACTATAATTTTTCACTTAAAAAGAAACTGTAATTTTTATAAATGTAAGAGTTTATGTTTCTTTTGAGTGTTTGTGGAAAATTCTGGGGTTTTCCCCAAATTTAAAGAACCCCAATCATTCTACAGCTCATATGTTCTGGAGAATTGTTACCTGACTGTTATAAAAAACTTTTTTGTTTGTTCTAGTAAAAATTAAAAACAAACCTTTTTACTGATTTGGTTGTTAATGTTGTGCAACCTTTCAGTGGTTGAATTTTCACTCTAAAAGAAATCTGCATGTAATAAGTGAAAATGTGTTATATGGATTTTAGGACCCAAATTTAGACATAACTGTGATATGACCCTAGTTGTTCTTGTATTTGAAGGTTTTAAATTTTGGGTAATTTTTATGTATGAGTTCAAATTTCCAGCCATTGAGGGGCAACCATAATTTACAATAGTTGATTCAAGTTTTTGTTTGCCCCCTGTAATTCTGACTAGACACTAAATTCATCATCTTATTTAGAGTTTTCTTTTGGTGGATTAGTAGTGGGGATGTGTTTGGCATTTGTGTTAATAGATGGTGGGACCCTAATTTGATTCTTATGAATAAGGGCTCAAACATCGGTTCATCTATGGTATACATTTCAACTTTCAGTGCATTGGGTGGGCAAGCCAAATTCAGCGCAGTCCATTGAAAAGTAAATTTGCTCTGTAATTCTTCTTCGAGCTTAGTAGTTTAGTAAAATCCTAACTTTACCATCTTTTTTAGTGTTTTCTTTGTAACTAGTAATGGTCTGAAAAGAGAGCTTGCTCTTTAGTTTTTAGTAGATTTTACTGTCCTAAGTTTTACCATCGTCTCTAGATTTTTTTAGACTAATTTTTAACATCGTCTACAGTTTCAAAAAAAAAAAAAATTTTAACATCATCTTTAGCATTTTCTTAATACTGGTAATGGTTTAGAAATATGGAGGAAATTAAAAATTAAATTTTGTTATTCAACTCTTGGTTGATTGTAACTTTCTTTCTCAATTGTTATGCCATGTAGTGGTCTACTGGTAATAGTGTGTTAGAGATGGGGAAGAAGTCGAGAGGCCATCCACCGACCTATGTACAAGACCTACTTCCACATGTGGAGCTTTATGTCAATAACAAAAATAATGATCCATGTGATGTCGATTCAATGGTCCATCACCTTCGTTCCACCAACCCGAAATTTAAACGCCAAAAGCTTGGGCCCTTTACAGAGTCTGTCATAAAAGCTCTCCAAATCATTGAAACGAGGCTTGACCGATTGCCTCCTTCCAAGCGACTCAAGAAGGTGGATCGTGAAGAAGAGCGTTTGCTTCACTTGGAAAAGAAGCATTTGCATCATAGTGCGGCTAAATGGAAAGGAATTGGAGGTTCAGATGAAGAAGAAGAGGATAGTGATGAAGAAGACGGCGAAGTTTCGAGCTCTGAGGAGGGATATGATATGGAACCCTCCTCTGATTTGATGAAGTCTATGATGAGGTCGAATTATGGCGCATCTAATGCCTCTGCTATTGCTAGAGAAAAAATGCTTGTTTCATCGGCATCGATGGGTTCGATAAGCGAAGCGGTGGTTGTTTCGTTGGGTTCAATGGGTTCAGAAAGGGAAAGAATGGTCGTTTCATCAGGATCAATGGATTCAGAAAATGAAGCAACGGTTGTGAAAAATTTGGAGTTGGAGTTGATAGAGAGTGGAGGGAGTAAGGTCAATAGTGATGGTATTGAAGATTGTGCATTAAAAGAAATGGAAGAAAAACACAATTATGCAGGTGCTGTAAATCAATCAAGGGGTGCATTGCCCACCAATGGTAGCCTTCGTTCAAGGAGAGATGGTCCCACCTTTAAGGATCTTGGTGGCATGAAAGAAGTATTGGATAAATTGTTGGCAGAGGTGGTTGTTCCCTTATTCTATCCTCAGTTGCTTACATGGTTGGGTGTGAGGCCAGTGGCTGGTATCCTTTTGCATGGCCCTCCTGGGTGTGGTAAGACCAAGCTAGCTCATGCTATTGCTAATGAAACAGGGGTTCCTCTATACAAGATTTCTGCCACTGAAGTGGTTTCTGGCGTCTCAGGTTCCTTGTTCACTTCTTGTTTTGCTTCTTTGCTCTTGGAGTTTTTAAGATCTTGGACAATTATGCTTCGTTTTGTATATGGGCATTTAGGGGGTCAAAACCCCTTAAAGCATCATTAATGGCGTGAAAACATCTGGATTAACATTTTTATTTTTTAATTTCATTTCACTTAGGTACCTCATTAAAAATATATCCTTGAACATGCTTGAACTACCCTTTTTAGTGTTGAGACCCTGCACAAAGCTGGGGTTTCAGTAGTTTGACCCACCTAAGAGGCCCTACTAAATGATGGGAGTACCCCTGCTTGTTTTGGGCGGGTCCCATTATTGAAAGGCCTCTGCCTTTTCAGAGTTCCCAATCCTGAATTGGGGCCATTGGGGCAATTTTTAGGATTTTTTTTGAGGAGGTACTTGAGTGAAATGAAAATGAAAAAGTAAACCCTTTTATGTTAATTGGGATGCTTTGACCTCTTTAATGATTTTGTGAAGGGCTTTGACCCTTGAATGATATTTTCCCTTTTTAGAGAGAAAGAGAGAAAAAAGGGGAGGGGATTGTGGTATACTTCCCTTCACATTGTAGCTTGTATTCATTACTTATTTTAAATGGTTTTAGGTGCTTCTGAAGAGAATATCCGTAACCTATTCACAAAGGCACGCATAACTGCTCCCTCAATCATATTTATTGATGAGATAGATGCTATTGGTTCCAAAAGAGAGAATTTGCAGAGAGAGATGGAGAGGCGAATTGTCACTCAATTGCTGACTTGCATGGATCAATCACACCAAGTAACTGGTTTTGTTGAGAAATATTCTGATTTGGAAGAATCAGAAGACAAAGTTGGCAATGTTCTTGTGATTGGAGCTACAAATCGACCTGATGCTGTGGACCCTGCCCTAAGGAGACCCGGTAGATTTGATAGGGAGATTTTTTTGGGGATCCCTGATGAGAATGCTCGAATGGAAATTCTCTCTTTAATTACTCAAAATTTAAGGCTGGAGGGCTCATTTGACTTCCAAAAAATAGCTAGATTGACACCTGGGTACGTAGGTGCTGATTTGGAGGCTCTAAAGAATGAAGCAGGTAACCTAGCGATGGCAAGAATTCTACCTGATAAGATGCCCATGATCCGATCTGTTTTGGATGATAGAGGAAATAAAGAAGCTCAATTTCCATTTTCTCCGGAGGAAATGGAAAAGCTCAGTATAACGATGGCCGATTTTGAGGTAATCTTGGGGACCACTCCAGTTTTGCTTATTTTGTTTCCTTTAAAACTATATCTAGTGTTTTCTTGAAGGTCATGTTACCAATGATACTGAAACTATAATAGTTTACTAGCTCTTTTTTTTTATGCCCTCCATCTTTTATGCTTCATAACTAGCCAATCGTTGATACTCTCCTCCATATTGAACTTTTTTGTTTGTCGTAATTTTACTTGGAGGTTTGTGTATGTACCATGTTAATGGATTTTAGTCTTCTGATGTTATCTAAAAAACTTAATTTTGCTTAAACAACATTGCGTGTATATGTAGAGAACAAATTTGTGAGGCTTTGGAGGACCACATACTCGTACAATAAATTAAAAAGCGTTGGTGGCACTGTTCTACTTTCTTTTAATTAACTTCAAGGATACATTTACCTGCACATTTTTTATGCTAAATTTTTATTTACTAATTTGGACTCTGTTTAAGAGCATTATGATTGTACTTTATACTTTAGTTGAATTTCTTTAGCATGCTTTTTACCATATTTAAAGTGGACATCATATCCAGTAGAAGTGGGATTTGGGTTAGTGGATAAATAGAGAAGGGAGATGGGGTATACCCCAGTGTGGTAGGAGTGGTACTGGGCATTGGCAAACGTGAGATAAAAGGAAGAAAGTTTGTAGCTTTTGGTTATAGTCTTTTAAGATGAGCTATAATATAACATCTGAAAGATGATAATAGGGATTTGGGGGGATGAAAGAATTTTAGGTAAAGAACCAATCTTTTGGTCAGGGAAGGAGAAGGGAATATGAGACATCCAGCTAATGTTACCAAAAAAAAAAAAGAAACCAAAAGTAAAATTGGAAGGGCTGTTCCTGTGCAATCTATTTAACGTCTGGTCCAAGCTTATTTAACATGAAAATTAATAAGAAAACGTAGAAGTGTAATGACGGATTTGCCTGTTGTACTAGTTGGTTCACCCACTGATCTGACGAATTCAACCTGGTCAAACCAGGTTAACCTGGTTTTAGCGCTTTTTTTTCAAAATTAAAATGTCTTTATTGAAGTGGACCTGTTGTTTTTAAAAACTTGACCTGTTGGGCCAGTTTACAGTGCAAATGGTTGGATCCTTCAGGTCGATCTTTTTCTTATTCCCTTTTTTAGTAGTTGTATCTGGTCTGATTTTCACCAACATTTCCAGGGTGTGATGGATTTCTGTGAGAGTGTTGCGGTGGGAGTGAATTTATAGTGTTGGAGAAATCAAAATTTATGCTATTGTTGAGTTGTAGCATAGGCAAGACAATTGAAAAGGGAATCTGGGATCTGGTATTTTTTATCGGTACATGGTGTGAGGCCTCATGTTCCCTCCATGTTTACATGATCCGATACACTTTTTCGTAATGCATTCCATGTTTGTGTTTTGTATCAGATGTTTTTGATATTTTTGGGGTCAGACATTCCTATCTCCTATTTAACATGATTGGTGGTCAATTAAGTTTTTAGTAGCTTTTATGTAGAAGTTAATTCTTGTTATTTGTTTGTCCAGGAAGCAACAAAGAAGGTACAACCTTCAACTAGAAGAGAAGGATTCTCTTCGATACCTGATGTTAGATGGGAAGATGTTGGAGGTCTGAGTTCCTTAAGAAATGAATTTGATCGTTATATTGTCAATCGAATAAAGAATCCTGAGGACTATGAGGTGTGTTACTGTTCTAGAGGTTACATGCTCAATTAGGACCCTTTGTGATACTTACATTTTTATTAGGCCATTCTGAGTTATGCCTTTTGCTTCAGGAGCTTGGAATGAATTTAGAGACTGGTTTTTTGTTGTATGGACCACCGGGATGTGGTAAAACTCTGATTGCTAAGGCTGTTGCAAATGAAGCAGGAGCAAATTTCATACATATCAAGGTTCTTTTGCTTTTTCTTTTTGTTTTAATTTGTTGGCCTATATAATAATTCTATTTGGTTATAATTGGCCAATGTCATCTACTATATTAATGAAATGTTGTAATGTCTTGTGGTTGGATTTATTTGTGATAAGTTTTTCTCGGGTGATGTTGTCATCTTTGCACAGGGTCCTGAGCTATTAAGCAAATACGTAGGTGAGAGTGAATTGGCAGTTCGGATCCTATTTAATCGAGCTCGTGCATGCTCTCCATGCATACTCTTTTTTGATGAGGTGAATGGCTCATCCTTTCCTATATTTTTACTTTCCTTTGTTCATTATGTTAGCCCCTAAGTCTTAGGGAAGCAAGAGGAAATCTTTGGTGCGTCAAGATGATCCACGTGAGTGTGGATGCTCCTCTGGTGTAGCACATACCATACATTATTGGTTTATGCTATACTTTCTCTTTAATCATTCTCCAAAATTTCCATTGACTGCTGCTTAACTGCTTGGAATAGAGATCTCTCTTACCAAGAAAAAGTTAAAACAGAGATCCCTCTTGTCGGTTTTACAGAGACCTGATGCCCCTGACACAATTAAAATGTGACCTGATGCCACTGACACAATTAAAATATTAAATGATTGGCTGCAAAGACTTTGTGAAATGTGTTTATTTGTGATATTATTGAAATACCATGAAGATCATTCTATTTGATGCCTCCTGAATTTGCTGTTTGGGGTGGTCTTTTGTGTTCCAGGTGGATGCTTTGGCTACAAAGCGGGGAACAGATGGAGGACAGGCAGCGGAGCGGCTTCTAAACCAAGTACTCTTCCTTGCCCTAAAGCTCACCTTATATCTCTCTCTCTCTGGATTGTTAAGCTTGGGTTTTGATGCATCCCCCCCTCTCTCTCTCTTTCTCTCTCTCTCTTCCCCCTGCCTCCCTCCCTCCCTCCCTCCTCTCTCTCTCTCTCTTCCCCCTGCCTCCCTCCTCTCTCTCTCTCACTTAATTTGTAAGTATGAGTTTGATCCAAGATTCAGATTATTTGTCCTTCTTCTCTTATACTCTCGTAATTGGTGCTGGTTCAATCGAAGCCTTCGTGTTACAGCATCTCTCTCTCTCTCTCTCTCACTCTGTTGTTTTGCGAGGGTGGGGGGCTGGGATGATTTGGTTCGCAAGTGAGCTAATTTCTTTAGTTTTTGTGCACTGCCCCAAATTTTGGGTTCTTACTCCCTTGAACGCAGTGAAAAATCCCCAACCGCTGCCCCCCACCCCCCCAAAAAAAAAATCAAGCAAATACACATAAATGGTTTATTCTAAATTCACCACTCTTCTGATGAACTTAATTTCTTACTCCAAAATTTTTGACCACCAAATGGCCTTATCTAAATATTACATTTACGAATTGCTTGTTTGAAAATTTTGAAAAGGGCATATTTATAATTTTAAATTACTTCTCAAATTCAATGAGGATTCAAAAGTGAAAGGAATCTTTTAAATGGAAAATTGGCTTTTTGAGGAATTTTGAAATGACAAAAGTTACCCTTCTTAATATTCATGAACTAGTTACAGTTAAAAAGTCATTTTTGGACATATAAGGGCATTTTATTCCCTTATATGGTAAAACATTTTTGAGTAGGAACTTCTAAGTTCACCATTAGTGGTGTATTCTAGAATAACCATATATATATATATATATGGAAAACACTACGCAATGCCTATAGGCGGAAATGGACCGTCCAAAGTTCATCGTGCGGTCACGATTGTCCGGTAGTGTTTTATTTTTCATTTTTTTTTACAAATCGAAATGATCTGAAATCTGGAGCGTGTGTACATCTAAGTGAGGAGCACTTAATAAAAATATAAAAAAATAATGTCCCAAAAAACAATTGATCAAAATGCCCTTGAAACTTTTTGGGGGTATTTTGGTCAATTTATTTCATGTAAAATATTTTTTTGACATTTTTCATAGATTCGCCTATTTTTGATGAACATATGTTTCAAATTTCAGAACATTCTGATTTGTTGAAAAAAAATAAAAAATGAAACACTACCGGACAATCGTGACCTTGCGATGAATTTTGGACGGTGATGAGGGTAGGTGGAATCACTGTTCATTTGTGCCTATAGGCATTTTGTAGTATCTTCATATATATATATATATATATATATACACGAAAATTCTTCCCAACGCTTATAGGAAAAAATGAACAATGATTTCGCCTATGCTCATTATCATCCATAGTTCATCGCACGGTCACGGTTGTCTGGTTTAGTTTCAATTTTCATTTTTTTTTACAAATTGAAATGATCTGAAAGTGTGTACATCTTAATGAGGCTCACCTAATAAAGATATGAAAAAAATAATTCGCAAAATATAAATTGACCAAAATATCCCCATAAAGTTTTCGGGGTATTTTGATCAATTTATATTTTACAAATTATTTTATTTATATTTTTATTAGATTCTCCTATTTTTGATGAATAGACGCTCCAAATTTCAGATCATTCCGATTTATAGAAAAAAAATGAATATTGAAATACTATCGGGCAACTGTGACCGCACGACGAACTTTGGACGGTAATGAGCACATGCGAAATCACTGTTCATTTTCGCCTATAGGCGTTGCGTATTGTTTTCCATTTATATATATAGCAAGAAAACGGATGCGCTAACGCAACGACTTATATATATATATATTATACAGATCCAAATGACTTGAAATTTTAAGTGTGTGATCTTCTCATCAAGGCGCACCTAATAAAAATATAAAAAAAATTATCCATGAAAAGTAAAATCACCAAAATACCTCCCGAAACTTTTTGGGGTATTTTGGTCAATTTATTTCATGTAAAATATTTTTTTGATATTTTTCGAAGATTCACCTATTTTTGATGAACACACACCTAAAATCTGGGCCGTTGGGCTCATATGAGCTAGTGGGCTAATCCCATTTTTTTCATATATATATATATATTCCATCTCTCTCTCACTCGATTGACAACAAAGAAAGATAGGGTTTTGGTCAAAGTTTTTAAGCATCTCTCTCTGTCTACCTGCCTTTCTCTCTCTCACTTCTTTGCTCTTGCTTGCTCAATCTTTTCTTCTGGATTGCAGCTTCTTATAGAGCTAGATGGTGCTGATCAGCGTAAAGGTGTTTATGTCATTGGCGCGACAAATCGGTACTTAGTTTTCTATTTTGCCCTTACTGTTATCATGATTTATATGTCCCTATGGTTCCCACTTGATTTTCTCTCCCTTATTTCTTGCTATCACTTTACAGACCAGAAGTGTTGGACAAAGCTGTTCTAAGACCAGGCAGGCTAGGCAAACTTCTTTATGTCCCATTGCCCAGTGCCAAAGAGAGAGAATTGGTTTTGAGAGCGGTTTCTCGAAAGATGCCATTGTCTACTGATGTTGATTTGGGCGCACTCAGCCAAAGAGAGGCCTGCAATAATCTTAGTGGTGCCGACCTTGCTTCACTGGTATGATTTGTATGATTCCTATTATGCAAGAGTATGACATAATCTAGTGAAGTATGTTATGCAGTATTCCAAAGGGCACATTGTTTTTTCCTTTGATGGATGGTGGTGGTAATTAACTGTTAAAAGGGTTTTTATCCTGGTGATTCCCCCCCATAGTAATGTCTACTGTCTGAAAGTATGGTGGATGCCTCTTTTGAGTACTTCATACCAAACCTCATTGGATTATAGTACAGTTCCCTTATTTCGTTTCGTTCACTTTCTATTTCAAATTGTGATTGTTTTCTTTTTTGATAATTAACATTTTATTAAAACGTGAAAGTGGTAACTACAACCCTCTCTAAGAGTACAAGAGCCCCACTCGCACAACTATTTGCTAAAGTATCCATTTCAGTGTTTGCTTCCATAACTACATAATAAAAAATTTAAGCGTAGACGCATGTAAGCCAAAGATCTAAAAGATGGTCAACAATTGCCAAGGGGTTGCAGCTTCCCTCTGAGCCCATCTCATTACATTTAGATCGTCACTGTCAACATTGTTTCAGTTTGCGATTGTTGGTTTTTGCTTTTTATTATCTATTTTAACTAGAATCCTCATGGAGGCCAAGGGGGTTGGTAAGTTTGTTATAAATGAATGATAGGGGAATGGAATAGTGGAAGAGATTGAAGCATGATGAAAACTTGAACATTCTAGACTTATAGGGCAACAAAAACTCATTTATATCTTGTTAGCGATGCCAACCACTGGATGGCTTAGCTTCGGTTGTGGTAGTGTCCTGTCTGCTACTGCTTCCTAAACACCCTTTTGTGCGTATATCTAAGTCTTTAATATCCATTCACCCAAAAAAAGAAGTCTTTAATATCCATATATGGTTGATTTTCCCAGAAGTGTTTGACTAGATTCATCGAATGTGAAATCAGTACATGTGAAGTGGCACCATATAAGCCAAGGTTTAAAACCACAGTTGATTTGGATTGCCCCTCAGGAAAACCGGTCCGGATCAGCGGTCTAGATCGGCGATCGGGCCTGGTGAACCAGGGAGTAAAAAATTTTAAAAATTGAAGAAAATTTAAAAACAAAGTGGGACTGGTTCTATGACAGAAGCGGCTAGAACTGGCTGGTTCATGGGTTAACCGGTGGGTTCCCTATAGTTAGCAGGATCTGGATTGGCCTGATTGGTTCCCAATCTGGACCCGCTGGTTCTGATCCGGATGACCAATTTTTAAAACCTTGATATTAACCTTTGAGTTATGCTTCAAGCCCTCCTATTGTTTCGAAAATGAGATTTCATGACACTGGATTACTCTTTTCTCCTCTCTGCAGGTGAATGAAGCAGCCATGGCTGCCTTGGAAGAAAAATTGCAGTTGCCAAAAGCAGTGACCACTGGAGAGAAGAAGCCACTGGTCATCAACGCCTCCCATTTCGAGAATGCCATGTCAAAGGTTGTCCCATCTGTATCTGTGAAGGTAAACAGCCTCAAGTATACTTCTTCCTGTTGATTGTAATTCATGGCTTTTAGTTGGTGTGTGTGTTTCAGAGAGAGAGATCTTCCTGTTACTTGTAATTCATTGCTTTTACTTGGTGTGTGTGTCACAGAGAGAGAGAGAGAGAGAGAGAGAGAGAGAGAGAGATAAATGCTAATGCGTAGAAACACTCTGTAAAACAGCAAAGAAGATACTACGACAACTTGGCTAGGATATTCGGGCAAGCAATGAATCAGAAACCTGGTTCGATAGCAATAGGTGGACAACATGGTTCCACCATTGATACTCAACCCGAGCTCTGAGTCCGCACTTGGTTGAAGAAAAGAATTTTGTCATATATTTTCACTAGAGAGCTCATGCAGTCTCTACGTCAGCCCATCCAAAACAGGGTGGAGGCCGCTCGCTTAATTTTTGGAAAGCCTAAATAACGTCATGGGTTGTCTAATTTTTGAGATTTAAGTGAGGATGTAACAATTGTTTTGTCATGGGCTCTTACTATGGAGAGCATCTGATGCATTTTTGTTTTTGATAATTTGTCTGTAATGCAAAAAGTTTTGTTATTTATTTATTCCAAGAGTAATGGAATTTTTGTATACTTTGAAAAATAATGTTTGCAGTTGCAACTTCCATAAAGGAGGCATGCTTTTATAGATTAAATTATCACGTATTCTCTCTCTCTCCTTTTGGTTAAGTATTGAATACTCGCATGTAATTTAGTTTTTCTAACTCATTATTGTGAACTTTTATGTATGGGTGCGGTTTCTATAAGGATGCAACCTTAAACAATCCAATTAACTCGCACCTCAAAATTTTATCATAACATATGATTTTGTTGTAAAAAATTCTTACGATTATCTTAAAATCTATTTTCATATATAATTATAAAATTTTAAATTCTAAAAATGGTGAAAATCAAGTAGATCTATAAATATATGAAAATCTTGAAAATAGACGGTCTAGATAATTTGTTGCAAGATGCACTATTTCTGGAACTCAAAATATTTTATTTTTTCATATACATACATCTCGATACCGAGATGATTGATTAGAGCGTTTTTCAACATTAAAACAATATTTCCAAATTTTTTTTGAGGTGCATATGTGATTTTACATTTTAAGATTGCAACCTTATATAAACTTTGCCCTTTATGCATTAGCTGAGTGTATCATGTTTCCTGTGATGTGTATACCATGCCAGGACAGGAGCATACTGTGCATCTACCTTATATAAACTTTTCCCTTTATGTATTAACTGTCAGTTACCTCCTAAGATAAAAGGTCCGCTCCCCTTGAATCAATTGGTTCAGCAGCAGTTTGTCCTTCCCCATGTCATAGAGCTCAGGCAAAGGGGCTCCTTCAAGTCTTTAGTAGGACCTGCCTAAAATCCCCAAGAACTCAGTTTCAAGAAGCCAAAAAGATTGACACGAGGACATTGTGGGGCTATTGAACAACCATCTGTACTCCAACTGGAGAGAAACCATAGTCCCTAGGGTCTAGCCGATAAGCTGTGCTTCCATTAGAAGTGCAGGTTCTGTCGATCAGGGTGATGATGGAGCACGGATTCAAGTGGAGGTGCTATAATGTATCTACATTTTTTTTTGTAGTCTATCAGCAAAACCTTACCATTAGTGGCATTTTGCTTGGAACAGAGACATGCGAAGCAAGAACGCAACCTATTCAGGCACAACTCTTTAAGGAAATTTTATCTTTTTTTTTTCGCCATTGTTAACAAATATTATTGATAAGTGGACGTTACGTAAGGGAAATTACATCATCAGATATCACAAGTGAAGTCAAAGAGGTACCACTCTTAGCAAAAGAATCAGCCAAAGCATTAGCCTACCTAAAAACATGATGGAAGGAACAGTGTGGTTCCGGCATATCTAGGATCTGCAGCCACATTGATTTAAGCTCCCATGGCACCTTATGTTCTTTATTACACCACCGAATGACATTCATAGAATCTCCTTCAATCAAGCAACAATTTCTGATATTTCTACTAATAAAAAGTTTCAATCCATGAAAGAGTACGAGAAGTTTTGGGTGGTTAGTAGTAGCCTCACCAATTAGACCAACATAAGTAAAATTAATTGCTCTATTCCAATCCCTTATTACCCCACCTATACCAGCTCTATCTAAATTGCCAAAAGAGCTGCCATCAAAGTTGAGTTTGAACCCACCCTGTAATGGCGGCATCCAAACTCCAAAGAAATTTTATTCCCGCAGTTAATGACCATGGCATCTAAATCTGGCTTTATTCAACTTAGTCAATTGGCTTGATAGCATCAATCTAATCTTTTCACCAATTCATCATAAATATACCTTATTACTTTATTGGAAATATATAATAAGACTATTTACTTGTAGTACAAGGAGGTACTTGCTAAGACAGTGCCAATTATCCCAAAATATTTTCTCAACGTTGTGACAGTCAAAGATGCCATATTACACCTAACAACTAAAGAGAATGTTTGTGATCTTATTTTACAATTGTAAATGGGCATACATATCATCATCATTATCAAATCCTTTTCCTACTAATTGGAGTTGGCTACACGAATCTTGGTTTGCCATTTTGTTCCATTAAGGGCCAAACCTTCAGTGAGGTCATAAGTCCCATATCTTTTCTCACTACTTTCAACCGTGTCTTTTTTGGCCTACCCCTTTTCCTTTATGAGCATTCCACTTGAACTAACTTGCACCTCCTACCTGATGCTGTAATGGGTTTGCAACACACATGACCTGTCCACTCGAAGGTAGATGCCAAAAAAAAAAAAAAAAAAAAAAAAAGAAAAGGAAAAAGCCGAAGGACTTGAGTACAAAAATTTAACGGGGCTATGTGTAGGATATTTTAAGCAGGGGGTACATGTAATTTTCTCAAACAACAACAATACAATATGCAATCTAAAAGTGCTTGGAAATTATCAAGTCCTAAGATTGAATAGAGACCGTCCTGCACAATCAGATCAAAGTATTTAAGAGCGCCGAATAATTTCTCTTTTATTTTTCTTTCTTTTTTGCAAAATACTTATATGGTGATTTCAAGTGGATCGAAGATTATGATCAAGAGAATCCTCCTAAAGTGAGTCTTTAGCCTAAGAGAGCTAATGAACATGAACTCATCATATTTGAATACTATATAGTAAATTTTTGCATGTTTTTGTGTATTGTTTTATGGGATTGTTTATAAAAATACCATTTACTTTTTATACAAGGGGTGAGTTATGAAGTCCGAGAAATTGTCAAATTGGATGGCTTGGGGTGAGGAATGAAACCCGAATTTTTTTTTTTTTTAAACTTTGTGTCTATTCAGTGATACACTTACAACTGCTCATTTTAAAATCTAAGAGACAAGAATGATTGTGACCTCATTGTATGAAAGGTAAATAGTTACTTTATAAACGATCCCTTATTTTCTTCATTCTAAAAAGTTGTACAAATAAAAGCGACCAATATCCCATTATAATGAAATAGATTTTCACGTTACTATAAGGGTTTTTATGATTTGGAACTATGCCTTATTTTGATTGTGTAAGGTTGAAGCCTTATAGAAATCACACTAATAGGGGTGGCAACAGGTTGTGTATGGGTTTGGTTCGGCTGGACTGAGAGCCGGATCTAGACCCATCAGGTTTGGTCAGATCCATTGCCACTCTATGACTGTGAGGTTTTTATTTATTTATTTTTATCATCATATACACCATGACTATGAATTTTTTTTTTTTTGGTCAATAATACTGTAAATGTTGTCAATATTTATGATAATATGAGCACGTAGAGCGGACCTAAAGACACATGATTGCCATCATATACCGTATGACTATAGGTACAACTTGGTTCCAGTTGGACCTAGACATAGACCCAATAGTATTCGGGTCCAAAATTTGGACACATACCCGAACCCAAGGTCGGATATACCCGTCGGGTCTTGGGTCTAGCCTGGTCCATTGCCACCCCTGCACACGCGTTAAGCGACTAAAGTGAAATTTCATTGAATTATTTAATGGGAGGGCTTTTTATGTGACCCCACCTACATATATGGAATATATAACCTCTGGTCTCAGCCATCAGATTATAGCAGATGGTTGAGATGACTTGAGTCACAATGTAATAAGCTAGCATTTAACCGTCAGATATTGATTTGAAGGCTCATAGTGTTTTATTTTTTATTTGCATTCTGCAAATGATTTTGAAGCAAAATTTAGGGCATGCATAGATCTAACAAGAGCGTACATGAAAAAAATATTAAAACAATATTTTCGATGATGAAAAGTTACCAAAATACTCTTGGAAAATTGTAGGGGCATTTTGGTCATTTATTTTTATATAAATATTTATTTATTTTTTATTTTTTCCAAGTTCGCCTTAAAGTTTTTGATGGGCATCCCAAAATTTCATAAAAAGAATGTTTAGTAAAAAAAAAAGAAAAATAAAACAATGTTTGATATGATATTGTGGTATGAACAATCCTAGCGTCTGATTCAGATTGAACTGTTAAGAAGTGGGGCGCATATAACTTATATGGGGTCACATAGAAATATTTCTCTTATTTAATAAGTTTTGAAAGAATTTATGCGATTAAATTCCTCGAATAAGATTTTAATGAAAATATAATTAAAATTGTCTATCTCATCGCCTCATTTACGGGGGAGAGGAGAGTCCTAACCGCATGAAAACCGACATAACCGGTCGCCAAAACCCAACAGTCTTTCTCTCTCTAAAAACCCAACAGATTTTCTCTCTCTAAAAACCCAACAGCCACCTTCTCTCTCTAAAAAATCTCTGTTGCATCAAATGAAATCTCACCAAACCCCAAACGTCCCGGCTTCTTCTCTTTTGAAATTGCCCTTTCTATTATCAACACAGCGCATAAACTCTCTCTCTCTCTTGTTCAGGGGTGAATTACAGAGAGAGGCCATTCCTCTCTCTCAAGAGATGTAAATGCCGTTCTATCGATTGTATCAGTTGGGTACTAAAAGGCATTACAAACCTTTGATATATGCGTTTTCCTTTCCATTTTCTTCCTCTCTCTCTTCTTCAGGAATGAAGGATAGACAGAGGCGATGCTCTCTCTCATGGAGCAAGTTCTTCAAGTTCACCTTCCTCTTCTTCTTCTGCCTTGTTTTCATATTCTTCTTTTCGCATTTCAGGCTCCTTATTGGTAATCCCTCTCTCTCTCTCTGGTACCATATTTTAAAAAGCTCTCAACTGGTTTCAATTGTGAATCTCAATGTATATTTTCTCTTCCCTGAATATGACTGCAGATTTCTCTCTCCCTCTCCCTCTCCCTCTCTCTCTCTCTTGACACAGATATACATTGGCCTGTACAATAGCTGTCCTTTTTGTTTTCCTGCATGAATATTCACTTGTCAATCTCTCTCTCTCCTCTATGAATCTCTACTTGTCAATCTCTCTCTCTCCATCTCTCCCCCCTATGAATCTCTACTTGTCAATCTCTCTCTCTATCTATAAATATATGCCTGCCAATATCTCTCTCTATCTCTCTCCCCTCTATGAATCTCTACTTGTCAATCTCTCTCTCTCTCCATCTCTCTCCCTTCTATGAATCTCTACTTGTCAATCTCTCTCTCTCTCTCCCTCCCTCTAAATCTCTGCTTGTCAATCTCTCTCTCTCTGGCTTATTCCATAACCGTCTGAACTTGGGTTTTCCGTCTGAAATTTCTACATGTTTTTTGAATATCTGTTTCTCTCATGGACATATTTAGAAAATTCCCATGTTGGTTTTCCTGTACATGTTTTTTAAAATCTCCCTCTCTAGTATATATCCTAAAATTTCACAATTTTGGTTTCCTCTTGTGAATTTGCACATGTATTTAAATCTCTGCTTGTCAATCTCTCTCTCTGGCATATTCTATAACCCTCTGAACTTGGGTTTTCTCTCTGAAATTTCTCCATGGACATTTTTTGAATATTCCATGGATTTTTTGAATATCTGTTTCTCTCATGGACATATTTAGAAAATTCCCAAGTTGGTTTTCCTGTACTTGTTTTTTAAAATCTCCCTCTCTTGTGTACAACGTAAAATTTCACAATTTTGGTTTCCTCTTGTGAATTTGCACATGTATTTTGAATCTCTATGTAAATAAGATTATCTCCATGCTCTCTCTTGTTTTTCTAAGATTGGTTTCCTATGATTTTTTTCTTCAGGATCACCATCATTCAGGCCAGTTCTTGTGGCAAAGAGGCCCCTGCCCACCTTTAATGCCATCTTCAAAGACAATTTCCTCAGAGAATTGGGGCCTAAGTCAGAGATCAGGATCCAATCCATAGTCCATTTACCTGATCAATCTCTCGTCTTAATCAACAAGCTCTCGGCCCCCTATCCTCCTGATAAATCAGAATTACAGTGCATCTACACCTCTCCTGATGAAGCCGTGCCTTTAAAGCTCCCTGTAATGGCCGTTGACGAAGAAGAGGACTTCAATTTTCATATCATCAGATGCCCTTTCCCACCTGAAGGCTCCAATAGCTCTCTATCTAGGGTACCCATCTCGAAAGTAGAGAGAGGAGGGGCAGCAGACAGGATATTTGAGGGAGAGAGGCCTATTAAGGCCTACAATTGGGATTCTCTTGTGTATGAAGCTCTCCTCGATGGGGATACGACTCTGGTCTTTGTGAAAGGCCTGAATCTTCGACCTGAAAGGCTCTCTGATCCTTCTCGTTTTACCTGTGTTTTTGGTTATGATTTTAGCAATCCCAAACTCTTGCTTAGAACCAAAGTGTTATCGGCTGCTCAAGAAATCATTCGATGCAAAACACCTTTAAGCCTTTTGAGAAACCCAGAGAAACTTGAATCAATTAAGGTTTCAATCGAGATTCGATCTCTGAGGTCTCGAGTTTCTTCAACTCACTCTACCACCGTTCTTCCCTCTTTTGCCAACATAAAACACATTAGTGGCATTGATAGTTTTTCGGGAAATGGTGGAGAGAATGGGTTGAATTCATTGTGGGGTTCTACAGAGAGGCTGGGGAAGAGTTTTACAGAGAAGAGGGAGGATTCATGGATGGAGAATGGTGTGGATTACAGATACAAGGGGAGGAAGTTTGGAGAGAAGGGGGCCAAAAGAGTGAAGATGGTTAGAGGATTGACAGAGAGAAAACCCAAATACAGTGTGTGTATGTGCACCATGATGTGGAACCAAGCCCAATTCATCAAAGAATGGGTCATGTACCATACTCGAATCGGGGTTGAGCGCTTCTTCATATACGATAACAACAGTGACGACAACCTTGATGCGGTGGTTCGAGCCCTCCGAGCCCATAATGTGAGCCGTCGAGCCTGGCCCTGGGTCAAGACCCAAGAGGCCGGATTTGCTCACTGCGCCCTAAAAGCACGATTCTTATGCTCATGGCTTGCCTTCTTAGACGTTGATGAGTTCCTCTTCCTCAAGAACCCTAATATCACAAAGACCACAAACCCGAACACCACAAAGCCCAAAAACCGAAACATAAACACAGACATAGAGGCCTCAAAACCAATGCAGTCTATTCTTGTATCACGGGCCCCCGACGTGGGTGAGGTGCGGATCCCATGCCACAGTTTCGGGCCTTCAGGCCATGTCCAGGCTCCATCCCATGGCGTCACTGTGTCTTACACATGTAGATTGGGAGCTCCCGAGCGACACAAATCGGTAATCAGACCAAGAGCAGTTAACCAGAGTATGATAAATATAGTGCACCATTTCCATTTAGGGTTAGCGTTTAGGTTTGAGGACATGGGGAGAGGAGAGGGGGTGGTTAACCATTACAAGTATCAAGCATGGGATGTTTTTCAGAGGAAATTCTACAGGAGGGTGGCAACGTATGTCCCGGATTGGGGGGAGAAAGAGGGGGTGGGGTCAAGGGACCGGGCCCCAGGACTGGGGACGACACCGGAGGAGCCCAAGGGTTGGGCAAACAAGTTTTGTGAGGTGAGGGACACAGGGTTGAGAGAATGGGTGAAGAGAGAGATGAGGGATCAAAGAACAGGGAGGTTGCCCTGGGAGGAGGATGAGGAAAAGTTCTTAGAGAGATAAATTAGGGTTTTAGATTGTGATTTTGAGTTTAATTGGGGCTCTGATACCCATTGTTGAGTTTAAAAAGTGATTGTTTTATCAGAATTGGGATTGGTTTTTTTGTATCCAATTGGTATTAGAGCAGGTTTGAATTAATACTTCATCACTCTCACTAGAAAGAGATGGGTTACAGATTTTGACTGTATGATCCCCTACTCTGGTCCATCAATTTTTGAAGCCGACAGTGATGATCATCTCGTGTTCATGCTAATGGTGCTGGTGGTGTGCCATCCATATGTGTTGGAGAAGATTTGGGGGCGGGCTGATTTTCTCATAATCAAATTTTTTGGTTAAGTTTCTCTTGTAAATATAGAGAGTTCTTAAATATAGAGTTTAAGTTGGCCATTGAGGAGCAAATTTTGGAAGAGCCTGGTGTTAACTGTAATAACAGGCACTCTCCCTCTATCTATGCAGATTGTGGCTCTCCCTCTCTCTCTCTCTAAGAATTTCTCGCACTTTATCTCTCTCTCTAAGGAATTAATTGTACAGACTGTGGAGATGTTAAAAGGAAATATTTATCCAGTGATGTTAAAGCAGGGCTTGAAGCCCTCATGTGAAGTTATGATCTATAGAAATTCTTTATAAAAACCTCATCCTTATGGTACTAAAGATACCGATTCCATTCTCATCAAAGGGTTGGGGCTCAAATCCCCTGACTTACCCCTTTTTTTTATATATATATTTATATCTTGCCATAAGAGGTTCCATACAGCTTAATCTCTTATGAACTCCATGTAACATAATCTCTCTCTCTGAGCAGCTCCATGTTACACCTCTCCCCCATCACTCTCTCTCTCTCTCCTACCCAATACGACGTTATTACTGTTCCATGCGATATCCTTGTTACTGTTCAATTAGGTTTTGCTATGCTCTTGAATGCTTTCCTTTTCAAGCATCAAGCTAATTGTGTTTGAATTTGGGTTAGGTTTTGCTATGCTCTTGAATGCTTTCCTTTTCAAGCATCAAGCTAATTGTATTTGAATTTGGGTTTTGCATGTAACTGATAAATTAAATCATGCAGAGAGAGAGATACTTGTTTGTGAGAGAGTGATTAATCATTTGTTAAGAGAGAGATTAGTTGTTTGTTGAGAGAAAGATTAGTTGTTGGAGAGAGAAAGATTAGTTGTTTGTGAGAAGAGAGAGATCAGTTGTTGGAGAGAGATTATATTTATTAGGAATTGGGGAGTAGGCTCACTTTTAAAAGTTGAAAGTTTTACTTTTAAACTCTATTTTACTGTTAAGAAAAAGATTAGTTGTTTGTTGAGAGAAAGATTAGTTGTTTGAGAGAGGAGAGAGATTAGTTGTTTGAGAGAGGAGAGAGATCAGTTGTTGGAGAGAGAGATATTATATTTATTAGGGAATGGGGAGCAGGACAACTTTTAAAAGTTGGAAAGTTTTACTTCTAAATTCTATTTTACTTTTAAACTCTATAGATTTGGTTGATGTATTATCCAGCAGGTAAGTATAAAGGTCATCAAGCTTACAAAAAGGAAAAAACAAAAAGTTTGAAGTACAAGAAAGTAACTCTGATTTTGTCTCATCTTGTGTGCCCAAGTATAGAGAATCTATACCTAGCTTCAAGGCTCCTTCTTGAACCCTTTGACTTGAAACCTCAACCAAGAGGAAGGAACCCTATACTTGCCTTGGCTTGAAGAGATGGTTAGTGTAAATTTAAAGCATAAGAAAAGCATCATCAAGCTTGCCTTCCTAAGCAGCTTTAGAAGGTCACAACACCAATTATGAAACATGTATGTACATTGTGACTTGAGCAATGCCTGGTTGGTCTGATGGTGACTCCATGGATTCATTTGCTTTTGTTTATGAGCTTCCTCACTGCTGGAGAGAGAGAGAGAGAGAAAACATTTGAATTCCCAATTAATGGTATTCTAAACCATTGGTAGAATTTAAAGAACAAGCTAATAAAAAAGCCACTGGAAATTCTGACCGGTACAACTGCATATTTGTGTGAAAAAGTGTTTTTGGACTCAGTTGATTGGTGAGGGGAGTTGGGTCCCCAACACATGGGGCATCAAACCACCAAAAAGAATTGGAAAACACTAATATATTATTTAGAATATTATCCTTAAATGGTTTTTTTTTCTAGCTTTTAAGGTTATTTGGGAACTTTCATATTTTTATTTTTTGAAATATGTGACCTATAAATAAAAATTTGAATACTCCATCTCTTATATATATTTTTCATCTTCTTTGGTCTTTTATACCTCTTTCTTATCTTTTTTGATTTTCAACTTTTTTTCTTTTTTTTGGTTGATTTTCAACTATTGAAGAAAAATGAACAGAATGTTCTTATACTGGCTTTTATACCTTGATTGTTTTTCTCCATAAATCTCTAGAAATTCTCAATTTTAGGCATATCTTTTAGGTTTACAATATTATCTCTGTGCTCAATATTCTATCTTTTTTCCTACCATAATGCGTGTTATGTTGTTCGAAATTGTAACCTTTTTGTCTGAAGATTTCAACTTGCAAAGAGGGAATTGCTATAAGTGGTTTATGAGCTAGATCCATTATCAAATGGGTTAATTGCACGTCGTCAAAAGTACCTAAAATTTCATATAAGTGCTCTTTAGTATCATTATATCAAAATAATGATTCAGGTAAAGCTAAAATGGAGCATATTCCATATAAACAAGCCATTGGGTCTCTTATGTATGTTATGCTTTGTACAAGACTTGATCTTAGTTTTACAATATGATATGTTAGTAGATTTCAAAGTAACTCAGGTATGAATCATTGGCAAGCAATTAAAATGATACTAAGATATATCCAAGGAACCAACCATTATAAATTATGTTATCTGTAAATTCAAAGATTCTCCGATGAAGACTTTGCAGCAGATCCTAATGATAGAAAATTCACTTCTGGAGATCTTTTCATCTTTGGAGGAGTTCTTGGTTTAATAGAAAATAGGAATGTGCTACCCTGTGCACAATGGAAGCGGACTACATCTCTTGTAATATAGCTTTTACTTTTGCCGTTTGGATAAGCCGCTACATTAAAGATTTGAAGCTGGAAATAGACGACGAGCCAATTCAGATATTTTGTGATAATCAAGTTGTAATTTTGTTAATTAAAAATAGAGCAATGAGCTTTAAAGGCAGACGCATAGAAGTTGATTATTACTATATGATAGACAGAACGGAAAAGAAAGAAATTGCAATAAGTTATTTGTCTTCCAATGATATGATAACAGACCATTTAATAAAGTGATTGATTGCTGAAATGTTATCCAAGCATGCGACCATGATAGGACTTAAAGAGATATAACTTTTCTTCCCAAGAGGCACATTTTGAATGTTACAAATGATTAATTCTTATTAGTGAACAAAAACTTGTTGCAAAGCATGTCACATTGGGTAAAACCTTAAATGGGCAAAACTTTATAGCTTAACAACGTTGGTGCATTCGTCCTTTTGGGCATGTGGGAGTGTTGGAGTATGACCACTAAAGCCCCATGACTACTATAGTGTTCTTGGTCACTCTCTTATCTTCTGTTTCTAAATGTATTTAATTCAATTTAATTACATTATATACTTGCTATAATGATCTCATTGTATTCAAATCTTTTGACTATCTTTTATAGTAAATTTCATTTTCTTTCTTTCTCTTAACCACCCATAAATGATATTCTAACGGTCACATTGAACAAAAACATTTTTATTTAGGAGAGAAAATGATAAAAAAAAAGAAGACTCAGCTATTGATTTGGCGAAGAAAAATCTAGACCATTGGATATCAAACCTGTCATACTGGCAAGAAGATAAGCTCTAATTATTATAAAAAAGACTCACTCACCTATTAAAAAATACAGAAAAAAATCTCAGAACCATTGCTCATCTTTCTAGCCGTCTAAAAGCTTTACAGCAAAATTCCTTTATATTTTTCTCTCTCTATCATTTCATAAATATTTTTTTTTTTAATGCCCCATCGTTCCGCAATTATAACATTTTGACGGGTTGTTATAGGCTTTTCCTCTTTATGATTTGAAATCCTTACCCCTTTATTTAAATCGATCGTCGTTGTTTCCGTAAAAGAAGCCGATAGAATGCTCAAGGGAAGGTCTTTGGTGACGCCATCCCTGGTTGTGCAATAAAAAATTAGAAGAGGCAACAACACTACTCGTATGAAGTAGCGTAGACCCACCAAGGCTTGTTTGACTCGGTGGAAGGCACCAAAGGACAAATCCTATATGGACAAAATTATAGCAAAAATTGAGAGAAAAGAGAATGACCCAATAAAATTCTTTTGCCAAATGGAGTGCTGCTTCTTTGATCGGAACCAAATTGACTGGCTATTGTAGTGGCGAAAGAAAAACGGCACCATCTTCGGCTAAGAGTGAAGAAAAAAATATTTATTAAATGATAGAGAGAAAGTAATTTTGCTGTAAAGTTTCTGGATAGCTATAGAGATAGGTGGTTTTGAGACTTTTTTCTCTATTTTCCAATCGGTGGGTGAGCATTTGAGCGGAGATCAGTGGCTATGAGATTTTTCTCTTTTCTAATAGGTGAGTGAGCATTTGAGCTTATCTCTGTGCCATATATGGTAGATTTTGTATCTAATAGTGAAAATTTCAAAATTACATGGCTTATAAACTGGCATGAGTGCTTTGGCCATGGTTAAGCAGATCGTGCTTTAGAATAACTTCTAAAGTGTCCAATACATCTACTTTGTATAATCAAAAAGTATTTTAATCATTTTGATCAACTTTGAGTTGATTTTGGATTTCATTGCTCTGAAAATCATTCTTCCCTACATCCCACTCTTTAACTGAGGTTAAGCATTCCTTTGGTAAAAATGGCTCCCAAACCATTTGTCTTCAATATTGGTTTCAACTCTTGATCAAATCTAAGTTTATTTCGAAGCTTTTTGCTTTATTTAGAGGCACACCCATGTTTTGGTTGCTATTAAGCCCTATTGACCGATTCAAATGCCTATGATTGTTGCATCATAATTGTCACTGTCCAAGCTTTTTTTCAATTAATTGGGGTTGGTTACACCAATCCTGGTCTGTCAATTTACTCTATGATTGTTGCATATGTTGATTGTTCTGCATATATGTGACATTCAATTGGGGTTCTTTAGAGCCATTCATCCAAGATTCAAAACTATGGCCATTAGGGTCTCAAATTATGAAATTTCAAAACTCCAATTTTGAAATGTCAACTCTGATATTTTTGAATTTGATCCCTATTTTGAGATGTTCATATCTCAAAGATGTGAATTTGAGGTGATTAATATAGGATTTCGGATTCCAGTAAACCATATATAGGACTCTTAAAGACCTTAGAAGCTTACCCATGAACCATAGAATCCGAGATGAAGCATGGTTTGATCCGGCCGGGGTACGTCATACGCGCCTGAAAAAAGAATGGTGACCTCCGTAATGGCACAAAAAGAAAAAAAGAAAAAGAAAAAAGAGGATAATAAAAAATAATAATAATTAATGGACGCGTTTCCCCTTGAGTCCGAAAAGCATTTTGAGCATCGGAAATTTATACGACGCCTTTAAAATCTATTTTCAATACCAAGTATGCAATTTGAAGCTAAAAAATATTCAGTGGATTCGTTACTATTTACCTTTAGAGTGAAATGAACTTTCTAAATAATAGGTTACAACTAGTGTAGAAAAAATCGAATCGTAACGGTTATAAGGGGTTATTTGATACTAAGAGGTAAATTGGGCCCAATTAGGTAAGTCCTATGTGCATTTATTTAAAAAAAAATAAAAAAATTAATAAAATATATTTAAGGTATTATTAAATAAAGTACATCTAAATGAAATTGAAAATTGATGAATTCATGTTTGGGGTATTTTTAAAATTTTATAAAAAAAAATGAGAAAATGTAAAAAATTAGACAAGTCCTATGTGATAAAAAAAAATATTAAAAAAATAAAAAATCTAATAAAATATAAAAAAATATATTTAAAATATCATTAAAATATCAAAATTATATGGCATGATAAAATTTGAATATGCATCCGTATACAAACACACCCTTACAATGTACTCTAGGTTTAAGACTTCAAATCCTAATTATTTTTTTTGCACCAGTATGGGTAAGGCCGAGATGATTGATATGAAGTTTTCAGGCACGTAACAACAATTTACCATGAGTTCCAAGGTGATGCTTTATTTATTTGGCCGCAGCCCATCAAAACATTTTCCAAAAATAATTTGATTTCTTTGCAAATTTCCCTCTGTCTCTCTCTCTCTCTCTACCATATTTTTATTCCAGTGAAAACACGGGCATTATCCACTCCAGAGGGCAGATTGCATGACGAAAAAGGGAATAAAACTAAACGAAAACAGTTCCGCTCGCTCTCTCTCTCTCTAACATGGACGGAGCAGTGGCCATGAACGCTCTACTTCCAATCCATGCATCTTCGAGGGCATCACCTCGAGAACACAGCTTCCTCTCAGGGACTCCTCTCATAGGCCAAAATCCATCTTGCAGTAGCACCAGTTTCAGCAACAAGAGTAGAAGAGAGGAAAACAGCGGTTTCATGGTTGTGACCGCCAAAGGAAGGAGAGGAGTGCAAGATAGGAAGTTCCAGAGACCCGCTCTTCCCCCTCTTCCCAAACTTGAAGACGATGGAAACCCCAAGTTCGTCATCTTCATTAGAACTGCAAAGGTCTGTATTTCTCTCTCTTCCCATTTCTCTCTCTGTTCCAGCTTTACTTGATTACATGTTCTCTTATTTCTATCATGGCAGAGAAAGGAAACAATTTTCTTATTTTTGAAATCTTTTCATCTTTTTTGTGCTCAAATATGTGCTTTTTTTCTCCTAATTCTTTATTTGGGTTTTGCGTGTATTTTGTGGGGTTGCTAAATTTGCAGTTCTTTGTGTGTTGAGATTTTTTTCTTGTCCATTTTCATTTGTATGCTGCATAATCTTTTACTGAATTACAGGGAAATTGCCAATTTTTATTTATTACTTTATATATTTAGTTTTATGTGTTTTTTTTTCAGGTTTATCTCTGGTACCCATTGAGTGTTGTTACCGGAGGAACCACTGCAAAGATTATGGTTGCTGCTAAAGATAACTTCCTTGGCAAATATATATATAAAGACACTCTTGCTAGAAACCTTGCTGCTGTGATTTACAGAGTAAGAGCTCCTTTTGTTTGTCGCTCTAAATTTTTTTTTTTTTTTCGTTCTAATCTTTTGTGGTTCCGTTTTATGTTTATTATTTTAGTTATGTTACTATCTGATCCTTTTGAACCCTCTAAGTTAGTCACTTTGTGTAATTTGTGCTTCTTTTAGTGGGCTTTGTAGTGAATTGTTGTGTATTTCATGCTAGTTATTAGCTGTGTGTTGACTGTTGAGTCTCAGGTGGATTAGGAAAAAACCCATTGTTAAGATTTTTGAATTTGATTTAGATCTCATAATATGTTTCTTTGGAAACTCCATATCTCAGATACAGCTACATAAGCACCTTGAAGTTTAGTATCAAGTTTTCCTAGTTCTAGATTATACTTAATTTCATGCTGAGTAAGAGCAGGAGCCCATCTCGTGTTGGTTTTGATTTTTGCATATGCGAAAAGAAGAACTATGAACTTGTAAAAAACACAATATTTGATTTAGGTTACTTGTGTCTGAAGCTTTCTTCGAGATAGTTTTCTCCCCCCAACGCCCCAACAACACACACACACACACACACACACACACAAAAAAGCTCAGCAAAAACAAGGTTAGTATTTCTAACTGCGTCACCAGAGGGACTAGATTTAGAATGAACCAACTGTTTTGGAAGAGGGATAACATAGTCCATTGCTCCTCTCTTTTGTTAGGGGAACAGTCAATGGCTCCTCTCGATCAATAACGTGGGAATGGGAATAGCTGATCTTAAAATCTCAAACCTATGATATATTTTGTCTTAATGAAAAATGTCTTAGATAGTTTTTCACTTAGGAAGTCCTCAACAAGAATACTGCTTGTCGACAAGTTCATACTGAGTTCGGAATTTCTTTTTGTTTTTTTTCCATTTCTTCTCGTGGAGCCTTAACTCTAATATTTGTTGATTTCTTAAGTTAGGATTGAAGTGACTGTTTGATATAACCTATTGCTTTTGATAACATACATTCTTGATGACAGAACAACATTATCCAACAAACGACATGATTGTAGCTTGCACTCCTGACATACAATTCGGAAGAGCATCATTCTTCATATTTATCTTGAAAATGCTCTTTTTGTTTTGTTGTTCTATAACAGTGAGATAGCATATTTTCTGGTATTAGCAGAGAATAACACACTTGAGGGTGCTATATCTATAATCTCACAACCATTTTTCATTGTGTTGCTCAATTAACTTAACAATTTTCACCTTAACATTAGTAACGTTCTTGCAAATATTTCGATATCAAGGAAGAACGTCCCCCTAGTGCCACTTGTTGCCAAAAAAAAAAAAAAAAAAGAAAAGAAAAGAAAAGAAAAAAACCTAAGTTGAAATTCAAATCCTGATCATATCTCATATGCAAAGTTCTGCATTATTTTTTTCTACTAGAATGTTCTGCATTACTTTGTATACAAAACTATAACAACACACACAGCACGATACTTTGCATGCCAACTACTAATAAGGGGGAAGAGGGGGTTGGAACCTCAAACTTCAGTTAACTCACATGGGATAGTTGTCATAATTGTGCTTATAAGACACAATTGAATAAGTAGAGAACACCAGCATTGGATTTTCAAAACAAAGAGAGAAGCTACAACATAGGTTGAGGGGATCAAGTCATGCACCTAACAAAGAAACATTAGAGAAAAGGGGGCCAATTAGGGTCCAAACAGGTCAAGTCAACCGATTAGGACCCAACCTAGCAGGGTCCAGGCCAGTCCCAAACCCAGACCCGACCCTCCTCGACCCGAATGTTTCCCTGGCTGGACCTGGGTCAAGACCCAACCCACAGGGTCCACTTATCTAGTCCAGATCCACACTGAGGTTGGGCTGACCCAGCAGGTCATCGGGTCAATCCAACCCGACTTGCATGCCTAAGGGGGACCTTAAGCAATATGTTATCATGGCCAATGTTTGCATGCTAAATAAAGATTGTAAAGATTGGGGTTCGTGTTGAGTTTTCAAATATAGAAAAGGGTGGTATCATGTTGAGTCTTACATATAATGGGGTCAACAAAGCTATGTCTTGAATGAGGACTGAGCATGATTCCGGATGTGTAACTAGTCCTTTTTGTTACTCTCAAAGCAAATGCTCATAGACCTTCTAAGATTGGCTTGACATATCAACCTTGAGATGGGTGTAGCTGTACGTGTTTGTATATGTCATGTCATAAGATTCTATGCCCCCTCAAGAGCATGTTGTCCATTTACTCCTTGGGTACAACCCAATCTAGGAGTGTTTTTGGGAAACCTTATTTTGGGGCTATAAACTCTTCAACCTAGCAACTAACCTAAAAATTAAATAAATAAATTTATTTATTTATTTCATTCTCTATGTTCTGTAAAAATAACATCTCAAGATTGAACAGAGACTGGCCAATTTTTGGAGGGTGAAATCTAAGTGTTTGAAGAATTCAGATTTGATTTCAATTATTTTTTGAAATAACCACATGGTGATTCTTTGGTGGATCCCAAAATTTTAGATTGAAAAAATCCTCCCAAGTAGTTTTTTTTCCCGAGGGAGTGAGCGAGTATACTCGGATGGGGGCATAATGTACATGCAAATTTGTCACTATGTTATTGGTGTATTTTATGTTTGTAATCATATTACTGTAGTCAAGCACCTACATGTCCCTGTGTATTTGCGCAATCATATTTATATCAATGAAACGAACTAGGACTAATGGTTTTTGCTGAACCCATATTGTTCTCTGGCTTATTGCTCATCGCTATCTTCTGCTGCGCAAGTAAACCATAAACCAAAATTCCAGTTTGCGGGTTTGGGTTCTTCTCTTATACACTTGGAGTAGAAAGATGATACATACAGCAACAAGAAGACTGTTTGCTACTACCGCAAACTGCAAATTTGGATTAGGGTTTACATGCACAATGAAGATAGAGAGGAGCACTAACCCAGAGAGTGAAGTGAGTCCAAGATAAATCACTGGGCCTGGTGTGTTTCATTGGTATAAATATGATTGCACAAATGCACAGGGACCTATAGGTGCTTTACTATACATGACTGCATACATAAAGTATGCCAAGGACATAATGACATATGTACACATGTATAGTCACAGGTAATTTGAGGTTGATATGTCAAGCCAATCTTAAGAAGGCAAATGATCATGTGCCTTGAGAGTCAAGAAAGGACTATTTTGAGTCAATAGATTCTTTATGTGTGAGTCTCAATCAAAACACATCTAGAAGTGTGGTTGGGGGTTTTGGACTTGGTTTGGAGGAGTCTTGAGTGCAAGAAGCATTCTCGTACCTTCTTTAAGGTTCTGTGGCATCTCACAAGTTTTGTGGTAGATCTGTTAGTAAAGTGAAAGGCATCTTCAAGCCTAAATGTGCTTGTGTGCAGTTTTTTCCTCATGTGTTTACAAGATTTTCATATTCTGTGAAGTTAGATGTGTTTCTTACTCAGGGTGCATGCCCTTTGGGTTACTAGAAGCTGCACTTTAAGCACCTCAGGTATTCTCATTCTGTAAAACCTATTGTTTGACTTATCGTCACACTTGCATCCATGGGCAAAGAGAACTCGAGTACAGCTCAACTTACCACTTCTGGAACACAGAGTTTGATGCAAGAAAAGCTAAATGCGATCCTACATTTATTGTAGACAGGAGTCACCATGCCTAATACTTCTCAACATGTGACTGAATATTTATACTTCTCAACAGGTGCCTGAATATTTAGGTAATCGTAGGACTTCCTTGCTTTATCTTCAACTTAGGTCATTGACTTAGGAGCCTAGAAATCATATGTCAGATCCACCAGTAGCTTCCTCTGTTCCGTCTACTTCCATTCGTTGATCTGAAGTCTGTTACTTCGTGCTGATGGAAGATTGTTTCCTTTGTTAAGATGTATATTACTCTTATATTTTAATCTATGTTATTTGTTAGTCAGTTTGATGGTACTTTTGTCGTATTATTGTATAGGGGTGTTTATGTACTTTCTACAACCCAACCATTTGTATACACGGGATTAATCCCTAATTATAATCAAGGAGAATTCTGCCCAAGTTTCTCTGATATTATTAACATGGTATCAGAGCTAGGCTTGAATAAGAAACACTAATCGGACTGAATCTGTAGCAAAATCAGTCCAGTGTACAAAAATATCTGTTAATACTTTGTGAAGAATCAATCTTTCAGTTGTGAATTAAAAATTTGAATTTTTATAACAGTTCAAAATCCTAGATTTGTGGTACCGTAATATTAACATTGTTGCTGCCACTATAGAGATATTGTAGTGATCACTGTAGCATTCCTTACAAGTGTTAGTACATTTCGCTAGGGACCCTAATTTTCTTAAGGGATTTTGTTCTCAAATCCTTGATTATGAATCTATTTTTCAAGTGTTTTGGGGGTTGAAAAATAGTTGTGAAGCAAATTGATACCCAGTTGGGCTCTATTTTTTACTTGATCACACTTCTGGAGTACATTTGGAAGACATTGGACTTTATCAACACTTGTAGGGCATCCCATCTAATTTACGATCACCAGGGCGGAGATCATATATACAATTCCCTAGTTGAGCCAATTTATGCATGCACATTGAACTTCACATATGCATACTCTTACTTGTGTCTTGCAAATCTCAAGTCAGCATGTGGTTGGGGCATTCTAATTGACTGAGGGTACTCATCTAGTCTGCAGTCTAGTCTAATACTGACTGGGCCGGGTGTCCTATTGCTTGCATATCTACTACCAGTTATTGCACGTTTGTTTGTGGTAATTCGGTCACTGGGAAGAACAAAAAGCAAATTGTGATTGCTTGCTCTAGTTCAGAAGTCGAGTGCCGAGCTATGATATCCACAGAATTTAAGCTTATTTTGCTTACATGCATTAATTCATGACATGGGTTACACCTATGCATTATAATAATAGGCTGCTGTCCACATTGCGACTAGGCTGCCAACAGGCCAGGCTCATGCCGGGCCAAATTTATTTGGTCTTTTATTTTGTATATTGTGTAAAATCTATGTATTCTTCCTATCAAGTGTAATTATAATCATCCTAATAAAGAAAGAACAAAAGAAAGAAGAAGAATGTAAAATGGAAATCATTATAATGCAATAGTGCTTTTACAATGGAGTAATTTTGATGAAATGCATTCTAAAATCAATTTTCTCGTGCAAGAGTTGATGAATTTTGTTTTGCCATGGAACCATCTGTGACTTTGTGGGTCAAAGTTTTTTGTGGCCTTGACTTGAACAGGATGAGAAAGAGGTACAGAAGACAGCTTTTAAGCGATATCGTGTGTTGCGATCAGCTTCAGAGTTTCGTTATGGCTACAAACTCGTTGTAAAGCTTCTCTGAACTTCCAGACATTATTTGTTTTTTCTCACTTATATTCTTCTGAAGTCTTGTACTTCAGCTTTTTCTAACTTTTATTTTAATTTTTTAATCTGAGTTGCAGGAAAATGGCAACTTGAGAGCTGCACTTGCTACTTCAGATGTTATTGAAGTAATCCTTCATTCACTTTTTATCTTTTCTCGAGCTATTGCTTAAATAATTGTTTCTTTCCACCTCATCCTAAATATTCCATGCATTTTGTACTACTAATTATCTGATGAATAGTTCTCTGTTTTTTATTTTGTATTGAGTAGTGTTAAATAGTGATCATAGTTGAGCTTGGGCTTGATATGTTAGTTATTGACAGTTGTGACACTACATCCCAATATCAATTCCTACTGCTAAAGTACAAGCCAAATCCCAAGATCGATTCCTACTGCTAAAGAACAACCCAACCAAAACAACCCCCCACCCCACCCCAAAAAAAAAAAAAAAAAAAAAAAAAAAAAACGCAAAAGACAAAAAGTAAAAAAAGAAAAGAGGACCATAAAGCATATTGGTCATGTAGATTTGTAACATTGAAGTCGCCCAGAAATTATGTGCTTCGTGTTAATTAAATATTTAGACAAGAAAACATCTTACTATTTAAGTAATGAGGAAAAAAAGTGAAAGGTTTCCAACTGTTAACAGCTCTTGTAAATTCTATCCTTTTATTACAATGTTAACAGCTTAAAAAAAAACAAGAGTTTCCAACTGTTCACGTTTAAATTTTGGCCTTGCACTCCCCAGGATATGCAACTCGCTCTAGATTACATGCTATGTATGGGCTGTACTGGCTCTAGAAGACTTTTATTTGTCTGTTAATCATAATTTTGTGGATTTATACAACACCCAGGGAATGTATTACAAAACTTCAATCAAGACTTTGGTGCAAGTGAAGTTCGGGGGTAGTTTCACATTCAAAAAAAGAAGAAAAGAGGTTCAGGGTTAGATTAGTGAAACTGCCATTCCACATGCTGCGATAGCAAGGCAAATTCTCCCTTGATGATCCATAGGTAATTCCTACTTAACTCCAAGAACCATTTACAGTGACCTAGTTCTAAAAGCATTAGGAATGTAAGGGGTTTTGACTAAGTTATCAAGGATTATCTTAGCCCAAATGTTGGGGACTAAGATCAATTCACTTGACATTAGAATGTTTAGTTAGGTCACTGATTGGTTACGTGGTGCCATTAGATAGCAGTACAGTGAATTTCACTGGCATCTGAAACCTTTAGATATAAGCTTGGCTACTCTCTCTCTCTCTCTTTCTCTCTCTCAGGGTGCAGAATTTGGCACGTTAACCTTCCATATGTACTTTTCCATGTGAGACATCACGATGGTCATTGATTTCCCAGGTGCCCCTTAAATACGTTTGGCAGTTCTAGGATGCTCTTGGGTTTCTAATTAAGTTTAGCTTATTGGTAATGGTTTCAATGTCTAGACTTGGTGTATTTTGGCCATTTTTAAATCTTGGGGTCTAATTCAAAGACTTTGGTGTATTTTTTGTTAATGGTTGTATTCTTTCTGAGGAGAAAGTAGACTTCGGTGGGGCTACTCTGTACAACACCTTTTATGAGGTGCGAGTTGGTTCAAGTAGAAGGCTCAAAAAGGGCAAGGGGTTAGTCCATAAAGACATTGTTGGAAGTAGTGAGAAAAAACATGGGGACTTATGGCCTCACTAAAGGTATGGCATAGAGCTGAATGACATACCAGGATTCATGTAGCCAAACCCAAATAGTTGGGAAAAGACTCTAATAATGATGACGATGATAGTTGTATTGTTTTAGAGGAAAGCGAATTTACTGATCACTGATGTTCTAGCCCCCTTTTTTAATATTAGAGTTTCTCTTCTGAAGTGGTTATGTAAAAATTGCTTTTGATAGTCATTGATTTACGAAGTTTGAGTGGACTAGAATTTTCCAGTGTTCTTATCTCCCTTTGTGACCTTTGGTTTAATCTTTCAAGTTGTATCTTTTGCAGCATTCTTATGTAGTTGGCTGTGAATAATAACTTGTGTGAGTTTTTGTCGAGGGTTGGTTGATGTTCTTCGTATCTTTCCAAGATTAACCTTATCTTGTTCTTTCTATTAAATTAACTTCGATGCAATTTGAATATGTACAGCTTCCGACACAAGAGGAACTGAAAACTGTTCTCGACAAAGTGAAAGATTACTTTGGCAATGCTACCAGTGGCGCCAAAGAATCCTTTGGGAAACTTACTTCCTTGGGTCCGGGATTGACTGAGGAGGTCGATGAGAAAGCAGAGTTGAGTTTCCTTTCACTTCTTTTTGTGTTAATATGTTTGTATCCTAGGATACTGAAATGCTTTTCTCATTTTCTAAGAAATTAACTGAAAATCATCTTTTCCCTTATTAATACAACAATAATTCCAATGAGGAAAATTCATCTAAACATGTAGAAAATGAGAAAAGCATTTATGGTTGAAGTGTGACAGTACAGAAAGATGGGTTTTAGGGAAATTGCTAAAAATTCCATGTTTGGTGGAAAGAAATAGATAGCTAGCTTCTTTGGGAATTGCATAGATGTACTTATATTTTCTTAGCCTATACGCGACCTTCCCCTGCCCCAATCTCTCTCTCTCTCTCTCTCACACACACACACACACACACACAGACACAGACACACACACACACATGCGCCCACGTACAGTGAGAAATTGGTAGCATGGATTTTGCTGCTGTTAACTCTTGAGTGAGAGTGAGAGTGAGAGTGAGAGGCATTACAACTCTTAGAAACATAATGGCACAGTTTGTTTTTTTTTTATAAGGTGTAATGGCACAGTTTGTTCTAAAGAAAATAATGGGGTCAGATTAGGTTTTCACTTCTCAACAAAATTACTGCTGACTTAATGAAATTTTCAATCCTTAGTTTTATATCCTTTGCAAATCCCTTGTCTCTCACGCGAAAATCTATGTAGGGTCAAGGGCTGAAGCTGATGGGTTCCTTTCCTTCTGGGCTGGCCTCACCTGTTGATGTCAATTGTCAACGAGCATGCAAGTTTTGAAACGTTCCTTTGATGGCTTCATTTATAAGTTGGGTATTTAACTGATACAACACAGGTTTGGTCTTTCTTAGTATATTTAATCAGCCTCATGGAGTAATACTGTAGGTCTTTTTCAGCAAGTCGATTTTTAATATGAAAATGGTGCGCTCTTGGAACCTTCCTGTATTTCTTGTTCATAATGTCATCTACATTTGATTTTCTTAGCGCAATAATTTCAGCTTTTTGAATTTGATTAAGGCAATCAAGCTTTGAGAATATATGGCATAAATCACCTTTCCTTTTGTATTATTTATGTTTCTCATTGCTAAAATAATGATCTCTCTCTCTCTCTCTCTCTCTAAATTTGCCTCTTTTTTTTTCATTAGTTGTGAATTATAGTGATGCTCTTATGCGAGGACATATGATTGGGTTGTCCTAAAAGCCCATGCCAAAAGAATGTTGTTGGTTGAAGGCCAGCAAACATACATTAATAGAACAAATCCACCGTCAGAAAGATTCATTTACTAAGGTCCCCATCATGTGCGGCACATTACTACTAAAATATTTGCTAGTTTGATTTTTCATTATTATCATAATACTAGATTGGGAGACAGAGCTGGAAAGATTAGCTGTATTGGAGAGAGAGAGAGAGAGAGAGAGAGAGGGAGGTGTATATATAGATATATATAGAGAGAGAGGTGATATATATATATATAGAGAGAGGGGTATGTTATGTATGTATGTATATATGTTAAGTTAGAGAGAAGGAGACTGAGAAGGGTATGGTATGTATGTTTGTGTAGAAGTTAAGAGGGAGAGAGAAGGGTGGTATGTAAAGGAGGGGGAGGGAGAGGGGCATGTATGTAAGAGAGAGAGCGAGAGGGGGCATGATATGCATGTAAGTTAGAGAGAGAAAAGGGTATGATATGTATTTGTAGAAGTTAGAGAGAGAGAGAGAGAGAGAGAGAGAGAGAGAGAGAGAGAGGGGTATGATATTTATGTTTGTATAGAAGTTGAGGGAGAGAGGAGGGTGGTAAGGAGGGGGGGAGAGATAGGTATGGTATTAGTTATTTAAGTTAGAGAGAGAGGGGTATGGTATTTATATAAGGGAAAAAGTTAGAGGAGTATGGTATGTATGTATGTAAGTTAGAGCGAGAGGGGTATGGTATGTCTGTAGGTAAGAGAAAGAGGGGGTATGATATGTATTTCTGTACATAAAGTCAGCGAGAGAGAGAGAGAGAGAGAGAGAGAGGGGGGGGAGAGAGAAGGGGTATAAGTTACATGCGTGTAATAAAATAGTAGTGGGAAAAATGCCTCAGATTCTCTCTTTAACATGATTATTGCCATTCACAAATAAAATAAGGTTCGACTCCTATTGCCTTGATAACCGGATTTGGTGCCTTCGATGAATAATGCGGCAGATTTTCAGAGAGCATCAAAATTTTCTCAATCATGAGAACTGCACCCAAGGGACATTCATTCCTTTGTTTGTAAATCTTTTGTCTTCAATCTCAACGTAGACTCTGAACCTCGTTTCTCTTGCTTCTTCTAAAGAATCCAATATCAAAGTCACCAATATTATCCCAACCTAAAGTCTAGGCAGGAGATTCTTAAATTACTATGATACATCATTTACTATATATATAATATGATTATAGTTCTCCACTCTCTCACTCTCTCTTGTAATTTATTGAAGTGGGTAATGTGCATACATGCATCTCACTGTTCCCACCTTTCTCTCTCAGCCTTTTGAAGCACCTACATGAGTGTGCAATGCATATTCATTGGTACACACATATACACCATCTCTTCTTTTTTATGGTGGCCGGTCCTTGCTTTTTGTATGTGCATTACTTATTCATTTTTTTTCTTGTACTGTATTCTCAAAGACAAATGAGAGAGAGAGAGGAATAGCCTCTTGGCGGCTATGAGAGCCAGAGGAATAGCCTCTAGGCGGCTAAGAGAGAGAGAGGATATGCCTCTAGGCGGCTAGGCATATATGGTGATTGGATGATACATTATGACGTCTTGAGTTCTAGTCTTTTTAATTTAACATAAAAAATTATATATATTGAGAAATGATCCTAGAGGACCCTACTTTACTCATGTGTGTAAGACCCCAAAGGATCACCGTTAAATTTAGCACGGATTTATAGAAAAATCAAATCTCACGTCAATGTGATGATTTTTTTAGAGATCCGTGTCAATTTTAATGGTGATCCTTTGGGGTCTTACACACATGGGTGGAGGAGGATCTCATAGGATCATTACTTATATATATATATATATATATATATATATATATATATATAGTTAGTAATGATCCTATAGGACCTTCTTCAAAAGATCACCACTAAAGTTGGCACCGATCTCTAAAAAAATCATCACATAGGTGTGAGACTTGACTTTTCTATAGATCCGTGTCAAATTTAATGGAGATCCTTTGGGGTCCTGCATACATGTGTGGGGGAGGGTTCTATAAGATCATTTCTCATATATATATATATATATATATATATATATATATATATATATATATATATATATATATAGGACTTTCTTTCACCCATGTATGTACGTTCCCAAAGGATCACTATTAAATTTGGCACGGATCTATAAAACAGTCAACTTTTACACCGTTGTGATAACTTTTCTAGAGATCCGTACCAACTTTAGTAGTGATCCTTTGGGGTCCTATATACATAAATGGGGGAGGGTCTTATAGGATTTATGAAAACAAAGTAAAGCCTCACTTCGAATCCTCATTTGAAAAGCATTTTGGGCAGTGCAAATCTCTATGATGGCTCTAACATTAATTTTCAGCACTGATAATGAAATTTGAAGCTCAAAAAATAGTACGGACCTTGTCCATCTGTGAACACTAATTTTTTAGGGCAAATGGACGGTCTAGATAATGTGTTACAATATAAATTATTTTTTGCGTTTGAAATCCCATTTTTTTTCCACAACAATACTAGTCAAGGCTGAAATGATTGATTTAAATGTTTTTCCAACACTAAATCAGCAAATTTTTGTAAGTTTTATGGTGAGGTTTTACTTATTTTGATAAAGTTGCAGCCATATCAAAACATTTTCCTTAAGACAATAAGCGGGATAGAGAGAACTAAAATAAAATAAATATTTTGAGTGAGAGAGGGGGGCATTTGCATAAATGCATTATCTTAAATTTTTTTTTTCTCAAACTTCTATTAAAAGAAAAAAACAAAAGCCAAAAATGGTATATACAAAGAAAGAAAGGAAAAAGCCAAAAATGGCATATGCAATGCTTCACTGTGACAAGCAAGACGCATGCCAGGGGGAACTCACCTTCCCACACTCAATGTCCCATTGCATTGCATCTCAAATGGATGAAGACCATGGGTGCGCACGCCTCATTTCTTATTATAAATGTATATATTTTATTTTTGGTATAAGGAATCCTTATCGACTATTGATATGAAATCAGGGGTTGTGGGTGTGATATAGATCGAGAATAAAGTCTAGAATAAATTTTTTGAAATTATGTAAGATATTTTAAGTCGTCGGATTTCACATCTAACAGCTATGAATGATTATAACTTCTTTATACCATAAATGAATATTTTTATAACATACAATTGTTTTCTTTATTTTGTAGATGGAAAGATGCATGCATCATTTTCCTTATCACTAAGTTAAAAAAAAAAAAAAAAAAAAAAAAAGAAAAGAAAGGGAAAATAAACCCAAGGGAGGGGAATGGGAGAAATGGTTAAAAAAAAAAAAAAAAAAGAAGAAGAAGAAGAAGAAGAAGAAGAAGAAGAAGAAGAAGAAAAAGAAGAGAAAGAGAGAAAATAAACCCCTATATTTGTGGGAGGGGAATAGGAGAAATGGTTCGCTACATGATCGATCAGATTTAATGTCTAGAAATGGACGATCAATGTCTGCACACGTACATTTTCCGCCTATTTAGATTTAGGAGACGAGGTGAAAATTGGGGGCATAGGTTGATTTCTCCCCTAATTTGAACACCAATGATTGGAAATCAAGAGTCTCATTTCCAAGGAAGATTCTCCGAGAAATTAGTTTTAAATTTTCAAATAGGCCCTATGTTAAAAGGGTGCAGTTTCAATAGAGACGAGGCTCTAAACAATCAAAGTAGAGCCCACATTTAAATAGTATTGAGAAAAGAGGTTTCAATATTGAAAACCTTTGTGATAGTCTTAAAATATATTTTCATTTCTAATTATAAAATTTAAAGTCTCTAAAATAGTATAGATTTATGAAAATTTGAAAATCTTGAAAATTGACGGTTAAAAAATGCGTTATAAGATGCACTATTTTTAAAACTTGAAATCCATTTTTTTCTCATGCCTATGCATCTTGATGTTGAGATGATCTATTTAAGAATATTTGGGCATCAAAATAACTTTTTTGTTTGAGGTGGGGGTCTAATTTGATTGTTTAGAGCCTCGGCTCTATATAAACTTTCCCATGTTAAAAAAGGCCAAAATAAGAGGAAAGTTATAAAGAAACCACTTACTTTTCCTTACGAGGTGCTCCTTATTACTCTTGTCCATCAAATTTCAAATAAGATGGTTAGAAGAGTTTCACATATTAAACTCAAAGTTCAAAAAAACTTTTTTGAACTTCATAAAACATTTCAAGTCATCCAAATTGATATCCAATGATTAAGAATAATTATGACATCGCGTAACAAAGATAAATAGTCTCATGATATACAATCCCAAAATAAACACTTAAATCCCCGAAACCCTAGTACTGTGAAAAGTACCAAAAATAAACACCTAAATCCCCAAAACCCTAATACTGTATAAAGTACTCATTGTCTGAATGTCCATCTATTCTTTTCCCTAAAAATAACTGAAGGTGCCCAATGTGTGGAGAGAACCCAAGAGGCCTACATTTCTAATGTAACCTATTTATGCTGAACTCTTCATTTTTGATGGATTAACTTCTCTTTTCAATAGTGTCTAGCCTTTGTTACCTTGTTGGATGAAAAATGAGTAAATTCCTTTGTGGTCTCTCTGATGAACTTTGTTCATATTGTTCTTTAAAATGATATAAATGGCATACGTTGAAGGAGGATAATTCTGTCATTTTCAGTCCCAAGCCCATTAAGAAGAAGGAGGGGAGGGTTGAGTCAGGTTGGCAGCTAATAAAACTTTTGCCATATCTGTTTCATTTATGTCCTGATGTGCTGGTATGAGGGCTTCTTTTTTAGATTTTATAATACCAGAGCAAGTGATTTTCCACTAGGACGATGATCACCACGACAATTGATTTGATGTAGATTTTGTGCAAAACGCGAGAGTTTTGACAGATTTATGTCTATTTCAGCCAGAGTTTTGACAGATTTATGTCTATTTTAGCCACCCCAATTGGTTGGAAAAAGATTGTGAGGATGACGATGATATCTGTTTCCAAATAGTTGGGTTAAGAGTCTGATGATGATGAAGATAAACATTGAATTACAGTCAATACGTAGTAACCAAATAAGAATTAATTGAAAAAAAGAAAAGAAAAAGAATACAATATAGAACACAATTTGTCTGAGCAAAGATGTTCACTCATAGTTTTGAGGTTAATTTACTTTTAACACTCTGAAAAATAGTTTTAGAGAGAGAGAGAGGGAGAGTTAGGAGAAGAAAAATCTATCAAGACAATGTTGCTGTTCTTCAAACTCATAGAAGGATCCCAGTCTCTCTCCTAAAAAGCATTCCTCACCCCAAAAACGCTTCATATCTTCCTCCAATGTAGCTGAACTTATGCAACTATTAGAAGCACTAGAACCTTGCTCTAAGCTTTGGCCATGGCTTTCTTCCTGGTTCACCACCAAACCCTCTGGTTCTATCAAAACAGGGTCCATTAATTCTTCAACTCCCCAGCTTTCCCATAAACCTCCATAGCTTGGCGAAAAGCTCGCTGTATCATCAACTTTAGACAGAGAAGCTTCACTCTTGGATTGAATTTTCTCCTCCTCTTTATGTGTTTCTTCTTCGATTTTCGTACAACCAGTCTCATTGGGTTTATGGGTATCAGGGTCTAATCCGAGGAGCTTTAATTTCTTCTTTATTCTTGTGTTCCAATGGTTCTTTATCTCATTATCGGTTCTTCCTGGTAATTGCGAAGCGATCCTCGACCACCTGGAAATTTCCGGAGTTTCCTCGTTTTTTCAGAAATTGGATATGAACTATGAACAGCAGTGTGAAATTTTTCTAGAATTTGTGATAGAGAGTTGAAACAGGGGAAAAAGAAGAAGAAACAGAGAAGAACATGCAGCCGCTGACCTGTTTCCGAGCCGTGAGTGGAGTTCGATGATTTTGTTCTCTTCGAATTCGGAGAGCGCGCCTCTCTTTAGGTCAGGGCGTAGATAGTTGGTCCATCTCAGCCTGCAACTCTTTCCACATCTTAGTAGTCCTGCAGTTGAGGCAAGGAGGAGTGAGAAACAGGGAATCAGGTAGAGAGAGAGAGAGGTGTGAAATTTTTTGTATGAATTCACAGGGGAATGTATACAAATGGATATAAGTTAGAGAGAGAAAATATTGGCTGGAGATTGAGTTATTACAAATATTAGCATCAGTTAAGAGAGAGAGAGAGAGAGAGAGGTGTCCGGGAATGAAGTTGTGTGAATGATTTGAAAGAGGGAGATATAGAGAGAAGAATCATTTACAAGAATTTAGTGAGAGAAATGGGTCGTTTAGAGAGAGAAAAGGTGATTTACAGAGGAGATATAGATTACCGGCTAGCTTGGGAACGAGTCTCCAGCAGTTTTGGCCATTGTTAAGGATGAAGTTCATGAGCTTCTTGTCTTCCTCTGCATTCCATGGCCCCCTCTTCAATCCTACTTTGTCACAGCAGGGTTGCCTCCCCATTGCCCCACCACCTTCTTCACTTTTTGTAGAGAGAGAGAGAGAGATGCTGAGGCCTCTATTTGAAGTATAGAGAGAGAGAGAGAGGGATGGTGAGGCCTCTAGAGAGAGAGAGAGTTGTCTGGAAGTAGCGGTATGGAGGCTTATATTTCAAACCAAGATTCTTCCAGTTGTTAAGCAAAAGGCAATTTTTGAGTTGTGTTTTTTGGGATGCAGTTTGCATACGGACGCATCCGTAGGTGTAGAGGTAAGGTGCACCTTCAAATTTTATCATGGGGTATAATTTTGATGTAAGATGTTTTTAGGATAAAATTTTAAATCTAAAAAATAATTAAAATAAAATAGATCTATAAACATATGAAATTCTTGAAAATGAACGGTGTGGATAATATGTTGTAAAATGCATTATTTTCGAGACTTAAAATCTTTTTATTTTTCATAGTCACGATCAATCAAAAAGTTTTTCAATATTAAAATGACATTTTCCGATGGATTTTGGAAGGGCATGGGCATAAGGTTGCATCCTCATAAAAACATTTTCCTTGTTTTTTTAGTGAAATGAACACGAGGACGCACCATGCTTGTCGTGGCTCTGCATGTAGAGAGAGAGAGAGAGAGAGATTTGCGGGTGGGAGGCAGTTTCATGAGAGAGAAAGAGAGGGGTTAGCTGGTAGGATGCATTTTCACAATAATCGTTGACATTTAAGGCAATAAGGAAAAGAATTGAATATGAAAGTAAGGTAGAGAGAGAAGGAAAAAGAAACGTGTTGGGGGGGGGGGGGGGGGGGGGGGGGGTGATTCCATGGACCCATGAGAAGCTGTCCAGTTTTGTCGTGGTGTGTGTGTGTTTTGGCAACCCGGGAGGAAAGGTGGGGCGCATATTCGGTGCTATTCAATTCAATACAATTCTAGAGAGAGAGAGAGAGAGAGAGGGGATAAATCCGATGTAGAGAGCGGATGGATCGAATAGGTTGAGAGAGAGGTCACGTCGTGTAGGAAACTAAAACCCGAAATTATCGGGTGCTCTCAATGCAAAAAAAAATCACATGTTAATCCAATATTTATGTTCATGAAGAAATACGGCCGTGGCCCGAGGGCCTGACCCGGCCTTGCCCTGGGCTAGTGCTATGATAGAGCCGGCCTGCTCCAGGACCCCTTCAACAGTTTGTGCGAGGCTGGGTGGTGCTCGGGCTCCCCAGAAGGACTAGGGCTAGGTTAGGGCCAAGGCTAGCTGGCCCCACTCATTGCTAGCCCTATTTATGTGCAAACTACGGCCAAGACTAGCCCCGCCCATTGCCAGCCCTACTCATGTTCATGAATGAGGGAATTTAACTTTGAATGGACTTGTGAGAGGGGAAATGACATTACAAGCCGCTCAGCTCATTGAATAGTAACGGCTTCCATTGATTTCTATAGGTTTGACAATCGCATTACCGATTAGAACCTCTTTTCTTAAAAGAGAATGAGTTCGAAGGATTTCAAATTTTGTATACATATTCACCTCATCTAGATTTTTTAAAAAAGAATAGAAAATATGCATGAAAAAAAGAGAGGCTAAAATTTATCAATTGTTTTATAATGAGTGCTGCGAAAGTTGGACATGGTGATTTAGCACGGTGCATATAGTTTTTAATTTTCTTTTTCTCACTTACTAGAACACTTACAAAGTCCAAGTACAATCAAATTCATTCAAAATAAATAAATAAATAACCAAAAGAGGTGCTCACTTGCTGACACTAATTCCAACTTCTTTTTTCAATAAACAAAACCAACACAATTCTTATGGAAATGAGAAAGTACAAAAAATAAATAAACTGCAAAGCACAAAATAAAGATGCTGAAAGATTAACTTAACTGAACTTAATACACTCCACACTTAGTCTCCTCCTCCAATAGTGTATGAGATCAATGATATATATCAAATCTACAAAATACAGAAAAACTAATGCTTCAGCCCTTCACAATATGAGAGCATTGAACAACTAGGGAGCACACCTAGACCTCAATGTCTAGTGCATGGGGCGTGCCCCGTTTCTCTTTCTAAACTAAGAGAGGAATGCGAGAGATCTTAGATAAGAGAGAGAGAGAGAGCCCTTATTCTTTCCAAACTAAGAGAGGAATGAGAGAGATCTTAGATGAGAGAACTAGAGAGCTTAGGGCTTAGGAGAGAGAAGGGGTGAGAGGGATAGATACTTATGGGAAAGACGATCCCTATTTATAAAATTTTTAAGGGGTTATGGTTTCCTTAGGATTAGCGATCATTAATGAAATTAGATCGAGATATGTGCCTATCTTGGTCCACAAGGAGTCATACTCCCACTAAGTTTATGTTTTATTATATTAAATATTGAATGCAAACTCTCACAAAGTCTTTATCAACATAAACCCAACATGCAGGCCATCATATTCTCTCATCATTCAATTTGAGCCATATAACATATTTTGATTCTTTATTGCCTCATAAACCCAACATGCAGGCCATCATATCGTCTCTTATCATTCAATCTGAGCCATATAACCTATTTTGATGTTGAGGGTAGGAGGCGGACAATACATTAATTCCTACTTTTTGTGTATTGCTTTTGTAGATCAATTTTGGAAAGTAATGAAAAGAAAGCCATTGAACATTGGGAAAAATAAAGGGAACCAATAGCATTCTCCAATATATATAGAGAGAGAGTACCATTCTCCACATTTTCTTTCCCTGGACCACATTTCTACAATATGTAGTCCAGAAGTAATAACTTTTACATCTTAAGACCTGTTTGGATAACAATGAACGTTAATCTAAAATTGGTTATTTTATCTTAAAATAATTTATTTAGGATAATGTTATCTTGTGAGATGCGTGGTAGTATCTTGGATAATATTATTTAACGATTTTAATCTCTCAGTTAGTTCTTATTTGTTTTAGCTCTTTTTGATAAAAACATATGATTTCCAGCAAATTATTGTGGATGAAGTAAATAATTGTTTTTAAAAAGATAAATTTATAGGATTGTATACAATGAGACTATTTACCTTTGGTACTTGGAGGTCACAATTACTTATAATCACGCAATGTGAAATCTGATAGCTTAGGTGCGTAACAAAATTAGAGAAAAATTCTTTTGAGTTTTGAGCCTGGTCAATGAAATAAATGCAGCTATCCAATTTCACATCCAATGACCAAGATTATTTGGGACCACCTTGTACCAAAGGTAAATGGTCTCATTATATACTTTTTCTAAATTTATAAGTGAAACTACACATAAATTTATCTTACAAAACACTATACCAAATAATAAATGAAAGTATATACAATAAGACCTTTTATTTTTAGTACAAGGATATCACTATAGACACCCTCTCAAAATTCTTGTTAAGGGAATGAACTCTTAAAAACTAAAATTCCGAGCCCGAAGGACCACAAAAATCCTAGTAGACCATTGACAACCTAGACCAATATAATTGTTCCAAAACTGCCCAAAACTATCGCAACTTGAAGTAGAGCCCTAGAATTTTCCAACGGTCCAAGAATCACGTGAATCAGACCCACAGATAAAAAGATCCAACAAATGATAATTTAGTCCTTATGAGACCTAAGTGTCGGGTTGCGGGCCAGCGATGACGCTGCCCTATAGGCCCAGGCGTAGCCTAATGATACAGTAAAATCGTTTAATGATGCATTAAAGATATTTTGTGATGCAGTAAATGTGTTTTCTTTAATTAGATAAGGCTAAAATTTCAAGATAATTCCAAAAAAATAAAAAAAAATCATTAATTGAATCCTATAAATACCCCCTCCATAACCTAAAAGAGACACCAAATAAAGAAAAGAGATTAATAAATCCCTTAGAACTTCTTGAAATTAGAAAAATACCTAAAAAAGTTAAAAAAAAAAAAAAAAAACACAAAAAATCGTAGAATTCATATTCAAAATTTGGAGATCTCAAAACTCTTAAAAAACTAAAAAAATTCTTCTCTAATCCCAAGAAATATCAAGAAAATCCTAGGTAAACTTCACTTAAAATTCACATATTTTCCCCATGAAATCCCAAAAAACATCTAGGTAGACCCTACCTAAAATTTGCAGTTTTTTCTCATTCCTTAAGAATCCTAGATCTAGGTCAAATAACCTTAGATCTACCAATTTCAGTAAACAAAGGCATAAAAAAAAGAAGAAATGGTGACACAAATCGGAAAAGCGGCCTGATCTAAGCCCGAAACTCCGGGTTTCGAGTCTCTATAGATAAGTATATCTTTTTTTTCTTAATTTATTTTGTTGTTCTTCACTTAATTCTTTGTTTTATTTTTATTTTTTTGAAAATTAATTTATTATTAGATTTAATTAAATTTAGAAGCCTTTTTTAAGTCAAATTATGGATTTGGAGCTAGCGCTACTTGTGGACTAAAAAAAAGACTAGATCTAGATCTAAGAGTTTTCTGAGCTTATAATTCAAACGACCACACTTTCCTCTACTTTTTTAAAAAATAACTTAGTTTTTGCTAAGATTTGAGCATATCTCATCCTAGAGATCAACGCAGATCGAAGCGTAAACAATCACAATCATTATTGACTGTTATATATAAAATTGGGTAGTTTGGGGATAAAGTTATCGATTGCTATAAAGTTTAAAATAAAATTTCTCAAATGTTGTAAGTATCTAATTATACATCTAATGGCTAAGAATGATTGTGACCTCCTTGTACAAAAAATAAATGGTCTCATAATATTCCACTGATGCAAATCAAGAGATAGATAATTGAACTTTTTTATTTTGATTTTCATATGTTCGAGATGATTGTTCTAGATTATTTGGAGTGAGTAGATTGGGCCGGAAGAAAAAGAATTAGCGATAAAATGTGGTTGCAAGAAATTATCATTTTTTTCTTTCTAGCCTATCTTTATTTATTTTTAGTAGGCTTTGTTTCTAGATAATAGGAGTGTCGTTATTATTTAGGGAGCCTTATTTTTTTTAGAAAAGATACGAAGAATAGAAAGGTTTTGTAACAATCCTAAAATTTTTTAAAAAAAAAAAGAAAAAAAAAAGAGGAGAAAATATGCTTTTAAATATGTGATGTTCTGTTTGAGTATGATGGTCCTTGAGGACCATCACTATTTTCAAAAGATTTTACCTTTGCCTTTGCCTTTACTTTTTCTTTTGCCTGCTTTTGCCTCCTGCTGCTTGCAGCTGGCAACTTCCTTTAGCGGACGTGGTTTTCGTAAGATAAAAGCAGACTTTTAACGCGACACCTCAGGTATGAGGTAGAGTGTAATAAAATAATATAATAATACGTTATAAGAATTTAAATAGGGGATGTGAGCACTCCTACCCTAAAACAAAATTTTGAGATCTCTCTCCCTCTGGTCGAAACACAGTGAACTCCTCTCTCGAACCGAATTTTTTATCGGAAGCTTCCTCCCAAACATTTGTGGGTAAGTGACATCGTCTTCCTGAAAAATAGTCTATTTTTAATAAATAGTGATATTTCTGTTCAGGATCTTTATTTTATAAGTTTTGTGTGTAAGTGACCCCATTGTCTCGAAAAATAATCCATTCTTTTTAAAAATGAAATGAAATAATTATTTCTGCTTATTATCATGAATTTTAGGCGCGATAAATTTTATGCGCATGTGACCTCATTATCTTGAAAAATAATCTTTTTAATAAAAATTGTGATATTTTATCTATGTTAGAAATTTTGAATGCTGTAAATTAGAAAAATAAATTTATTTATTTTTCTTGTTTATTGTTAGAAATAAATGTGATATTTCTGCTTTTAGTAAAATTGTGATATTTCTTTCTACTGTTTTGAATATTTAGACATTGTAAAATTCATGTGCAAATGACTGCCTTATTATTTAAAAATTGACATTTTTGCAATTGATTATAGTATTGTTGTGAAATGTTTATTTGTGAATTGATATTCCATAAATTGTGATAATTCCGTATTCTTGAATTTTTATAAGAGTTTTTCTATACATATTAAATTGGCAATTATGCTAGAATGCCTTTACAAACTGCTACCTTTCTAAATTTGAGCCTAAAATATTTGATTGGTTATTTTTGAAATATTATAGAGAGTGACTGTTATTAATGGTTTAAGTGAAATTCATATTAATGGTTTCAGTGATATGTTGAGTACATGATATTGCTGCTTTCGAATGTTTAAAGAGATTTAGAAATAATTTAAGTATGCAAGTGGACTCATCCGGTTCGCCGGTGAGGTATAAGTGGACCTATCTGGGACGCCGGTAGGGATTAAGTGGACTCATCCGGTACGCCGTTGAGGTATAAGTGGACCTGCAGGGATTAAGTGGACCTATCTGGGACGTCGATAGGGATTAAGTGGACCCATCAGGACGCTGATGGGTATATAGGTGACCTACTTGGGACGCCAGTAGGGTATTTTGTGAAATCCTTTGAATTATGTACTGCCGTTAAAAGTGTTATAAGCATTTCAATTACTCGGATTATACTTAATTATGCATTTATTGAAAGTGAAACTGTTGATGCATTTCTGTTAAGAGATCTCATTTTGGAAAATATTGATATCTTTCAATCATGATTATTTTTAGGATTATGATGATCACTTACTGAGTAGCCAAACTCATCAAACTATGGTAAACATTTTTTTCAGGATAACTACGGATTCATTTTGAGTGCTAGTCAAGATCAACCTTGGAAGATACTGTTGTTGTGCTAGCTTTCTTTATTTACTATGTAAGACCTTGCCACTGTAAATTTGTCCTATCAATAGATGTATATATGTTTTGTCCGTCACATCTCAGAAATAATAGTATCATAAATTCTTGGGGTGTGACAGGTTTTGCTTTTAAGATTAAGGTGGGTAAGTTCTCTTTTTTGAGAAGGAAAGAGTACGTCATTCTATTTTAAAAGGAAGTCCTTTAAGAACAGAAAGTATTTTAAAAGGAAGTCCTTTAGGAAGGTATAGAAAAAGTTTTGGAAAGTAGCATTAAAAGGACGGACGTCTATTGTACTGTGTTATGTTTGGTGAATGAAAAAGTAGTTTAACTTATTGAGAAAAATATAAGCTTCTTCTCTTTATGCATTTCTCAATGGATAATATGTGGTGGAGGTCTGGGCTCCCCTCACTATGCTCTTTTCTTGCTGATTTTCGTCTTAATTATGTTTTTTTTTTTTTTCTAAAACATAGTTGTATTGTAAGTTATTGGTGAGTTTAGCTGCCTCAACAATCTCATAACAAATAAAACATTACTATGAATAATTTTATTGAAACAATAAAATTATCAATGATAACAAGTACATCCATAGAAGCCCCAAGAGTATAGTGCAAGTGTAGTTGCAAGTAAAATATGTGCATTCACCCAGGTCGCTTCCTATTAGTTTTCATCACTAAGTGGTATTATATATATGAGTATTTGGGACCCTTTTACATTAGTATATTTCTTAGAAATTGGTGAAAACCTTAGGCCCCTTTTACATTGATATGTTTTTTAGAAAGGGATTGAATATATTTTTATCTTTAATACAAGAAGGTCACAATTGCTTATAACCATCTGATATGAAATTTGATAATTTGGATGTGTCATCAAGTTCAAGAAATTTTTTTAAAACTGAGCTTGGTCAATGGAATAAATGCAGCCATTTAATTTCACATCCAATGGTAAAGATTAATTGTGACCACTTTGTACCAAAGATAAATGGTCAAATTGTATACTTTTCGTTCTTAAAAATTTGTAAAAACCTTGTTTGCATGGTGGAGGCCAAAGGTTCCAACCTTAATGATAGTATCTCATAAACAAATTAATGTCTTGAATGGTATCTCATTAACAAATTAATGTATCTTTTTATTTTTATTTTGTATGTTTATGTCATATTACAACATAATGCATTTTCAAATTTCAATGTAGGCAGCTACTATGCCATGGACTCCCATGATTATTCCCATAATTAAATACCTATTTGACTTATGCACGAAATATGGTTATGGTAGAGAGAGAGAGCATTTGGTATAACACTTGGTTAAGGCCCATATTATTTAAAGATTCAAACTGCAAGTTGTTGAAAACAAGTTTGGAACCTTTCCCCCACTAATTCCTAATAACGAACTTGTCTGTATTCCACTGTATCTCAATTAAACTAATGGCAAATTTATCAAATTATCCATAAAAAATGATCGTTTAACATTTGACCGTTAGAATATAGATATTTCAAGTTTATATTGATATACATCAGTATGGATATATGGGTATACATCTCTTGATAATATTAGGTATCTAGAAGATAATAATCATTATAGATGTATGGGTATATATATCTTGATAAGATTAGGTATCTAGAAGATAAGAAGAAACTAAGTCAAAATTACTTGGTCCTTATGGATGGGTATATATCTCTTGATAAGATTAGGTTTATGGATGTATGTGTATATATCTCTTGATAAGATTAAGTTTATGGATGTATGTGTATACATCTCTTGATAATATTAGGTTTATGGATGTATGGGTATACATCTCTTGATAAGATTAGGTATCTAGATGATAAGAATAGACTAAGTAGACTACGTCAAAGTTACTTGATCATCAAGTAGTAGACTAAGTCAAAGTTACTTGATCATCAAGTTAGTTTGATGATAAGACCTACTACTATTTACCTATATCTCCAAGAACCATACTATATTTATCTCATATATTTATCATATCATATTTATCTCCCGTCTATATATAGATGTACTTATCTCATGTATTTGACGTACCATATTTATCTCTCATTTATATATATACAGGTACGTATTGATGTAAACATTCATCCAAAATAGTGATAGATGCACTTATCTCATGTATTTATCATACTATATTTATCTCTCGTCTATATATATAGGTACTTATTGATGTAAACATTCATCTAAAATAGTGAAGATGTAGCCCGTTGGGCTTTGGATCCGTGAACGTAAGGCTTCAGCCTGAACCATGTAAATATTATGTTCTTTTTTCCTCTCTCCCAATTCAATGTCGGTGCTTGTATGCTTCCACGATAGTGAAGATGTAGCCCGTTGGGCTTTGGATCCGTGAATGTAAAGCTTCGGCCTGAACCACGTAAGTGAACTTAAGGCTTCGGCTTGAACCACGTAAGTGCACGTAAGGCTTCGGCCTGAATCACGTAAATGTTATGTTCTCTCTTCCTCTCTCCCCATTTAATATCTGCTTGTATACTCTCACGAATTCTAATATGGTATCAGAGCAATAGACTTCTCTGTATGCTCCCATGAATTCTAACAATAGACTTCTCTGTATGCTCCCACAAATTCTAACATGGTATCAGAGCAATAGACTCCTTGGCTCAAATCTGAGCTCGCCAACCTCATATCTGAGGTCGGGAAATTTCAAGACCGCATTAATTGTTGGGGGCAACCCAATGGCTAGTCAGACCTATAGAGTTGGAAAGGGGATCAAGCTTATTGTTGCAACTCCTGACCGGTTCATGGACTTACTAATAAACCATGAATTTGAGTTAGATGAGGTATGCATGTTGGTCATAGGTGAAGTGGATTGCATGCTTGAGAAATGATTTCTTGATCAGGTGATGCAGATCGTGAGGGCCCTCTCAAGACCACAAATCGTGATGATCTTAGTCCATGGCTGAGAAATTATCGAAGTCCATGGCTGAAGACATAGTGGTCATAACGGTGGGGAAGGTAAATAGACTCAGTGACACTATGAGACGGGTGGTGATATGGGTAGAAACAAAGGAGAAGAAACATAAACTCTTTCAAGCCACCAGCAGTTGTGTTTGTGGGTTCTATGGCATTGCTAAGAAAGCCTTCAGATGATCAAGTTTTTCGTTACTTGATCTTGTTTAATGATGAAGTTTTTCATTACTCTATCCTGTGTGATGATCGAGTCTACTCGATCTTGTCTGCTCCAAATGCCTATGTTTAATGATTGAGTTTTCCGTTATTCAATCCTGTTGGAAGATGAAGTTTTTCGTTGCTCCATCCTGTGAGATGATCAAATTTTTTTCCGTTATTCGATCTTGTCTATTGATCGAGTTTTTCGTTACTCGATCCTGGAAATTCTGAAAGCATGTTTGTCTTATTGATTGAGTTTTTCGTTACTCGATTCCTGAGGCTGTTTGTCTATTGATTGAGTTTTTCATTACTCAATCCCAGATGTTCCTAAGGCCATCTGTTTCAGTTCCTGGGGTTTGTCCTTTTTTTGTGTTTGTTTTTCAAGCAATCTGAGCAATATAAAGATCACTACTCGTTTTTAACAACTTAGTATTGTTCAAACTCTAGCTGCTTTGTGTCAAAGCATCTTGAGTTTGAACGAGAGTATTAGAATATGAATATCTCGGGTTCATATTAATATATATCATTATGGATGAATGGATATATATCTCTTGATAAGATTAGGTATCTAGAAGATAAGAATTATTATGGATGTATGGATATATATCTTTTGATAAGATTAAGTATCTAGAAGATAATAATCATTATAGGTTTATGGGTATATATCTCTTGATTAAATTAGGTATCTAGAAGATAAGAATCATTATGGATGTATGAGTATGTATCTCTTGATAACATTAGTATCATCAAGTTAGTTTAATGCTAAGGCTTCCTACTATTTCCCTATATCTCCAAAAATCATACCATATTTATCTTTTATATTTATCATACTATATTTATTGTCTTCTATATATAGAAGTACTTATTGATGTAAACATTCATTCAAAATAGTGAAGATGTAGCCCGTTGGGCTTTGGATCCGTAGACGTAAGGCTTCGGCTTGAACCACGTGAATGTTATGTTCTTTGTTCCTCTCTCCCTATTTAATGTTTGTGCATGTATGCTCTCACAAATCTTAACATTGACTTCTATCTTTTGATCTAATTTAAAAAACGTCAAAAAAAAAAGAAAAAAGAAAAAAAGAATCATGAATTGGAATAGTTTTCATTGGATAAAATAAATACTTGGGATTTTTTAAAAACGAACTGGCCCCTAATTACCCAATATATCCTTTGGTCCCACCATTTTTATTTTTATTTTCAATTTTGCCTCCGATTTAATGTTTCTAATATTGGACCCCGCTTATTTTTTTTACTTTTTTATTTTTTGACATTTATGGTGGCGCAATTTGATGTTTAGTATATCAAGTTGCCCCATATGTATGCCGTTATGATAATTGCAACTTCAGACTGCCGTACATTTTTTGCCTAATGTTGTTTATGGGGTGGTTTAACGTTATAAACATTTGATGGTCATTTTTAATAGTTTTTTTAGATTTAAGTGTCTGAGCTTTCAAACACTGGATCGCTTTAGAACTACTCCCAACTTAATCCCAAACCCACCCCCAAAACAAAACAAAAAAATATGAAGTCCTGTGGTCAAAAGCTCGAACTGCTAATATATAAAAAAAACTATGAAAAATGTTTGCATAATATTTGTAACATCGAACTGTCCTATAAAGAAGAATAGGCCAAAAATGTGAGGGGGTCGGACGTTGTAGTCATCAGACCACTTTATAAATGGGGCGGTTAGACATTTTAGACACCAAACCTCCCACAAATGTCAAATAAAAACAAAAAATAAAAAATAAAATGTAACGGGTTCAATTTTTGAAACATCTCGGGGTAAAATTAGAAAAAAAATATCAAAGGAGTACGACCTCACAATAAATTTTTGAACTTATGGAGCAAAGGGTGAAGTGAATAATTTTACGCAGTCCATAAGTATAAATCTAAGTACTATATCTCTTGTAGGTATTTTGACAAACATTCCTTAGTGAATTGAAACAATACTATATTATTAGAGTAATGATCCTGTGAGACCCTCCCACATCCATATATGTAGGGCCTCAAAGGATCACCATTAAATTTGACACAGATCTCTAAAAAAGTTATTACATGGGTGTGAAACTTGATTTTTCTAGAGATCTGTGTCAAATTTAATGGCGATCCATTAGGGTCCTACACACATGGGTATGGGAAGGTCTCACAAGGTCATTTCCCACATTATTATCATCATCGTCAAAGCTTTTTTTTTTCTAAATAATTAGAGTCAGCTGCACGAATCATAGTCCACCATTATATTCCATTAAGGATCATATCCGAAACAATATTATATACCACTAGCAAATAACATATGATACAACGAGGGCTTGTATGTCCATTTCCCAAGATACATGGTCGATAGTTATCATCCCCAATAAATTATGGCCAATAAATTATGGCTTTGGAGTTACGATTAACATTCATGGTCCATAATTAAGAACAGGTAAAGATAATTCGTTGTGTGCAGCGATATCTTGAATTCTACCTAATGACATGGTGTATATAATATACATTCACCTCGAGGTCCCCTAATCGAGGTCAAGGGTTTAGATAATACCCAAGGTATTTATGTGTCTTGACTCAAAAACAGGAATTTCTCTGAAGAAATCTGTAATTTACATATCATAATGAATCTACCCACCATCTTCGTCTATAGTCACATAAATCTTGGATGTTCTTCTATGCTATTTCTTTTTTATGTCTACTATGTAGTGGTTCTTCGTTATTGTCTCTCTTCATTCTCACGTGTCATCGACCAGTCTGGTTAGGGTTTTACACAGCGCATTCTTCACCGTTGATCTTCATCCAAGGGTGTCTGGGTCCACCAGAACCCAGACCCAACCCAAACATTAAAATACCTATTTATTTAACTATATTTAAATATATTTTATATATTGGAACTTGAAAAATATTACCAGACTTGAACCCGGATTTTATTGGACCTGGACCAATCCGAACAGTATTCGGATCCAAGATTTGAATACCATTCGGATTTGGGTCCAAGATTTGAACTCGGACCCAACCCGCTAGGTCCAATTTTTGAACCCATACCTAACTGACCTGGATTAGATCTACCCCTCGAGTCCCAGGTCAGGTCCGGGGTCCATTGCCGCCCCTTATCTTCATCGTCCATCATCAAGTGGGGTATGATATATGATACATATTATTTCTGTGCAATTGGATTCATGTGCTTTAGGATAAGAAGCGTATTTTGATTAGTTAAAAGTGTCTTATTGAGATGGCATGCATACCGCATATGTATTGTCTTGGGTCTTTGTTAATTGTCTCTCTTCACTTGTCTATTTCTCATTCGACTATTAAGTTTTCATCTTCATGCAAGGACATTAGATTAGCATATGCATGACTAGTTTATTGTATGCTTTAAATTCATTACTAACAGTGATTGTGACCAAAGTCTCTTTAATTATTTAGAGAGAGAGAGAGAGAGAGATTTCATTAATAGTAATGATTGTGACCAAAGTTTTTTTAATTATTTTCAGAGGGGGGAGAGAGAGAGATTAAGGCATCTTTGGCTCTCTCTTCTTGTGTTTGGGGCAGAAAGGAATCAATAGGTCAACCAAGTAAATGACTTTGATGAAATCATCGACTCCTGCATACATAGAGAGCGAGGTTAAATTTATACATGAAGAATTTTACGTTGGTGTCCACCCTGGGGTTACCATTTCACAAATTTTGTTTTTCAAAGATGTCATTATTTTGAATCTTCAAGGTCCCGATAAGATAATTATAAAGCCACTAGACTTGAAGGTCTAAAGTCACACTAAAAAAAGTTTGACTTCGGACCATTGAGATATGAAACCATAAAGAATTATGTTCAACAATTCATTTTTGAAATCTTTTGTCACTTCAGACCTTAAAGATCCGAAGTGTTGGGGTTGGTGATATCATAATCACTACAATAGAAGGTTATTTTCTAAATGATTGATTAGAATTGAATAGAAAAATTATTAAAATTCAAAACATTATCAGACAACTATGACTGTATGCTGGATTTCGGATTGTGATGAGCTATGAGAAAAATACTGTAGAAATTCACGAGTGTTTATAAGTGTTTTATATATGGATCGGCCATATTTAATTTGAGCCATTGAGCATTTACTGTAGCTATCAGCTAGTTGAATGATATTAGGTTCTTCTATATATACCATAATAACTGAAAGTTGGACTATGTGATCAAGCACGGTGTATATAAATTAAAATTTTTCTTATTTTTTTTATTCTTATACCGACAAGACCACTCACAATGTCCAATTATAAACAAATAATTCTTAAAACAAACAAATACAAGAAAATAAACACGGATCTCACTTGCTACTATTATTGAATACAATTCCTTAAATCAAAACCTTAATTCATTGTTTTATGAGAAGAGAAGATCAAATCATAAATAAATATTTTAAAAAATAAAATTGCCAGAGATTACCTCAACCTGTCTTAATACACCCTACACCGAGTCTCCTCGTTCTAATGGTGCTTTGGATCTATAATTGGTCTCTTGATTCTTCTACATGTGGCAAAACCATTTCAATGACATATGTATCTCGATTTAAAACCAACTACTTAATGCCTCAATGACTTACTCTTGCTTAAACCCCTTTGGCTTGATCTTTGGAACCATCGATCTCAATCTAGAACCAACTACTTAGGGTCTCAGTGCCTTACTTTTGCTCAAGTCCATTTGGCTTGATCTTTCTAGAGATGAAAGATATATCAAAGGTAGAGGGATAGATGTACTAGCAAGGGAATCCTCCTATTTGCTACCCAAAAATCAAACTACCACAAGGTAACCTTAGCTTGGGCATGCCACTTAGAAACGAGAGAGATGACTTGGTCATACCTCTTTGGCTTATGAGAGATTTTGGTTGGGGTGTGCCCCTTAGAAAAACTTGAGAGAGATCTTCAAGCTCTAAGTGGGGCGCGTCACCTATAGAGAGATCTTTGAGAGAGAGACAAACTCTTAGAGAGATAAGAGAAAATAGGTGTAAAGATTTGATGAGGTGGGAGAATCTGGGTTTACCTCAATTCGTAGGGTCAAATATTGACCGTTGATCTAAAGAGAATTGTGAGATGAGATATTTGAGTAATTCATCTCTTTGATTCACCATCAAGATTTAAAGAGTTAAGCTACAACCATATCTTCTATTTCCTAGATCTAGCTAGAGTCATATATTCCATTTTCTAGATTTATTCCCATCAAATCTTTTAATAAAGAAAGTATATATCTTATTTTCTATTTTAGTATATCCCATCTTTATTTCTTGGATCAAGTAATCTTGATTCAAATATTTACTACTTAGTCCCTGGGTGAGGGGTGCCACCCTTTGGTCGCCGTGGGCCGCACCCAATCCCATATGTTTTAAATTGTGCCTTTATATTTATGGAGGGTCCTATATAATTTTAAAAAATATTTTATTTTGAATTTATAATTTTTAAATCTTATATTTTATTTAAAATATTGAAAAATTAATTTCTCTTAATTTATAAATCGAAATAACAAAAATAAAATATCAAAAGATTCATAAAAATTCAAATAAAGATCCTAAAAATCATATATCATAAAATTAATTAAAACTAACTAATTTTAATGGGAATCAGATCCGTTAGATTTAGGAATTTATCAATATATGAGACCACTCCACCTTCAACTGCAAATCACGATCTACCTAATTTTCTCAAATTGACCTAGTAGTTCTTATGACCTACAGTACATTGTAGGAGCAATCTCAGTTTATGGATTTTAGGTTCTCCCCTAGAGACAAAAAAATCATAGTCCTCAATATCATGATGCAACCATGACTCTATGGTGCATAGGGGTAATTTTTCGCACATGTACAAGCTTCATTTTCATTGACGAATATCAAAACGACTATCTATATATATGCAGTGTGATAATATAACGATGAGGTTTAGCCATGTCTTTAAAGGCTACTCATCACATGCAAAGGTTACACAGTCTCTCAGCTCTCATCTGGGCATACTCCGATCTCATCAAAAGTTAACCCACTAAACCATTCTGTAGATCCATATACCCAAGTATCGTGGGTTTTTCCAAACTCGGCTGGCCTAACACGTCAAGCCTAGACCGAGTATTGACAAATCGCTTATGGTCCACATGATGACCACATTCCCACTGAGTTTATGTTTCACTGTACAAATGCTCATATAAGCTTTCAAAAGACCTTTAAAGGCCATATAAACCCAACAATAACGCGGTCCAAAATGACTTTATCCACTAATATGTAAGTTTAACATTGAAATGTTCAGAAACTTGAAGGTGATGAATGACTTATTTTGGCCATTTCCGAGTCAAATAATTAGTTTTGGAAAATTGCTGAGTCTTTTTATTCACACCAAGGCAACTCTCCAAGTCAAATAATTATTTATAAAAAGTCTTGGTGAGTACATCAAAGTCAAGGGTATATAATTATACCATTGACTATTATTTTTTTATAAAAGTCGAGGGTACATTTTTATACATTTACAAATGATACAAGAATATGTCCTTTATTTAGAAAAGGATTAGATGTCTCAACCTTAGTGTGTGCATTAGACTGTAGACATTTTAGATTTCAAGATGCATTGATAAGAGGAATACATGCCTCATTAAGTAATGGACCAGTTCATTTTGAAATATTTTCAAATTTCAAAGTAGCCATAGAAGATGCAAATCTAAAAGAAACATTAATGATTAAGGTACAAACGAATGAAAAAAATAGCTATAATATTTCAATACACTATAGAGTTGGTCATAAATTAACAAAAATGGCAATTAATCTTAAGGCTATTAATAATAGTAAAAAAGGAGAACCAGTATATCATCTTCTTCATGAAAAGTTTTAAGGAAAGAATGGGAATCAAACCCAGACTGATCACCTGTAGTAATTCATTATGCTATTGCGTTGTAAAACATGAGATTGTTAAATCAATATATGACGGTAGTATCATAATCATCATCATCTGAGCTTTATTCCAATTATTTGTCAATGTATGAAGATATACATAAGATATTATCACAATTATCATCATCCGAGCTTTATTCCAATTATTTAACAATGTATGAAGATATGTATGAAAAATTGTTGAACACATCCAAAATTTTTAATAATAAATTAGTCGAGTTGTCCTAAGAACAGGTAATGAGACAAGGACGTGGTACTAGTTCTTCATAGTCTAAAAAGTTTGTCGTGCTTTGGGAGAAAATTTTTCTATGATTGGTTGGTAAAAGTCATCGCACACGGAATTAATTGATATTACAAAAGATTTTGCGCTCTTGCCGGAGTAACTGTCCATTTATTCCCTGGGGTAACACTCAATCTACGAGTACTTCAAAGACTCCTAATTTTGGGGATGTATTCTCTTTAACTCATAGACTATAACCTCAATAAAAATAAAAGTAATCCAAATAGCACTCTCTATGTACTTAAAAAATACTAATGCTTCAAGATTGAATAGAGACTGTCGAATTCTTAGAGGGTGAGATATAAGCGACTCAGAAATCAAAACCCAAATATTTTATTTTAAAAATAATCATCTATTGATTATTAGGTGGTTCTTAAAATTTGAGATAAAAAAAATCCTCACAAGTTCATCTTTTACCAGATGGAGTGAATGTATAATATGCTCACACAAGGAGCACAGTAATTGGGCAAATTTTTATTTTTCAAAATCTAAAAATAATATTATTCTTTTTTGGATTGATTACAACTGGTCACAAGAAAATGCTGCCAGATATTTCTTTTTTGGATTTATTACAACTGGTCACAAGAAAATGCTTCCAGATATTTCTCAAAATACTAGCTGCATGCAAGATTAACCCATCATCCATTCAAGAACTATTCTAATGCAATCTTAGTTCTCATGGAAACTACATGTATATGCAACTCAGGTTCCTATGTGAGTTATTCCAAAGAAAAATACATTAATTTTCACACACGCAACTTATTTTCTATACAAACATTCTCAAAGTAAAAATACAATAAATTTCATGCACATTTAACAATTTTCCAATACACATGTACATAAAGTAACATACTAAAAAAAGGCAAAGAATAAACCCAAAAAGATTTGATTAGAAGTAGTGAGAAAATATATCAAAAGTTATGGCATCACCAAATGTATGACTCTTAATAGAGCAAAACGACATACCAAGATTCATACAGTCGATCCCAAATAATTTGGAAAAAACTTTAATGATTATGATGATGATGACATACACTAACTGAGCATCCATCTTCGTGCTGAACATGAATGTCGAATAGGACCATGCCCTGACTCGGATAGCATGACCATGCATCAGCGATTTGTGCCATTCACCAAATCTCAAGGATTGCCCATTTTGATCACCTTGGAAGATAACCTCCCACCCAACATAAGTGGAAAAAATCTCGGAAGGTGGTGACTCGAGAGGGAGGCTTTTGACAAGGTAAGAATTCATCATTGTCGCTTTGTTTTCTATAACAAACAATATGCTCATTACATATTGTTACTATGGTTTTATGTAGCAATCAAATTGCTCATTCGAGTTAATTATTTTCCTTTTTGGTAAGTGTACTTTAAAATCTAATGATCACTTCCCTATCTATTTTTCGCCCTCCAAACTATAATTTAGAGCTTCAAATATAAGGGAAAGGTTTCTATACTTCCCCTAATATATAGAAGATATATACTTCCCCCATCCCGTCATTCAATTTTGATTAAGTGAAACTCTTGTCCGTTTGATCTAGATCTGACGCTTTAAAGTATTTTATTTTTAGTTTTTTCTAGAAATTGTATGAATATGAAATTTGATACATGCCATCATCTCAATGGGGCGCACTTAAAAAAATATAAAAAAAAATTTCAACATAATGATCAAAATACCCCTTGAAGGTATTTTAGTCATTTTATTTTATTGAAAATCTTTTTTACAGGTGCAAGTTTAAGAGAGGAGTGGACACCCAAAATTTCGTGTCAAACTATTTCGTAAACAAAATAAAAATAAAAATAAAATAGCGTAGTGATGTGACATTGTAATTGAGAGCATCTCAGTTGTCTATTCATAATTGACAGTTGGATAGGGGAAATATATAAGTTTTATGTTGTAGGGGAAATGTATGAATTTTATGGAGTAGGGGAAGCATAGTGTCACACTCCAAGAATTTACAGTACTGTTATTCCTGAGATGTAAAAGACAAAACATATATACATCTATTGATAGGACAAATTTACAGTGGCGGGGTCTTACAAAATAAATAAAGAAAGCTAGCACAACAACAGTATCTTCCAAGGTTGATCTTGACTAGCACTCAAAATGAATCCGTAGTTATCCTGAAAAAAATGTTTACCATAGTTTGATGAGTTTGGCTACTCAAGTAAGTGATCATCATAATCCTAAAAATAATCATGATTGAAAGATATCAATATTTTTCAAATTGAGATCTATTAACAGAAATGCATCAACAGTTTCACTTTCAATAAATGCATAATTAAGTATAATTCGAGTAATTGAAATGCTTATAACACTTTTAACGGCAGTACATAATTCAAAGGATTTCACAAAATACCCTACTGGCGTCCCAAGTAGGTCACCTATATACCCCATCAGAGTCCTGATGGATCCACTTAATCCCTATCGGCGTCCCAGATAGGTCCACTTAATCCCTGCAGGTCCACTTATACCTCACCGGCGTACCGGATGAGTCCACTTAATCCCTACCGGCGTCCCAGATAGGTCCACTTATACCTCACCGGCGAACCGGATGAGTCCACTTGCATACTTAAATTATTTCTAAATCTCTTTAAACATTCGAAAGCAGCAATATCATGTACTCAGCATATCACTGAAATCATTAATATGAATTTCACTTAAACCATTAATAACAGTCACTCTCTATAACATTTCAAAAATAACCAATCAAATATTTTGGGCTCAAATTTAGAAAGGTAGCAGTTTGTAAAGGCATTCTAGCATAATTGCCAATTTAATATGTATAGAAAAACTATTATAAAAATTCAAAAATACGGAATTATCACAATTTATGGGATATCAATCCACAAATAAACATTTCACAACAATAGTATAATCAATTATAAAAATGTCAATTTTTTTTAAATAATAAGGCAGTCATTTCCACATGAATTTTACAATGTCTAAATATTCAAAACAGTAGAAAGAAATATCACAATTTTACTAAAAGCAGAAATATCACATTTATTTCTAACAATAAACAAGAAAAATAAATAAATTTATTTTTCTAATTTACAGCATTCAAAATTTCTAACATAGATAAAATATCACAATTTTTATTAAAAAGATTATTTTTCAAGATAATGAGGTCACGTGCGCATAAAATTTATCGCGCCTAAAATTCATGATAATAAGCAGAAATAATTATTTCATTTCATTTTTAAAAAGAATGGATTATTTTTCGAGACAATGGGGTCACTTACACACAAAACTTATAAAATAAAGATCCTAGACGGAAATATCACTATTTATTAAAAACAGACTATTTTTCAGGAAGACGATGTCACTTACTCACAAATATTGAGAGGGAGCTTCCGATAAAAATTCGGTTCGAGAGAGGAGTTCACTGTGTTTCGACCAGAGAGAGAGAGATCTCAAAATTTTTTAGGGTGGGAGTGCTCACCGCCCCTATTTAAATTCTTATAACGTATTATTATATTATTTTATTACGCTCTACCTCATACCTGAGGTGTCGCGTTAAGTGTCTGCTTTTAACATACGAAAACCACGTCCACTAAAGGACGTGGCAAGCAGCAAGCAGCAGCAGGCAAAAGCAAAAGTTTAAACCAAAGTAAATACTTTTGAAAATAGTGATGGTCCCCAAGGACCATCATACTCAAACAGCCCATCACTTATTTAAAAGCATTTTTTCTCCTTTTTTTTTTGAAATTTTAAGATTGTTACATTCTTCCCCCCTTAAAGAAATTTAGTCCTCTAAATTTGTGTACCTGATTACTGAAAAAGATAGGGGTATTTTTCTCTGATTTCGTCTTCTTGTTCTCAAGTCGACTCTTCTCTTGAATGGTACTGCCATAATACACGGACCAAAGGAATCTCCTTGTTACGCAACACTTGCACCCTTCTATTCAGTATCAAAATTGGCTGCTCAATGAAGGATAGGTCCTTCCTGATCGGTAAAGGTTCATATTTTAAGATATGGGATGGGTCGGGCTGATATTTTCGTAATGAAGATACATGAAAGACATTATGGACATTTGCCAATTCGGGTGGTAAGGCAAGCCTATAAGCGACACCTCCGATTCTTTCCAGGATTTCAAATGGTCCGATGTAACGTGGGCTTAACTTTCCTTTCTTGCCGAATCTCATAATGCCCTTTATTGGTGAGATTTTTAGGAAAACTCGATCACTTTCTTCAAATTCAAGATTTCTCCTTCGGTTATCGACATAACTCTTTTGCCGACACTGAGCTGTCCTGAGCCTTTCACGAATTAATGCTATTTTATCTGTGGTTATCTGGACAATTTCTAGCCCCAAAAGCTTTCTTTCACCAACCTCGTCCCAACATATGGGTGACCTGCATTTCCTTCCATACAGGCTTCATATGGTGCCATCTGAATGCCGGCTTGGAAGCTATTATTATAAGCAAACTCAATCAGGGGTAAATGGTCATCCCAGCTTCCTGTAAGGTCAATAACACAGGCCCTCAGCGTATCTTCCAAGGTTTGGATGGTCCTCTCCGATTATCCATCAGTTTGGGGGTGAAAGGCAGTACTAAAGGTGAGTCTCGTCCCCATGGCTGACTGTAGTCTAGCCCAAAATTTAGAAGTAAACCGAGTATCCCTGTCCGATACAATACTGACAGGAACTCCATGCAATCGGACTATTTCCTTAATGTACAACTGAGCCAGTCGATCCAAAGTGTACGTCGTGCGAATCGGTAGAAAGTGGGCAGCTTGGTCAACCGGTCCACAATGACCCAAATGCTATCATGTCTTGAATTTGTTCTAGGCAAGCCAGAGACAAAATCCATAGAGATGTGCTCCCACTTCCATTCTGGCACGGGTAAATGCTGCAACAACCCAGCGGGCCTTTGATGTTCAGCTTTTACTTGCTGGCATGTTAGGCATTTAGACACAAATAGTGCTACCTCTTTTTTCATATTATTCCACCAAAAGGTTTTCTTCAGGTCCTGATACATTTTAATACTTCCGGGATGTATTGTATAACGAGAATGATGTGCTTCTTCTAAGATAGCTTTCTTTACACCCTCATCATTCGGGACACAAACCCGACCTTTGAATCTTAGTAAATCCTCACTATATATAGCGAATTCATCTCTCTTTCCTTGCTTCACCTCTTCTATAATTGTTATAAGCTGAGGGTCTTTCTTTTGTGCCAATCGAATCTGTTGGATTAATTGGGGTTCCGCCTTAATATTGGCAATCATACTTACCACACCATTAATGGACGGAGTTGGATGCCAATCCACTATTTCCTCTAATAATCGCATTTCTTGGATCATTAGATGAGTTAAGACTCCCGTAGATTTTCTACTTAGAGCGTCGGCCACAACGTTAGCTTTTCCTGAATGATAATGGATTGTACAATCATAATCTTTTAAGAAATCCATCCATCTTATCTGCCGCATATTTAAATCCTTATGAGAGAAAAAGTATTTCAAACTCTTATGATCCGTGTATATTACGAATTGCTCACCATATAGATAATGCCTCCATATTTTCAAAGCGAATACTATTGCAGCTAACTCCAAATCATGAATTGGATATTTTTTCTCATATTCTTTTACTTGTCCGGATGCATATGCCACTACTTTCCCATATTGCATTAATACACAGCCCAAACCTTTATGTGAAGCATCACTATAAATCACAAATCCCCCACTTCCCTCAGGAATAGTTAAAATAGGTGCTGAAGTTAATCGAACTTTTAGTTCTTGAAAACTCTCCTCACATTCACTTGTCCACTCAAATTTGACATTTTTCTGTGTCAATCGAGTCAATGGGATTGCGATTCGAGAAAATCCTTCTACAAATTTTCTGTAATATCCTGCCAATCCCAAAAAGCTTCGAACTTCAGTCACATTACTTGGTTGTTTCCAATTAACAACGGCTTCAACCTTTGAAGGATCAACTGATAGACCTTCCTTTGATATGACATGTTCTAAAAATGTCACTTGTTCAAGCCAAAATTCACATTTACTAAGTTTGGCATACAATTTCTTTTCTCTTAATATTTGCAATACCATTCTTACATGTTGCTCATGTTCCTTCTGATTCTTGGAATAAATTAAAATATCATCGATGAATACCACAATAAATTTATCCAAAAAGGGCTTAAAGATCCGATTCATCAAATCCATAAATGCAGCTGGTGCATTGGTTAATCCAAAAGGCATGACTAAAAATTCATAATGGTCATACCTTGTTCTGAAAGCTGTCTTGAGTACATCTTCACTTTTAATCTTAAGCTGATGGTATCCAGATCTAAGATCAATTTTTGAAACACTTGTGATCCTTGTAATTGATCAAATAAATCATCAATTCTAGGTAATGGATACTTCTTTTTCACTGTCACTTGGTTCAACTGTCTATAATCAATACACAATCTCATAGTGCTATCTCTCTTTTTGACAAACTGTACTGGAGCACCCCAAGGTGACACACTGGGCCTGATAAAACCTTTATCTAATAATTTTTCCAATTGTTGTTTCAGTTCTTTAAGTTCTGCAGGAGCCATTCTGTAAGGTGCCTTAGGAATTGGTGCTACCCCTGGCAATAATTCAATGGAGAATTCAATTTCCCTGTCAGGCGGTAATCCTGGCAATTCTTCAGGAAAAACGTCGGGAAATTCTCGGATAATCGGAGTGGTATCCAAATTTATTTCTTCCTTCCTATCTTCTTTGATATAGGCAAGAAAGCCTTGACACCCTTTTCAAAGGAGGCGATTAGCTCGAATACAAGAGATTAAATATGATGGGGAGTCTTCTTTGACACCATTGAAGTAAAATACTGGTTGATTTAGAATACTAAAGGTAACAATTTTCTTATAACAATCAATACTTGCATGGTATGCAGAAAGCCAATCCATGCCTAAGATTACATCAAAATCTTGAATTTCCAGGAGTATTAAATCAACTAACAGTTCCTTTTCTTCTATCTTTATTACACATGATTTGTACATTATATTGGTGTTAATTGAATCTCCCATCGGTGTGGCTACCTCTAGAATGTATTCTAATTGTTCTGGTTCTACCTTTAAGTGGCATGCAAAGTGTTGTGACACAAATGAATGAGTAGATCCAGGATCAATCAAAACATGAGCTACTTTTTGGAAGATAGTAAGAGTACCTTGGATCACTGATTTTGAGGCCTGAGCGTCTTGTTCTGTAATCGCAAATACTCTTCCCTTCATCTGAGGCTTTGGACCTATCTCTCCCTGCTTTGGAAGCTGTTGTGTCTGTAAGCTAGGACATTGTTTAATCTGGTGTCCCAATTTTTCACATTTAAAACAGGCTCCGGTATTCCAATAACAAGGGCTTGATCCATGATTTTTCCCACATTTTCTACATGGTTCTATTGGGTTTTGAAATGGCGAGGGCCTTAGCTTCTTGTTTGGCCTTTCAAACTGTTGTCGATTAGATGATGTAGGTCTAACATGACTGTTCTGATTTTTCGTCTTTTGGTAATCTTCAAAATCTTTTTCGACAATTTGGGCACGATCCACTATTTCAGCATAAGTTCTTAATTTCAAGACTGATATTCTGCTTCTAATAGCTGGCCTGAGACCCCTTTCAAATTTCTTCACCTTTCTTGCCTCATTGTTAATTATATGTGGTGCAAACCTGGCCAAACTTGGCCTCGTACTGTGCTACTGTCATATTTCCTTGGATTAATTCTAGAAATTCCATTTCTTTTTGGTCTCGAATAAAATCTGGGAAATATTTTTCATTAAATGCCTCTAGAAATACTTCCCAAGTCGAGGTTTTATTTTCTTTGACCAATACTTCTTTTGCCATTCGCCACCAGTGTTGTGCCTTACCTTCTAACATAAAAACTGCCAAGGCCACCTTCCTATCATCAGGACATTCCATAACCTCGAATATTTTTTCCAATTGCATAATCCATCCCTCGGCTTCCAGTGGGTTTACAGCACCCTTAAAAGAAGGTGGGTTTAATTTCTTAAATTGTTCGATATTGCTCCCACCATTTCCTGTAACTGACTGCTTGGGTGGATTGTTGTTTTCCATCTGATGTTGCATTAGAGCAACCATATTTTCCAAGGCTTTGTGAATTCATTCTATATTAGCTTCAGCTATTCTGGATCTTGACTTTATCCCGTTTTCTACACACAATAAATTTGATTTTAAGTACATTCTTTTTTAATTTCCTAAAAATCTTAAACCTATTGCTTTGATACTATAATTGTCACACTCCAAGAATTTACAGTACTGTTATTCCTGAGATGTAAAAGACAAAACATATATACATCTATTGATAGGACAAATTTACAGTGGCGGGGTCTTACAAAATAAATAAAGAAAGCTAGCACAACAACAGCATCTTCCAAGGTTGATCTTAACTAGCACTCAAAATGAATCCGTTGTTATCCTGAAAAAAATGTTTACCATAGTTTGATGAGTTTGGCTACTCAGTAAGTGATCATCATAATCCTAAAAATAATCATGATTGAAAGATATCAATATTTTTCAAAATGAGATCTATTAACAGAAATGCATCAACAGTTTCACTTTCAATAAATGCATAATTAAGTATAATTCGAGTAATTGAAATGCTTATAACACTTTTAACGGCAGTACATAATTCAAAGGATTTCACAAAATACCCTACTGGCGTCCCAAGTAGGTCACCTATATACCCCATCAGTGTCCTGATGGGTCCACTTAATCCCTATCGGCGTCCCAGATAGGTCCACTTAATCCCTACAGGTCCACTTATACCTCACCGGCGTACCGGATGAGTCCACTTAATCCCTACCGGCAACCCAGATAGGTCCACTTATACCTCACCGGCGAACCGGATGAGTCCACTTGCATACTTAAATTATTTCTAAATCTCTTTAAACATTCGAAAGCAGCAATATCATGTACTCAACATATCACTGAAATCATTAATATGAATTTTACTTAAACCATTAATAACAGTCACTCTCTATAACATTTCAAAAATAACCAATCAAATATTTTGGGCTCAAATTTAGAAAGGTAGCAGTTTGTAAAGGCATTATAGCATAATTGCCAATTTAATATGTATAGAAAAGCTCTTATAAAAATTCAAAAATACGGAATTATCACAATTTATGGGATATCAATCCACAAATAAACATTTCACAACAATAGTATAATCAATTGCAAAAATGTCAATTTTTTTTAAATAATAAGGCAGTCATTTCCACATGAATTTTACAATGTCTAAATATTCAAAACAGTAGAAAGAAATATCACAATTTTACTAAAAGCAGAAATATCACATTTATTTCTAACAATAAACAAGAAAAATAAATAAATTTATTTTTCTAATTTACAGCATTCAAAATTTCTAACATAGATAAAATATCACAATTTTTATTAAAAAGATTATTTTTCAAGCTAATGAGGTCACGTGCGCATAAAATTTATCGCGCCTAAAATTCATGATAATAAGCAGAAATAATTATTTCATTTCATTTTTAAAAAGAATGGATTATTTTTCGAGACAATGGGGTCACTTACACACAAAACTTATAAAATAAAGATCCTGGACGGAAATATCACTTTTTATTAAAAACAGACTATTTTTCAGGAGGACGATGTCACTTACTCACAAATATTTGAGAGGGAGCTTCCGATAAAAATTCGGTTCGAGAGAGGAGTTCACTGTGTTTCGACCAGAGAGAGAGAGATCTCAAAATTTTTTAGGGTGGGCGTGCCCACCTCCCCTATTTAAATTCTTATAACGTATTATTATATTATTTTATTGCGCTCTACCTCATACCTGAGGTGTCGCGTTAAGAGTCTGCTTTTAACATACGAAAACTACGTCCACTAAAAGACGTGGCAAGCAGCAAGCAGCAGCAGGCAAAAGAAAAAGTTTAAACCAAAGTAAATACTTTTGAAAATAGTGATGGTCCCCAAGGACCATCATACTCAAACAGACTATCACCTATTTAAAAGCATATTTTCTCCTTTTTTTTTTTTTGTTTTTTTTTTTGAAATTTTAGGATTGTTACACATAAAAACCTTGCCCAAAATAAAATGCTAATATAGAAGATCTCTTAAGACTTGAAATGGATAGTTAAAAAAAAGTGTTGCAAGAGCAACTATTTTTAGAGCTTAAAATTTGTTTTTTTTTAAGGTGCAATTGGTTCCAAAATATGAGATAGAGATGACCGATATATGGGGGTTTTGGTACCAGATCCGGTTTATCTGACAAGTGTGGCCTTATATAATACTCTTCAAAAGTTGGAATGGTTTATATAATATTGCTGCCATATATGGGAGAAGTAACGTGTACTTCAAAAATTTAGTAGAAAAGAGTATTTTTAAGTTGTAAAACCTTCCAATTGATCATCTCGATCTCGAGATGCATGAATACAAAGAAGAAAAAAAAAGAATTTCAAATCTCAAAAATAGTACATTTTGTTACAGGTTTTTTAGAACGTCTATTTTCAAAATTTTCAATTGTTTATAGATTTTCTTGATCTGCACGATTTTAAATTTTTTAAATTCACAATTAGGGTTGAACATGGATTTTTAAGCCATCATAAGATTTTTTGAACTGTCTTTCGACAAAACTTAAAGTCGCGACGTACTATAGTATAAGGTTGACACCTTATACAAACCTCACCCCAAGTTAAAACCCTAAAAGGTGAATGATTATATCTCAAGAAGTCTTTCTTACTATCTTTACTGTATACATCTGAGGCACAATTCTAGCCGGAAGTATTTGATGAGGAAAACTCTGCAGATCTGTCGCCTCCACCTAGATGAACATGGATCTTTAAAAAAAAACCGGGCTTAAACCTGGCCTATCTTGCAATGTTTTTTTTTGATTTTTATTTAATATCTTCATAATTTCAGCATTTGCACTATTTTTGAAGCTCCAAAGTTTATAGTCAAGGGCAGAAATAAATTTGCGGGCCTTCCATTTAATTTTGGCATCATAATTTATTTTTATGGTTAGTTTTTCTATCACCGATAAAAAAAAGATTTCAAATCCTAAAAAAGGCAATAAAGTTAATTTCCAAAGGCCAGCATTAACGACGTTTTTCCATGGGTTTCTATCTGAATCTCTACCTTTTCTATTTCTGTGTCTCTCGATCCCCAACTCTGTCCACTGAGAGATACCTACCTGTCTCTACTCTCTACACTTTTTACCTAAATAAATCTTACAGCTAATCTTACAAAAAATGATATGGGAACCGGACACGGGTCCAGACACGGAATTCAAAATATAGTGTGGGAGACGAACCCGGATCCGATCCAAAAGTTAAAATACCTGTGTATTTAACTATATTTAAATATAGATATTGGGACCCAAAAATATTATCAGAAACAGTCCCAGAGACCCGATCGGACTTGGACCCTGACCCGATTAGTGTTCGGGTCTAAGATTTGGACCCAGACCTGACCCATTGAATCCAATTTTTGGACTCATACCCAGATCTGGATCGGGTCTACCCCTCAGGTCCCACGTCGGGTCCGGGTCCATTGCTACCCTGAGACTCTTTTTCTCTCCGTTGACATATGGTTTAATAAGGACCATTATCATGTAGTTTAATGAAGAAATTACCCTATCCAATTTTTTTCTACGAATGGACCTAAATATCAGCTCCTTTTCTCTGTTTTAAATTGCCAATAAAACAAATATTTGTGCTAAGAAATATATTCACAGCCAATTCATTAATACTAACTTTTTGGGAATTGATGAAGAATGACTTCAAAAGATTTTCTAAATAGAAAAGGGCGGTGATCTTATGCATCGGTTGTATCATAGTATAATACAATCATACTTCTAGAAACTTATGTTTGTGGTATTTGTATGACTCAAAATTTTGCACACACACTCCTTTCATCTCAATAATCAATCTTAAAAAAAAAAAAAAAAAAAAAAAGGCTGGATTTGAACCCTAGATATGGTCCAAATCAGTCCCCTCCAGCAATGAATCTAGACCATTTATTTGGTGAATTTCAATATCTTAGCCTTTACAAACTTAAAATCACTTTTTTCTTTTTTAACATTGTTTATCTAATGATGATAAAGCCATCTAAAAAAATTGGAAAAGAAAAAATCCTTCTAAAGTCTAGATCTAACCATCTTATCAAAATGGATGACCTAAGTTTATATATGGCGTCAACCTTAGACTAAGTAAAAGAGCACATCAAAAAATAAAAAAACCATCACAAAAGTTTGTTTTAATGTTAAAAATTGCCAAATTGATCATCTCAACCTCGAGATGTATCGATATGGATAAAAAAATGATTTCAAGTCATATAAATAGTGCATCTTGTAATGCATAATTGGGACCGTCCATTTTTTTAATTTTTTAGTATTTATAGATCTGTCTGATGTGCATCATTTTTTTATCCTTAAATTTTATAATTAGGGGAGCAATAGATTTTCGTGTCATGACAAAGCCTATGGGCATTAAACTGCATCTTTCGATGTAGCTTTTGGGCATTAAAACTGCATCTTTCAACAAAAATAAGATTGACACCTTATAAAAACCTCACCCTATCTAACATATCTACTTAATCGAAGTTCTACAAAAGAGGTACTACGCACTTCCAAGAAAAAGTTACAAGTACTACCTAAAGGCTTTACAGTAATTCTAGTTTTTGTTCTATGATTAATACAATTCTTTGTACTATGAGCTTAGTTTTTATTTATCTGTTTCTTAGTTTCATAATGCTCTGCCAGCATTTCTTTTTTTTTCATAAATATTTTTGGTTGGTTGTAGATTTATATTCTTCTGCCTGGATTCCCGCCTAGCATAAATAATGAACCACTTGCTCTTAATTTCTGTTTAGGTTTTCTATTTTTACTTTGTGTATAACCTCATAAATGTTAATATGAATTATGCGATTTACGTACAAACATGCAACACAACTGTTTATCTCTCAATCAGAAATTCTCATAAATATGCTTTTTTAAGGTTTATGCTCTTTGTTTTGACCAAGTGCTTTTTTAAGGTTTATGCTCTTCACCAGTATTTTAAAACTCGAATATCATTCACCCACATATCTATATCATATTATTATATCAGTAATTTGGATCCGATCTGAATGGGCGATCCAAAAAAATGTTAAATTAAATACAATGAAATAAAAATTGAAATAGAAGTTTACAAGAGAAAACTTTATCTATATCCTTTTGCTATAGCAAATTAATATGTCTCCTCCTTCTATGCCGTTGGATTTAAATGGACAGCTGAGATTAATTTATGTGTAATTTCACAAAACTCCTTTTCAAAGCGAGAAGCCATTTTTCCCCAGATTTTCATGGACAGTTGAGATTAATTTATTAATAAATACCATTTATATTATTTTATTTTTTTACTTTTTCATTTTTTTTCCGTTGGACCTGGCCCGTCTCAAGCCTACTAGGGCCAGGGCTAAGCTAGGCGAGCACTATGGGAATTAGGGTGGGGCTAGGGCCAGGGTTGGCATAGCCCAAGTCTAGCCCTAGCCTGGCCCAAGCCTAAACCGTTTTCAGCCCTACATTCACATAATGCTAAAAACTAACACCAAATGTAACAAGAATGCAATACACTGAAATCAATTAAAAACATTTAAAACCTTTTAGTTTGAGGATCTATAATAATGGGAAAAAGACTAGTATGGTATGTTGTGTCTGTATCATACAATGTTATCATGATTGGATCGCTCATTGAACTGGTGAGGGGCCTAGTCTCATAAAAACTAGTCTGACCATAGGTTGAACTACTCTGTCTAGATTGAAAAAGAGTTGCCTACATTGTTTGGCGATTGAATAGGTTGAAACTAGCCTCTTGGTATTGGTCGAATATTAGTTTAGCTGAATTTTTACCAAACTCAGTTTTTACTCTGGACTGATCGGCTAAAGCATTAATCCGCACTCTAATCCGTTGGAGTGTCAATTCAGTTTGGTCTGAATAACTATAATATATTATACTTGTATCTCGGGGGAACATCTATTATGTAGGAGATGAATATGCGCCAGTGTTCCAATCTCCGGGGAACCTCCCAACGGATGAGATTAATAACTGTAATATATTATACTTGAATCTGGGGGGAACATCTTTTTCAGTTTGGTCTTAATAACTATAATATATCATCTCGGCACCCCTCGTATCGGATTGCCAAGTTCAGATCTTACATGGTTGATTGATGCCTCTCAATTTTTTCTAACATAGGAAAACTAGATATTGTATTGTCTCATTGTCGCATCATGCCGTATAACAATTACCAAGAGCAGTGTTTTAAAATTTGAGAATTTTCAATCTAGATCACTGAATTGGATAGGAATCGGCTAAGACTGAATTGGTTCTTGGATGCCAGGTTTCTCCTTAAAACTGTCATATAGCATTTTCTTTTTCTAATTTTATTTAGAGAAAGGTTTCTATGCTTCTTCTACAGCATAAAAGATATATACTTCTCCTTTTATCCAGCTGTTTAATTTAAATCAAGCCACTAATTGTTTAATCTAGATCCAATGTCTCAAAGAATTTTATTTTTAATTTCTTTCTATTAATGGTATGAATATAAAATTTGATATGTGTCATCATTTCAAAAATTTTAGATAAACAATTTCAAATTTTAAATTTTGGATAGAAAGTATGTCAAATTTTAGGGAGAAACCATATCAAATTTTAGAGGGAGAAACTATCTCAAAATTTTTATGGATACACTATCCCAAATTTTGAGTTTTAGAGAGAGAAAGTATATAAAAATTTTAGAAAGAGAAATTGTATCAAATTTTGTTAAGAAACAATAGATATAAAAGCGATTGCAAGGAATCCATGAAGTTTATATAGTTTATCCAAACAGGATATTTGAAAAATGCATGACAAATATCCTTGATATTGAAACTCCATAAATTTTTTTAGATGTCAAATATCTAAGATTCGTAATTTTCTCATATCCAACTGGACCCTAAGCATAAACCTCTCTTCTCACTTTCTCCTCCTAAATTCAAGACCCAAGCAACACCCAATAACTAGGGTTTTCTCTTGCTAAACCGCTTTCTCTCTAACAAAAATCCAAGCATGCTCTCTCTGTCAAAGTTCTCAAAGGAAAATTCCCCCGGATGAAACTGTACTATATTATACTTATTAAGATAAGACCTGACTGAACCAGCAATCCAACCAATGAGGGTAGGTTGATACTTTAGCCAATCGAATCTAAAGTAAAAAGTGAGTTTGGTCAAAAATTAACTCAAAACTAGTATTAGTCTAATTTTGGTCGGTTTGAAAGTGAATTTTGACCTATTCGACCGCCAAACAAAGCATGCAACTTTTCTTTTTAAATATATTATGTATTTTAAAAACATTTTTCATATTTTTTAATATTTTTAAAATCCAATTAAAGCGATTCAACTTATGGTCCGAGCAATTTTGAATGGACCGTGCCCCTCATCAGTTTGATGGCTAATCTGATCATAATAACATTGTATTGTATAAACCAACATACTATACATGTCTTTTCCGTTTATTATAGATCCTCTTAACACGAGCTTTAAAAAAAATTTAATTGATTTTTTGTGTATAACTTTCTTTGTGCATTGGGTGTTAATTTTCGGCATTCCATGCATGTCGAGCTAGCAACAGGCTGGATTTCTTTCGGCTAGGCCGGGCTGAATTGAGCTGGCCATGTCTTAGCCTTGGCCCACCCTTGACGTGGCCCTCAAGCCACAAAATATGGTCTGGGCCCAAATGTTTTAGGGCCAAAGGGCCACCCAGCCCATTGCCACGCCTACGTGAATACTCTCTAGTTACAGTGATTATTTCTATTATTGTGTTAAAGAAAAGGGAAAGTGATGCATATTCTCTCTCTTTATAATTGTAATCCTATATAAAGTAATGGACTTTTAAAGTTAAAAAAAAAGGACATTTAATTCAAAATTATAGTATTTATCTTTTTTCTTTTTTCTAATGATCTCATAGTCAAAGTGGAATTTGGGTTGTTACGAAAGGAGAGAGAAAAAGAGATGGAGATTCATGAGGGTGAGAGGAAGGTGTCCATAGGTGATGGAGAGAGAGGGGAAGGGCAAAAAGAAAAAAAAAGAAAAAGAAAATAAATATTGTTATTTTGACAATAAAAAATGTAAAGACGGGTTTAACGTTATTTACTTTTATTTGGAGGGTTATTTGGAATTACAATTTCAGAAAAAGGGGTTATATTTTTTATTACGGTGAAAATAAAAATAAAAAACAAAGAAAATAGAGTACTCAACATGCATATCCCTCTAAAATACCATAATTTCAAAAGTCCCTTTTTATTTTACGTTTTTATCATACCTAATTCGTTTGCCATTTTTTCAAAAGAACAAAATGCCTGTAATTTGGATTTCAAAGGTTTATCAAAGTTCGTGGAAACTTCAGATTTTTGGAATCCGAACTTTTTGTGATGAAGGAACAACCTCGGATTTTCAATTTCTAAAGCTTTGTTGAAAGACGATACAGAAACAATGTCATATCTTTAAAATCTTAGGTTTGTTTTTTTAACGAAAATACTCCAACAACTTTGGTATAGGAAGGTCACAATTATTTATAGAAAAAAATTTATGTAAGGTTGTAACCTTAAAATGTAGAATCACATATGCACCTCAAAAATTTATCGGAAATATTGTTTTAATGTTGAAAAAACCCTCTAATCAATCATCTCGACATCAACATCTATGAATATGAGAACAAAAAGTTTTTGAATATCGAAAATAGTGCATCTTCGAACATATTATCTACACCGTCCATTTTCAAGATTTTCATATATTTATAGATCTACTTGATTTTAACCATTTTCGAAATTTAAAATTTTTTAATTAGGTATGAAAATAGATTTTAAGATAATACCAAGAATTTTTTACATCAAAATTATATGATAAAATTTTAAGGTGATCCTTAATTGGATTGTTAAAGAATTAGAGAATTTTGTTTTTTGAATTTTGAGCTTTGTTAATAAAATAAATGCAGCCACTAATTTTCACAATGGTTCAGATTAGTTTTGACCACCTTGTATCAAAGGTAAATGATCTCATTGTATACTTTCTCAAATGAAAAATATCGGGACTTATGTATAGAAAGCTCAGTATAGGGGGATTACTTAATTTTTTTCAAAAGCTCTAATTTGAGGGAATTCTAGGACAAAACAAAATAGAAAAAGCATCCTGACCTTAAAAATGGAAAATGGGAGATAATTTTTTTAAACAACCAAAACTAGATATTTTTGTAATTTTTCTTCTTTTGTTTTTATGGACATATTAGTATAAGATTCAAGTTTTTCTTCACTTTCTATTTTGTTTCATTATTTGTATTTTGAACTTTTCCTTGTTTATTTCCTGTGCACTTTTCCTACAAGTCTCCACCATTCAATTAATCTCCCAAATAAAGCTCTCCTGAAAATTTCTTAAAAGCATGGGCAACACATGTACATACGCATGCAGGCATAATCATAATTTTTGGTTATTGTTAGAAACAGCTTAATTTCTAGAGAGAGAAAGAGCAATTTCTATTGAAGAAAAAAGCTCATTTTTAGAGAGAGAGAGAGGGGGAGTAAGAGAGAGAAAGTTCTATGGTAGTGCAAGAAAACAAGCTCACTTAGAAAAAGAGAGAAAAGAATGGCTCCCTTTTAGAGAGAGGTGTGGGGGAGAGGGACGTAGAGAGAGAACATGGTAACGGCCATGCTTAGAGCAATAGACAGATGACAAAAGTCGATAGATACACCGAAAAGCAGGTGAGAGAATCACTACACTCCAATTTCATATTAACTTTATCATTAGTTTGGATAGTCATGAATAATCCCATTTTTAGCCCCCCACTAATATAAGTAAGAAGATTTAATTAAAAATTGTGCGAATAAACCTAAACCGTCCGAGCAAACTGTGGGCTGTACAATTTCCACATCATTTTATTTTCTCTTGCTTCTCTCTCTACTCCCCCTCTCTCTCTGGACATTTATTAAAGGGAAAACAGTGTGATGTTTTTTGAATGGTGTTGAGAAATTGTAAAGGATTAGTAAAGGGTAATTGGGTTTCTGAATTTTTTGTTTTCTGTCAAGTTCTGTGTGTTATGTTTAGAGAGAGAGAAAGAGGTTGGTTTAGAGCTGTTTTAGAGCTGGTTTAGAGAGAGAGAAATGGAGAGGCTTTAGAGAGAAAGGTAAATGAGTACTTGAATTTTTTGTTTTTTCTCAGGTTCATTCTGTTACGTTTTGGGGGACGAGAAAGCGAATAGTTTTTGTAGTTGCCGCATTTTTGTAATTGGATATGGTTTCAGAGCATGCAAAAATGGCTTCCGCTCCAATCCCCGTCAACAACTCTGACAAAACCATCCACCCCAAGAAGAAAAAGGTTCTCTCTTTATCCCTCTATCTCTCCATTTTCAAACTCGGGCCATCTCTTTCTCTCCCTACAAATCTTTCATGTATTGCGAAATCATTCTGGCTTCTCTCTTGTTTTGCACAGGTTCATCGGTCAGCGAAACTGAAAAAGTGCAAGCTTGATGCTCGTCGTGAACAATGGCTAACCCGAGGTTCACCATCGGTTCCAATTCTTTCACGAAATTAGGGATTCTCTCTCTATAATTTTTGCTGCATGCATTTCAGAAGCTTCCCCAAATTCAAGCACATTTATTCTCTTTTCTTGAAATGCATGAATTCATGCTTTTTCTTTTCTTTTCTTTTTTTCTTTTTTTTTTTAATTCCATTGCTGCTCTCTCACGCCCTGCATAGAACAGGGCATTTTATTTGACTGTGTTTTTTTGTTTTTACAAGGAAGAGTAATGTTCCTAATGAGAACAGGGCACTTTATTTGACTCTCTTTTGTTTTTATAGGGAAGGACAATGCTCCCAATGAAGGTGGTAATGGACGTTCATGGTCTAATGCCTCAGAGAAGATATTGAAAATCCCTCGACCTTCATCAAAAACCAAACAATTAGGCTCCAACCGTAGCTCAAACACTAGTGTTTCGGTTACTGTTATAAATTGTGAGAGTAGGGTTTCAGAGAAGGTTAGTGAGTTAGAGAAGCAAGGAAGTTGCAGCGGAAGCTTTTCACGTTACTTGAGTGAATATGGAATTGAAAATTTGGATGATTGGGAAGCTGTTGTAGATGCATTGGGTATGGAGTTTTTTTCATTATCAATCTCCAAAGGAAGCTCATGCATTGAATTACCAGAGAAAGGAGAGCAAGTAGAGAGAGAAGATAAAGATTTAAACAAATTGAGAGAGAGAGAAGCGAAAGAGAGAGAAGATAAAGATTTGAATGAATTGCCAGAGAGAGAAGAGAGAGTAGAGAGAGAAGATACAGATATGAATGAATTACAAGAGAAAGATTTGAATGAATTATCAGAGAGAGAAGATAGAGCAGAGAGAGAAGATAAAGAGTTGAATGAATTATCAGAGAGAGAAGATAGAGCAGAGAGAGAAGATAAAGAGTTGAATGAATTATCAGAGAGAGAAGAGAAAGTAGAGAGAGAGGAGAAATATTTGAATGAATTATCAGAAAGTGAAGAGAAAGTAGAGAGAGAACATAAAGATTTGAATACGTTTCAGGAAATAAAGATAGAAGTAAAATCTCTGGATGTGGATCACGAACTGGAGAAAGAATTAAAAGATTTTAATGTGGTTCAAGAACTAGAAAGAGAAGTAAAAGATTTAAATGTGGCTCAAGAAACAAATGACTCTCAGGAGCAGGAGAAACCATCTAATGGTGTGACCCAAGATGCAGCAGAGAAAGAAACAAAAGAGCCAAGCAACTTCGAGGTAGAAAAACTGGCCCAAGATGCAGTAGAGAGAGAAAAAGGAGAGAGAAGCCACCTTCATAAGCGAGACAATGAAAAACCATCGAATGAGGTGGCCCGGGATATTGCAGAGAGAGAAAGAAGAGAGAGAGGTGATTTTCGATGGGTGAGAAGGGCTTGGCAGCCTCACCGCCCTGCTGCATTGCCAAGCCTATCGAGGCAATGGGGTTTATCAGGGAGATTTTGCAGGCGTGGTGCCATGAATATGGGCAATGGGCGCTTATCAGAGAGAATCTGTGGGCGTGATGCCATGAATGCGGGCCGTCCTCTCAATGCACCTGTGAATTGCCCAATTTGCTATGAAGATTTGGATGATACTGATTTGAGCTTTTCGCCATGTCCCTGTGGGTTTCACCTCTGTCTCTTTTGTCACAAGAGAATTCTAGAAGATGATGGGCGTTGCCCAGGCTGCAGAAAGCAATACGATCTTTACCCATATGAACACAGGTTCTAGTATTTGTGACAGTGAGCTTCTTATGGGATTCTCCTAAGTGTTGATGGTTTTGGTTATATGCTTTTTTTTTGTTATTTCACATCTTGTTTCTTGTTTCAAAGCATAGGTCATAACCCGCTCGCTCAATTTGTGTTTTGGGTTTATAGATGGGTGTTTACATTTGATGTATAGTCATAATGCATTTGGGGCATATGTGACTTCAATAAAAATCATGAATACATAATGATGATGAAGTCTTACTTGATTATCTATTGATAATGGACGTCTCTTTCTTTCTCTTTTCTACCATTCTTGGTTCAACAATTTGTCTAGCTCATTTTTTCTTTATTTTGCATTTTGTTTCCCATTGTGAGGACTCTGAGCTATCCATTTGATCATTTCATGTGTGTTTATATGAGTGTTGTTAGAAACTGTATTTCTGTATATTTGGGTCTTATTCCCTCATGAACTGTATTATATTTGGGTTTTATGCCCTCATGAAAGATTATTTCAGAATACTGTAAATAACTCTTTGTTTTTTTTATTGATTCATAAAGAATATACAAAACTCGTATAAATATACAGTAACAATTAAAGATAAATACCAACGGTTATGGATAACTACTAACTAATCTTATCATAATCAAGAGACACCTAAGGGATATATATCCATACATCTACATATTTCATTATGTATTCATAATGATGTATATCAATATAGATATACATACTCTAATACCCCCCTTCAAGCTCAAAATGCTTTTACATAAAGCAATTAGAGTTTGAACAATAAGTTGCAAAAACGAACGAGTTGGATCTTTAAGTTTTTACATGCATGGCATGAACAATAGAAGCAATGGTCTCTTGATTGAAGAACATGTACAGAATGACATTTGGAAGAGCCAACATAACTCGGTGAGGATCCGAGACAAATTCAGCAACTCGCAGCCCAGAACACAAGCGACAACAAAGACAAATGCTGTTTTGTAGAAGGACTCGGTAGAGAGTCGAAGGACTTAAAAGAGCCACCAGAACTCGGTGAGGATCCATGACAGATTCAGCAACTCGCGATTCAGAACACAGCCCAAAACAAAGACAAATGTTCTTTTGTAGAAGGACTCGGCAGTGACTTGAAGAAGGATTTGGCAGAGAGTGCAGATCGGTCATTTTTAGAGGTCATTTTTAGAACTGGATGAAGACTGCGGGCACCAAAACACCTTTACAAACAGCTAAAAATTCATGCATTTGCTTTGATGAAGATGCACACAAACGGGTACAACAGTTTGTTGACAGAGATTGTCAATAGAAAGCTTTTGTTGAGACACACACAAATAGTTTTGAACTACATGGAGACTTGTTTGCAAAAAATAATTAATGGAGATTTGCTCGCAAAAAATTAGGTCCAAGCTATTGAATTGCTTACAAGGAGATTTGCTTGCAAAAACTTTGAAGGACATTTTTTTTGGGTAAGTCAATGGGGGAGAAGGCCCCCTACCCTTTTTTATTAATAAAAAAAATAGAGAAAAACAATTAAGACATAACTTTATGGTAGGGCAATTGCTCCGGATCATGTAATAAAAGAGAGGAAAGAAAATCTGATGGTCTATGGTGTCACACAATAGCACCGGGGCGGCAGCTGCCCTCTTAGCTAGGGCGTCAGCAACCATGTTAGCCTCATGAAAGACATGTGTGATGGACCATCGATAAGAAGACAGTCTGATGCAACAATTGTCAACAATCATCTTAAGTCTCCATGGAGCATTGCATTGATTCAGAATGACATTCACAAGCAAGGCCGAGTCACTTTGAATAACCAATTGAAGTCCTTCCTCAAAAGCCTAGAATTCTGCATGGTTATTAGAAGTAAAACCAAAATGCTTTGCAAAAGCAGCAATAATACCACTTGCATTGTTCCTGATAACTCCACCACCACCTGCTAAACTTGGATTTCTCAATGAAGCACTATCAATACTAAGTTTATAATAATGAGTCTCAAGAAAAGAACACATTACCAAAGTAAAGGGCTCAGCTCTCTGCTGCTACCAAGTTATCCGAAGGTTACCAATGATGGTCTTTTCTGCTAAATGGAAAGACCACTTCTTAACCTCTGCTAGTACCTGAACATGCAGGATAATTCTTTTTATAATAAGCTCTCTCCTGGTAGGTCTTGACTCAAAAACTCTTTTGATGTGCTCTTCCCATAAAAACCAAATAGCAGTAAAAAAGATAGAAGACCAAATATTACGAAGTCCATGTGATTTAAACCTGAAAAGCAACTACCACCTAAGTAAATCAAGGACAGAGGTACCAAGGACAAACCTTTTTCCACATCTCCAAGCGAGCGATCTTCAGACACCTTGCGCAAAGGCACATTGGAATAATATATGAAAAAGATTGCCATCATGGTTACGACAAAAGGGACATAAAGAATCAAGTTGCATGTTTCGCTGCTATAGTAAGAATGAAGTGGGTAATCAATTATACAAGGCCAACCATGAAAACCATTTCACCCTTGGGTGGCATTGGGAGGACCAAAGTGCACGGAAGATAGGCTGTGATGAACCTTGATTTCTAATAAAATCCCATGCCCTTTTAATAAAGAATAATCCATCAGGAGAATGAATCTAGACCAGTGAATCCTTCTTGAGCTGTAGAGAAAGAGTATAATTCTCAACCTCTCTCCATATATTCCGCAAAGAATAAGATGCGGTATGCGGCAGAACCCAACTTTGAAGGAGATTTGCAAGCAAAAATTGGCACCAACTTTTTCTCTATCATCAAATTAAAATCCACAGCAAAACAGAAACGAAAGATAAGTTTGCAAAATTGTTCCGCATAGATGGGTCTCAAGCCCAAAAGGATGATAGAAAAGCTCAAGTGGCACGGAGTATCTTGATCTTGTTTCCTCCAGTGGCGGAGTTTGATATGAAGAAAAAAGTGTAGATGCTGACGAAATAAAAAATTATAGAAACCCAACTTCTCGAGATCCTTTCTAGAGAGAGAAACTAAGAAATAAAAAAATAAAGAAACCCAACTTCTCGAGATCATTTCTAGAGAGAGAAACTAGGCATCTTATAAAAGATGAAAACAAAGAAATATAGGGCCCAAAGAAGACAGCAGAAGGTCCAAAGAAGATCGCAAAGAACCTCACTCTGATACTATGTTAGAAACTGTTTCTATATGAGAGTTACATATGTTGTAATAGAAAATGCATGTGGTTATGCGAATACGTATCGAAAATGCATGCAAAAATGAGCATGGGTGTTACTGGAATATTCGATGTTCGCTCATAATGGCTATGTCTCTTGTTTTCATTTATTTGTCTTCCACTTGCGAATAATATGGAGTATTGTCATCTATCCAATATGGATGCCCTTCTACATTTGTCTCTTCAGTGTTATGCTAGTAATGCTCTTTCGATGAATGCTATTTGAAGCATGGGAATAGTAATGGTAATGCTCTTTCGATGAATGCTATTTGAAGCATGGGAATAGGGAGATAATTTCGGCATTGGGCCACTTGTGCTCAGTGTTTAGCATGTCAAGGGATCTTAACACGTGCTTTAACTTTAACTTGTAAACACTCGGCCTAAGAAGTTGCAATATTTGGCCTAATCTAGCGATTCTTAATCACACGTCTTTTGCATTTGTTGTTAATGCTTTAATATCAATGTTGCATTTAAATAAGAATCATAATTGCGAAATATATCTTCTTATCTGATATGTTTCAATGTAGGGCCACATCCCCCATCTGGCGAATGCAAAAATATTCCAACAAATAGTGGAACCTGCTCTTTTCGTGTGAGCAAACAGCTCAAGATTCAAGACTAATAATGCATTTACTATTAATGCTTTAAACTTAATGCCACATTTGGATTTGCTCGTCCGATAGTGGTCAACCTGCCCCCTGTTGGCCAACATCGACACATTTTGAAATAAATCTCATTGTTTTACGTGAGCAGGAAATCGCTCCAAGTCATTGCCTTCTTGTGGTTAGGTGCAGGAATTCGTTATGAATTATGTTCCTTCAAATGGGCATACATATCTTAAATTAAGGAATTTTAATTTCTATTAATGTATATGCAGTTTCAACGATTATGGAGTTGATTACAAGCATGTATTACATTTTGGTATATGATCTTTTGAAGATCATCGAGTGATCGATTGTGGATGGGATGTATCCTATTCCTATTTGTGTGTGGTTATAACTATATTCTTTATAAATCAGAAATTGCAGTATCAGATACACATCCATACATAATTGTAGATACATATAGATTAATGCATCCATATGGTCGTGTTAACAGACAAACATTACTTACATTATGCCACTTGTGGGAAAATATATACATGGGCACATACCTCCGTTGTGAGAATCCACACATAAGTGCATATGCACATTTAGTCAAGTGGCAAATACATATATAGATGTTTGTCTGTGGACACCCTTTTTTTTTTTTTTGAAATATGAGTGCATACAAGCATGTACATACACTATACCTTTGGTAGTCAATAATAGATCGTGTCATTATAAAACATAAATCAGAACTTATAGCTATTATGTAAATCTGTTGTTCTTTTGCATGTTGGCATAGATGGAAAGCTAAATATGTGCCATTTGTTGCTTCAATTCCTGTTGTATTGTGTCTTCATCATTTATAACTGTCCTATGTCACATGTTTGTTGAAAGTCTACTTTTTTGTTCATCCATGGCCTCAATGGGATGTAACTTCTAATTTGGTTTAAAAGTTTACTTCTTTTTTTGTTCATGCATGGCCTCAATGGGATATAACTTCTTATTTGGTTCTGGGTTTATATCTTGGACGATTTTCATCATATTTTCATGCTTCATTTTTCTTTGTATTTTTATGTTGTGTGTGCTGATGCATGTAGTCACCCAAATACAAAAGTTCAGCACTTTCATAAATTGTGATGCGCTCGTATCTTAGACTTTTATGCATAACACTCTATCTTGGGTAAATCTCTTACATTATTTTTATGTCGACAAAGTTCTTAGCTAAATGTTGGAGTTCATCTAATCCAAGCTATGAAGCATTTATCAACTTAACTTGCACATTGCAGCTTTTCGATTTCCTTTTTAATTGGTATTACTTGGAATTCTTACTTAATGTGGTAAGAGGTCAAAAAATACTAGGCTGAGATCATTGCCACAATCATAGAAATGGCATTTCAACCTCGCAATTTAGACTATAGAACAGGAATAAGGTCCAGTCATCTTTTTTTATCTTTATATTTTTCAATTCATTGGAATAATGGACTTTTAAGACTCTTCATGTCTTCAAACAAGGGCATCACCTGATCTAGGCTATTGAAACTGTGAAGTAACTTTGTGTTATTTTATACTAATAATACAACTAGTGTTGCAGCCTCAATTCTATATATCATTTGGATGGGTGAAGCTGGGAACCTGGGATTAAAACCCTAATTTTTGCTGCTCTTTCGCCTCATTTATTAAGCTAAGAGAGTGAGCCTAATTTTGTTGCCCTAATTCCTTCTCTTTCTCTATCTGTTTGAATCGGCATAGAATATCGGTTGCAGAATTGTTAATGCAATTTTTTGTTTAGTTTGCCTGAAGGTCTTTTGTTTCTCGTTTCTTTAAGAAAATTGCTGTGAATCATTTGTTCTTATGGCTATGCTACTTAAATATGATAGAATCCAAATGGTACTGCCAATAAATTAAGTTCCAAAGAGTTCTTGTCTTTGAATCTTGATTCATTGTGAATGCTATTTTACTTGACATTCTTCTATAGCACTGGGAGGATTTGCTTTCTAATTAAGGGTGACTATTCCATTTTCATTTCGCACCATTGAATTACCACTTTCCTTCACTTTGGATGGAGGTGAAACTCCTTATTGCTAGTGAATAAAACTTAAAGCAACGGGTGGGGTCAGGTCGAGTCTGGACAGACTTGGACCCGAAAATATAATGTAGGACCCGGACTTGGACCTGACTAGGCCCGACCCAAAAATTAAAATATCCATGCATTTAAATATATTCTAATGTATTTTTATTAATTCGGAAATGTTGGACCTGGACCCGCCAGGTTCAATTTTGGACCCATACTCAGTCCAGGGTCGGGTATACCCATCGGGTTCGGGTCCAATGCCACCCTTACTTGGAGGTGAGTGAAATAGGTAGGTTTTGTGATGATTATCTCTAATAAATTTATTTTATCTGTAATTTATCATGACAAATTTTACTTTGATAATAACTTTTTATCTTAGTAAAAATCAATCTACCCGATTATCGTTATTATCATGATAAAATGTTTTCCTGATAATCAAAAGAATGCAATAATAAGTAAAATTAACAATTTGAATTTGAAAAGAAATGAAAGCAATATTAAGCAAAATTAGGAATTTGAATTTGAAAAGAAACGTGCTGCTTGACTAAAAATAGTTGTAAATCTGAACAAGGCAAATTAAGAGCAATCTACAAGGATTGACAACGCAATAGCTGTAAATCTGAACAACGCAAATTAAGAGCAATATATAGGGAATTGACAATGCATATGGAAGGGCGTGCTTTATCGTTTCGTCTAAAGGTATTATTTACTAGCATTATATGTGATTTAAAGCAAAACTGGTACTTTCTGTTGAGGTTGTTAAATGGATATAGGAGTTTATTTGCATTGCTCTTAAATGAGGGGAATTTCTGAGAAGACAAGGACATCATCATTATCAGAGCTTTTTCCCAAATATTTGGTGTCGGAGAGTAGATGTTGTGAAATAAATCCGAGATAGAGTGTTAAAAAACCTAGAACTAAAAGTGCCCAATAGTCTACCCAAACACACCATAAAATATTAGTAATATGTTTGATAACATTTATTTGGGATTATATAACACTATTAAACAATTCACTTTTACGACAAGGTCACGATCATTCTTACCTATTAAATATGAAATCTGACATATTGAAGTGTCACAACATTTGAGAAATTTTGTTTTGGACTTTATGCTCAGTTAATGACACATCCCCAATTATATAATTTTGTATATGTTTAATGATTGTGTTCTCCCTCTATTAAGATTAAGTAGTGTTGTTGTATGTATTTCCTATTTAGAAATCGTAAAATGTATAGGGTTTGGCTCTAGATGGAGAAGCTAGATGCTTGGGTGTTTGTCCTCTACCAATTTCTCAGTCCCTTTTAAAGGTAGCCCGATCGGATTATTTCAAGTTTCCAGAGGTTTTTGTCAAGGGGATCCCCTTTTACCTTTTTATTTACTATTTATGCGGAATGTTTCAGCTTGATGTTGAGTAATGTGGAGAGGGATTGGCATTCTTCGGGTTTTACATTTGCAAATTCGGGATTGAGAATTTCACATCTACAATATGAAGATGACACCCTCATTTTCTGTGATGCGGACCCGGTGCAGGTTAAAGACATTGCAAACTTCCTGGAAATTTGTGAAGTCACGATTGGTTTTAAAGTGAGCTTTCACAAATCTTCAATATTGGGTCTCAATTGTACTGAGGCTGAGATTGCTTACCTCGCAAATGTTATGGGGTGCAATGTGGGATCTTTTCCTCTCCTTTATCTTGGCTTACGCACTTCAGACTCACATCTACCAACAGCAGTATGGGATAGCGTGTTGGAAAGAGTTCAATGTAAGCTTGATCTTGGTAAACCAAAGTATTTATCTCTTGGTGGCATGGTCACAGTTCTAAGCTCATGCCTGGCCAATCTTTCAGTTTATCAAATGTCCTTAATCAATATGCCAGCTATAGTTGCTAGAAAGATTGATAAAATGATGAGAGATTTCCTTTGGGGTTTTGATGGTCCTCATCGCAGATTTCACTTACTAAGGTGGGACAGGGTGTGTACCCCGAAGAAGGAGGGCGGTTTAAGCATTAAAAACATAAGATTGGTGAATCAAGCTCTGCTTTGTAAGTAGTGGTAGAGGAGCCTTCACTTCAGATATCAACTTTGGTATCAAGTACTCCTTGCTAAGTATGGTTTGGGTAGGTTGGATATTTGGCTTGGTTGAGGTATTAGAAAGGAGACTTTTCAGATGTGGAGGAATATGCAGGTTACTTTAGATGGTCGGTTGAGAGTGGGAATGAGGTTTCTTTTTGGCATCATACGTAGGTTGGTAAATATACCCTCAAGTCCCTTTTCCTTGATTTATTCGCTATTGCTTTACACCCCAGTGCTAAGGTGTGTCAGATGGTTGAGAGAAGAGGAGATTCATTATAATGGAATCTTCCATTGATGTATTTCAGGCTTAACGACAATTTATTTTCACAGTGGTGTGCGATGATGGAAACTCTTGCTAAAGCATATGTGGCAGTAGATACGAAAGATGAAAAGGTTTGGGCAATTGAAAACGACGGAATTTTCACGGTTAAGTCATGTTATAAGCTTCTCTTTCATGATCGGTGGAGATGGTCCTACCCTCAGATTGCTGCTGTTTGGAAATGACCCATACCCCATAAAGTGCAAGTGTTTATCTGACTGGTCGCTTTGAATAAAATCTTAATTATTGGCAATATGGTTAAAAGAGGTAAAATTCTACCAAATGTTTGCCTTTTATGTAAAGCTGTTGGGGCATCCGTTGCGCATTTGTTGATGCATAGCCCGTTTACGAGCCAAATTTGGTATTGGTTGTTTAGGTTGGTCAATACTAGTTTGGCTCTACCCTTGGGAGTTGATGCGGTTGTTACCCAATTGCCTTGACCACATTTACCAAAGGTAGGCAAAGCTTTGTGGTGTATTGCGAAAGGGATGATCCTTTGGGAGGTTTGGAAAGAAAGAAACAGGCGGACTTTTGAAGGCAATTTGCTTTCATTAGATTGTTTGATTCATTCAATCAAATTATCTATCTGGTCCCGGCTATCTGTCTCTAAAGTTGGTTGGAGAATTTCCAAAATTGATGTGATGGCCAACTTGGGCAATCTCTTTCTCCTTGGTACCAATAGTGGTTGACCTAAAATTAGTTGGGTGGCCCCCTCATTTGGTACTTTAAAACTCAATTTGATGGCAGTTTGCTTGGTAATCCGGGAAGGGCTGCCATTGACGGAGTGGTAAAGGATTGTTCTGGCAACACCATTTTTTCATATGCAAGACCAATTGGTTGTGCTGCTGCAAACTACATTGAGATATGTGCGCTCTATTATGATCTGAAGAACTTTAAGGAAAGAAATTGTGGGGATACTTGTTGGATTGAAGGGAACACTCTAAATGTTGCTAAGTGGTGCAATAAGGAGCAATGGATCCCTTGGGAACTTCGTCCTATGTGGTTACGCATTATAGATCTGGCCGCACTAATCACGGTTTCCTATAATCATGTTTACCACAAAGCTAACTTGATTGCTGATGAGTTGTCTACAGGGGCCACTCTTTTACCTTCTCTTGTTATCTCTAATGATGTAATTGCATTTTCGTAGTTTTAACAAAAGTAGTAATATTTGTCAAAAAAAGATATATAATAATCATTTTTTAGATGTACAAATGAAATTTGTTTAAAACTCATCACTTACAAGGTTTCCTATATATATTTTTAACTATGAATAATTAGAATTTATATTTATTATTGTGAATAGAAGTTTTTCACAACAAACAACTATCAATTTGATAATATGATTAACCTTTAAAAAAGGTTATTGATAAAACATATAATTGTGACTAAAGGCTTCGATATAAGGTATGGTTTATATAAAGCATAACCTTATAGAAGCTTGCAATTTTCTACCATGTTCATTATAGCTAGTGTAAATATATCATTTAAGATATTTACCTAAAAAAATATATCTTTTAAGATAATATCAAAATCTGACATGTCTTTCAAAATAGTGTCAAATTTACACCGTCTTAACTAAAAATTTGAAATAATGCAACCTTATTTTTATAAGTTAGAGCCTTATACAACTTTTTCCTTCTATTAAAGCATAGTCAATTCTTCGAAATAAGCTAAAAACATTTTTGAATTTCCTACAAAAAATTCATTTATCTTTTGTATATAAAAACCACAATTATTCTCACTCATTAAATGTCAAATTGAATGGCTTGAGATAAATCACAAAATCTAAAAACAAACTTTTTTTTTTTTAAACAGTCTATTTAATGACACCATTACAACTACCCATTTTGAAATTTAAAAGGTAAAAATGATTATGACCTCCATGTACAAAAGATAAATAATCTATTTGTGGACAATCCTTTTCTAAATTTGTTAATCATCTTAACATCCTAATGTCATAACTTTTTCTATAAATATGCATAACACAGTAGCATTGTAACGTTCCACTTCAAACAGTATAATACGAAAACAACTGTCCAATGACAACAATAGACGGTTCGAGTGTTGCTCCTCCAGTCAAAGTCCATCACCATTTGATATTGACCAAGCAAGTCTTCCTTTCTTCCCATTCCATTAAGGCCATCCTAAACGGCTGATCCCAACAAACCACCCAAAAAAAAAATTTGAAAAACAAAAAAAAAAGATTCCTGTAAACAATGGTTCAATCTTTGCCAAAATCCTCTAGAATATATTCAAATCCAAAACCTACACTAACGCATGGATTGAAAGAACAACAATAACCTATTCTTTCTTTTTGAGAAAGTTAACCTCAACAATAACCTATTCTTTCTTGCTTCAGAGGATTGAAAATGAGACTCGAGGCTTCTGACTGGTCATTGACCCCATAAGATACAAACTTGAGCAATAATACGAGTACGATTTCAAAACCCAAGAAGCTCTCCAGCCTCCTCAGCCTTGCGCTTTCATCGTGTGACAAATAAAACAAAAACCAGCATCTAAACAAGTAGAACAAACAAAACAGCATAGAAACCTAAAGGTCAATCACTCGAGAGAGCTTTTGAATCCTGTTGAGCAGGAAGTCTCCTTGCTTGATGGTTGCCTGATAAAGGGCATTCTTTGCGTCCGGCCTGTTTGTTTCCAAAACTCCAGCCACTTTGTCAATCTTGCAGTGGAGTTTTCCAGCAGCTATGAACCGTGAAAGTTCCCTGAAATAGAAGCAAAACACAACTGGGGATAAGCACATTCAAAGGGAGCAAGTTCTCTCTATCATGATAATTAGTAATTGAATACCTTTCTTTCCGTATTATTCATATTACACATTTAAAAAGACAACATCATCATAGAACCTAGTTCACAGATACCACAACCTTTTGAATTCTCACATGTATATTTTTGTTTAATTTTCTTTTGGAAAAAGTTTATAGAAGGTTGCAACAACATGCTACAAAAGTAAAGTACACCTCAAAAATCTAGTAGAAAATGAGTGTTCCGAAGTTGAAAAACCTTATAATTCATCGTATCAACCTTGAGATGTATGGATATTATGAAAATCAAAGAAAGAACTTCAAGTTTTAAAAGTAATGTATCTTATAGAAAGTCATTTGGACTGTATATTTTTATTATTTTCAAGTGTTTATAGATCTACTCGATTTGCACTATTTTTTTTGAAATTTTAAATTTCATAATTAAAGTTGAACATGGATTTTCACGCCATAATAAGGATTTTCACGCCATCATAAGGATTTTCACAATAAAGCTACATCTTCCAGCAAAATTTGGAGGTGTGACTTATTTGTATAGTATAAGGGGGGGCAGCTCATTCAAGCCTCCCCCTTTTCTTTTTGACAATTTAACTTTCGATTGTAAGCATTTATATTGTTTCACAAAAGCTTCCATCCTTCTTTGTCCAATTTGCAACTATCATGGAAACGTTGGTCCATGAAGCTTCCCTTTTTTTTTGTTTTTAATATTAACTATATCTTTAGTCCATGAAGCCTTCTATGTTTTTAAGAACCTTTTATTTTATCTCTAGTACTAAACCGCCATGAATGAGTAAACACTTACACATCAATGAAGTCCACGGTTACTCCGAATTCCTTGGCCATAGCTTCCATTGTTATACTCTTGTATGATTCCAAGAACTGGGAATAAACCACAGCGCGCACCTCCCTCATGTAATACCGGAAGTGTGGCTGCAGATATCGGTCCAGTTTTATTCGCTCCGTCAAACCAGCTGAAAAGGATTTACAGTGTTAAGATATGACCCACATGATTATAATCTAAGCATTATAACTCCTGCATATCTCCAGGTTGAATTCCTTCCCTTCTCCATGCCTTCTCATACAGGAGCACTAGGCTAGTTATCAGAAGCTCTACACCAACTAATATCACAACAAATGGTCTTCATAAATGATGCTACGTACCAAATGCTGAAAAGAATGATTTGTACTGGCATTCGTAAAGCGAATTAAGAAACTCAGAAAGGTAAGGAATTTTGCCAATCACTGCCAAAACTTCTGGTGCATCCACTACCTGCCATATTCTAAATTATTACAATTTCAGAAAACATTTTTCTATGAAGGAAAACAAAAAATAATCAACTGAAGAGCACATACCTTTTGCTTGAGAGAAACTCTATCCAAGGATATGATGCTGGTGAGGGCAGTGTAAAAAATGAAAGTGTCGTAAGGGAAAAGTTCATATGTTGTGAAGGTTGAGATTGAATCCAAGAAAAGGCTTGCTGCTTTCTTGAAATTCCTTGTAGACAAGCAGTACAGACCTTCATACACCTTCAACCGATTTTTCCTCTCCCAGTCACCTCCCTCCTCAAATAGGCTGGCCATTCAGAAACAAAGGAAAAAAATAAGTCTTGGTAACCTTTAGCACTTACTCAGAAAATTAAACAATCTGAAAATTTGTGAAAATATTCAAAATACACCTACCTCTTTGCCTTATCAATGCTTTTGGAAATAAGGTCAAAATCCATATAAAAGAATCCCAGCTGTAACGTGTAGAAGACTAGATCCATCTTTTGACCAACAGCAACTGTTTTCCCTTCTGTCACTTTGAGTTGCTCAAGTGCCCTCTCCTGAGGCAGGCCAAAATTTAGGTAAGAATAGGCTTAAAAAGGTGTAAATTTGAGAGAAATAGCTAGCTCAAGTAAAACTGAGAGAGGCAATACTTTGTCACTGATGCGAATGTAACAGAGGGACTTAGCTAGATGAGCTTCTCGCACTTCACTTTCACCCAGATTCTCTTCGGCATCAGCAATTCTGCACAAGCACAGGGTAAATGCTGCAGCTTTATGCAAGTTGAGAAAAGATAACACGAGAAGTAGATTTATAACATGATCCAATGTAAGTAATTATCCAATATGGACAGAAGAATATGCAGTACAAGCAACATAGTCTACAATCACCAGCAATCCAATTGAAAAAACAATCATCATATCCAATCTTGTTATAGAATATCAAGAAGAAACTCATGTTGCAAAACCAATCTACTTCAATATGTAAACTATGTGGAGTAACCATGAACAAGTTAAGAATCTTTAACATTTTGTCAATTGCAAATTTGATCACCTTGAATAAGTGTAACTGAAGTAAGTGATCTTTGTATTTGACATGAGCGATTTAAAAACTCAAATTCAGATTCACTGGCTAAGTCAAACAGTTAACTTGGAAAATTGCAGCCAGTTTATCAAATTCTTGTGGCAAGAATTTTTAAAACAATTCTAAAATGGAAATTGAACCTCGCTCTTCACCCAATTCATACAACAATGCTACCAGTAGTTACCCCATTTTGGCAGTCGAATTTCAAAGATGTTTAGGATGCAAAACCTAGGAAATACCTTACCCTGGCCATCCTAGACCCATTTTTATGCAGCACCTTTGAAGGAATTGCCGATACTAGTCTGACACCCTAGAAACCTTGAAAATGACCCTTAGGCTAATTTCCTTCCTAAAACATAGGAAATCTCATAGCAGTTCCAAAAAATGGCAGGCAGCACCTAGGCTCCCGGAGGGGTCTAGGCCACCCAGGTTCAAGAGGGGGCAAGAGGTGTCCAGTAATCTTGTTTTAGGTCCAGATTTTTTATAAAAAATGCATATTCATACATTTTTTGTAACCCAAAAAAAAATGCCCCACCCAATGGGTATTTTTGCACCTAGGCGGGCGCAGTCCCCTAGGCGCCCCATGGGATACTAGACAGGCACCCAAGGACAGCCCCCCTAGATGGTCCACCCAGGCCTGGGTAGTGCGGTGAGGCCCTTGTAGCCCGCCTACACGGCTGCCTAGGAGCTGGTTGGACCGCTTTGTGAATCAATGTCCCATAGGCTTCCAAACTCTTCAAGAATCGCTCAATTCAAATACACAATTTGAGAGAAATGGTCCACATACCAAAGAAATCCTATATTTCGAGTTTGGTCCACACCAACCTATACCATGATAGAGATGCTCCCCATGGCACATAATGTGCTCTCTATGGCACGTGACGTGCCACGGCCCCAACTTTAGCTCTGCTTTGGACAAAAATAACCTTGAAACAGCACCAAAATCCTAATCCGAACCTTGAATTGTATGGTCGAAATTTTGTAACTTTCTCAATTCATGTTAAAAATAGGTTGAATTAGGGAGAGGACTCCAAGAGTTTTCCAACAGATCAGAAATCATTTGAATCGGATGTTCTATTGAAAATTTAACATAGGAGATGGTGCAAAATTCTCAAATCACACTTTTCGGATAAGCATCACACATCCAAAGTTATCCAAGTGCTACTGAAGATCTGGAAAACAATCTTGCAGGATGCCAAAGAGAAGGATGTGAGTCAATCCTCTTGCAATTGGAATTCCAAATTGGCCACTTTGCACTTAAATAGTAAGAACTTTGTCAAAATGAAGGGCATTTCATAAGCTTTCCAACTGTCCAAGAATCATGTAATTTTGATTTTCTGATAGAGAGATAAGGCAAAAACACTACAAATTGCAAAAATAATAAAACATAACCCTGCCTGCACTGTTATAACACAGTATCCTCCAGCATAACACATACCAGGCCATACACTGCACATAACGTGAATACCAGGGAGTGGGGCACAAACAGTGCCAAATTTCATCTAGGAGCTTCTAAAAGTGCGTGCTATCGCATTTGGATAAATTTAAGGTGATTTGATCCCAATATTGGCCCATCATGAACTAGAAATACCCGTGCTATCAAGTTTAGAGAGGAGAGACCAAGAAAGCCAGTTCAGTTCGCTTAGTTTCCAAAAGCCCTCTCTCAGTTCCAGCAAACCCTAGCTCATCCCTAGGTTCCCAAAAACCTAGTTTAGGTCCCCGTACGCCTAATTAACTCCAATTACCAAGAAAATCCTAAATTCAGTATTAAACCTAGGATTCCAGGTTTTTATCAATTCAACCTTAAATTTTCCTTCCAATCTTCGATTCTTCAAGATTCTAGCTCAATTAAAGTTTCTCTTTTAAGTTGGAGAAGGCTGACATACAAATTCCACTAATTTGATCCAGCCTCATGTTCAAGAAGACAGGGGCGGCCAAGGGCCATGGGGGGTCCCAACCGCCTGGTCTGCACATTTAAAAGGTGGGGGTTAATATATATACATAAAAATAAATAAATAAATAAAATCTTTTGGAGAAAGGATGTATGTAATTCCATCACCTTTACATTAACAAGTCAGTCATTTCAAAGTAAGGCCCTTCCTTTTCTTTTCCTTTTCTCTTTAAATTATTTGAACTTCATTTTTTAAAATAAAAGTGCTACAAGCAAACACTCTAGAGAGTATTCTTGTGAGACGTTGTATGACACCATACTGCTTTTGTCCACATGGCTTCCCTCCCTCTCTCCATTGACAGCACTCGTCATAAAACTCCTCAATGCACATTCCTCTCTCTCTCCACTATGTCCATATCTCTCTCATGGCAATAGACTGCTGGGGACAAACAGAGTCAGCAAATTTTCCCGCACTTGGCCCCATAGTCCCAGTGCGGGATGGTGAGGCCTCCCAGCCACCTAGGCGATTGGGCAACCGACTTTTTGAACTTAGATCCAGCCCCAACGTCAGGTGCTAAACTTGTGACCCCAATTTGGTAAGCTCTCACCCCTCTCTTTTGTTTAATTATTTTGCTCTCTTTTACGCTTTTAATGGTTTTATCTTCTTAGACTTGTCTTATTTCAATTTTTATAAGAAAAATACAAATAAAAATAATTTTATTGAGGTCTTAGGTGAGATCTAGCCAGTGCAGCTGGTAATTTACAATGGAAAGGTCGTAAAATTGATCCCCTTTCAAATATTCCTCATTTAAAGGTCAATATATTCACTAATAAGGTTTTCTTAGTTTGCATACAAATTTGAAAGGGAAAATCTCAAATTTTCTTTTCGAGATTTGCATATAAACACTATCACGTTGGAAGAAACCATCCAACAGTCAAATCAACATAAACATTATCTGGTAAGAAAAACTCAAAACACATACTGAGTTTTAATTCTAGAACTCACCCACTGACGAGCCTAGTTGACTCATGCAACTTTTCCGACTCATGTCCAACTTTGACCCATATTGACAAGTCAGGTGCAAGGATCACAACCTGGACAATTCATTAAAGTTGCATTGCAACAATGGCCATTCGACTAAGTCTTACGAAGACTTAGTAGAGTTACTCATTTACAGTGTGAGTCACACAAGTGGCTTTGAGTCTTCCAAAATATAGGGCAAGCTACTTACTCACAATCTGAGCGGAGTTGACTTTTGTAAGTCACAGATTGACATGCAAAGTTTTTTCTCCATGCACATAATTCCTGTACCATCAATAGCTTCCTTTGAGTTCAGGTATTCAATCAATTCACTTAGGATTTATGATCCTTGGTAAGATCTGTTCAAAATCAAGGGATCCATTTCTATCAGATAGGAAGGTCCTTTGCACAAAATGTATTATCACTGGATCAGAATATATCACACTCTTGATTATAAATGCCTCACTCTTCATACAGTTCACCTTTCCACATGTATTGGAGCATATTTATTCCAAGGGAGTAGCCGTCCAATAATCTAAAATGAAAAGTCTTTAATTCAATGCATGCTTAGTAACAGTTTCATCAACTAAATTAAATGAAGGAATCAATTCATCATTAAGGCCTTTTATATTTTTCTTAATATTAATATGTAGGGGAATGTCATACGTTAAAGGGAATGTATACTATGAGACCATTTATTTTTACACAAGGAGGTCACAATCACTTTTAGCTATTGGATGTGAAATCCAATAGATGAAAGTGTATCACAACATTCAAGAAATTTTTATTGGACTTTGTGCCCAAACAAAGACACATCCTCAACCACCTGATATCAAATCTAACTGTCAATGATGATTGTAACCTCCTTGTATCAAAAGTAAATGGTCTCATTGTATACATTAACGATGTTAAATATATAAATCAACTGCCACAAGGTAGTCACAACCACTTAGTCCTTTTCCCATGAACCTCCTTTCTTGAGTAGGTCACCCTTCTATGCCTAAAAGAGAAAATCTAAGGACTAGGTTTTTATAGATAGGATAATAAACAAATAAGTGTGACAGAATGACACAATGAAAGTGGCAAACTAACTTTACCAACATATAGCCAAATCATATTGATAGTCGATAATGCAATTTTGGCCTATATTTCAATAGCCAAAGGATTGTATACCAAAAATCTCCAAAGTTAAGATATCATTCTTAACAATAATAGTTTTTTCAAAATTTGTCTAGAGACCACAATAATTAGATTGTTAACGATACCAGAAATCATCTTCTCGTCAATGTCTTTCCAATTTTTTCTAGCTCAGTATTGCTATAACTTTGGAATAAGTACACTTTGTTGAGATAAAAACAGTACTGTGCATAGCATTCCATTGATCCACAGAGTTGCTGTAGGGAGCACTTGAAGGAGATAGAAGAGCTTAGAAAGAGTATTCAAAATGCACTCCTCACAAACAAAATCATGTATACCTTATTTATTAAACTTTGCTCTTTGTCGCTTCTATTTTTGCGTGAAACTTTGCTCTTATTGCTTCATTTGTTCTTGGCTCCATACAAGTGTACTACTGTGGTTCTCAAATGTCACTGCCTAAGTCAGTTAGCAATGTCATCACTTCTTTTTTTACCAAAGTAATACATAAAGACGGAACCCTCTAGAATTGCGTTTTGCCATTTACCAACCTTCACTGAAACAAGCAGAAGTTTCACCTTTGCAATCCTTTCCATCTAGCTTGTAAAAAGCTTAATCAAATCAGCAACAAGAATTTCATTTGAAGCAATGAATGGCAAAGGAAAATTTCCAAAACAGGTACTCCTTGAATACTACGACAACAATAATCAATAAATCAAGCATAGAAGGAAGGATAAATGAGAATTTGGTACCACCTTTTCCTATTGTTAATTATGTTATACTTTCATTTATGTAAGGATGTAAAAGTATACCAGGATACAGAGAGCTTTCAAACTGAACGACTTGAACCGCTCAAAAGGACCAGGAAAAGAAGCCTAAGCACATAGGCCTTGGGTTGATGCCATAAGTTGAGGAGAGGCGATCTGTTGACACACTTATTTGGCAGCGAGCCTACCAACCCATTTGATATAGCAACATACTTGTTGGACGGATACTTGATAATCTATGACAGTTCAAAAAACTTGGGCAAAGTGGTTTTTTTTTTTTTGTGTTTGGGGGCGTGGAGGGGGTAGGGAGGAGCAGAGAGAATTTTGGAATGCATTGTTCTAAACAGACTTGTACTTCATTTTCACTTCTCTTTTCTGATAGTTACTAAATGATCTGTATCTAGTAGAGAATTTCACACACATTGCCCTCAAGAAGTTCCGCCCGTTGTTTTTTGAAGAGAAGGTTAACTTTTGATTGTAAAAAGGAAACTCTGTTGGGGGCTCAGAGTACAAAAGTAAAATCCCAAGGCCAGAAGAGGAAGGAGAAAGGCACAAAAAATATAAGATAGCAAAAACAATCGCCCATGAAACAAAATTCACATGGTATGATAATAAAGCAGCCCACAAGCCAGGTGCTCAGAGAAAAGGGTTCCCAAAGTTAGGGAAGAAGAAGAAGGAGGTGAAAACAGAAAAGGAGAAGGTAGCGAGAAGAAATAGCTGTGCTGGGCAGATTGCCCATCATCCAGAGAAAGGCCCTGGAAAAAAAGAGAAATAGTATAGGAGGGAAGAGAGAATCAGAGGTGAGAAAAGGGGGAAGAAATATGGATTTCAAGGTATTCAGGGAAGACAAATGAAAGGAGAGTGGCAAGTGGTCAGGTAGAGACTGAGAGGGTTAAGGAGGAGGGAATGGAGAGAGGAGTGTTGGTGGAGATGAGGGGTGTGAAACTAGAGTAAGAAGAAGGGGAAAGAGTGAGGTGAGAGAAAGAAGAAAGTGCGTCCATTGTTAAGCCTCAACTCTGATTAACATCCAAATCTCTTTTTTCATTTTTTTTTGTATTAACGGTTGTTGTTCACAGAGTCAAATGTAGAAGAGATGTATAAGTGGTATGTGTATTCATGTTGCATGTGGGTTATTCATGTTGCATTTATATATGTTTAGCATGCACACAAATTCAAAACATCCAGAAACCCTGAGTCTATCTCTCCCTTCAAAGCCCCGCTGCACCAGTAAGGGGATTTTTTTAAATTACTTTTGTAACCTTTTAAAGAATAGACTAACATAACTTTTTTTTTTTCCTAAAAATCTCAGCTGGTGTTTCTCAGATAAGCCCTTGATCTCAAGCACTAGCTTTTAAACCATCAAACATAAATTGGTTTTGTAAGATCCACTTGATCTTCTTAGTCGGTTCCTTCTAGCATTCTCTATACCGTGCAAAACAGAGTTCTATACCCTCCACTCTTGCTAGTAAAGCCTGAGTTCCCCGTACTCCCTTAAAAATTAAGGCCTTTTGCTGGATCACAGTGAACAACAGAGGTCCTAACTCAGGACCATCTACAGCATAGGAGTTCTCCTTTAGCCAATGTTCCCGATTTCCTCCGCCCCGCAGGAACTAGAGCTAATCTTGGACCAAATATTTAACACCACTAACTCACTTATGGTTGTTTTCAAGTATGTATGGAGGGAAAGAAATTTTGCTGCTGGTTACTTTTGCCAAGAGGGGCAACCTCCCACAATTTTGTATCTAATGCTACATAATTAGTGCTTGCGATTTTACGCGATTTCATGGTTGTCGCCCCATTATGTTGTTATGGGGATTTTGCTTTGTTTCTTTGATCTCCATTTTTACAGTTCTAACCCATTCTGCTTTCAGTGTCAAAAGTTGCATATGCCTATTATCTATTAATACAGTCACTTTTACACATAAAAAAAAAAAGAAAACATAAACTGGTTTTCATTCTATGCCAACAAGCAATTTATGGAAATCAAGGTATCTAACCTTGACACTGGAATTTGTATAGATCTGTGAACAAGTATATTCTAAAACCATCATCCAAGTTCATACGCTCCGCTATAATGATATGTAACAAGTCCACCATATCCATGAATTTAGATTAAAGCAACATCACTCGTCACAAAAGAGGGGGGAAAAAGGTATCGCGATATATTTCAAAAAACCAAAAAAGTAGCACAATATTGCGCAACCATTTCACTATCAGAATAATACAAAACAAAATATCCTTGTAGAGACACAAATAAAACCTAGACTTCACAATGGCGAGATATGAATCAGTCCCTCGCAAAAAGTTAATTAAAAAAAAAGATTGAAAAAGAAGTGACACCCAAATCTATTTTACATACAATCAATCAAAGTAACAAGGGTTTCACTTCAAATTACAAAAAGACGAGAGCGAGAGGGGGGGGCATCAGACAAGGAGAAATTGAGCAATGCTCACCTTTCATCAAGTTTCTTGAGTTCTTCATCAATCTTAGATCTCATGGTGGCCAAGATCCCATGATCCATCTCCCAACCCAATTCAACAGAGAGGGACTCATAAAGCAGCGCCATATCTGAAATCACAGAGAGAGAAGAAAATCAGACAATGCATGAATCAAATAGCACATTTACACAGGTATCAACAAAGGAATTGAAAAACTAGGGTTTTTAAGAAAGAGAAAGAGAGAGGATTTACCATCTGCTACAAGAGAAGCAAGGACCTCTTCTTTGAGTCTAACTTTCTCGATATCGGGCACATCTTGATGGCGCAAGAGAAATAACTTGTGTGCTAGTACAAGGTGAGGATGCTGCTTCCCTTCTTCTCCCTCCATATTCTCTTTCTCTCTCTAAAGGCAACACGAATAAGCCTCACAAAGTAGGCCCTCTCTCTCTCTGAAACTGCCACCCTCTGTCTCTCTCTCGCTCGATAAATCCCTTCTTCCCGGTTCCCCGCCAATAGGTATGTACAATGCTTGCTCCGATCTTTAAGCAAACTTGTTTAATGCGGTCTGGACCGCATTTCTACATATGCGGTCCAGAAAAAGTGCAAAGCATACGTTTTTTAAAGATGGATGCTAGCAAGTGTTCCATTTAAAAACAATGTAAACTAGCGGTCCATATGTTTTCTTACTATAACTATCATTTTTAATTTTTAAAATTTTTTTTGTTTTTAATATTTATGATCTCCATGTTTGAGATTACATGATCTTAAAAATTAAATCTTAAAATCTATCTCAAAAATAGATTTATTAAAAGGCCCGCATTTCTACATATGCGAGCTTGGCTGCATAGAAACCACATCGTTCTTTATTAGGGGTTTGTATAAGGGGCTCTAAACAATCGAATTAGAGCCCACCTTCAAATAGTATCGAGAAATATGATTTTATTATTGAAAAATTTTGTAATAGCCTTAAATTATATTTTTATTTTTAATTATAAAATTTAAAGTTTAAAAAATAGTGTAGATCGAGCAATCCATGAAAACTTGAATAACTTAAAAATTGATGGTCCAAAGATGCATTACAAGATATCTCCAAAACTTAAATCCATTTTTTTCTCAAAGCCCATGCATCTTGATGTCGAGATGATCAATTTGAGGATATTTGAGTATCAAAACAACCTCTTCTAGAGAAATTTTTTGAGTTAGGTTTTAATTTGATTGTTTAGAGCCTAGGCTCTATACAAACTTTTCCCATAATGAAAAAAAAGTAGTTGGAGAATACACTTTTGTGGAAAAATCATTTTGGACTTTCTTACGAATTAGTAGTTAAAGAATCCAGGGAAATTTATCGCATTACCCCAAGAGATCAATAATTTATAATATATACTACTAAATAGCCCATGCACTGCATAAAATCAAATTTCATCTAATACAATAATTAATGATAATAAAATCTAATAATTGAAACACGCATACAAAATCTAATTTTGTTAAAGTAGAATGAAAGGAGTGAAGAAAAAGAGTAATCATTGCTAAACATTAATACTACAATAGATATCACAATAATATATATGTGTATACATTACACATATAAACTTAAATATATTTTACAAAGTAGTTTACCATTAATGTTAGATAATTATATAATTGTAATTATATTTGATGATGTTTTTAATATTTTTGAAGTAACTTCACAATATAGATTAAGGGTGTCATTAAATAAAAGAATTAATGAAAATGTAGGAATTACTTAAAATAAAATGATAAAAAAGGAAGAGAAAAATACACTTGTCAAAAGAATAAGCATGAACCCCTTCTTAGTTAATATATAATCTTTATTTAATTTTAAAATACCTATAAAAAAAAAATAAACATGAGTTGGAATAGTTGCAAAAAGGTGGAATAATAGTTCATTTTCTATGAGTATTTTGATCAATTTTCAAAGAGCTTAAAAGATCATCATCATCGTCGGATGAACCTTAATCCAGTATTTAGGGTCATCTACACAAATCTTGTCCTGTTATTCTACTCTATCAAGGGTCATATCATCAATCAGATCAGAAGTCACTAACAGGTTCAGGGTTCATAAAAGATGTGGCAAAATTTTATGGTGGATGCCCTACCTAACATAACCCTCCTCCTTTATCAAGACTTGGGATCGGCATAACTGGATTTCAACCAATCATGACGGACTTTTTAAGAGCCTAAAAGATATCCACTAACATTATAACACTTTTTTAATTTTCATTTGCCCTGGTTACCTTCTAAAAAATACATGATAAATTAATCAAAATATCGATGAAAGATGAACTTTGGAACATTTTACCATATAAATTGACTTTTTTTCTTTTTGGGTAAATAAGTGGGAATTGGGCCCCTAGCCCTTTTCCATTAATAAGATGGTTGATTTAATTCCAAAGTTGCCATCAAAGGCCACATGATCACCGATTGGAATATTTTAAAATGTGTAAATGTTAAATAGTGCATCTCTATAGATATTTTGATAGATTTCTCAATATGTTCAATTTTTAAAATTTAACTGAACTCCTTAAAAGGTATCTTAAAATTATTGAAAATGGCCTCGTTGACAAGTTGGGTACCCAATTAAATAAGGGTGCTCAATCATTTGGCTAGGATCTCTTAGGTAGGTCAAATAATTGAAATGTCTTGTGCTCCTAAACATGCAATCTAAGTATTATATTTTTAAAAATTTATATGCATAACCTGTCACACCTCAAGAATTTACAATACTGTTATTCCTGAGATGTGACAGACAAAACATATATACATATATTGATAGGACAAATTTACAGTGGCGAGGTCTTACAAAATAAATAAAGAAAGCTAGCACAACAACAGTATCTTCCAAGGTTGATCTTGACTAGCACTCAAAATGAATCCGCAGTTATCTTGAAAAATGTTTACCATAGTTTGATGAGTTTGGCTACTCAGTAAGTGATCATCATAATCCTAAAATAATCATGATTGAAAGATATCAATATTTTCCAAAATGAGATCTATTAACATAAATGTATCAACAGTCTCACTTTCAATAAATGCATAATTAAGTATAATCCGGGTAATTGAAATGCTTATAACACTTTTAACGGCAGTACATACTTCAAAGGATTTCACAAAATACCCTACTGGCGTCCCAAGTAGGTCACCTATATACCCCATCAGCGTCCTGATGGGTCCACTTAATCCCTATCGGCGTCCCAGATAGGTCCACTTAATCCATGCAGGTCCACTTATACCTCACCGGCGTACCGGATGAGTCTACTTAATCCCTACCGGCGTCCCAGATAGGTCCACTTATACCTCACCGGCGTACCGGATGAGTCCACTTGCATACTTAAATTATTTCTAAATCTCTTTAAACATTTGGAAGCAGCAATATCATGTACTCAACATATCACTGAAACCATTAATATGAATTTCACTTAAACCATTAATAACAGTCACTCTCTATAATATTTCAAAAATAACCAATCAAATATTTTGGGCTCAAATTTAGAAAGGTAGCAGTTTGTGAAGGCATTCTAGCATAATTGCCAATTTAATATGTATAGAAAAACTCTTACAGAAATTCAAGAATACGGAATTATCGCAATTTATGGGATATCAATCCACAAATAAACATTTCACAACAATATTATAATCAATTGCAAAAATGTCAATTTTTAAATAATAAGGCAGTCATTTGCACATGAATTTTTCAATGTCTGAATATTCAAAACAGTAGAAGGAAATATCACAATTTATCTTTTTTACTAAAAAAAAAAATATCACATTTATTTCTAACAATAAACAAGAAAAATAAATAAATTTATTTTTCTAATTTACAGCATTCAAAATTTCTAACATAGATAAAATTTCACAATTTTTATCAAAAAGATTTTTTTTCAAGATAATGAGGTCACGTGCGCATAAAATTTATCGCGCCTAAAATTCATGATAATAAGCAGAAATAATTATTTCATTTTATTTTTAAAAAGAATGGATTATTTTTCGAGACAATGAGGTCACTTACACACAAAACTGATAAAATAAAGATCCTAGACGGAAATATCACTATTTATTAAAAATGGACTATTTTTCAGAAAGACGATGTCACTTACCCACAAATGTTTGAGAGGGAGCTTCCGATAAAAATTCGGTTCGAGAGAGGAGTTCACTGTGTTTCGACCAAAGAGAGAGAGATCTCAAAATTTTCTAGGGTGGGAGTGCTCACCTCCCCTATTTAAATTCTTATAACGTATTATTATAATATTTTATTACGCTCTACCTCATACCTGAGGTGTCGCGTTAAGCGTCTGCTTTTAACATACGAAAACCACGTCCGCTAAAGGACGTGGCCAGCAGCAAGCAGCAACTGCAAAGGCTGCAAACAAAAGCAGCAGCAAAAGTTTAAACCAAGTAAAAAACTTTAAAAATAGTGATGGTCCCCAAGGACCATCATACTCAATCAGACCATCACCTATTTAAAAGCATCTTTTCTCCTCTTTTTTTTTTTTTGAAATTTTAGGATTGTTACATTCTTCCCCCCTTAAAGAAATTTAGTCCTCTAAATTTGTGTACCTGATTACTGAAAAAGATAGGGGTATTTTTCTCTGATTTCGTCTTCTCGTTCCCAAGTCGACTCTTCTCTTGAATGGTACTGCCATAATACACGAACCAAAGGAATCTCCTTGTTACGCAACACTTGCACCCTTCTATCCAGTATCAAAATTGGCTGCTCAATGAAGGATAGGTCCTTCCTGATCGGTAAAGGTTCATATTTTAAGATATGGGACGGGTCGGGCTGATATTTTCGTAGTGAAGATACATGAAAGACATTATGGACATTTCCCAATTCGGGTGGTAAGGCAAGTCTATAAGCGACACCTCCGATTCTTTCCAGGATTTCAAATGGTCCGATGTAACATGGGCTCAACTTTCTTTTCTTGCCGAATCTCATAATACCCTTTATTGGTGAGTTTTTTAGGAAAACTCGATCACCTTCTTCAAATTCATGATCTCTCTTTCGGTTATCGACATAACTCTTTTGCCGACACTGAGCTGTCTTAAGCCTTTCACGAATTAATGTTATTTTATCTGTGGTTATATGGACAATTTCGGGCCCCAAAAGCTTTCTTTCACCAACCTCGTCCCAACATATGGGTGACCCGCATTTCCTTCCATACAGGGCTTCATATGGTGCCATTTGAATACTGGCTTGGAAGCTATTATTATAAGCAAACTCAATCAGGGGTAAATGGTCATCCCAGCTTCCTGTAAGGTCAATAATACAGGCCCTCAGCATATCTTTCAAGGTTTGGATGGTCCTCTCCGATTGTCCATCAGTTTGGGAGTGAAAGGCAGTACTAAAGGTGAGTCTCGTCCCCATGGCTGACTGTAGTCTAGCCCAAAATTTAGAAGTAAACCGAGTATCCCTGTCCGATACAATACTGACAGGAACTCCATGCAACCGCACTATTTCCTTAATGTACAGCTGAGCCAGTCGATCCAAAGTGTACGTCGTGCGAATCGGTAGAAAGTAGGCAGCTTTGGTTAACCGGTCCACAATGACCCAAATGCTATCATGTCCCGAATTTGTTCTAGGCAAGCCAGAGACAAAATCCATAGAGATGTGCTCTCATTTCCATTCTGGCACCGGTAAAGGCTGCAACAACCCAGCGGGCCTTTGATGTTCAGCTTTTACTTGCTGGCATGTTAGGCATTTAGACACAAATAGTGCTACCTCTTTTTTCATATTATTCCACCAAAAGGTTTTCTTCAGGTCTTGATACATTTTAATACTCCCGGGATGTATTGTATAACGAGAATGATGTGCTTCTTCTAAGATAGCTTTCCTTACACTCTCATCATTCGGGACACAAACCCGACCTTCAAATCTTAGCAAATCCTCACTACATATAGAGAATTCATCTCTCTTTCCTTGCTTCACCTCTTCTATAATTGTTATAAGCTGAGGGTCTTTCTTTTATGCCAATCGAATCTGTTGGATTAATTGGGGTTCCGCCTTAATGTTGGCAATCATACTTACCACACCATTAATGGACGAAGTTGGATGCCAATCCACTATTTCCTCTAACAATCGCATTTCTTGGATCATTAGATGAGCTAAGACTCCCGTAGATTTTCTACTTAGAGCGTCGGCCACAACGTTAGCTTTTCCTGAATGATAATGGATTGTACAATCATAATCTTTTAAGAAATCCATCCATCTTATCTGCCGCATATTTAAATCCTTCTGAGAGAAAAGGTATTTCAAACTCTTATAATCCGTGTATATTACGAATTGCTCACCATATAGATAATGCCTTCATATTTTCAAAGCGAATACTATTGCGGCTAGCTCCAAATCATGAATTGGATATTTTTTCTCATATTCTTTCAACTGTCTGGATGCATATGCCACTACTTTCCCATATTGCATTAATACACAGCCCAAACTTTTATGTGAAGCATCACTATAAATCACAAATCCCCCACTCCCCTCAGGAATAGTTAAAATAGGTGCTGAAGTTAACCGAATTTTTAGTTCTTGAAAACTCTCCTCACATTCACTTGTCCATTCAAATTTGACATTTTTCTGTGTCAATCGAGTCAATGGGGTTGCGATTCGAGAAAATCCTTCTACAAATTTTCTGTAATATCTTGCCAATCCCAAAAAGCTTCGAACTTCAATCACATTGCTTGGTTGTTTCCAATTAACAACGGCTTCAACCTTTGAAGGATCAAGTGATAGACCTTCTTTTGATATGACATGTCCTAAAAATGTCACTTGTTCAAGCCAAAATTCACATTTACTAAGTTTGGCATACAATTTCTTCTCTCTTAATATTTGCAATACCATTCTTACATGCTGCTCATGTTCCTTCTGATTCTTGGAATAAATTAAAATATCATCGATGAATACCACAATAAATTTATCCAAAAAGGGCTTAAAGATCCGATTCATCAAATCCATAAATGCAGCTGGTGCATTGGTTAATCCAAAAGGCATGACTAAAAATTCATAATGGCCATACCTTGTTCTGAAAGCTGTCTTGAGCACATCTTCACTTTTAATCTTAAGCTGATGGTATCCAGATCTAAGATCAATTTTTTAAAACACTTGTGATCCTTGTAATTGATCAAATAAATCATCAATTCTAGGTAATGGATACTTATTTTTCACTGTCACTTGGTTCAACTGTCTATAATCAATACACAATCTCATAGTCCCATCTCTCTTTTTGACAAACAGTACTGGAGCACCCCAAGGTGACACACTGGGCTTGATAAAACCTTTATCTAATAATTCTTCCAATTGTTGTTTCAGTTCTTTAAGTTCTGCAGGAGCCATTCTGTAAGGTGCCTTAGAAATTGGTGCTACCCCTGGCACTAATTCAATGGAGAATTCAATTTCCCTGTCCGGCGGTAATCCTGGCAACTCTTCAGGAAAAAAGTCGGGAAATTATTGGATAACCGGAGTGGTATCCAAATTTATTTCTTCCTTCCGATCTTCTTTGATATAGGCAAGAAAGCCTTGACATCCTTTTCGAAGGAGGCGATTAGCTCGAATACAAGAGATTAAATATGATGGGGAGTCTTCTTTGACACCATTGAAGTAAAATACTGGTTGATTCGGAATACTAAAGGTAACAATTTTCTTATAACGATCAATACTTGCATGGTATACAGAAAGCCAATCCATGCCTAAGATTACATCAAAATCTTGAATTTTCAGGAGTATTAAATCAACCAACAGTTCATTTTCTTCTATCTTTATTACACATGATTTGTATATTATATTGGTGTTAATTGAATCTTCTATCGGTGTGGCTACCTCTAGAATGTATTCTAATTGTTCTAGTTCTACCTTTAAGTGGCATGCAAAGTGTTGTGACACAAATGAATGAGTAGATCCAGGATCAATCAAAAGATGAGCTACTTTTTGGAAGATAGTAAGAGTACCTTGGATCACTGATTTTGAGGCCTGAGCGTCTTGCTCGGTAATCATAAATACTCTTCCCTTCATCTGAGGCTTTGGAGCTATCTCTCCCTGCTTTGGAAGCTGTTGTGTATGTAAGCTAGGACATTGTTTAATCTGGTGTCCCAATTTTCCACATTTAAAACAGGCTCCGGTATTCCAATAACAAGGGCTTGATCCATGATTTTTCGCACATTTTCTACATGGTTCTATTGGGTTTTGAAATGGTGAGGGCCTTGCCTTCTTGTTTGGCCTTTCAAACTGTTGTCGATTAGATGATGTAGGTCTAACATGACTGTTCTGATTTTTCGTCTTTTGGTAATCTTCAAAATCTTTTTCGACAATTTGGGCACGATCCACTATTTCAGCATAAGTTCTTAATTTCAAGACTGATATTCTGCTTCTAATAGCTGGCCTGAGACCCCTTTCAAATTTCTTCACCTTTCTTGCCTCATTGTTAATCATATGTGGTGCAAACCTGGCTAATTCAGTAAACTTGGCCTCGTACTGTGCTACTGTCCTATTTCCTTGGATTAATTCTAGAAATTTCATTTCATTTTGGTCTCGAATAAAATCTGGGAAATACTTTTCATTAAATGCCTCTAGAAATACTTCCCAAGTCAAGGTTTTATTTTCTTTGACCAATACTCTTTTTGCCATTCGCCACCAGTGTTGTGCCTCACCTTCTAACATAAAAATTGCCAAGGCCACCTTCCTATCATCAGGACATTCCATAACCTCGAATATTTTTTCCAATTGCATAATCCATCCCTCGGCTTCCAATGGGTTTACAGCACCCTTAAAAGAAGGTGGGTTTAATTTCTTAAATTGTTCGATATTACTCCCACCATTTCCTGTAACTAACTGCCTGGGTGGATTGTTGTTTTCCATCTGATGTTGCATTAGAGCAACCATATTTTCCAAGGCTTTATGAATTCCTTCCATATTGGCTTCAGCTATTCTGGATCTTGACTTTATCCCGGTATGTACACACAATAAATGTGATTTTAAGTACATTCTTTTAAAATTTCCTAAGGATCTTAAACCTATTGCTCAGATACCATAATTGTCACACCCCAAGAATTTACAATACTGTTATTCCTGAGATGTGACAGACAAAACATATATACATCTATTGATAGGACAAATTTACAGTGGCGAGGTCTTACAAAGTAAATAAAGAAAGCTAGCACAACAACAGTATCTTCCAAGGTTGATCTTGACTAGCACTCAAAATGAATCCGCAGTTATCCTGAAAAATGTTTACCATAGTTTGATGAGTTTGGCTACTCAGTAAGTGATCATCATAATCCTAAAAATAATCATGATTGAAAGATATCAATATTTTCCAAAATGAGATCTATTAACAGAAATGTATCAACAGTTTCACTTTCAATAAATGCATAATTAAGTATAATCCGAGTAATTGAAATGCTTATAACACTTTTAACGGCATTACATACTTCAAAGGATTTCACAAAATACCCTACTGGCGTCCCAAGTAGGTCACCTATATACCCCATCAGCGTCCTGATGGGTCCACTTAATCCCTATCGGCGTCCCAGATAGGTCCACTTAATCCATGCAGGTCCACTTATACCTCACCGGCGTACCGGATGAGTCCACTTAATCCCTACCGGCGTTCCAGATAGGTCCACTTATACCTCACCGGCGTACCGGATGAGTCCACTTGCATATTTAAATTATTTCTAAATCTCTTTAAACATTTGGAAGCAGCAATATCATGTACTCAACATATCACTGAAACCATTAATATGAATTTCACTTAAACCATTAATAACAGTCACTCTCGATAATATTTCAAAAATAACCAATCAAATATTTTGGGCTCAAATTTAGAAAGGTAGCAGTTTGTGAAGGCATTCTAGCATAATTGCCAATTTAATATGTATAGAAAAACTCTTACAGAAATTCAAGAATACAGAATTATCGCAATTTATGGGATATCAATCCACAAATAAACATTTCACAACAATATTATAATCAATTGCAAAAATGTCAATTTTTAAATAATAAGGCAGTCATTTGCACATGAATTTTTCAATGTCTAAATATTCAAAACAATAGAAGAAAATATCACAATTTATCTTTTTTACTAAAAGCAGAAATATCACATTTATTTCTAACACTAAACAAGAAAAATAAATAAATTTATTTTTCTAATTTACAGCATTCAAAATTTCTAACATAGATAAAATTTCACAATTTTTATCAAAAAGATTATTTTTCAAGATAATGAGGTCACGTGCGCATAAAATTTATCGCGCCTAAAATTCATGATAATAAGCAGAAATAATTATTTCATTTTATTTTTAAAAAGAATGGATTATTTTTCGAGACAATGAGGTCACTTACACACAAAACTGATAAAATAAAGATCCTAGACGGAAATATCACTATTTATTAAAAATAGACTATTTTTCAGAAAGACGATGTCACTTACCGACAAATGTTTGAGAGGGAGCTTCCGATAAAAATTCGGTTCGAGAGAGGAGTTCACTGTGTTTCGACCAGAGAGAGAGAGATCTCAAAATTTTCTAGGGTGGGAGTGCTCACCTCCCCTATTTAAATTCTTATAACGTATTATTATAATATTTTATTACGCTCTACCTCATACCTGAGGTGTCGCGTTAAGCGTCTGCTTTTAACATACGAAAACCACGTCCGCTAAAGGACGTAGCCAGCAGCAAGCAGCAACTGCAAAGGCTGCAAACAAAAACAACAGCAAAAGTTTAAACCAAGTAAAAAGTTTTGAAAATAGTGATGGTCCCCAAGGACAATCATACTCAATCAGACCATTACCTATTTAAAAGCATCTTTTCTCCTTTTTTTTTTTTGTTTTGAAATTTTAGGATTGTTACATAACCCCTCCAGAAGTTCTATTATAAAATATCCCCTATTTCTGACCTTGAATGTACAAAGGGTTCCTCTAATTGCTAAATATGTTGCATATAAAAAGTTAGATTTGAGAGAGATTTATTTAAATAAAACTATTTTTGGAATGACTTCAAACCTTTAACATCCGAGAAAAAAAAAATTAACTTAAAGACCTTCAAGATCCGAAGTGATGACAATTCGGTCAACAATTTAAAAAAAAAAGAGAGAAAAAAAAGTGATGACCCTAAATAAAAATTTGAGGGGGAACTTTTTAATTAAGGATTGTCTATAAAGGGACCATTTATTTTTTTGTACGTAGATGTTACAATCATTTTCACTCATTATATGTTAAAAAGGCAACGATTTCATGTAACGGTTGTATAGTAATAAGATGCAACAACCTTCAAAAACCATGCTATGGCCATTTGTTTGATCCAATTTTGAAATATACAATCTTTTCATTCTAATGAACAATCACAAAAAAGAAAAATTTGAAAACACAACCTAAAATATATTTTTTTAGCCCAATTAATATAGGTCGTTCATTTTGGTGAGAATCTTAGATCTATGCCTCAGAAGGATTTTTTCATTTTCAATTTTTAATTGAGGCTTTATTATCATTAGATGAACAATGTTCAAAAATAAAATAAAAAAATGATTTTGAGTTTATAAATACTAAGATCTTGAAATTCACCAAATGAATGATCTACATTCGTTTTCAGAAGGAACTCATTTTGATCATATCTAGGGTTCAAATTGAACTTTTATTTTTTGGGGATTGATTATTGAGATGAAGAGAGCGTGTGTGTAAAATTTTGGGTCATACAAATACCACAAACATGGTTTTTTAGAAGTGTTATTGCTTAAGAAAAATATTTTTTTGGAACTTTGTGTTTATTCAATGACATTTTTACCACTTGATTTTGAAATTTAAATGACAAGAATGATGGTAACTCTTTGTATAAAAGACAAATGGTTTATTTCGAGATAATCCCTTTTAAATAACATTGTGAGGGGTTATTTTGCATTAATTTCTTTGCATCTAAGGAAATAACATAAATAAAAAAAATTCCTCGAAGTTACTATAAATATTTGGACTCCTTTGATGATTGCACGGAGGCCTCAACCTTGGATGATAAATATACTCTTTTCTTTTTTAATTATAATGGGCTGAAGGTTAAGTAGTTAAAACGATAGAGCTCAACAACGTGACTTCTTGAGTTCCATTTGAGTTTCATTCAAAATCAACGTACCCATCCTTATTCAATTACTCCAAAAGGTAATTATTCCAAAAAGGCCAGGCAGGGAGGGTTTGTCGATTCTAAAAAAGCGAAGTGCTCAAAATTTAGTATCTAAGCAGTATTTTATTGTTGCACAAGAAAAATTTAAGATAGGGCACGTATTGGCTGCCCCAAACAAGGAATATAGTTTATTTAATTTATTTTTTTATATATATGGAAGAAGTTTCTATAAAGTCTAGGTTTTGTGAAAACAAAATAAGTCTCACCTTAAATCTTCGTCCAAAAAGCATTTTCGACAACAAAAATCTCCATAATGACTTTAAAATCAATTTTTGAAACCAAAAATAATTTGAAACTCAAAAACTCATACAAATCTTGTGGATCAATGAACAGTTATTTTTAAGGCGAAATAGATGGTCTAGATAATTTGTTACAATATACACTATTTTTAGAGCTTGAAATTCTAATTTTGTTTTACAAATTCAAGCGGTGATGATCGATGTAATTGTTTGCCAGTACTTAGATTACAATTTTCAATGAGTTATGAAGGTGAGGCTTTACTTATTCAACCCATTTTCCTTTTTATATTGATTTAATTTCTAGCTGCTTCAATTTTGGACAATCAAAATAAGGCACGCTCCTGAACTTTGTTAAAAGAGTTTTTTTAGTAACTATGTTGAAACAATGGTCTTAAATGTATTTCTACCCTTAATTATGAAATTTAAAGCTCCAAAAAATAGTGCACATTGAAATAATATCTAAATATTTGAAATTTTAGGCAATGGATGGTCTAGATAATATATTATGAGATTTTAAGATTTGAAATCTTTTTCTTTTGTGTCTACATCTTGAGATTGAGATGATCAATTGAAGGGTTTTTTTAGAGTTGGAAGAATCTTTTTCCTTTGATTTTTAAGTGTACTTTACTTTTTAGTTTATGTTCAACACTTCGTACAAACTTTTTCCTTTTTATTGGCCTTGTGAAATATCTAAAAATTTTGAAACCTTAGATCTTATTTTCCTTTCTTAAAACCTTAGATATTATTTTTCTTCAAATGGTTTATCTAGAGTCAATATTTTAGAGGGGTTTGACTTAGATATTTTTGAGCTTTTAGTTGATGGGTGCGGTTTGTATGGAGCCGAAGCTCTAAGCCATCAAATTAGAGCCCACTTTCAAATAGTGTCGAGAAATATAGTTTTAATATTGGAAAGTTTTGTGATAGCCTAATTTTTATTTTAATCTTTAGTTATAAATTTAAAAGCTTCAAAAATAGTATAGATAGAACAGATCTATGAAAACTTTAAAAATCTTAAAAATTGACGGTCCAAAAATGCGTTACAAGATGCATTATTTTTAAAACTTGAAATCTTTTTTTTTTTTTTTCTTTTTTCTGATGTTCATGCTTCTTAATATTAAGATGATCAATTAGATGATATTTGTGTATCAAAATAAAAAAAAATTGAGGTAGGCTCGAATTTGATTGTTTAGAGCCTAGACTCTATATAAACATTTCCCTTAGTTGATTATTATCATCTCTACAAGAAAACATCAAAATCATCTAAAAAAATCATTGAGGTGGTTAAATAGACCAATTTAACGATAGAGTGGTTTCTTTATACAACTACTTCACTCTAAGTACTGCTTCCTCTATTTTGTTTAAAATTGCCAAAATGTTTATGTACTAGGCTTATCATTTTAGTAATTTGACACAATTAAGTAGAGTGATAAAAAACTCCCAGCTTGTTTAGGGTTAGGAACCACGAACAAGATGTTTCAATCAACAAAACATATTTATTGTTTCCAATCACGAACTACCGAGGGTAGAGTCGTCATTGGGCTCCTAATAAGGGGTACTCGTTCTGACTTAGGGGTAGCAATAGACCCAGACCCGACCCGGGACCCGACAACTCGACCTGACCTAGGTCTGGGTATGGGTCCAAAAATTGGACCCGATAGGTTGGATCCAATTCTAAGTCTTGGACCCGAATACTTTTCGAGTCTGGATCTATGTAGATCCGAGCCGGACCTGACCCAAATAGTATTAATATTTAAATAATTTTAATATATAATTTTTTTATAACTATATATTTTAGTTATAGTATTCAAATAGGGAAAAAGTTTATATAAGGATGCAACTTTATAATGTAGAACTATGCATGCACCTCAAAAATCCATAGGAAAAGGTAGTTTTAATGTTGAAAAACCATTGATTGATCATCTCGACATCGAGATGTATGACTATGAAAACTAAAAAGATTTTAAGTCTAAAAATAGTGCATTTTACAACATATTATCTACAACGTCCATTTTCAAAATTTTCATATGTTTATAGATCTACTTGATTTTAGCCATTTTTGGAATTTTAAAATTTTATAATTAGATATAAAAATAAATTTTGAGATAATCCTAAGAACATTTTACCTCAAAATTATATAGCTTAATAAAATTTAAAGTGCACCTTACCTCTACACCTACGGATGCATCCGTATGTCTACTGCATCCTTCAAATAGTGCATGTATAGATTTAGCATATGTGGTTTCTATAAGGTTGCAACCTTAAACAATCCAATCAAGGCGCACCTCCAAATTTTATCATAATATGTAAGTTTGGTGTTAAAAATTTTTAGGATTATCTGAAAAACTTTAAAACTTTATATCTAATTATAAAACTTTAAAACTTCAAAAATGGTTAAAATCAAATAGACCTATAAACATATGAAAATCTTGAAAATGGACATCCTAGATAATGTGCGGTAAGACGTACTATTTTTGGGACTTAAAATCATTTTTTTTTTTTTTCATATTTATACATCTCGATGTCAAGATGATCAATTAGAAGGTTTTTTAACATTAAAACAACCTTTTCCGATGGGTTTTTGAGTTGCGTCTTTAATTATACAATTTAATGTTGCAATCTTATATAAACTTTTTCTATAGTTAAACATATATTTTTTAAATTTTTGGATCAGTTCTAGTTGGTTTTGGGTCCAGTTCTGGGTCCCATAAATTTTTTTTTTAGGTCCTGATTTGGGTCTGGAAAGACCTAGACGCGACCCGGCCCATTGCCACCCCTATTTTAACTAAGTTTTTGGGTTCCTAGAGGTATTTTGTGTAATTTGGATCCTAGGTTATATGATTCTAAGTGTGGTCCAGTGACTCTTATGTGTAGGTCTAGAACAGTATTCTATATTCAATTTCTGTAACCAATCAAATTTCAAGTGTCTCTTGGGATCAGTTTATTGTGAACCATGACAAAGAACATGATTAGGAAAGTATCTTTTGCAATGGCTGTGACCCAACAACACGATGAATGAAAATGGGAGATCCAAAAGAATCACTCCTGGTCGAACTGGACTAGCAGTAGCCACCGAATAGGTGGCGGGTCCGTTCTAGTCAAAATCGGTACGAGCGAAATGGTTAAACATGTTGCCCTATATTTTTAAGGGAATACATACAATGAGACCATTTACTTTTTATATAAGTTGGTCACATGTAAAATTTGATAGCTTGGATGTGTCACAAAATTCTAGAAAATTTTTTTTGAAGTTTGAGCTTGGTCAATAGAATAATTGATGCCATCTATTTTTACATTCAATGGTCAAGATTAATGTGACCACCTTGCATCAAAGGTAAATGGTCTCATTCTATACTTTTCCTATTTTTAAATATAAAAAATATAAATAAGAGAATGAAATTATGAAATATATTAAAAATCTCGCCAAACATTATTTAGCCGGTCTAATCAATTAAATCAATGGGTCTGACCAGTCAAAACCAATTACACAATACTTTTTGGACAAGTTTTAAACTAAGAAAAAAAAAATTGGTAGACCAAACCAACTCAGACACTCATAAGCAATCCGATCAACCGACCAGGATGGTAAGTCTTGGTAACTACTCTCACAATGGCAATGTATTTGTGGACCATATCTACCATCATAAAAAAAAGGAAACCCCAAATAATTGACCAAAGAGAAATGCTAAAAAAAGATATATTACCTATACTCCATAGAATCAACATACTCCTAAAACATCCAGATTTCTTCCCTACACTTAAAGCACTATTGTGCAATCCAAGATAATTTCTTCATCCAGATTTCCTCCCTACACTTGAAATACCAGATAAATTATTGCCACAGTGGGAGGAACCAGGGTCAAGGGTTCATTGCCTAAGGAGAAGGAAAACCAAAAGCAGCATTGAAACCTAGATAAATTCTTGCCCCAGTTGGAGGAACCAGGGTCAAGGGTTCATTGCCAAAGAAGGAAAACCAAAAGCAGCATTGAAGCATGTGCATACTTCAAACGAGGAACCAGGTCAAGGGTTCATTGTCAAAGCAGCATTGAAGCATGTGCATACTTCAGTCCAGTGTTTGAAAAATTTGTGACACGATTCGGATCGAGTATCGTCGAACCCGTCCCGGATCCGAGAATGTGCATACTTCAAACCAGTGTTTGAAAAATTGGTGACTCGATTCGATTCGAAATCGGATGATTCGGATCGAGTATCACTGAACCTGTCCCGGATCTGAGAAAAAAACAAAATTTTGCCGATTCTTGGGTTTGAATCGCCTTGCTGACGCCATGTGACGTCATGGGATCGTTGATCTGGCTCATTCGTACTATTTTTTTATAAAAAAACTCCCACAAATCGTTTGCTTACGTGGGCAACTATCACATGCAGCTAGGGCTTATCTCTTCAATGTGGGACTATTCTCATAGCCCAATCCAAAAACTGAACTTATAGACTAAAACTATTAAGTGGGGATGGGTGCGCTATCAATAAGAGGTGTGCGCTCGATGGTAGCTTTAAATTATATAAAAAGAAAGGACAAAAATTATTAAAAATAATAATTGAGTGATAGGGCCCACCACCCTTATCCTTCACCAAAAAAATCAGAGACTAATACTATTAGCCTATTATCTTATGTGATTATTTCATCATATGATTAATATTAAGCTATTAGCTAATTAGGACTATAAAAAAATAGTACTATAAAAAAATAGTACTAGCTCATATGTTATTGAGAAAAAAATATATATATTATTAATACTAGTTTATTGAATATTAAAACCGGTTACCAGTTTATGTGATATTTTAAAAGAGAAAAATAACACTAACTTATGCCACTTAAGAATTTAGTTTTAAGTTGTTTTATCAATTATCTCACATTGCAAGTATGAATTTATTTCTTTATTTTCTTACTTTTATTAAAATATGATTGTAAATTTATATTTTTAAATTCTATATTTCTATCCACACTAATAATTAGATTTATTTATTTATGAAGGTTGTACCCTTGTTTTTTGAATCAAGCTTATTATAATAATGTAATTAATAATTATTTTAATTCCATTGATAACCAAATCTTATATATTATTTATGAATATATATATATATATATATATATATATATATATATATATATGAAAAAGCCTCTCCAACACCTATAGGCAAAAATGAATAGTGATTTTACCTACCCTCATCACTGTCCAAATTTTCATCGTGCGGTCACGATTGTCTGATAGTGTTTTATTTTTTATTTTTTTTTATAAATCAGAATGACCTGAAATTTGGAGGGCATATACATCTTACTGAGGCGCATCTAATAAAAATATTAAAAAAATTATTCGTGAAAACCAAATTGACCAAATACCCCTGAAACTTTTCAAGGGTATTTTGGTCAAGGTTTTTCATTATATTTTTTGAAGATTCCCCTATTTTTGATAAAATACACTCTTCAAATTTTAAGTCAATCTGATTTGTAAAAAATAAAAATAAAAAATAAAACACTACCGGACAATCGTAACCGCGCGATGAACTTTGGACGGTGATGGGAGTAGACGAAATCACTATTCATTTCCCCTATAGGCTTTTGCGTAGTGTTTTCTTATATATATATATATATATATATATATATTAGATGATATTATAAGACAAATTTAAATTTTTTCTTAGTTGCATAGCATATGATTATAAATATAAATCAATAATTTCAATTTCAATGTATTATATTATAGTTAGTTAGGTTGTGATAATTTTGGACGAGTAAAGAGAATTAATAAATGTTTGATGTGATACTAATTCATTTTAGATGAAAAATTATTTTTTAATCTTATAATATGAAAGTATTTTCTAATATTTTTAAATTATTTTAATGTAATATTATAATATTATATCATAATTAATAATTATACAGGCATCAAGACATGAAAAAAGACTCTCAATATTCACTTATTTTTACAAAATAATGAAAGTATATAATGCATCACTCTTAATTTATTTTAGAAACTAAAATAACACTATTTTTAGAGATTTATAGTGATTTTTTTAAAAAAATTGGAATAAAAATTGTTGATTCTCAGAAACCGATTCACCAATCCAACATGGGTATGGGTGACACTAATTCGGATCACCGATCTATTTTTTTAAACACTGCTTCAAGTTCAAACTATTGATTTAAAAATCGCTGATCCGATCCGGAATCGAGCAATCCTGATTGAGAATCGCCATGACCGTCTCGAATCCGATAAAAAACCAAGATTCGGTTGATTTAGAATAGTAGGCTCTTCGATTTTTTAGCGGAACCACCGATTCTAATGACTCTTCATCGAGTCCGACTGATTACTTACCGTTTACAGTCAAGTATTTACCTAGTCAAGAGAAAAAAAGAAGGGATGAACAGTTTTTTTTTACTTATTTTTAAAAAAATTGGGACAAAAATTACTAATTCCGTTAATGTTTTCGATCTGATGCACCGATTCCCCCGACCCGACATGGGTATGGGTGTAACCAAAAAATTGGGACAAAAATTACTAATTCTTCCGATTTTTTTGATCCAATCCACCGATTCCCCCGATCCGACATGAGTATGGGTGTGACCGATTCAAGTCACCGATTCGGTTACACTAGGGAAAAGGACCAGGGAAATCGGACAAAAGATCAATTAGGGGACTTGTTGATCATTCTCCCACGATTTTTAAGAGGGGCGTCGAACAATGGGATATGTCAAGCTATGTCTCGGGACACTCCGCCAGGTCCGAGACTCGAGCTCGCACTACGGGTGAGGCCGGGTATCCTCAAGTTGCATGATAACTCATGTTATTTAAAAAATAAAATAAAAAATAAAAAATTTGTGAAAAAAATCAAACCATGTTATAAAATAGGGTAATTATCGCAAATATACATATATTTTAGTTTAATTGGAAAAAATCCCCCAATTTTCAAAAACCTCGTCTACACCCTTTTTCTTCATTTTCGGGTTTTTTTTTACAAAAATTACCTTCACGGTAGTCGTTTTACTGTAATTCATATTAAGTTTTACATTTTCGGGTTTTTTTGGATAAAAGTAACCTTCAGGGTAGTCATTTTATGGTAATTCATATTGAGTTTTACGATAATTAATAATTAAAACACCCTAATAACTTGAAGTAGTATTACTGTAATTAAAATATCGTAATAACTTGAAGTACTATTACGATACTTAACGTACCGTAATAGATAACATTTTTTGATGGCAGTCTTTCTACCATAATTAGGCACCATGTATGGCTTCTTTCTCAACCAATTAGGGAGAGGAGAGAGAGATGAGACTTGGGAGAGAGGGGGGTTTTACGTGTGAGAGAGAGAGATTTGAGGGATAAAGAAGGACAGAAAAGTGGCGTGGAGAGCAAGAGAGAACATTTAGGGGCAGATAGAGATGAAATAGAGATAAGGACGGGTTGATGAAGTGCCATTGCAAGGGGATGACCTTGTGCTTGTGACCAGGGTGGAAGAGGAACAGGTGGCTCCTTTATCAGTGGTTCATGAGGAACGATCCCTACTTCTGAACTTATCCAAGTTGTCGGATGGTGACCAAAGGAATGATGAACCTGTGGGCAACTTCCTAAGTGCAAATGCGAATGTAGAGGAGATTCGTGGTAACCAAACTCAGTTTCATCATCTGGAAAATTTAGACGTGCCAGTGGAAGGCCAAGTGTTGGAGGATGGCCGTCAAATTACTGAGTTGCTGGATGTAATGGGGATGGATGAAGTCCCCATTCGAGTGGTCTTTGAAGAGATTAAGGATCATCGTAGGAAGAGGGCTGAGATTTTGGTTGCAACCACTTTGCCAATGCTCACCAAAAAGGATGCTACCGTTCCGGCCACTACGGAAAGTGCTCTGAAGACTCCAGCTAAAGAGAAGGTGAAAGGGGAAAAGAAAGACATGACAACAGTGGAGACGAGGTCTTCGACACGGTTGGAGGCTCGTGGAATTATTAAGAAAGGCCTTTCGTGGTCCGAAGCTGATAGATGTTGGATCATCCTCTTTTTCGAGTGCTTACATCAGTGGTGATAATGTTGACGATCTCAATAAAATATTTCTTCTAAAGGAGCATTACTTTGGGGCAGGTCCTCATGGACCATGTGATTATTCTTCCAACCTTTGATTTAATGAACTTTCTTGCTTGGAATGTGCGGGGACTGGGAGGTTCTCGCAGGAAAAACAATGTTCTTTTTTTGGTATCTAAGTACAAACCAGTTATTCTGCTGTTACAAGAAACCAAACTTCCCGGCCTACTGTGGTTGGGGCCAGGGAAGTTTGGGGTTCAAGGGCAGTAGCTTTTTTTCGTATTGATGCAGTCGGTCAATCTGGGGGTTTTGTGGGACCCTTTGTTTCTACAAATTTTTGACGTTATTGTTAAAAACAATTGCTTACTGTTGAGGTTTCATGGTCCTAGAACTGGTTTTTCTTGGGGGCTCATGAATGTTTATGGACCCACTATTTCTGCGCTTAAGGAAGATTTTATAAATGAGATGAATTATGTTATTCATTCTTTTCAATTTCTAGTCGTAGTTGGGGGGGGGGGGGGGGGGGGGGGGGGGGGGGGGGGGGGGGGGGGGGGGGGGGTAATTTTAACTTAATTCGACGGCCAGAGGAATGTCTTGCAGCCACCCCTATTAATTCTACTTTGAGACTCTTTAATCGATTCATTGAAAGTAATGCTTTCATGGATCAGCCTATTATTGGCTCCAAGTTTACTTGGTCCAATAATAGTTTGGTAAGGCCAGCTATGTCTAAGATTGATCGATTCCTAATTTCAATAGAATGGCTAGAGGAGTTTCGATTATCAACGATAAGGACCGTGCCAAGATTGAGCTTTGATCATCAACCTATTCTTTTGAATACGACTATGGTGAATGCAGACCCAAAACCTTTCAGATTAAATTTGGAAAGGTTAGAAATGGATGGGGTGGTGGAGATGATCAAAGGGGCGTGTACTAATTGTGTGGATGACGGCACTATGGACTTACAATTACACAATATATTGTTGATTATCAAGCGTAAGTTGCTTAACTGGAAGAAAGAAAATCACTTTGATATCAAAAGGAATTTAGAAAAGGTGTTACTTGATATAGAATGTTTGGATCAAAATATTCAAGAAAGTGGATGTTTCACTGAACAGTTCTTTTTGGAGAGAAGTGAAAAATTAATAGAACTGCATGACATACGAAGAGTAGAAGAAATTTATTGGAGGCAAAAGTCGCGGTTCAAATGGCTTAAGGAATGGGACCTCAACATCAAATTCTTTCATGCGATTGTTAGTGCCAGAAGAAGGCAAAATGACATCTCTGGCTTGACTTTCCCTGCAATCGACTCTGATGATGATAAGGCTATTAAGTTAGCAATGATCGACCATTTCAAAAAGGTATTTTCTAAGGAAGTGTCTTTCACTCCAAAGCTTCATAGAATTCCTTTTAAAATGCTACCTAATAATGAGCAAAGCCATCGGGAAAGAGAAGTGGCATTAGAAGAGTTGATGAGAGTAGTTTTCGCTCTTCTTGACGATAAGGCTCTAGGACCAGATGGCTTCCCTTTAGACTTTTTCCATAAATTTTGCTAGTTGGTTAAGGGAGAGTTGCTAGAAATGGCAATGGGCTTTTTTATCACAGGACATGTGTTTCGAGGGGTAAATGCAACTTTTTTGGCACTGATTCCCAAGAAATCAGTAATCTCAAGTATTTCGGATGTCAGACCAATCAGCCTATTCACTAGTCTTTATAAGATTATTGCAAAAGTCTTAGCTGAAAGATTGAAAGGTGTGTTATTGCTCCTAATTTCTTACACACAAGCAGCCTTTATTGAAAAGTAGGAAATCACTGATAGTGTATTGTTAGTACATGAATGTATTCATTCACGGGTTTTGGAAAAAAAGCCAGAGGTGATGCTTAAACTAGATATGGAGAAGGCCTATGACAGAGTGAAGTAGGGGGTCTTATTGAAAATTATGAACAGGATGGGTTTTGGTAATAGATGGTTGAGTTGGATTTGGGGATGCTTATCTTTATCTTATTTTTCGATTATTTACAAAAGAAGCCCTATTGGTTTCTTTAATGCCTCAAGAAGTTTGTACCAAGGAGATCTGTTGTCCCCATTCTTATTCACTATCTATGCTGAATACTTTAGCTTGATACTTTTTAAGGTGGAACAGGCTAGTTTTTCTCGGGTTTTAAGATTGCGAACTCTCTAATCATAATTTCTCACTTACAATATATTGATAACACCTTAATTTTCTGTGATGCTGATAGTTCGCAAGTGAGAAGTGTTGCTAAGTGTTTGGAATGTTGTGTGGTGACTTTGGGTATTAAAGTGAATTTTAACAAGTCTTCACTTATTGAAATCAATTGTATCCCTACAGATGTTGAGTCTTTGGCCAATAAGGTTGGATTCAAGGTTGGGTCTTTTCTGTGGTTTACCTTGGTATTCCTATTTCGGACTCAAGGCTATCTGTTTCAGTTTGGGATAAGGTATTGGAAAGAGTACAGGCGAAGCTTGACCTTTGTAAGCCAAAATATTTATCTCTAGGGGGTAGAGTAACCTTGCTCCGATCTTGTTTGGTTAATTTACCGGTTTACCAAATGTCATTAAATTCTATTTCAAGCTCGGTAGCAAAAAAACTTGAAAAAATGATAAGGGACTTCTTGTGGGGTTCTTTTGATGGAAATAGGAAGTACCATTTGTTGAGATAGGATAGAGTCTGCACTCCGAAAAAAGAAGGTGGTTTGGGGATTCAAAAAATCAAAATTTTTAACCAAACGCTACAAAGCAAGTGATGGTGGCGTAGCATTCATTTGAAAGATCATCTATAGTATCAAGTTTTCTATGCTAAATATGGTTTGGAGAGGTCGCAATTGTGGTTGGGGAGTGGTAGGGGGAAGAACTTGTCACCACTCTGGAAATCGATCTTAAGCTGCAGAGCAATGATCTCAGGGTACTTTCGGTAGACTGTCAGAAATGGGGAACAAATTTTGTTTTGGCACCATAAGTGGTTGGGGGGTTATCTTTTGAAATCTGCTTTCCAGACCTCTTCAATTTAGTGACGAAACCTGATTTGAAAGTATATGAGGCAATAGAAAGGAGAGGCCAAAATGTTTCTTAGAACATCCATGTGGCCTATAGACAATTAAGTAATGAGCATTTAGTTCAATGGTGTCAACTAATGGAACTTCTAGATAAAGTATATGTCTCCAATGTTGGCAAAAAAGAATTAATTTGGGAGATAGAAACTGATGGTGTTTTCTCAGTGAAGTCATGCTATAATTTTTTTTTTCATGACAGATGGAGATGGTCTTTTAATTACATTGCACATGGAAATAGCCAATCCCACACAAGGTACAGATTTTTATCTGGTTGGCGGCACAAGATAAAATTTTTACAGTTGACAACCTGATTAAAAGGGGGAAAATTCTCCCTAATGTGTGTTTATTGTGCAAGGGGGATGCTGAGAATGGAGCTCATCTCTTAATTCATTGCTCTTTTAATGTGAGGTTGTGGTACTGGCTCCTTGGGATGGTTGGTGTTCTAATGCCACTTCCACAGTTTGTTGGGGAATTTGTTTCCTCGCTTAAAATCTATTTTCTACCAAAAACAGGGCAAAAAATTTGGAAAATTTCTATAGGTGCTATACTTTGGGAGGTGTGGAAAGAGAGGAATCGAAGAACTTTTGACGGATTAGTTTGGTCATTTGAACGTTTGATCCATGTTTGTAAATCTAGTATCTGGTCTCGGTTATCTGTGCAAAGAGAAGGTTGGGGTATTAGTAAGGTAGATGTGATGGCTAATTTGCACAACTTGTTCTTTCTTGCTCATAGTAGACCTAGACCTAGAAGTGTTTGGATTGATCCATGACCAAGAAGTTTTAAGTTGAACTATGATGGAAGTTCTTTTGGCAACCCAGGGCGAGCTGTAATTGGTGAAATTCTAAGAGATTACTACGGTAATGTTATTTTCTCCTTTGCTAGGCCATTAGGAAATACTACAGCAAATTTTGTAGAATTAAGCGCCCTATTGTGTGGACTGAAACTCTTCTTAGAGAAAAATTTGAGCTCAAGTTGCACAATAGAGGGTGACTCTTTAAATGTGATCAAGTGGTGTAGAATGGAACAAAAGGTCCATTGGGAACTACGGCCTTTGTGGTTGCAGGTCATGGATTTCACAACAATGAGAATATTGTCTTTTATGCATGTTTATAAATAGGCTAATGACGTGGCTAATTATTTAGCTAAAGGGGTACTTCTTTGCCTTCTCTCCTTGTTTCTGACAATGTAATTTCTTTTGAATAATTTCTAATAAAAGTAATGATCTTGGGATCTAAATTGGTCCCTTGGATGGGAGGAGAAGAAGCATATATCTTTATACCATAAAGAAAGTATAGAAACCTTTCTCACTTGCAATGTCATTCCTCCGCATTATCTTATTTTTAATTTTTCTATATAATATTTGACACCAAATTTTATCCTCTCTTCGAGTCGTACCCATAAAAATATAAATAAAATAAAATGATTGAAATACCCTTAAAAGGATGCTTAGGTTACTCTATATTATATAAAAAAATATTTAAGGGGTGACATTCGACATATTGAGTATTTAAGTCACAAATCACAACCTTTGAATCCAAAAATCCATCCCTCAAAGAGATATAAGATATATATATATATAAAGAAACTTAAAAAAGAAGGTTATATAGTCTTTAAGACCATTATATTTGTTTGTTATCAAAATCATTTAATGAAATAGTGAAATATTCGTAAGTCGATACTGCCCCCTCTTCACTTCTATTATATTTTTTTACTATTTTCTGATCAAATTATTATATGGATGCATCTGCAAATTTCCAACAGATGGGCCATCTGGGCGGCGGTAAGGCGCTGAGCAAGTCGGGGGTCTAGGGCTCAAGGCTATTGGTGTATATATTGGACGACGATGATTACCAAATAGACTACGAGGAATGATGAATACAATGATGGTGGAATCAACCGCTAGGACGAGGAGTTCAATGAGGGGCTGGGGATCCGGTGGTCCGGGTTATCAACGGTGAGGGTGGCGGTGACAATGAGATTCGCGAGGATCGGACGGCTGGCGGGGTGGGTTTTGAATTTGGGGAGATTGGGATGGGGTTAATGAAGTTGTGAGAGTGATGAATCTGATTTTGTTGCAGTTGGGTTTCAATGTGAAAATGATGAGTCTGATTTTATTGCAGTTGAGTTTTAATGTGAAAGTGATGAGTCTGATTTTGTTGCAGTCGGGTTTCAATGTGAAAGTTAATGGAAGAAGATTGGGGCATGAAATTCCCGGTTAATCTGGTCCCTTCTCTCTCTTTCGACGGTCCTCCCTTTCTAACGATTTGGAGCATGACGTAGAAAGATCACTTCACACAGTACTCGTCTCATAGCATATCACCGTACGAAGTTTTATTGAACGGTGATAATCCCATCATTGCTCCTGTTTCCAAAGACTTGATCTACACGTTCTCCACTCCCTCCCACGATAAAGTCCCTGATACTGTTTCTATCTCTCAAACCCGGTTTGTTGCTGCCCAAGTCTTCCGCTTTCCCTCCGTAGAACTCTCTGTATATTTCTGCCAAGTCTTCCCCTCTCTCTCTCTAGAACGGTGTATAAAATGCAACCTGCACCTTCATTTTAGAAAGAAAAACCCATTGCACAAAAGTTAAATACCATCACTGCACAAGAGTTAGCGAGAGACCCAATCTTACAAAAGTTTGAGAATAAGAGTTAGAGAGAGAATGAGGAGAGTTAGGGAAATCAACATACCGATTAGATCTCGAGCACCATCGAAAAAAAGATATTCAATGTCGGGTATGTTAAGTCCGGTTGAGTTAATATCTGAAAATTTTACCTTTTTAAATATTTACTTCACTTTCCATAAAGTAATAAATTCTAGTTTTGTTTCTTGATAAATAATTGTACTTGAAGATGTAGCAAATGAGAATCGGTTTTATTTTTATTTTTTTTATTTTAAGTGTAGTTGATTATAATTGGACATTATAAATTATCTTGCCGGTATAAGGGTAAAAATTTTTTTAAATACATGTACATCGTGTTTTATCGTAAAGTCCTTACGGTCACTTGCCAAGGTGCAGAGGGTGCCATGAGCCCTTGCTAGCATTGGAGATGACCAAGGGCACCCAAAAGCCCAGGGATATATAGCAGTTGGAAAAGACCAAGGGCACCCAAAAGCTCTGGGATACAGAAGTAAGGGTGGAGGGGCGGCCATCGGACTATGCTCGAGCTGTCGGGACTCTCGAGCTCGAGGCTGTTGGGTTATCTGCTTGTAATGACGAGGCTGTTGGGTTATTTGCTTGACGACTGGGGGTAATGAGGACGGACCGAGGGCTGCTGGTGCTTGACGACTGGGGGTAATGAGGACGGACCGAGGGCTGCTGGCTCTGGAATTTGAGTAGCGTGGGATTGGGGGTGATGAGGGGGAAGAAGATTGGCTCTTAATTGATGATAAAATTTGGAGTTAACTCTCTCTGGTTCTCCTCTCTCTCTCAAAATTTGGAACTTGCTCTGCTTCTCCTCGTTCTCTAAAGATTCAGATTTTGCAGCCTGTCTAAATATTTAGCGCAAGAATAAGGTGTCCCTTTCTTTCTCTCTAGACTAGTACTCTCTTTCCAGGGAGGCAGACAAAACGTATGAAATATATCTGAATATTTGTGGGGTCTAGCAAGATATGAAATATATTTAAATATATGAAATATATCTGAATATTTTTGGGGTCACGCAAGGAAATATATCTAAATATAATTAAATATATGGATATTTTAATTTTTGGGTCATGTCCGGGTTTGGGTCTCAGACTATATTTTTGGATTCACCAGTCTTTTAAGAAAAATTATTTCATGAGGGCAGAAAAATTGTTTCATGAGGGCTAGACCCGTTAAAAAAAATGCAAAGCATCCATTTTAAATATGGATGCAAGTAGGTGTTCCATCTAAAAACAATAGAAACTACAAATCTAAATATTTTCTTACTATAATTATTATATTTGCTTTTTAAAATTTACTTATTTTTTCATATTCATGGTCTCCATGTTAGAGATTACCTGTCTTTAAAAATTAAGTCCAAAAATCCATCTCAAAAATAGATTTATTAATAGGCCTGTATTTCTACATATGAGGGCTTGGCTGTATAGAAGCTAGGTCTTTCTTTTAATTGTTCAGCAAATCATGCTATAATAATTTTTAATATAGCATAGTCTTTGTTTCCTCTAATTAAATAAGTTCAGGTTAGATCTGACCAGCCACCCCTATAACTATTTACTTTTGTTATAAAGAGAAATTTGGTAATTTAAGTGTGTTCCAAAAATTGTGAAAAATTCTATTTCAAACTTGGTTACTAGAATAAATGCAGGCTCCACATTTGTACATCGATCGGTCAAGATTAATTGTGACCACTTTACCAAAGATAAATGGTATTTTTGTATATTTTTTTGTTTTGAAAAACTTTGGAAGAACTACTTTTGGAAGAAAGCGAGAGCATCGATAAGTTATTAATGGTGACTAATATACCTTCCCACAAGATATAAAAAGGAAGGATGTGAAAAGTGGGTGGCCGTATTTATTTTATTAATCAGACTAAAAATTTTAAAGGAGGATTTTTTAAACTTTTTGCCACACCTAGGCCTTAATGACTTTCTCGTGGTAAAGGTAAATATTCTCTGTCTCATTGCATACAATCATATATAATAATTGTACAATATATAAAGGAAAAACTTTTTATAAGGTTCAACCTTAGAATGTAGAATTAAGGATCCGCCTCAAAAATCTATTGGAAAAAGTAGTTTTAATGTTGTAAAATCCCTCTAATTGATCATATCGACATCCAGATGTAAGAATATCAAAAAAAAATTTATTATGAGTCCCAGAAATAGTGCATCTTACAACACATTATCTAGACCATTCATTTTCAAGATTTTAATATGTTTATAGATCTACTTGATTTTAAGCATTTTTAGTGTTTAAAATTTTATAATTAGATATAAAAATACGTTGTTAGATAATCCTAAGCCAAAATTACATATTATAATAAATTTTGGAGGTGTGCATTATTTGAATTGTTTAAGGTCGCAACCTCGTAGAAACCACACCCTATATAAAAAGAGCTAAAGGATTATTTGATTACCAAAAGGCGCCAAATTTTGAGGATATAACCTAGCAACTTAGCCACGAACTAAAAAATATGGTGAATAAATTAACATCTTAAGATGAGATAAATAAGGTCGTGAAACTCAAAAATCTAATTGAAAATTATGATCATGCAATTATGAAATATATTTCAATATTTTCAGTTACAAAATTATCAATTTACTCTTGGAATTTGAAACTTTTAACAACTAACCAATATTTTTTATGATTTTAAATATCCGATCATTCTTTTGATTTTAAATAGCCCACACATATCACAGTGGGTTTAGATCTGCCTTTAGATTTTTAGTACAACTTTTAATTGAACTTATTTTACGCTCCCATGGGAGTAAAGTGTATACTCCCTCGGTTAAAACGACCTACTTTGGAGGTTTTTTTTCAATATGAGGTTTTAGGAATTACTTAAGATTTATTAGATGGTTATCTTCCAACAAAAAAAATTGAATATTCAGTTTTCTAACACATAGATCTCACCCTCCAAAAAATCGGATGGTCTTTGTTCAATCTTGAGGCATTATTTTTTTTTCAAGCACATAGATGGTGCAATTAGGAAATTTCTATTAAGGTTGGTATTGTGACTAGAAGATGTTACATCCTAAAATTTGATATCCTATAGTTAGTCTTAGATTAGTTCTCTGTAAATGCACAATATACTTAGTTATACCCGAGTTTAAAATCTTTTAACTTAAATATATTTTTATATACATTTCAAAACATAATTCTAATAGATGGTGCAATTAGGAAATTTTTATTAAGCTTGGTATTGTGGCTAGAAGAGGTTACATCCCTAAAATTCTATATCCTATAGTTCGTCTTAGATAAGTTATGAGAACATTATACTTATACCCTTATAGGAGCGTAAAATCTTTTAACTTGAATACATTTTTATAGACCTTTCAAAACATAATTCTAATTAGGTCTTTTGTGGTTAAACATACAATTTGCACTGACGAGAACATGCTAAAAAAAAAAAAAAAGGCATTAGGTTAGGTAGAGATGATACGTAGAAAGAAAAAAAAGTATATAATGAGATCATTTACCTCGAATATAATTATTTATAATTAATTAATCATTAGATGTGAAAATGGTGTAGTTGCATTTATTTCATTAACCAAGTTCAAAACAAATTTTTTTCGAACTTTTTAATAAACCAGCACTTAAATTTCACATGAGTTGAATATAAATGATTGAGAGCTTTATTTAACAAAGGTAAATATTCTCTTCTTATACAATCCTTAAAAGAAGCGCATTCTCTCTTGATTCTTTATCCCCAAGTCTCCCTCTTTCTGTCTTTAAGTCTCTCTCTGTGAGGGGAGGAAGATTAGTGCATAATTCATGATGAACTCTCCAGTTAATCTGGCCCCTTCTCTCTCTTTCTCGATGGTCCTTCTCTCTCTAGATTTGGAGAATGATTCTTGTGAATATTTAGGGCAAAAATAAGGTGTCTCTTTTTCTCTGGTACTTCTCTCTTTTTGTGAAGATTTGGAGCATGGTGTGTGAATATTTTGGGCAAGAAAACAAGTTTTATGAGGGGATTAAAAGATGGAGTGATTCTTTCTCTGTGCTTGTTATGATTTCATGGTTCTTTCTCTGTGCTTATTCCTTTTTTAGATAAATTGCCCTAATTTTTTAGGGTTTTAGCGTTTTGGAAGAAGAGAGATAAAAAGGAGTCGTCATAATTTTTTAGGGTTTTGGAAAAAAAATAAGTAAGAGGAAAAGGAGAAGGATGGTATTCCTGTTTTTCTTTGGCAGGTAAATTGTGTTGTTATTTTGTAAATAAATTATGTTTGAATAGAAATTTGTAAAGAAATTCTGGTTTGGATAGAATGAGAAGGAGAGAGGAGATTTGGGAATTTGCTTATGGCTTTTTCTCTGTATATTTCCTTTTGGTTATATTTATTATCTTTTTCTTGCATTTTTCTTTTGGTTTTGTATTTTTACTTCTGCACTTTTCCACCTTTTCCACCAAAAGTTCAGGGGACCACTCTGTAGTATACAATAAGTCCATTTATTTTAGTATAAAGTAGTCCCAAATCTTGTTAATGAGATGCTCACAAATTTTTTGACTTAAAATGGATGTGAAATTGGGTAGTTGAGGACGTATCATTGAATGGGTACAATGTTTTGAATAAAATTTTTTGAATTTTGTTACACACCTCAAACCATCGAGTTTCATATCTTAAGATTGATTGTGACCTCCTTATAAATATAAGAATTGTATATAATGAAAGGATTGTATGCAATAAGACCATTTACCTTTAATACAAAGCCATCCATGGAGCATCTGCTGAACTTATTAAGAGAGAGTTCAATGACTTATTTGTATTATTGACCTGTCTTTCTCTTATCATATCTTAGACTTATGAAAATGGCTTGCAATTTGTTGGAGGTTTAAGTTGGGAATGGGAGAAAATCGAAAGGACATTGACCAAAATAATCTAAAGTGTTAATAATGCATAAATGTTTTGGGTGAATATCAAAATGTATAAATTATTTAACATTTTACCTATGTACAACTATTTCCAACTCATGATCATGTGTTTTCTGAAGGGTTTTTAAATCAAATCAAAAGTAATGAGTAAAATATTAAACAGTTCATATGTTCGGTGTATCTCAATGAATTCCCCAAATATAATAGCAATAGAATGGAAATGGAAATTACACAGCAGGAATTTTAATAAAATCCCCTTAATATCCAATAATTTTTAGGCAGCCAACTAGGTTGTAAGCAAAATGAATAATTGGAAATACAAATCTATGCTATGGTGTCATCCTCTATTTTACTCCACTAGTGCTTGCAGATTGTACCAATAGGAACTAGTATGAAGAGATGAACACCGTGAAAATGTAAAGAAAATAACTGGAACTTGAACTTTTAATTAACACAGATATTTAGGCAAAGGAAAAAGTTAATATTGATTGCAAAAGCAAGATTAGGTCCAATAAGGTGATGATCTTAAACTTTCCATCGACCCATCCCAAGCTTTTGTAAAGGAGGTATATTGGTCCAATAAGGTGAGGACCTTAAACATTCTATTAACCCATCCCAGGCTCTGGTAAAAGAAGTACATTGCGTTACGCAAGTAACCATCATAAAACTTTGCTACATCTTATCGTGAATCCTGAACCTATGTTATATAAAACCATCATAAAACTTTACCACATCTTATCATGAATCCTGAACATATATTATATAATTATTAGGATAAAACTTAAATGATGATGATGATTCATAGAAACAAGTTTGTACTAATTTACACCATCATTTTATTTGCACATTATAGATTTGAAACAATTTTAAAAGACGTATTACTTTTTTACATTGTTTTAAATGTGAAGTCAATTCTATACTGTCCAACTAACATAGATACAATAGAACATTGCAATCTTACTTCTACAAGTAAGGTTGTCACCTTATATAAACTACATCTTGAGGTTAAAATATAGTAAAAAAAATAAAAAATTTAGTGGAGAGCAAGGAATAACTAATGGGGAGCGATCTCATGCAAAGGGTTTTAGAGAAAGATAATAAAACAATCTTCGAAAACCATGTTAGGGCCATTTATTTGAATCCAATTTTTAAATATACATTCATTTTATTTCAAGGAACAATCACAAAAAAATAATATTTGAAAATACACCATTGAAAGTGATATTTTAGACCAATTAATATAGGTCGTCCATTGTAGTAAAAAATGCTTAGATCTAGGTCTTGGAATGATTTTTTCGCTTATAAATTTTTTAGAAGGCTTTATTATCATTAGATGATCAATGTTAAAAAGAAAAAATTAAATCTGAATTTATAAAAGCCTAAATCTTGAAATTCACTAAATTGATGGTTTATATTCATTATTGGAGGAGACTCATTTTGACCATATCTACGGTGTAAATTTTAGGGAGATTGATTATTAGGATGAAGAGAGGATGTGTGCAATTTATGAGGTTATACAAATGCCGCAAACATGGTTTTCTTGAAATATGATTTTATGATATTATAATGGAACGTAGTGGCATGAAATAACTCCTCATGACGAAAATACAAATGTTGGAAATGAATTTATATAAGGTGAAAAGCTACAAAAACTTGGCAATGCAAGAAGCAAGAAAAATCAAGGATGAACAAAGAGAATATAGACAGGGATTGAAATTTGTTATGAAAATAAAAAGGTGAGAATTTCCTTTTAGAACTTTAGGAGATTAGGATCGAGTTTAAGAGAAGGTACCAATAAATGCTATAGTAAAATTTAAGAGATTTAGTTATAAATATTTTTAGAGAAGTGCTATTATGATACCACAAACTCTTTCTTCTTCTATTGTTCTTTTTTCCAGTAAATATGAGATATTTGACTCCTAATTGTAGCTTAATAATGTAAAGGCATGATTCTATCTTTTTATAAGGTCCTTTTCTAGTTAAATATTACGTTTCCAATCTTTACTTGTGACTAAAATCATTTGTTTTGAGTAGGGACAAAAAAGGACTAATTAATAAGTTTATATAAAGTTGCAACTTACTTGTAGAAATATGGTCCCAGTACTCTACAACATTTATTGTATTTAGATAGTATATTTAACACTAACTTAAAATAAATGTCATTTTTTGTTATTATTGTATTAAAATACATATCAAATCTACATCATCTAATTAAAATGAATAGTATAGAAGATTGCAAACTTACTTCTAAAACTAAGGTTATAAACTTGTACAAACTACACCCAACTATTGATGTAAATGAGAATAGATAGAGTTTGCATGATCTTTAATCCTCATGGAACTTAACCCACAAACGGTTGTTACAAAAGTAACAACAAAGATAGTTTCCCAATAGTTTGAATTGATATATGAAGGTCCCAACTATTTAATCTAAAAGCTTGAGTATGTTGTACTTTCAGTTTAGCCAGTGGAATGAATACAACCACCCAATGTCTTATCTAATAATCAATATTAATTGTGACTACCATGTACCAAACAGAAATAATATTATTGCATTCTTTTTTACAAAATAAAGAGTAATAATCCTATGAGACCCTTCCACACCTATATATGTAGGACCCTAAAAGATCACTTCTAAAATAAATTCCAAAACTTTTTTAAGTCTAGAACTTCTAAGAGCATATTTTGTTTACACAAAATTCCCCCAAGGCTAGTGTGTTTTTTTTTTATAGTTCTATCAAAACCACAATAAAGCTGGCAATGGGCCGCCAAGTCAAAGAAGGGTCTGGGTGGCCCAACATTTGGGCCAAGACTGCAAGAGGGTTGTTGCCACCATAGTTAGCAAGTTGGGGACTATCAATAAATCGTCTCACCATAAAATCGGAAACAAATCGTATTTATTTTAAAAAGTCGGATGAAAAAATCAGGCAAAAAATTACGGATCGGCAAAAATACTTCATATAAAGATATTGCTAATATATCGTATTAGGCTCAAAAAATTGGAATGAAATTTTGAAATTCTAAAAAATAAAAATTATGTCAAAGCCATCAATAACTAATTCATCTATAAAAACTTTACTAGACTAATATAATTAAGTTAATTAATTTAGATGCTTTATGACTCTCATGCAATCATCTAATATTAAATATATAATTATTTAGCATATGCAAAAAAAAATTGTACCATATAAATCTACTCATCAAATACTTTAAGAAACATCACACCTACTTATTACATACCAAAACCAAATATAGCTATATAAATTTATTCATTAAATAGTTTAACTAAATATGTTTTATAAAATTATTCATTAAATACTTAAATATCATATGGCAGGTACAAAAAAATACACGATTTTTGTTTTATCATTACAAGAATTTAACTATAGTATAGTATAATGACTATGGTCACTCTATAACGATGGTTAAAGCTTTATTGAATTTCTTTAATTGAAAAGAGGCTCGTAGAATTTGGGTTTCAATCTCTGCGTTGACGGTTTAGAGATAGGAGGAAGAAGGAAGAACGGAAAATAAGGCGGGGCTCATAGCCAAGCCAGGGTTTATAGAGGGAGAATAAGGTTACGGTTTAGAGAGAGGAGGAAAAGGAAGAGAAGCAAGAGGTCCGGGTTCATAGCCAGGTTTATAAAGAGAGAAGAAGAAAGAAGGAAACCTTAATAGAAGAGGCCCTAACTATTTTTAGAAAGAAAAAAGATGATTTTTAGAAAGAGGATAGTTTGAAGATAACTTTTCTCTTTGATTAGGATGTTATTTGGGAGAAAGTCCTCACTATATTGATTTGTTAGATGCCTTAAGTGATTTTTAGAGAGAGAAAAGAAAAAGGGCTTTCTATTTTCTTGAGGAAAAACAAACAGAGCTGAAAGATTAGATTTAGGTTTGGGGAACTAATCCTATATGTACAATTGATTGCTCCTATAAGTTTACAATTTACACTATATTGTTTATCTTTTGTTATCACATAATCAAAATCAAAGATTACTCGATCGTGTAGTCACACTCTCTGCTTCTCATTCATCAGCGAAAGCCTATGTTTTGAGCTCTAATTTGTGCCATAAATAGTATTTTCATAAAAACAATTATCACAAATAATCACATAAATCTGCATGTATATGATTTTTTTTCCACAATTATTTACTTTACAAAATGATTTGCTATAAACATTATTTCATTTACGGAGTGATCTTCCATAATAACATTGAAATCTGCATCTATTTGTTTAAGTTTAAAAAAAAAGGGAAAAAAAATCTATACCTTCAATCTGAACTGTGGCTTTGAAGAATACAGTGGGGATAAAAATTTATAATTTAGGTTTTTTTTTTAAATATTTTTTTTTTTTTTTAAAAGCTTGAAATTAGCAATGGTTGCCATACATAAAACCGAAAAAAAAAAAAAAAATTATCTTTCAAAAAAAATATAGGTAAAAAAAGATACGATTTGTTGGCCTGATTTAAATCGTATTATGAAAAAAAGCGCGTTTTAAAAGTTTTTATGAAAAATATGCGACTTTTTCCCGACCTTTTCCAAAAGTCCCCGTTTAAAACTGTTCCCATAAAAACGCCGATTTAAAACTGCTGCTAAATATGTGTTTCCCACAGAGGTTTTAGGGTGTAAGCTTCAGAGAGAGGGAGGTGTTTCCCACAGAGGTTTTAGGGTGTAAGCTTCAGAGAGAGGGAGGTGTTTCAGAGAGAGTTTACGCTCCACTCACGTAGATCACGTAGAGAGACTGTCCTAGGGCTTCTCCTCTAGAGAGAGAGAGGGTTTACCCTACTAGGGCTTCTGATTTTCTCAGAGGGAGAAACCATGGCTGAGCTGAAGCTCTCAGAAAGCAGAGACCTGACCCGAATTGAGCGCATAGGTGCCCACTCTCACATCCGAGGACTGGGCCTCGACGCGAACCTCCAGCCTCGCGACAGCTCTCAGGGAATGGTCGGCCAAGTCCCTGCTCGCAAGGCGGCTGGCCTCATCCTCCAAATGATCAGAGAGGGCAAAATCGCGGGTCGAGCTGTTCTTATAGCTGGCCAGCCAGGCACTGGTAAGACCGCTATTGCCATGGGCTTGGCCAAAGCCTTAGGGGAAGAAACACCATTTGCTATGATGGCTGGCTCTGAGCTCTTCTCTCTCGAAATGGGGAAAACTGAGGCCCTAACGCAAGCTTTTCGTAAGGCAATAGGAGTGAGAATCAAGGAAGAGACTGAGATTATCGAGGGGGAAGTTGTTGAGTTGCAAATTGATAGGCCTGCCACTCAAGGGGCTGCTTTGAAGACTGGGAAATTGGTGATGAAGACTACAGAGATGGAGACTGTGTATGATTTGGGAGCAAAAATGATAGAGAGTCTGGGGAGGGACAAGGTTCAGAGTGGGGATATAATTGTTATTGATAAGGCCTCCGGGAAGATAACGAAGCTTGGGCGGTCGTTTAATAGGTCGAGGGATTACGATGCAATGGGGCCTCAGACGAAGTTTGTGCAGTGCCCAGATGGGGAGTTGCAGAAGAGGAAGGAGGTCGTGCATTGCGTCACACTTCATGAGATTGATGTGATCAATAGCAGGTCCTCTATGTCCCCCCCTTTGATTCATTATATCGCCTGCCATTTTATTTTTATTTTTTTAACTATTGCTACCTGCTTCTCTTTTCATATTTTTTTATATGATTTATTAATTTTTTCTATGTTCATCTCTTGAAGATTCGACCTTTTCTTCTGTGTTTTATGTTCGATGATTTCATTTTTCTGTTTCTTGCGATACCCAATAGGAAAATAAGAACATAATTAACCAATTCATTGAACTTTGTCATCGATTTACAGAGGAATTTGCTTTATTCTGTGTTTTTTTTTTAACTATTGCTATCTGCTTTATTTTTAACTTTATTTTTAGCTTTATTTTTAACTATTGCTTTATTTTTAGCTTTATTTTTAACTATTGCTATCTGCTTCTCTTTTTCATATTTTTTATATGATTTATTCATTTTTTCTATGTTCATCTCAAGAAGATTCGACCTTTTCTTCTGTGTTTTATGTTCGATGATTTCATATTTCTGTTTCTTGCGATACCCAATAGAAAAAATAAGAACATAATTAACCAATTCATTGAACTTAATGATTCTCATTGTATGCTTTCAAATTTTCTTGATGCACCCCATTAGTGATCTGCTTTTCGGACTACTTGAAACCAAGGAAAGAAAAATAATAGAATAACCCAACTCAGAAGGCTTTTTGTTTTATTGTAATCTACTCTTGAATTCTATGTTTTATGTCCACTAATTTCATTTTCATTTTCTTTCGGATGCCTATAGTGGAACTACTTTAAAGTGAATAGAAAGAACTGATAACCATATTCGATGCAAAGCTGCAAACTAGATACTTGGTGTTGATTTACAAAAGAGAAACTCAGAAATGCACTCAGTTAGTATTGTACGAAAGCAGTTAATATGAAAAACTGTCAATATGGAAAACTTCTAACAAACAATATGCCTGCTTAGATCCTATATTTTAGTAGGTCACCCTTTTTATGCACCATCCACCAGTGGGATGTGGTGTTGTGACTCTCTAGACATCCTAGGTCATCCTTAGGGATGCTGCGACTTATATGGTTGTGAGTTTATGTATAGGTTTATTTGCATTGATGTATGCTTCACCTCTTTTGTGGCATAAATTTAGTTGCTCCAGTTTGTGAAGATTTGCATGCTGTTTTCATTTATTTGGAGTACCTAGATTTTATCATAGATTGTTTTTCTCTTAATGTAATGGTGCTATGCTTTATACTTCTTAAATGGAAATTTTGCGAAAATGGGTAAATTTAGTATATGTATGCATGCATAGTGATGCAGGAAATGTATCCATAATACCCCTTTTTATTGTATCACTCATGTGCTTCTTTTTGACTGGTTATTTCTGTTCTCTAGCCATGGATAAAGTTGGTAGCTATCAACTTTACCAACATATGTATCAAGTTTTATCAGATAGGTCACATTTATGAAACTGCAGCCTATTCCCTATGTATCTGAACTGCCATTGATGAGGATCGAACTTTATTTCTGTTCGTGTTGTCAACTACATCGACAGAGTTAGCTCCTCAGTGATTAATGCAGAACTGCTCCAAGTAGATTTGATTAGGATATTATAAGAATTAAATATTATTATGTCTTACTTAATACTTAATAATAAATCCTAAAGCAAAGGATTACAATCAAATATCGTTTACCTCTCTATATTTCACTGGATATGAGTATTAAATTGTTATCTTCTGTCATCTTGTCCCTGTTAATGAAATGTCTTGGTGTATTTGAAGATGAAGGGGTAGTTTGACAATTTCTATTAATCATGTTTGATCAGCGTAATATTGTTGTGTACTTGCCCCAAAAAAATGTACTATTGTTGTGTTTTTGGTAAAGATGAACTGGGTTTTTCTACTCTCTCTCTCCTTTTTTTTTTTCTCAATGACAATAAGAAAGATGTCTTCACTAGAGAAGGTGTTGCACTGAATTCTTGATTTCAAGATAAACATGCAGTTAGCCAAACTATATGGTGTCATTTGTTATAAATTTTTGAGTTGCTATTGTATTTGTTGTTCTTTGCTCTTCCTTATTGAGATATTTCCTTACGTTTCTTAACATCATAGTTCATTCTAGTTCCTTATGAATTTTTTTTAGACTATTCATGTAGTGTTCCAATAAGATGTTTTGGAAGTGTTGTCCATGACTAGATAATAATAAAAATACTTTAGCTTGAGGATTTCTATAAAGGATGTAGGGTGTTACAGATTTACTTATATATAATATGGATTTTTTTCTTTATAGATGCCAGTGAATCCTTCTTGTGAAGAACTATGCTACTTCTCTTCACGTGCTTGGTTAAATATTGTGTGAAAAATCTAATTGTCTTGGAAAGGTATTTTGTCCTTGAAAAGATTTTCTTCTTGCCCCTTATTCTGTGCCCAAGGGACACTAGCTATTCCCCTTGTGAACTGTTGTTTTTTTCGGCTGTGTTCGTTTTTGCCTCTTTTGTGTGTGTGTGTGTGTGGGGGGGGGGGGGGGGGGGGGGGGGGGATGCTGTATTTGAATTACTCTGTGCAAATTGGTTCACTTGCTTCACAGTGAGATGACTGTGACCAATCAAAAAGAATAAAACCAATTAGCTGGACTGCTTTCTATACTAACAAAATTTGTATCACTTTGATATGGTTTTTTGCTGGATAATTGAGGAGATGCTACCATGACATCTCTTGCTGTAGTTTATATCTTCCCTTATGTTGAACTTTTTTCTATATTAAACAAATTCTCTTACCAATCTAGAGAAAAAAAAGCATGACTGTAGTTTTCTGTAATTCAGTAATGGGCTAGTTGCCATTGTATGAAATGGCTGTGATGTTTGAGATAGTTGTCGCCTTCTATTCTTAGAAGCAGCATACCTCTAAGAGTTTATTTCAATAACTTCTCTCCTATGGGTGTGAAATTTCATGAAAAATCACTAGTCTTTCATTTTTGTGTCACTAGTTTTGAATGATTTCTCATTGCCATAATATCATGTTACTGTTCTCAAATGTTGCACCAACTAAAATCAAATGAAAAGAATTTTGCAAAATTGGTTATTTGATTGCTTGTCCAAAATGAAAGAAGGTTCAACAATTTCATACCTGCTAGATGGGCACCAGCTACCACAAGTGAATAGCGATCTTTTCATTTGTACTCCAATTTCTTGTGGGTTGAGGGACATGTTTTTCGGTAAATATTGTCATTATCCTGCAATTAGCTCCTCTAGTTTTGTGGAATGTCCTTGGTGCAATTTTGCTGGGGGATCTCTTTTTTAGATGTCTTGGAAGTGGGTAACTTGTTTTTGACTGGTTAAGAATTTTATATATTGGGAAAGGTTTCTACCCCTATAGCATAGAAGATCTATGCTTCCACTACCATCCAGCCGTCCAATTTTGATCAAGAGAGCCACTCACCGTTTGATCTTAGATCCGACGTCTCAAAGTATTTTATTTTTAATTTTATTTATACAAATTTAATGAATATGAAATTTGGTACGTGCCATCTTTTCATTGGGGTGCACTTATAAAAAATAATTTTTCGATAAAATATAATGACCAAATTACCCCTTGAACCTTTAGGGGTATTTTGGTCATTTTATTTTATTGGAAATATTATTTTTATATTTTTCGCTAGTGTGAGTTTACTAGAGGATTGGACGTACAAATTTGGTGTGAAAATAGTTTATAGAAAAAAAATTAAAAATAAAAGTGTAGAGACGTGACATTGTGATTGGGGGAATCTTAGCCCTCCATTCAGAATGAACGGTTGGATAAGGAGAAGTAAATAAGTTTTATGTTGTAGGGGAAGCATAGAAAGCTTGCCCTTATACATTTATAAGCAATAAAAAGCAGATCTTTATGTATTCTGTGGAATATTGAAAGAAGTAGATATCTAAGGGATGTGAACCCCTGGCTACAAACACTGTGAGGCAGGATTAATTGGGACCCACTCGGTTGCGGAACTGATGCAAATGCCTCCAAAATGATTTCACTATTCTACTTGGTCTGACATGACAGGTTACAGAGATCATTCTTCCTTAGGGAGCCCAAGCATTTCTCTTTTTCTTTTAGAATGAAGCATTAGGATGCTTTTGTAGTTTTTGCATCTCTTGTAGTGAGATGTTCTTTTTTACTTCATTGTGGAGGTCTGGGAAGAATGCTTGAAGGCCTTTGGATTCCAGGTTAGATGAACAGGGTGACAAGTAATCTTCTGAAACTGAAGAAGAGTATCTTTCAAAGAATAATGTGCACACATTCAAAGCATGGTAACTAGTAGCGCATTTTATACATAGCTGATGCCCCAGGTCTTTAGTTTGACTTGTGTTTCTTGACTACCATATAACTTGAGACACATCAAGTGTGATTTGAAAGGTTCTCTATGGAATGTTTATACCATAAATGGTTGGTTATTTACCTGTTCTATACATGACTATCATATAACTTGGGACACATAAAGTGTGATTTCAAAGGTTCTCTATGGAATGTTTATACCATAAATGGTTTGTAATTTACCTGTTCTATACATGCTATGGTTTAAGATGTATCTAATAATTTATTTAATTGGATATCTATTTATGATTGAACATTGGTCATTGGATATCATTTTACTTGTAGATTATTGATCAATTCCTAGTATCCTTCTATTCCTCCCTCCTCTCTTCCTCCCTCAAGTATATTGAAAAGAATGCCTGATTTTCAGGACGCAAGGATTTCTTGCTCTCTTCACTGGGGACACAGGTGAGATCCGAGCAGAGGTCAGGGAACAGATTGACACTAAAGTGGCAGAGTGGAGAGAGGAAGGCAAAGCTGAGATTGTGCCAGGGGTCCTCTTCATTGATGAAGTCCATATGCTTGACATTGAGTGTTTCTCTTTCCTCAACCGGGCATTAGAGAACGAGATGGCCCCTATCTTAGTGGTGGCGACAAACCGAGGCATTACAAGAATTCGAGGCACAAACTACAAGTCCCCACATGGAATCCCAATAGACCTTCTTGATCGACTCCTAATCATCTCCACCCAACCCTACACTGAAGAAGAAATTCGAAAAATTCTCGATATTAGGTGTGACGAGGAAGATGTGGAAATGTCGGAGGATGCAAAGGTCCTTTTGACAAAGATTGGGGTAGAGACTTCTCTAAGGTATGCTATTCATTTGATAACAGCTGCTTCGCTCGCTTGCCAAAAACGTAAGGGAAAGCTCGTGGAGATGGAAGATATCAGTAGGGTTTACCAACTTTTCCTTGATGTGAAGAGATCGACCCAGTACCTAGTGGAGTATCAGAACCAGTTCATGTTCAATGAGGTTCCCGGTGAGGTGGATGGAGTTGAAACTATGCAAGTGTAATCTTGGGTTCTTCTTGCTTACCATCAATTTTCTAGATTTCATGTTCGATGTTCGATGTTCAATGAGGTTCCCGGTGAGGTGGATGGAGTTGAAACTATGCAAGTGTAATCTTGGGTTCTTCTTGCTTACCATCAATTTTTGAGATTTCATGTCGATGTTACGGGAGAGAAGTCAGAAAGAGATGACCATGCATGCTCACAACTTGGATTTTCCTGGTTAATTGTGTATTTTTGGATTATCATGATTCTACCCCCTCTGTTTTTTTCGGTTCGCGTAGTATCAGGAATTCTAGTTGTTCTTGTTCATGATGAAGTGGAGAGAGGCCACATGATAGAATACGTATTTCACTTTTTCTTGGTATAGTTCATATTTCATATTCTATGTTACAATGTTCAATCTTAGGAATGGGATTGAAGTTAAGGTGCTAGCATGACTCAGCTACCGGTCTTGGTTTCCATTCCTACAATGCTAACAACCCTTTTGAAATTTGTTTACCATGGTTGTACCTATGCTTGGCAAAGGTGGCATGTCAGCCTAAAATTTGTTAACCATGGTTGTAACTATACTTGGCAAAGGTGGCAGGTCAGCCTAGGAATCGCAAGTTGAGGTCGAAGCAATTGCTCGGTATCTACTGCAGTTTGCTCTTTCATGCTGCGAGTTTTTTTATTGAATCTGTAAATCTCTTTTCATAAATGCAAAAAAGAATTACATGTATATCTGTTTTCATCATATACGAAATTCAGCCATTACATGTATATCTATTCTTTATTGTATACAAAATTGAGCTCTCTATACGACAGACTGTTCAAAATTTCAAGAAGTGTTTTGACTTGCAGTGAGCTCTGTTCAATTGAATCCTGTTTTTCAAGAAGTTGCCGGCCTTGCTATTAGCTTCCTGTTAATAGGTGGGTTGATTGCACGGCCAGCCCTCTCGTTTGATCTGATGGTGCATCAAACAGGTTCCTCAATAGGGAGGACTTTGTGGATGTGGTTCAATGAATAATGTTGCAATAATTCCCCTTTTGCTATGTTTGTGGTCCGAGAAGCCTCGAGGGAGGAATTTGGTTGGGTCAACTTGTGGACTCGATGGATCGAACTAACTGGTTCTGGGTTTGGATCCAAACAATGTAACCGACGGGCCGAGCTTGGGTCTACTTGATCTTGACCTTATCCGGGTGGAGTTCACATGTACTTGGCCTTGACCTTACCTGGGTGGGGTTCACATCTAGGTCTCGGTTGGATCCTATTGAGCTAGGTTAGGTCCTGTCATGGCGAGCCTGCTTTATATTTGTATAAAATAAAACATATATACATAATGTTAATTATATAGTATAAAATATTTAAATAATTGTTATGTTTCTTAATTTATAGATCCGAACCTAACCCGACCTAATTGGCCAGGTCTGGATCCAATTGACTTGGACGACCTGAAACATATAGACCCATTCCCGCCCCAAGAGAAGCCCGGTGCCTTGCAACATTACTTGTGACTTGGCTTCATTCGGGGCGCAATTAGGCAATGGACCAAGAAATTAAGCAGTGTTTCGTTGGTATGGTTCGTTACTAAGTAAATTGGCACGGTAGTTTGGGGTTTTCATAAGTTTATGGCTTTAATGAATCACTTTGAAATATTAAGGGTTTCACTAAATAAAGTTTGATTAAAGGTGGATTAGGTCTAATCTAGCATGGGGGCTATTGGCAGATTAGGGCCAAATCGTGGTTGGAATAATAGGGGGACCAAATTGGTATTTTTGGGTTGTTCTATAGGGTGTATAGAATGTGGTGCACTAGGGTGTACTATACTAGAACGGTTGGTAGTGCAGTTTAGGGTAGAAAGGGGGTGTTAAATGGAAAGGTGAGTTCATGGTCTAGGACGGGTCTAGGAAGTTTTCTAGGTCCAGACCCTATACTTTTGGGGTTGTGAGTGTTAGAGAATTGTCTTAGCCAAAGTAGGATGTCGACATGACTTTACACAATTTATGGATGCTATAAACTGGTTGGCATCGACATTCTATTATCGAGATGGACGGTGTGGATGAACGGTAGTTTTGTGTAAATTGGCACCATTGGATCCTCCTGTGATACGTGTGTGGTGTGGTGTGGTGTGTATGTTCCCATTGGAGGCATAATACTGCAAGAATTATTTAGCTCATGCTAAAGTTATGAGTAGGTCTCATGCAAAGTGCATATTCACATAGTTTTTTTGCTGAAGGTTTTAATCATTTGGCATGATTTATTTCTTGTGAGATTTGTTATTTTTTCTTGAAAGGCTACTAACGAAAGTAAAAGAAAGCAAATTAATAATGATGTGGCGATTGTTTGAGATGTTGGAGGTATCATATTCTCCTTTTAAAATTAAGATATTAAAATTTAATTTTTTTTATCCTTAAAATATTGAATTTCTTTGTCATTTTATATGGAAAACTATTTGTTTTATAAGCTATATGAAAATTGTATAGTCTTGCAAAAAAAACTGCAAGAACAATTTCTTAAAATTTGATTTTTTTTTGGAAGTATATATATTTCTTTAAATTTTGATTTTTCTTTGAAATTGTATACTTTAGCACTTCATATATTACAATAGAAATTACAATAGAATAGACTAGAATGAATTAATTTATATGGATGGTCTATGTGAGTATGAGTTATACTTTTTATATTTGTGCTTTTTTTTTTTTAATATTCTTATTGTTTTTTTTTTCAAATATTTTGTGCTTGTTTAATTTTGTTTTGCATACTCGTTTAATTCGACTCGGATCAGGTATTTGGATGTGACATAACGTCAATAACTAATAGGTTAAAATCTTAACCACTCAAAATTATATCCATTGCCACCACCACCTCAATAAAGGGTTAAAATCTCATCACATGCATGGCGACGACCTAATGGGTTAAAATCTCAAATAAGATTACATCCCTCGCCACAACCTCAATAATGACTTAAAATCTTAACTTCAATAATGGCTTAAAATCTCAACTAACATTATATCCATTCAGGTTGATTAAAATTTCAAATAAGAGTATATCCATTGGTGGATTCGGAAAAATTAATGGAAAGTTAGGTAAGGATCTTCTTCCGTTATCAAAAACGGATATAGATAAGGCAAAGATGTATACTCCTATTTCCATAGAGGTGTAAATAAAATAATTTAACTAATTATTAGATAGTTAAATCTAAGTATTTAGAATTTCAAAATTTTTTTTCTTAAAAGTAATATCTCTCCAACGTTTTTATTGAAAATAATATCTCTTCATTCTAAAATGATTACCTTTAGTGCACTCTAATAATAGATACATACTATATACACTCTAATAATAGAGTTTAGATAACCAAATTCAATTATATAGATCCATAAACTGGCCACAATCTGCGAATAGTAGAATGCAATCCATTGATTGCCTTGATCAATGGATGGTGAAGATGAACCATGCGCCTCATGTAAGCTCAACTTCGAACACGTTTGTGAATTCTTTCATGGGAAAAGTTTATATAAGGTTGCAACCTTAAAATGTAGAATTACAGATGCGCCTCAAAAATCCATCGGAAAAGGTTGTTTTCTAATTAATCATCTTGACATCCAGATATATGAATATAAAAAGAAAAAAAATATTTTGAGTCATAAATAGTGCATCTTGCAACACATTATCTAGACCGTCTATTTTCAAGATTTTGATATGTTTATAGATCTACTTGATTTTTACCATTTTTAAAGTTTAAAATTTTATAATTAAAGATAAAAATAGATTTTCAAATAAGCCTAAAATTTTTTTACACAAAACTTATATGTTATGATAAAATTTGGAGGTGCGCCTTAATTGGATTGTTTAAAGTTGCAACGGTATAGAAACCCCACCCTTCTTTCATTCAATGGATCCAAAGAGAAACTTGGAAGCAGAGAAAAACAGAAACCAAAGCCATGAACAATCCTTTTGAAGATCAATAACCTTTCCTTCATGGTTTGTCTCATCATCTCTCCTTGTTTCATTGACACTGAGAGTCTTGACTGCTTGGTGCAATCTCTCTTTTGTCAAAAAGAGGAAACTATCCCAACTTTGATCTACAAGATAACGGACCTCTCCAATGAACTTTAACAATCCAGGTTTTGTCTAAAATATTCAAATTCCAAAACCAAAAATTTTTCCTCCAAATGAAGTAATGATAACTTTTGAAGAAGTGGCTTGATGTTCAAAATTAATTGTAACTTTAAGTACCTACGATGAATGCATAGAAACTTGCTTTGGCCAAGGAACTAACCCCTTCCTTGAGGCGAGTTACTTGACCAAGTCATGCACCAAGCTGAAAAGCCTTAAATAAATTAAGGAGAGAGAGAGAAAAATTTTCAAAAAAATAAGAAAGTACTAAAATCTCAATATAAAATTAAAAACAATATTTAGGAGTCCAAATAAATTTAAAAAAGCTTTAGAAAAATGTACTCAGAAAAAAAAAAGCATATTTATAGTTGGGAGCGTTTAAAAATCTAAAAATAGAGAAAATATAAAAATAGAAATTTATGTCAAAAATCACATACCAATCATTTTCAAATAATCATATAAGAAAATATTCTATAGGGTAATTATCGTAAATATACCTATAGTTTAGCTTAATTGGAAGGAAACACCCAACTTTCAGGAATCTCGTCTACCCCTTTTTTCTTCATTTTTGGGTTTTTTTGGATGAAAATGACCTTGTCGTTTTACCATAATTAATATTTAAATTTTACGCTAATTAACATACCATAATAACTTGAAGTAGTATTACGGTAATTAAAATACCGTAATAACTTGAAGTAGTATTATGTTTCGTAATAGATAACATTTTCTTTACATCATTCTTTCTACCGTAATGTTTCCATTTTATACGGTACTTTAACTACCGTAATGTTTAATTCATTTTATATGGTACTTTTAATCCCCCGTACCCCTCTTTCTCTCAACTTTCTTCCTCTATCTCTCTCAATCCCCCAACAAACCATATCTATCTCTTTCAACTCTCTCGCCTGTCTTTATTTATTTGTTTGTTTTTTGCTACTCACCGTTTTATTTGAATGTGGTGTTTCATAGTATTTTATTTTTATTTATTTTTCTACAAATTCTATGAATATGAAATTTGATATGTATCGTTTACTCAATGGGGCACACCTAAGAAAGATATTAAAAATAAATTTTCAATAAAGTATAAAGACTAAAATATCCATTGAAACTTTCAATAGTATTTTAGTTATTTTATTTTATTAGAAATTATCATTTTTATATTTTTAAAAGTACGAGTTTAAGAGAGGAGTGGACACCTAAAATTTGGTTTCAAAATCATTTCTAGAAAAAAATTAAAAATAAAATAGTATATAGACACGAGGTCATCTCAGCCATCCATTGAGAATAGATGGTTGGATAAGAAGTATATAAGTCCTTGTGATTGAGTTCATCTCAATCACCCATTCAAAATAGAATTACATAAGTTTTTTGTTGTAAGGAAAACATAAAAAGCTTGTCCCTTAATACTAAATAATTAGTCAATGCTCTTATTTCCCTCCAAAAATAGCTCTTAAACTTTTTCCTAACAAAAAAAAAAAGAGTATACAATGAGTCTATTTATCTTTGCTATAGAGTATACAATAAGTCTCTCTATCTTTGGTATAAAGTGATAACAATTAATCTTATCCAATCAATATGCAATTTTGTGGGCAGACCAAGCACCAAAAAGATACTTCTATAAATTTTGTCACGCTTGCTAAGAATTAAAAAGACATTTTCTATATTTTGTGATACACCTATCTATGGATGACACACTTAGGCTATCAAATATAAAATTTCAAGTAATTGTGGCCTCTTATGCTTTCAAATTTCTCATGCAATTCAATCCCCACCAAAAACATAAGAGAGAGAAATTGCAACTAATTTGAGGGACTAAATGAGCCAGAGAGGTCCATACAAGAACATGAATTACTTAGAGAGAGAGAGTTAACAATATAAAAAGCTTAGAGAGAGAAAGTTAAAAATAGGAAATGCTCAGAGAAGAAGAGGTTCTCCTCTCTCCATCAGACCAGAAAATAAGAGGTCACCATTCCAAGCACAGTTTTCTTCGAGAAAGATATTACTGAAGAGGACGGTTCAACGTAGTGGCCTCTCCCTCCCCTTCACTTCTTCAACGAGCGGTCTCGATCTCATCTTCCATTTATACAAGCATTATCGTCTTGCGTACAACTTCTATCCAACACCATGAAATCACAGGAAGCACAGAAAAAGAAAAAATGACAAAAATCACAGAGAGAGACAAAATCCATCTTTTTTCTTGTCTGCCTCTTTAGAGAGAAAGAGGAGGACCAGTCTAGAGAGAAAGAAAGGAACACCTTATTTTTGCCCTAAATATCCACACAATGCACCAAATTTTTAGAGAGAGGAGGAGGACCAGAGAGAGACCAAATTTTTAGAGAGAGAGGAGGACCAGAGAGACTGGCCAGATTAACTTCAAATTTCATCTTAAATCAAGAACCAATCTTCCTCCTCCTCACTTTCCCATTGAAAAACTGCAACAAAATCATACTCATCACCATCTTCATTACCCCCAATCCCACCCTCCCCAAATTCCAAATCTCCAAAACCACCTGCAGCAGCTATGGATTCCTCACGAATCTCATCGTCGCCAGCTGCTGCAGCCCTAGGTTCCTCGCGAATCACATCGCCGCCAGCCTCGCAGTCAAGTCCCCAGCCTTCTTCTCCGGACATCACATACCCATACCCCTCAGCGTGCTCCTCATCCTCGCAGTCAATTTCATGATCACCGTAGTCCAACAGATATCCCAACAACCTTGAGGACGAGAGTCCGGACAGCTCGGGCAACCCATGACCGCCGCCCTTGACCCTCCACATCAAATGATCCACCCTGACATCTACATCCCTGAGCTTTTTGGCGCCCTTGGTCTTGTTCCTTGACTTAGTAACAGGGAGATCATGGCACCCTGTGCACCTTGGCCTCCCACACTTTCCGGTGAACCTTGACTGGTTTGTGGGCTTTTGCGGCGCTTTTCGGACATGATGGGCATCTGTAGCGCCGGATTTCTGATAATTGTCATTGTAGGTCCTCACGAACCCATGCTGTCTTCCCTCTCTCCTCATTCTCTCTCTAACTCCTGTACAGTGAGGGTCTCTCTTGGTTATCGACGATGGGGTTTTTTCTCTCTAACTTCTGTGCAATGGGTTTCTCTCTCTCTAACTTCTGTGCAATGGGTTTCTCTCTCTCTCTAACTTCTGTGCAATGGGTTTCTCTCTCTCTCTAACTTCTGTGCAATGGGTTTCTCTCTTGCCTTGGTGCCCTTTGGGTGCATTGAGAAAGAGGTCGATTTTATACAGAGTTCTAGAGAGAGAAAGAGGTGGATTTTGTACAGAGTTCTAGAGAGAGAAAGAGCAAGACTTGCGCAGGAAGAAACGAGTGAAAGGGCGGAGTTATTTGTGGGAGGGAGTGGAGAACGTGTGCATCAAGTCTTATGGAAAGTGGACCAATCGATGGGTTATCACCCTCCAATCAAAGTTCGTACGGCGATATGCTATCAAGATGACCCCTCTTGGTAGGTCTAGTCACTGGTCGTCTTTTCTACGTCATTTCTATCTTTTCATTCGATGATGTGACAACGCAAAGCTCTTTTCTTTTAGCGTGTTCCCATGGGAGCAAATTGTATGTTTAGCCTCTCTGGCAAAGACCTTTCCTTTGTAAAAATTATACGGGGAAGTATTCGAGAAGCAGATGGAGGTCACAGCTACCTCTAACCATTGGATTTAAAACCAAGTTACTAAGTGTATGTCCTTAATTATGTTTAAAGTTCAAAAAAAAAAATTTCGAACTAAATAAAACAACCCAAACCATCAAATTCGACTTCTTATTGATAAATTGTGACCTTCTTCTATCATAGGTAAATAGTTTTTATAATATAATCTCAAATTATATTTGGAGTAGTATATCAAAATACGTTTAAGCTAAAAGATTTTATACTCTTAACGTGTGTAAACGGTCCATTTACTCATACTCAATCCATGACTAACTTTTAGGACCTCACATTTCACTTTAGGACCCCAAAAATTGGGATTGTGGTCTCTTAGGAGCCATAGACCGATATCAATAAAAAGAAAATAATTCCTAATTGCACTTTCTATGCACTTAAAAAAAAATTATCTTGAGATTGCATGGATACCCCTCTAATTTTGAGAGAGTGAGATCTAAATGTCATAAGACTTAAAATTCAATGTTTTATTTGAAAATTATCTAATAAATCTTAAGTGGTTATTAAAATTTATAATTTGAAAAAAATTCTCCAAAGTAGGTATTTTGACAGATAAGAGTATATGTACACAAAGCTCTTATAGGAGCATAGAATATGAGCCAAAGTTGAACTATTTAACATTGAGTTTATATTAGGGTGTTCACTCTATATAACATTTTACAATTGTACTCAACAAATTTTGAACACTTGTATACATTTGTTTTGTACATGGGTCATTTTTTAGTAAATATATTTTTTATCATTAGAAAATGTATGACATCTTCCATATGGAGTATGACATCACCCACATAGAGCACACTAGTGGCATATAATGTTTCATGTGAGCCATGTTACATCCCATGTAGATGATGTCAAACACATGTAGATGATGTCATACCCCTCGATAAAACATACCTTTATTAAAAAATATTATATTACAAAACAATATTATATAAATGTTAAACATTTATTGAGTACAATTATAAAATACTCTATAGTGTGAGCACCCTAATATAACCCTTTAATATTTGGGTGTGGTTTCCATAAGGTTACAACCTTAAACAACCCAATTAATGTGCTCATTTAAATCTTATCATAACATATAATTTTGATATAAAATATTCTTAGGATTATCTCAAAATTTATTTTCATATCTAATTATAAATTTTAAAATTTAAAAAAAGGTTAAAATCAAGTAGATCAATAAACATATGAAATGGACGATCTAGATAATATGTTGTAAGATGTACTTTGTCAGGGACTCCTATCCATTTTTTTTCATAGTCATACATCTCAGTGACGAGATGATCAATTAGATAGTTTTTCAACATTAAAACAACTCTCAAATAGATTTTTGAGGTGCATTCATAGTTCTACATTTTAAAGTTACAATCTTATATAAACTTTTCCTTGATATTTTACCATTAGTACATTATAAATTTGAGATATAGATTACCATTATCAGTAACAAAAAATATTTTTAACTATTTGAAATCTGCTACATGCCTTTGAAAGACATTATCCATCCACTCTTGCGATGATATGGGTATATTTTTAGTTCTCGGCTAGGTTGCAAGGTTATATTTCAAAGCCTTTGAAATACTTCTCAAGTTTTTACCCGTGGGAGTAAACACATGCGGGAGCAAATAATCCACAATTATTTGCATATTGTTATATCTATACAGTGGGAAGGCATATTAATCACATCATTAATAAATAAAGCCAATGCTTTTACTTTATTCCAAAAGTTGCTCTTGCTAACTTTTTCCAAAAAACAAACAGTTCTATAACCACATGGAAGGAAAGAGAGAGGACCTCTAACTTGGGGACCAAGGCTGTTAAGGCATCCATCATAAGAGAGAGAAATGGCTTCAAATTTGAGAGTAATGAGTTGGAGAGAGAGAAAGGGGAAGGGGCTTTCAACTTGAGGGATGAATGGATAAATTCTTTTTAAAGCTTAGATTTTATAAAAACAAAAGTAAACCCTCACATGAAGTTTTTGTCAAAAATAACTTTGGGCCTTGGAAATTTTTATGCTAACTCTAGAATTAATTTCAATACGAATTATAAAATTTGAAGCTCATAGAATAATACCGACTTTGTGGATCTCTAAACACTTATTTTTAGATGAAATAAATAGTGCAGAGAATGTGGTTTTAGAGATTGAACTTTTGTTTTTTTTGACTAGTGATCAAGGTCAAGACGATCAATTCGAAAGTTTTTTGACGCCCGTCCGAACTACAATTTTCATTGAACTTTCCTAAGAGAAATGTACAAAGAATAATACAAATAGCTTAGAGAGAGAGAGTTAATAAATAAAAAGAGGTTAGAGAGAGGGGTTCGCCTCTCTCCATCATGTTGAAAATAAGAGGTCACCATCAAATATTCCAAGCATGTGTTTCTTGAAGGCAGATACTAGTGAAGATGACGGTTTAATGTATGCGGCCTCACCCCTCCAGACGTGTTTCAACGGTCTCGATCTCATCTTTTGTCTGTACCAGCATTCTCGCCCTGCGATATAACTAAGGGTGCGGTTTGTATAGAGTGAGTCTCTAAATAATCAAAGTGAAATGCACCTTTAAATAGTATCGAGAAATGTGATTTCAATATTAGAAATTTATTGTTTTTCTCATGTCCGTGCATCTTGATGTTGAGATGATCAATTTAAGGATATTTGAACATCAAAAAAACCTATTTTAATAAAATTTTTGAGGTGGGCTCTAATTTGATTGTTTAGAGCCTCGGTTCTCTATAAACTTTTTCTTTACTATAAAGCCTAGATTTGATGAAAACAAAGTAAAGCTCCATATAGAGTTCCCGTCATGAAGAACTTTGGGCTCGGATTATGTTGGCTCCAAAATTAAATTTTAGTACCGATAATGAAATTTGATGCTCAAAATATAATACAAACCTTGCATATCTATGAAAAAATGTTTTTAGAGCGCAGTAGACAATTTAGATAATTTGTTACTATATACACTAGTTTTAGAAATTGATCAAGGGTGTGGTTTGAATAGAGTCGAAACAATCAAAGTAAAATGCACTTGAAATAGTATCGAGAAATGTGGTTTCAATACTGAAAATATTTATGATAACCTTAAAACAAAATTTTATCTTAAACTCTAAAATTTCAAGTTTAAAAAACAATGTAGATCGAGCAGGTATATGAAAACATGAAAAACTTGAAAATTGCCTGTCTAAAAATGTATTCCAATATGCACTATTTCCAAAACTTGAAATCCCTTTTTTTTATCATGTCCATGTATCTTGATGTCAAAATGATCAATTTGAGGATGTTTGAGCTTCGAAACAACATTTTATAGTGAAATTTTTGAGGTGCCCCCTTATTTGATTGTTTAGAGCCTCGCACTTATATAAACGTTTTCCTTTAGGGATTGAGATTTGAATTTTTTGGATTATATATAATGATAGCCATTTACTTTTTATACAAGGTGGTCACAATTCCTTACAACCATTTGATGTGAAATTTGATAGCTTATATGTGTCACAAAATTCGAGTGAATTTCTCTTGAAATTTGAGCTTGATCAATGGAATAATTGCAGCAACTTAACTTTACATCAAATGGTCAAGATTATTGTTACCACCTTGTATTAAAGGTAAGTAAGGTAAGTGCTCTCATTCTATATTTTTTAATTCTTTTTTTAATGACGCATATCAAAGTCGAGATGATCAATTTGAAAATTGCTCGATGTCGGATCTACCATTTTTGGTAAACTTTTTGGAGAGAGACGTGTTAAGAATAAGATAAAGAATAGCTTATAGAAAGAGAACAATAAAAAGGAGGTTAGAGAGAGAGGGGGGGTCGCCACGCTCCATCTTGTTGAAAATAATAAGCCATTGGAGACATATTTTAACGTCAGCGGATTGCGGCCTCTCCCCACCAAACTATAGTTAGCAAATCGCCGTTTAATCCGGGATTTTTTTTAAAAATAGGCGTTTTTATGGAAACAGTTTTAAAAGGTGACTTATTGAAAAGGTCGGAAAAAACTCATGTATTTTTCTTAAAAACGCTTAAAGCGTATTTTTTTTTATAATACATTTTAAATCCGGCCAAAAAACTGCATCCTTTTTTACCTATAAATTTTTTTTGAAAGATATTTTTTTTCCCCGGTTTTGTGTATTCCAACCATTGCTACTTTTATGTTTTTGAAAAAAACAAAAATATTATTTCAAGAAAAACCTAAAATATAAATTTTTATCCCCACTATGTTGTTCAAAGCCACAGTTGCAGATTGAAGGTGTGAATTTTTTTTCCCTTTTTTAAAAAACCTTAAATAAATCGATGCAGATTTCAGTGTTATTGTGGAAAATTATTGTGTAAATGAAATACTATTTATAGAAAATTATTTTGTAAAGTAAATCATCGTGTGAAGAAAATCATATACATGCATACTTCTGTGATCATTTGTGATAATTGTCTTTATTGAAATACTGTTTATGGCACAAATTAGAGCTCAAAACATAGTCTTTTACTGATAAATGAGAAGCAGAGAGTGTGACTACATGATAAAGTAATCAATATTTTGCTTTTGATTATGTGATAAACAATATATTGTAAATTGTAAACTTACAGGAGCAAGCAATTCTACATATAGGATTTGTCCCAAAACCTAATATTTCAGCTCCGCTTGCTGGTTCCCAAGAAAACGGGAAACCCTCTTCCTTTGCTCTCTCTAAAAATAAAGTTAAAGCCTCTTGACAAATCAGTATAGTTTAGGGCTCTCTCAAACAACATCCCAAATTAGCCTCTTGACAAATCAGTAGAGTTAGGGCTTTCTCTCAAACAACATCCCAAATCAGAAGAAAAGCCCTCTTCAAACTATTCCAAATCAGCCTCCCATCTTCCTTTTCTCTTTTCTCTTTCTAAAAATCAGATAGGGCCTCTTCCATTAAGGTTTGTGAAGCTCATGACATCTTCCTTCTTCTCTCTCTATAAACCCTGGCTATGAGCCCAGCCCTATTCTTGTCTCTTCCTTCTTCCTCCTCTCTCTAAACCGTAAACAGAGAGCTCTCTTAACGGGTCTCTTTCCAATTAAAGAAATTCATAAAATTTTAACTATAGTTATGGTGTGACCATAGTCACCATACTATAGTTAAATCCTTCTAATGAGAAAACAAAAATCGTGTATATTTTTTAAATGCAATTGGCATACGGATGCATTTGTAGCGATTGAGGTAAGGTGCACCTTCAAATTTTATAATGGTATATAATTTTGATGTAAAATGTTCCTAGGATTATTTCAAAATCTATTTTTATATCTAATATAAAATTTTAAATTTAAAAAATGGTTAAAATCAAGTAGATCTATAAACATATGAAAATCTTGAAAATGGACGGTGTAGATAATATGTTGTAAAATACACTATTTATGAGACTTAAAATCTTTTTATTTTTCATGGTCATACATCTCGATTCGAGATGATCAATCAAAGGGTTTTTCAACATTAAAACTACATTTTCCGATGGATTTTTGAGGTACATCCGTAGTTCTACATATAAGGTTGCAGCCTTCTATAAACTTTTTCCTTTTTTTTGTACCTGCCAAGTAGGTGTGATGTTTAAGTATTTAATGAATAAATTTATATATTATATTTATCATCATACTATAGTTAAAGTACTTAATGAATAAATTTATATAGTATATTTGTTTTTGGTATGTAATGGGTAGATTTATATGGTACAGTTTTTTTTGTTACATACTAGTTAATTATGAATTTCATATTGGGGGATTGTATTAGAGTCACGAGGCATCTAAATTAATTCACTTAATCATATTAGTCTAGTAAAGTTTTTATAGATGAATTAGTTATTGATGGCTTTGACATAAATTTTATTTTTTAGAATTTCAAATTTTCTAATATTATAAATTTATCCAATTTTTTTATTCCGATTTTTTTAGCCTAATCCTGATATATTACCGATATCTTTATATGAAGTATTTTTTCCGATCCATATTTTTTACCCAATTTTTTCATCCGACTTTTTAAAATTAAAACGATTTGTTTTCGATTTTATGGTGAGCCAATTTATTAATAGTCCCCGACTTGCTAACTATGCCCCAAACGTGCTTCAACAATTTCAATCTTATCTTTCTGTCTGCACCAGCATTCCCACCATGCTAAGGAATGTAAAAGGGGCTTGGTCATGGTGGTAGTACCCCACACACTAGTAACTACGTAGTGGTTTTCATTCCTAATAACACCAACCTACTAATACTTTAAAAAGAAATCTAACTCCTGAACTATTATTTGAAAAAATAGGTTGGGGCTTGTCTCCCCCACTGAATTGCTAAAAAACAGAGCTTGAATTACCGAAAAACAAATGAGAGATAAAGAGAGCGTTCATTATTGAAAAAACTTATGAGTATATCCGCACTAAATTACCCAAAAAAACAAAAAAACAAAAAAAATGAAAGAGAGATAGTTCATTATTGAATAATTTACTATTATATCTTTCATCGACATCATCATTTAAACCCATAAATAATGTAATTACAAAAATTCTCCTTGTTTTCTTTTATTATGTGGTTATCTTGTTTGTTTATCATTTTTTTAAGGATGCGGTAAGAATAGTGCCAGCCCGCATATTGTAGAAATGCAGTCTTGGCAATAAATATATTTTCAATATAATTTGATCTTAATTTTTAGAGAATATATAATCTTTAACATGAAGATCATGAATATGATATATATTTTTTAAAATTATAAATAAGAATTATATTAAAAAAACATTTGGACCGTTAGTTACAAATGTTTTTAGATGGACCACCTATTTGCATCCATCTTTAAGATGGATGCTTTATACCTCTAGACTGCATATTGTGGAAATGCAGTTGAGCCCGCATGAAACAACTTATTCTTTTTAAAGGGCGTGGCTTGTATAAGGATGAGGCTCTAACCAATCAAAGTAAGGCACACCTTCAAATAGTGCTGAAACATGTTGTTTCAACATTAGAATTTTTTGTGATGGCGTAAACATTTTATTTTTATCTCTAACTATAAAATAAAGATAGAGAAATAATGTAGATTAAAAAGATCTATGGACATTTGAAAATTTTAAAAATTAACAATCTAGATAATACCAAGGATTAAAAAACAAATCGCTGACCCGGATCAGCCGCCCTAAAAATTGTGTGGATCAATGGATCGGTGATCCGGATTACAGAATCGGACAGTTTTGCCCTAAAAAGTTTTTAAAAAGCACTATAATTTTTCAAAAATCCAATTTTTTAGGTTTCTAAAAGAAAGTGTCAATTGCATTACGGTTTCTCATTATTGAGTAAAAAATATATAAATACTGAGAACCTATCTCACGTTGAGTATTTGTTGTCTATTAAAATTCATTTTATAATCGAAATAGAGTTTAAAATGCAATATGACAATAACATGAATATCTCTAATTCAATTTATTTAATTATTCTATTAACTTGGAAGTTTAAATTTTTAAAATAAACTATATGGGACAAATTTAATGGAATAGGTTGTTCGTAGACAGAAAGAGTGAAACTTTTGGTGGAATTATTTGTTTGTACTACTTAGTAGAGAGATAATTTTAATGGCATTAATTTTAGTGAACTTATTAATGGAACAAACTTTAGAGAGAGTCACCAAAGTTAGGGGGGAGATAGAGATAGTTATATCACAAAGCAAATAAGTTCCAAAGAGAGAGACACCAAAGTTGGGGGGAGAGTGAGAGAGACTTATATCAAATGCAAGAAGTAAGAAGCGCAATAGTGCACAGTGTAAAATTGCGCGACAAGCAAAAGAGTTTACACATACTTAGAATGTGTACTAGGTAACCACATGCGCGAGAAGGTGAATTGTGCTCACACATCATTGGAGTGGTAGGTGACAATGGCTTCCCATAAAGATTGGATGCGCTCATGCTGTTCTTGTTAAATTTTTTTTGAAAAATTGCACAAGCAGCAAAAACATTTTAAAAGATTCAAAGGGGGGTCATCCGAATCCCGATATATTATGGCATCCGAGTTACCGTCAATAATTCATGATCCAAATCGAACGATTTCGATCCCAATCACCGAATTTTGAAGGTTGTTGCATTATATTACTATACAACCGTTGCATAAAATCACTGCTATTCATAATACTATTTATATTTATTGGAAAATTGTTTCATGAGGGCTAGACTGCATTTCTACATATGCGATTCAGAAAGTGTAATGCAAGTAGATGTTCCATCTAAAAATAATGGAAACTAACAGTCCAAATGTTTTCTTACTAGAATTATTATTTTTAGTTTTTAAAATTTATTTATTTTTTTGTATCCATGATCTCCATGTTAGAGATTATATGACCTTAAAAATTAAGTCTTAAAATCTATCTCAAAAATAAATTTATTAAGAAACCCGCATTTCTACATATGCGGCCTTGGCCGCATAGAAACCAAATATGTTACATTCAAATCCTAGGACTCAAAAGGACCCGGTTTCTAGGCAACCAAGCCTACATATATAGAAATGCCGGCGTATTAATAAATCTATTTTTGAGATGAAATTTTGGACTTAATTCTTAGGGACATGTAACCTAGATCATAAATATGAAATTAAGTACATTTTAAAACTAAAAATAATAATTTTAGTCAGAAAACATTTGGACAGTTAGTTTCCATTGTTTTTAAACTCCAACTTGCATCCATCATCTTTAAGATTGATGTTGTACACTTTTTGGACCGCACATATAGTCATGCGGTCCATCCTGCATGATACAATTTTCCCTCGAAAAAACCATTTCCATTCTAAATTGGTTTCTTGTTCCCGCGAGAGCATATTGTGACCTGCACTTTCTCACTCTACTCTCATTGCAAGTTTGATATTTCTATCGCCCCCTCTCGTCACTCTACTCCCGTCATTACCACTGTGATCTCTCTCTCGCCACCTTCAGACTCCCTCTCCACTGCGAACCCTAACCTTTAATGCTTGTCACTGTAAGCCTTTATCCCTTGACCTCTACCTCTCTTTAACCCAGAGGGCACAAAGCATTGTGTCTATGCCAGGTTCTTCCTCGACCACCTTTGATCTTGTTTGTAAAGTAGCGTTTTTACAGAGGGGGTTAATCAATTTCAAACGATTTACAGTCAGAATTTATAGAGATCGAGGGTTTTACAAAGCTTTGGATTGGGGGTTTTCTCTGAAATAAGGGCTTTGAAATCTAGAGTTTCGAATTTAAGGTTTTTCTCTGAAATAAGTACATTTTCTGAGAATTTCAAAGCAAAATCCCAAGTTCTCTGAAATTGGAATTTTTTTGTATGGATTTTGTAAATAATTTCTTTGATTATTTCTTAAGCGTTTATATTATTGCAATCTTGAGCTTTGTGATTTAGTTTTTTTTTTTCTTCTCATTTTTAGTTGTTCATGATAATGTGCAAATGTTTTTGTGTGCAGAATCTTGGGCTGCCTCTCTTGCACGATCCAGCAAAATTAATTACTAATGTGGTACTAAATTCCTTATTTCATTACTAATGTGGTACAATATTCCTTATTTCATATTATTTCCTCTTTTTAATTTGGTTATTCTCTTGTTTAGGCGGTGAATATCTCATTGGTTGGTACAAACTGTTTGCATGTTTAACGTTTTTTTTAAATATACTTTGTTTGCATGTTTAACGTTTTTTTAAAATATACTTTGTTTGCATGTTTATTTGTTCGTTTATGTATATATTTTGCCTTGTAGGGTTTGCACATACTGATTTCCTTGATATTCAGATTGAAGCATATTTTTCTCACCCATTAGTGGATGAGAAATCTCATTTTCTTACATTTTCATATTGCAAATATGATGATTTGGGATAGGTTTGCTATTTTATTTTGTGATTTGATGCTGTTTTATATAGGGAGTTTCTTCTTTTCAATGTTTTTGTGCCCTTTTTGGAATTTATGTAGTTTTTGGGTAATAATAATTGATTGATACAATTATAAGTATCATGCAGTTTTCACATCAATATTAAATGTAAATCCTGTGTGATATATGTTTCTGGATATATTCCAGTTTATATACTTGAATTTTTCTATTTGCATCATGATCCCCCTGTTTTCTCACTTTTGTGTGACTAATATTGGAACATATGGCAATGATGGGTTTACTTTTGTTGACGTTGTGGCAGTAAGGTGCGACGTAAATGTCACCAAATTCATATTTATGGACCTAAATTTCAACTTAATATAGTAGAAATGGAATTTTTTTTGAGTTACAAGTGTGGTTGCTTCAATAATATTTGGAATACACATCTTTGTATACGAACATTATCTCATATGATTGGAATTTCTTTTTATGAATATGAACACAATATGAACTGTGCATTGCAAAGGTCAGCGGATTGTGTTTATGGTCAATATCGTTATAAAATATGCTCTAGGAAGCAGGAACCAAAATTAGTTATTAAGCATTTAAATGCTTATTCCATGCCAACCGCATCAACATGCTTGCTGACATATGGTTACGTTTCAAGGGTGTGGTTGCATTGGTCCTTATTAAGTAGCCAAGATATGCATCCATCTTAGCATATTTTGAAAGTACTATAGATTTCTTAGTTTTCGAAGAAAAAATGGATTCTTCACTTCTAACAATTGTAACCGTATATTCCGGAATTCTGACAAGCCATCTGTATGTCAATGAAGAAAGAATGGAAGACTCAACTAACTGCATATTAGCAAATGTCTTCTTATAAGCGCTTACGCATTGATGACATGTCATTTTTTTATACTGCTAAATGTTGAAATCTCTTAGTTGCTGTCCATTATGAATATCTTTCTTATCCAGAGGGCACATTTTCTTTTTGTCATGTGACTCCTTATGTTAGCTGTTTTCATGATGTTTAGAGCCCTTCTTTCTTGGTGTTTAGAGCATTCCTTTTGCTTGAACGGTCTGGAATCTTTTACTGTTTCTCTTTTTCTCCTCCGAGTTTATCATGATATTAAAGAGATAGACAATAAACAAAATGAAAGAGTGGGCATGCCATGGAAGAACAATGATATTTTTATAGAGAGATACTTCTTTTAGGGTGAAGAAGGAGATTGACTTGCAAAGTGGACAAGAAGTGTATGGAAGGAGATTTGTGGAAGTTTCAGTTGAAAGGAAGCCTGAAAGAGAATTCACTGGCATATTCAAGGACCAGAAGAGAGTTTGCCTAATGTGGGATGTGATTTCATATTTTTTGCTATATTTGAATGTTCTAGGTGAACTTTTTGTGACTTCCAGTTTTTCTACCTTTAGCTGACGTTTTAATATGCTTTGATCGGGTTTGAGCATTGAGTTTCATTGAACCTCAAGTTATTAGCTCCATATTTTCTTTTATCAGTTTTTGTACTCATTTGAATGATGCAATCTAACAAAGAACAATCCCAATTGAGAAGGATAGCGAGAAGCATTCTAACAATACTCTCACCTGAATGTAAAATGTCTATTGTGAGACAACCTTTGTTTTAGGGCTACATAAATATATGTTATCCTTGTTTTGGGGGAGAGGCAAGTGATAAGACATACGTAGAGAGATATAGAGATTAGTGAAAGCAAAGTTTTAGTAAGAGGCAAGAGGATACATAGACTTAAAGACATACCCTCATTGTATTCGATCTTTCCAAACCCATAACTCTCACTCCTAGATTTTACATCATCCTGCTATTATTGCATGTTCTTTTTCTATTTTGTTAGAGAATTTACAGCAGTCGACCCTATTAACTCAAGTTTAGGGTAAAACACATGGCAATCATGTAGAAGATAGGCCTATTCATATAGAGAATTTCGGGTAGAATCCCAATGAGAGAGAGAGACAGATTCTAGGATTGGGATAATGGGCAAGTTGGGTCTCTTTCATCCCCCAAGGAAATTAACAATCTCTTTCTCTCCATGTACTCTCTATCTCTTCCACTGATGGGTAAGTTCCCTACTCTCTCTCTCTCTCTCATCGATCCAAAGCTCCTAAATGCAATCCTAACCTTTTAAACCCAACAAGAACTTTTCAAAAGATTTAACATTTAAGATTTTCAAAGTGAAATTTCTCTCTCTTCAACTTTAAAGGCCTAATGATGACGTTTAAGAAACTTATTTATTTTCTCCATTACACATCTGTTGCTTCTTCACTCTTCATCAACCAAAAGGGTATGCTTTGAGTGTTTCATCTAACTATTATTTTAACATGTGAAATTCTTTGGTTTTATTATCTACTACTACGTATCCTTCATTATTTTATCTGTGATATTAGTTTTTTCAACGGTAATGATGATAGGTGTTCCATGAATTGCAGTCCTACTTTGTTGTGACCTAGATAAAAGTGGGTAAGATATTTGTTCTTTCTACTTCTTTTGTTTTTTTAACTATTTTCTCTATGAAACTATTTCTTTTGTATTTTTAACTATGAAACTATTTTATTTGTTTATGATAGTTATGATATTTTTTCCATCAAAATATGCTGTTTATTGACCTCTTCTATTGAAATGTTCATTGAATTGGGCTGAGGTATGCTAGCTTTTTTTTTTGGATAAATAATTTTCCATAAATTTTTATCGTGAATTGTATCTGATGCTTTTGTTTTCTTTTTTTAATAATTTAATGTTTTTTTGTGATTTTGCTTCTATTTTTTGATTTATTTTGTGTGGTCAGCTATGTGTTTGATATAATATGATTTTTTTTCCACTCTTTGGTTTTCTACTCTTTGGTTGTAAATTAAGATTAAAGTTTGTTTAAAGGTGTGCTTTTTATTTTCTTAAAATTTCTTTCCATTTCTTTTTGTACCGTGAATTATTTAATAATATTTTATCCAAAATTTTAGGTTCCTTTTTTTATTTTATTTTTTTTTCTATTTATTCTCTTTGAAAAATGGATGAATTTGATTTATTTTTTTTGGAATGTTGGATAATTAGGTGTAATAAAAAAAACATGTATTTTTGTCCATTTTATGTGTAACTATGTGGAATATTGGACTAAGACTTATGTTTTAGGTAGCTTGGTAACTCTCCAAATATTTTTCTATATAACACATGAATAATTTTCTATAATAATAGTTTTGTTTCATTTTCTTCTTAATTGAGATTTTCATAGTAATAAATTTTTTGTTTACATAATTAAAACACATAAAGATTTACTATTTCTTATTTGAATTGCTATAATTAATTGCTTTTTGGGTTTTATTTGGTTTTCTGTGGTATGTTCAATTTTTATGGCAAGTTACTTGTATCTTTTATCCATATAATTAAACTGTTTTTTTTTTACTTTTCTTTATTGTTTTATTAGTTTTATTGTTTCTTCATGCAACTACAATTATTATGCTGCTTTTCTATTCTCTAACGCGTTTAGAGGCAACTCGTGTATCTTCAGCTAGTAACTATTTTATTTATTGAAGTATTCTCTCCAATTTTGACCTCCAATAATCACCTTTAATGGTGCATTTTAGTTAGCTTTAAAGGACATGCATATACTCATCTTTAATGGTACATTCTCTAGTTATCGTTAAAGGGACATGCATGTAGTTTGGATCCACCATACTGTGTTCTGATTTTATCCTAACTTCATATATCTTGCATTACTTTTTCTTTTTAAGGGACTGTGTACTGTAAGACCATTTATCTTTGGTGCAAGTGGGTTACAATGACTCCCATCCATCAGATTTTTTTTTCTTTTGGACTTCAAGTCCAATCAATGGCATACCCTTAGTAACCTGATTTTACATCCAAAGGTCAGAGCTGATCTTACTATGAAAATATTTCCTCCGAAGAAATCAATTTTACGTCACATAAATTATAATTAGTATTACTTATACCTATTTATTATATAACAATTTTTTATTGAGAGAACCTTTTATACCGTCCCTTTGAAGTTTAATGCTCTCTAAGTGGCTTCATGCTAATATAGATCAAGTAGGCAGATGGAATCATAATAAAAGTCTTAGTTTATCAATACACTATTTACTATTTATAGTGGTGGAAGAGATCCATGTGAGATGATTTTAAGAATTGGCAGAAATTTCATATCCCTAATTTTCTAGGGTCATAAATTACTTTTAAATTATAAATTTGCATTTCAGAAAACCAAAAAGATAAAAATCCAGACTCAGTTGAAAATCTTACATGCAACTATTCTTCATGAACAAAGAAAATAAAGATGGCGATCAACAAACAGTGTCCTTAGAATTCCAGTGCATGTAATCTTTAGAAAATAGTATTATCTCCTTAAATTGCATCTTCTCAATTCCATTTCAAGCAAACCGTGAGGTCCTAAATTAGATCCTCCTTTTACAGGGAAAGAGCTTCACAGATTTCATTGAGTAAAGAGAGAGGGAGGGAAGCATGGCCTTTGTTTGTTGATGATGCTCAAGAAGAGCGCTGGGGAACTTTGCCGAGAGATGTTCTAATCAATATATTTGAAAAATTAGAATGGAATGTGAGGCTTTTTATTGTTCCATTTGTATGTCGCTGGTGGCATGAAGCTCTGCGAGATCTCTTGTGCTGGATGCATCTTGATCTTCACAAGTGGCCGCTCATCGGTTGGAAAATAGAACATGATGGATCCATCCATTCATTGCACGATTAACAGATTTGAGAGGCTTTTGGAAAGACTGCTATTGCTTGCAAAGGGTCAAATCACCTCAATTTCCTTCTTCCAATTCTTCACTAATGATACCCATATCCTTCACATTATCAGTAGGTGAGTTGAATCCATCTTTTTCTGGGGTCGGCTATTAGGCCGCGGTCTGTCTGGATAAACCTGGGACTTTTACTTTATTTTTCATTCTTTTAGGCGAAGACAAGGTGAGGTCAATGGGGACCTGGGCCAGGGCCGGCCCCAGGCCAGGCGCCGCCCGTTGCCAGCCCTATGTCTCTCTCTTGGTGTGAGCATGCCTGATTGGTATTTGATTCAGGTGCAAGGACCTTGAATTCATGTCCATAGGAAGCAACATTGAAACATTAAGCGACTTGTGCCGAGCTCTTTGCAAGTTGGGGTCTCTCAGGACTCTGCACTTGTCTCATTCATACAGTTTTTATCCAAATGAATACCCAAACGAAGACATGGAAATCAAAGATTTTTTTTACCAAGTGGGGGGTTGCTGCTAGAGTCTTAAGGTGGACCATAGGATACTACTTCAATTGGCCTCTCGCCGCTTTCAGGCTTTTGAATAATGCATGCATTGACTTCAGCAGTTGATGTTCTCTTCTTCTTTTGGCTCATTATATATTGTATTGAGAAGTACCTTAGTTTTGGAACGAGGAATATAGGCACTAGTGATTGAAAAGTTGACACTAATCCGGATCGGGAGTCATTGAGGATTGTGCCAAATCCTGGTCGGAATTGGTGATCCGTTCAATATATAATATATTGTCATGAGAAAATTTTTGAATGGCTTTGGTGGTTAGGCATTGTGCCCACTTGGCTTGGAGGTTCGAGCATCTGTACCTTTTTTTTTTTTAATTTGTGCACTATTTGTTTTATGAAAAAGTATACAAAACGACCTTTTATTTTTATTTTTAATACTAGGATGTCACAATTTATCTTGTCATTTGGATTTTAATTTGGATTTGAAATCAGGTGGTTGTGAGTGCGTTATCGACTAAATTCAAAACAAAACAATTTTTTGAACTTTGGCACATTGCAGATATGAGAGAGAGAGAGAGAGAGAGAGAGAGAGAGAGGCATGGCCTTGTTTATTGAAGAAGCTTGAGAGAGAGGCATAGTTGATGAAGCTCATCGTTATCGTCCAAAAATTGGAATGGGACGTGAGGTTGTTCATTCCTACTAAGAAACTCAAAAGTAAAAAACTTTGGACAACTAATTTTGATTGACGAGCTACGTTCTCATATAAAATTTTGGGAGCAACTTAAGAATTACCAGATGATTATTTTAAAAAAAATATTGAAATTTGAGTTTTTTTGTCTAACACTTGGATCTCTTCATCTAAAAATTGGATGGTCTGTATTCAATCTGGAGAAATTTGTTTTGAAGTGCATAGAAGATACAATATTTGTTGTTACATCCCCAAAATTAATTCTAAATGGGTTGGCATGATCAAATATGAGAGAGGCGAGGCATGACGTTGTTTATTGATGAAGCTCGAGTTAAGACGGCTGGGATAGTTCCCCAAGTGAGGGTCTAATCATTATCTTCTAAAAATTGGAATGGAATGTGAACCAGACATGTGTAACTGTATGTTTCCTATGCAATCTGTTTCATTATACAAGTTTTCACACGAACCAAACGAGCCCTAATTAAGACTAAGTGTTGCAACAGGTCTGGCAGCCAACACTTGCCCTCATAGGGATGGGCATGGGCATGGGCATGAAGAAAAAAAACAAGAAAAAGAAAAAAAAAAGAAAAAAAAGGGCCTAGGCTGTGGCCGTGGCCAACGGGGCTGATTAAATATTAGAAAGAAGATAATATATAGGACATCCGTTTAATATTTAAGCAACTCATAGAAGCCAAGACTAACAATAGCCATCTAACATGGGTTCTACATTGAAGCGATATTGCATGGATGATCCACTGCTTGCTTCATGTGGACTCTTAAATGGTGCACAATGTGAACACAAGCCCCATCCAACAATCGATGTTGGAAGTCAAAGAGCTCTTAAATGGAACACAAGCCCCATCCAACAATTGATGTTGGAAGTCAAAGAAAATTGATGGCTACGATCGTATTTAATTTTGTAATTTTACATTTTTATACAAATTAAACTCACATGAAATTTTGTTGGTGTTGATGCAATCTTGGCACGTCTACTCTTGAATGTATCTAGGGTATTTTGATTAATTTATTTTTTATACTTTTTAAGTGTATCTGATTGACAATTATCATCATCATAGCATTTTTCCAACTATTTTGAGACCGATCTATACAATCATGGTATGTCATTCTGATCTATCAAAGACCATACCCTCTCTAAGGCCATAAGTCTCCCTATGTTTGCCTGATTGAGAATGTGGGACCTAAATTAATCAAATATAAATTAAGGTTATAACATTATGTGCAATCGTGGCCGTCTATTTTCTTCCGTCCAGTATGAACCATTGGAATAGTTCTCATGCACCATTCAAGAGTACGCATAATACCGCACCTATACTTCCATTTCTTATACATGTTTAAAAATTAGCACCTTTAATATTGGTTTTTGTTTTATCATCCAGATCTTCGTACAAATTAAACTATTAGGGTTGCTTGAGTGTTTAGAAGATGATGCTACATCTCAAAGAAAAGAAAAGAGTCAAGAAATTAAAAAATGGTCCTGGTTTCTATGTGGCCAAGCCCGCATGTGTAGAAATGCGGGCTTATTAATAAATTTATTTTGAAACGAATTTTAAGACTTAATTTTTAAGGACATGCAATCTCTAACATGGAGATCACAAATATGAAAAAATAAATAAATTTTAAAAAATAATAATTCTAGTATGAAAATATTTGGACCGTTAGTTTCCATTGTTTTTAGATGGAACACCTACGTACATCCATTTTTTAAATGGATGCTTTACACTTTCTAAGTCGCATATGTAGAAATGCTGTCCAAAACAATTTTCCATAAAAAATTTCTCTTGATATTTACTTCCAATCCTTACTTTAACAGGCAATTTTTGTCACCTCCCAGAGCAAGCTAGAGCCCTGGAGCACAGCCCATACATGCTCATCCCACCAAAATTAGGGCGTTAGGCCTTAATAGCATGACATGTATTCTCACTTCTCACTTAGGAAAAGGAAACTGGGAAATTGATTAAAATATCTCTTTTTTTTTGTATTATTACAAAAAAATATTTCTGGTATTGTGCATTTGACTCTCATGCCTTATTTTTCTCTGTGTTTTTATTTTTTCAAAGTGCCCCCTATTCGGAATTTCAAGTTCCAAACTATGGTATTTCTTTTTGAGGCCAAATTCTCAAATCAGAACTTCAAGTTCCGATCTCAAATTTTTAACTCATCTCGAGTTCTATAATGGGCCACAAAATTTCAATTAAAAAAACAAATATTTGCATGAGGGACTAGTGGATAGTGTGCACCTCTAAGAGCACAATTGAATGGGACAGTTTACAAAAGAAAAGGGGTTCTTGGCATAAGTGAGCTGAGGTCATCTCATTAAATGTAAACTCCTTGCATTGTGCTCCTTCATGTGCACAGCATACATTTGCTCCCACGGGTAAAATGTTGTTTTTCCCCTAAAGTTTTTGGGACCCATTTTAGAATCCGGGATTCTAATAATTAATTTTTCAATATAAATAATTAATTTATTTCAGGGATCAAATTTACATTGTTCGCCCACAGGAACACACTATATTCCCTTCTTCTAAAGGGTTTGAGCTTTACATGGTTTCAGTCAGTCTTTTAACTATACAATACTCAGTCCGGATTTCTGAAACTCCTACTTCTGAATCTGAACCACCCTAGCTTAAAAAAAAAAAAAAAAAAGTGATCGGGTTTGGAACTTTCCAAACCGGTTTATTAACCAAACATTTGGTTCGAAACATTCCTGAGAACTAGGCCAAAAAAAAAAATCCCCTGGTTTGGAGCTTGGAGTTATAGCCTCAAGGCATTTTGAGAAAGATAAAAAAAATGGGCATGAGCACAAATGTAAAGTATCCAGAATATTTTTTTAAAACTGTAAAGAAAATGATATGCATGCCAGTTTCTATGCAAAAATAAATGCACAATTTGAACATGTATGTTGCACGGGTGCATGCATGTGTTTGCTTCGATTTTGAGTGGTTAACCTCAGATACGCATGGAAGACTAACTACAACTTGAGAAGGATATGAGCAGGTGCACAAAGCAGTAGGGCTGGCTTGATGGGCCTAGCAGAAACGGCCCAACATGGGTCAGGATTGAGCCCCTTCATAGGGCCCTGCAGGTTGATATATATATATATATATATATATATATATGGTTAGCATGCGGGCCAAGCCTGCACATGTAGAAATGCGGGCCCCTTAATAAATCTATTTTTGAGATGGATATTTGGACTTAATTTTTAAAGACATGTAATATCCAACATGGAGATCATGAATATGAAAATATAAATAAATTTTAAAAACTAGAAATAGTAAATCTACTAAGAAAACATTTGGACCGTTAGTTTCCATTGTTTTTAGATGGACCACCTATTTGCATCTATCTTTAAGATAGATGCTTTATACTTCTGGACCGCATTTCTACATATGCGGTCCAGCCCGCATGAAACAATTTCCCTTTATGTAATTTTAGTATTTAACACAATGTAATTTATGCAATTTACACAATGTAAATTACCCAATGTCATTTTTAATATGAAAGTAAAACCCCTCTATTTTTTTTTATTATTTCACCCTTATTTGGATGAAATTTGAGAAGAACTGAGGCAAAAGGGCCGGGGTTTGGCTTCGGGCCTTACCGGTTCAAAAGCCCGACCAATGCCTTTGTCAGCATTGGCTAGTCCTGGCCAGGCCTGGACATCAGCCATGTGCACTTGCACCTCTAGGTATGAGTTCTATGAACTTCACGTATGCAAATCATGCTCAAGAACCATAGTATATGGTTTATAGAGCTATTCAAGGGACTCAACCATTCAATGTTTCCTGTGACTAAAACCTCAAGAAAGAAACACCGTAGGACACATAAATCAGTATGCATCTATGACGAACACTCAGAGGATCCATGAGTATGATGAAACTATCAAATTAAACGATCATATACACTGAACCCAATTTTGAGGAATATGACATGATTTCTTTTCCTTTTTTTTTTTTTTTGAAGTGTAACATGATGTGATTTCAAATTCATTTCAAAAGGAAATCGATTTGCATAAGAGGAACAGAAACATAATGAGAAAATCAGAACAAAAGGAATGAAGGGAAACATAGGCATTCAGATTGACAAACGCTTGACAAATTCAGGGTGAGACAGGCTGAAGAAGTATCAAATCAAGTTATACAGTTCGATTTCTAAAACTCTCATCAATGATGACAATGAATAAGGATGATATCCTTCTATGGCAGCTAAGTTAAATTTCAAAATACAACAATTAAATGTCAATGATATTCCCGATGGAAATTTGGATGATGAACCTTCATAGAATTTCCCGGGGACTTTGTTATGCTTAACATGGTATCTAACGAGAAGAACCAACGAATCATTGTATGGTCTCGAGAGTCTCATAGCAATCACAGAATCAAAGGAATTTTTTTTATTTTTTTATTTTTTTAATGTGTACAGAAGCAATGGAATTTGCTATCTCGAAAAGCAATCAACTTAGCTTGACCTCACTCAAGACACAACAGCCATACATGTACTATATTGGAAATGGCACTAGTACATTGGCTGAATGCTGCCATCATTATTGGGAATGGCATGGATTTTGACAACCTCTTGCTGGTTCTCCCAAACATTCCTTAGGCCTTTTTATAGATGTTGCAGAATCACATAGTGGCATGGTTCATGGAACAAATGATGTTGATATTTTCTTGTTTTTACTCTAGTTGGATATTTGATTAAAAGGTAAATGACACATTCCCAATTGAACCAACCAAAAAGGTTGGATTCATAAGTTCATAAACTATTCAAAGATGTGAAGAAAGAAACCGGACACATACTAAGCAACAGTGCATATGACAATCAACAGATTAAGATTCAGGTGCAAGGTAGAATGCCCATATATCACAAAATATATTATACTACAAGAGATGACAACAGTGCCTATTTTTTTTTTTCATATCCGAGGTGCCCATGGAGTAAGACACAAAGATACATAATTCATCACTCAGTATGGTATTTCAAGTACACCCAGGCAAAATAGCTTATTATACAAGAACTCTTAACTCGGAGTACATGATGTCATCACATGACATACATGATTTCTTTCTTAAGAAATACTTTCGCATTCAAGATGGAATTATGTATTGTAAACTTCAAACCGAGCATATATTCACTTGGTAGAAGAATATAGTAAGCTGATTCACATCTCCACCCAATTTATAGGGGTACTCCATGTGTCACGTAGCATAGGGGAACTGTAGGCACACTCTATATAAGACACAAAATAGAAAATGGAAAATACACAAAATGATCCAATGGACTATTGAAAATCATAGTATAATTAAAGCTATCACCATCCTATGGGGTGATGGATGTGACAGAGAGAGCAGGACCCACCATTCAGGTTTTGGTGTGTTGTACTCTCCACCACTGTCCATAATTTCATCCAATGGTGATGATCCCAGAGGATTATTCTTTTCCAAAGGTCCATTGTAATGTCTTCACCCATGAATTCCCTTAAAAAAGAAAGAACACAGTTAGAGAGAAGCACACCTGATCGAAGAGGAGATTAGTTGATGGGACAGATTAGACATCCCCTCAGTTAGCAGGCTATCATCCATTAAGTTAAAGAGGTCATCAGAGCTAATGCTTGTTTCCTCATAAAAGAAGCTTGGAATTTCAGCAGCAGATATCGAATCATTAAGATGAATCATTTCCATTCCATTGGGAACAAAATCTTTGACATGGCCATGACTTTGAACAGAACGCAAGTGTAGTTCCTCAAACTGAGATGCCATAGAGGAAGCCACAGTTGAACCCCCTTGCAAATTTATGTTTATATGTGGGAAATCCCAATAGCTTTCGAGCTCATAAGTCTTAGTGCTTGGGTAGTTTCGTTCAAGACAAAATGTGATCATTGAATCAGCTGAAGATCCTAAAGGAGATACATGGTCGAGTTTGCAATCAGTAATTGGCTGTTTGGTTTGATTTAGGAGATCAAAGGTGCCTTTGTTAGTCATTCTAGTTCTTTCAATAAAATCTGAAGAATATGGATGACCAGACGATAGGGGGTGATTGAGTTGGATTTGAATGTCGGGTTGCTGAAAGGGAACCTCCAAATTCGTGCAGTCTCCAACACATGACTGTTGATTGATATGCATGGCGGGTATTTTTTCATTAGCATGCTGTTGCTTAATTTGCAGGGTGGGTAATTCTTCATTAGCATGCTGCTGCCATGGGAAGGTGGATGAAGTATAATCCTCACAATAAACTGTGTTGCCAAAGGAAATAAATTGGAGCCCTTCATGACATACTGGGTCCTGCTTCTGAACATCAAGGAGATCCAATTTACTAAGAGCCAAAGCTCTTTTGGTAACTGTTTTATGCAAGCTAGTAAACTCATCATGAATCTCTGAAAGGGCATTTTGGGGAAGGATTGTCTCATCAGACGATCCTGAAAAAGTTGAATTTGATCCTTGACTTTCTGGAGGTTCCCTTGAATTGGAATTGGGTGGCATCGTTCCTTCAGGTTGCCTTTGCAGCCTGGCTAGGTAGAGTCTGTATTTCTGCATGATAAGATGTTTCTGATAAAGAATCCATTTTACTTGTAAATCTCAAATAGTGTTGTTTTTCTTCATATATGGTTCGTGAAACTGTTTCCAGCATCAATGAGCTTGTATTCTTTTTTACATGCCACTATCAAATTCAAGGATTCTTCCTTTCACTTATTTCTGAAAAACAACAGCATATAATGTATACACTGAATACAAAACCAAATCGAGTTCATCATACTGAAAAAAAGAAGAAATTTTGCTCTGAATGCTTAGAGAATGCTAGCCAGAAAGTCATATGATCAGCAATCATTTTCAGAAAGTATAGGCAAATGAGTTGTGGAAAAATCATTTAGCCAAATGGATTCATGAGGCAAGCCACCTCAGAACTAGAAAGTAAGGATTTAGACTCATGGGTTGCTAAAATGTTCTTGGAATGAAGTGTTCTAGAAATTCGTAACAACTCATATTCTTAGTCTCACCATTTGGTAGTCTTGAATAAACATTGTGTGATGGTGAAGAGAAAAAAGCCGTGTAATACCAGCCTTTTACATGGTGGTCTAATAGATCTACATGTTTTGCCTGTACAAAGACCAATTAAAACAAAAAAGACCTACCTGTAGATGGCTAGCTACATTCTCCCTTGTTAGACCAGGAACATGCATGAGATCAAGTATTTTCTTGGGACCCACTTCTGCAAGATACAAGTACACACTCATTAACATTAGAGAGGAAGAAAAAGCTGAAGTAGTGAATGATTTAGTAAACTAGAATCCAACATGGAACGATAAACCATCATTTCCTACCTTTGGTTATATCACAAAACGCCTCCTTAGAAGTATAAGAGGTAAATTAAATAGAATACTCACTATCTATCCCTATTTGATGAACAGCATCCACAAACTGTTCATGAAGATCTACTGTCCAATTTACTCTAGGCTTCTTTACTGATGCTGGATCATTTGTATCTTTGTCATCCCCATCTTCATCTTTTGCATCCTTCCTTTTCTTTGATAATTTGAGGTCCCCACCATAGAATAAACTCCCTTCATCAGAGTCATCTGATCCTTTCCTCAACCTCTGGAAATCCTCATTAAAATCCATGTCCTTTGTCTCCAACAATTTTTTCCTGTAAACATGCTGCCATATATTCCTAAGCTCTTTCATCCTTACAGGTTTTAACAGGTAATCGCATGCCCCATGTTTGACTCCTTTCATTACTCTACTTTTTTCATCATCTACGGACATCACTGTGTCAAATAACAGGCACATCATCATTGAAAATTAAATAGCAGGATGGTTACGGTTTAAACAAGGGAAATTGTAATCGAGAGTAAAAAACTCACTGAGGACAGGAAGATCCATCTCAAGTCCTACGAGTTCAAGGAGCTTAAATCCATCCATGTCGGGCATGTTGACATCGCTTATGACAATATCAAATCCATCTTTTCTCTCCCGAAGCATCTTAAGGGCATCCTCTGCCAAATTGCATGTTGTCACTGCAAGGCATATAAGTAACTATTAGTTTTGAAACCAACGAACATGATACAAAAGGAAAGTTCAATTTTATTACATTTATTTTATATAAAAAAGTTAAAAATAATAGAGCTCGTAGAAAGAAAATACAAGGTACTTACATGCATGTATGCTAGGAGGGATTCTAATACATACACACATACACCAACATACATACACATATACGTACATAAATACATACATACATACATTCATATATACAGATAATGAAATTTTAGAAAATGTTTCCTTGAGTGCTCATGACCTGACAATGTATAGAACAGTGCAGTCAAGCAGAAAATGCAGAAGCAAAAAAGTGCAGCATTTACATCTTCATGAAAAGGTTTTATAAGTTTGCATTTGAGAAATTGAATCCTAATCCTAAAGAGCACTTTTGATAACTGTATTCACTTTATAACAAGAACAGTGCATACACTGGCATAGTAACTATTCTGTTTTTATCACTATGTAAACCGTAAAAGCAATAGCACCTTAAATTTGCTGCATGTTACCATCTTATACGAGGAAGAGAAATAGCATATCTTGAACCTTTGAGGTCAAAAACAACTATATTATACACCTGATTAGGATGCAGGTAACACAAATAGCATGACAAAAGTTCATATTGACCCATGATTCTGACTTTGGAAGCTTCATCAAGATAATGGAAAGAAAGAAATATTTTTGAAACATTGCAGGGAAAGAAATGCATTAGCCAACTACAGAATAAAATAAGAAAAAATTATGCGCAAATGAAACTATAGAATCACAAATGATGCACAAACTTGCCATGCCAGAACAGTTATTTTGTTACAACAATATACTCTGTGCTTAGATTTCAATAACAGATATACAAATTAATGCACTGAAACTAAGCCAGACTTAACAATTTAACCATTAAATATTTTTTAAACAAATCATTTAAAGAAAGGTAGCTCAGCTTGGTTGTGTTTTAGGACAAACTTCAAGGGTTTGCACCATTGACCTCCCACACAGAGACCAGGTGTCTTTTCATGGGACAAAAGTCCAATTGGCACAAATCTCATTTGTCTAAAAACAAAGAGGTTTTTAGATGATGTAATCAAATATAAACTGCAGATGATTCCCTAATGCATGATACAAAACATAATTAAGTAGAATCAACATAACTAGTTAAGGATTGAAAAGTATCACTTTATAATTGCATTGTAAAACTTTGAGGCAATTCAATCAACTAGAAACCCTAAACCAATCCAGAATCAGAACATGGATACTGGATGTTTGCCAAAAGACTGAAATTTAAATGGAAAGATCAAACAAACAAGATATCAGTCATAACTTAAAACTGAGGATCCACAATTTTGAGGTAATTCAATCAACAATAACCTAAATTCATCCATAATACAACATACTAATTATTTATGAAAATAGCCATAGATAGTGACATGAATATCAGGAAGACGTAACCGAGAGGCAAATCTTTTAGAAGATTTCATCAATAGTTTATCTGAATTAATCCAAAAACAGAAATAGTTGCAAGCAGAATCACTTCCCACAAAAAAAAGTAGCAAGCAGAATACCTTGGAAAGAACAGTAACATGTCAAAATACATTGAAATCAGATATACAGCAGAGAAGTACAAAACTACCAGCGATATTGAAAGTGACAGACCTTCCCAGTTGTTTGACTGTCCAACTGATGAAAAGTTAATATGCATCACCCCGGAACCATGATTAATCCAACCACATCATAACTCATATGTTTCAAGTAGAATTCAGTGAAACGCAAGGTGAGTAGTAGTAAGCACTAGACTTGTCCCCTGCTTTAAAATGTGTAGCAAATGAAAAAACTTTGAATTTCAATAAAAATTAAATTCCAAACCAGTCCAACACACATTATACTGAACACTTAAAGCAGAATTTGGTAGCCAAAAACTACTTTAAAGTTTGAGCTGATGAACTTAACCAGTCTCTAGAAAACATAAGACCAGTCCATAACAAACCAAACTGAACTGAACAATTTCAAGCATAACAGCCGAGCTACTAAACCACTACAAATAAGTGAAAATGCAAAGAATTACTTTTTCTTCGAGAAAAGCGAAATCAATGGATATTGCAGATAGATCAAACCACACAACACCATATTGAACAATTGCCCACAAAATTTCCATGAAACCATCAGACTAAATACACAAAACCACTCCGTCTAAAAAAAGGTAAATAAGATCAAAGCAAATGGAGTGAATTCAATGGATCTATAGAGGAGAAATCACCCTTATATAAGCACTTTTTAAGCATCTTCTCAAGGATCTTGAGCCATGTGAGATCATCATCCACAACGAGAACACGAAGGCCATTTGGAAACTGAGAGGAAGGCAACACGCTCTCCATGAAAGCTTAAACCCTAACCCCCTGCAGCAAAAACCAGAACCAGAAGGGGGAGAAAAAGGAGGAAGGGAAAGATAAAAGGAGGCCATTGGAGGGCAAGAGGTGGGAGAAGAAAGGAATCAGTGGAAGAAAGAGAAAAAGGCATAGCCAATCCTCAACGAGTAGCTTTAGGCATCAAAATTCCACCAAAAAAAGCCATGCATTATTTAATATGAATATTTCTGCAACTTAGGTGGGCTGCTGCTTCAGCTTTGTAGGAGGGAAGAATGGGAGGGATTCTAGGGTTTGGTTTCCACGTAATTGTGCTTCATGATTTAATATATTACGCATAATGCAATGGAATCAGGGCCCAGAGAGAGAAAGAGACAGCTCAATTACTGAATGTATTTTAAATTTCGATATCTTTTTTGTGGCAGGAGAGAGAGAGAACAGTTGCAGAGAGAGATTGCAGAATTTATTTTTAGAGAGAGAGAGGAAAAGCAGTTGCAGAGAGCGAGAGGAGAAAGAGGGGACTTGCAAAGTTGCTTTTTAAATTTCAGTTTACCGGAAAGAAGCGCGGCATTAACGGGTCCCCGCGTTTTTGGATAACTCTCGTGCTCATTTCGGCCCAAGTTTTGGGAGAATCTCAACCCAACTTCCCGCAGTTAGGGGCACTTTTGGTCATTTGTTAATGTGAGAGGAGCAAGATGCCAAGACATTTATTTGTAATGAGAAACGTTTTTATGCTTCCCCTCCAGCATTGAAGTGTTATCCTTTTTCTACTATCTAAACCATATAATTTTAATCCAGACTGTTATTCACTATTTGATCTTAAATCCGACATTTTAAAGTATTTTATTTTTAGTTTTTTTTATACAAATTGTATGACTATAAAATTTGTTACGTATCATCTTCTCATTAATAATAATATATGAAGAAAGAAAAGTGAGTGGCCAACAAACATATGTATGTAGGCGATGGGTGCTGCTTTATTTATCCATCACTAGCCTCACAAGTAACAACAGCAAAGTTCATTACTTATACCTAGAGAAAGAGAGATACGAGAATGTGTAATTTTGATGAAATTTGAACCAAAGAAGCTTTTTCCATTTGACCTATTATTTCAAAATATTCATAACTTCAAATTGATTTTAGCATTGAGAGAGAGAGGTAAGTGGCTCCAAAATTCCTCCAAGGAGAGAGAGAGAGGTAAGTGACTCTCTGAGTTTGGAATAAAAAATTAGCGACTATTTCTCAAAAAAAAAAAAAAATTAAAAGGAGAAGAACCTCCAAATGCCTCTATCAAACTTAAGAGAAAGTATATAAAGAGATCATTTATTTTTTGTACAAAGAAGTCATAATCATTCTTGTACTTTGAATTTCAAATTAATTGATTGTAATAGTATCATTGAAAACATTTAAAATTCAAACAAATAAAATAAAATCAGACTTCATGCCTATCCCAAGCCATCTAATTTGACATCTAATGAATAAAAATGATTATAACTTCCTTATAATAAAAATAAATAATTTCATTATATAATCCCCAAACTTGAAGCACAAGAGGAAAGCATTAAACCAGTGGCTAATTTGACCAGACAATTGAGCACCGAAAGGTTTCAATGTGTAGAGTGTATCGTCTCGGGAACATACTATGCGCTTACTCCTTCCAGCATAAAGACCGAAGCCTATCTCATCAAATTTTCGGATATCTTTAAGAAAAAGGTTATGTAACACTTAGATCTGATTTTCCAAATATGGACGGTCACCGTTCAATCTTAAGATGTTATCTTTTATTTCCTCCAAACAACCAACGAGGCCACTATAGCATCCATCATGGTAGACGTAGAGGTAGAGGTATTATTGTCGATCGGTGGTAAATGGGCAAAATCTTTCCTTTTCCACTCCAATTGCTCATCGTCCTCCCAGATGCTTCATATGAAGTTCATGGATTTGAACTCCTGCTGCAAAAAGTTCTTGTACTTCTCGCATGGCCGTCGTTTTTTCTAGGGCATTGTATTGAAAGTTAATATTTTGCTTATCCTTTTTATTTAACTTCAAAAAAACCCATCAAAATACACATGATCATGAGTTAAAATAGCTAAAATATGTAACATATTAAGTACCCCATCAATTAGGTGTATTTTGATCATTCTTATGTGTATTTTGATAATTCTTTTTAAGGTTGTTTACTAGGTTGGAAATACTTGTTTACTTTTATGCGCTCTAAAAAACACTCCAGGTGGTAATGGATAATGTGCTCCCGCGGGTGCATATAATCATTTGCGAAGTTTACAAGAGGCAGAGTTTAGGACTAGTAAATTTTATGAGTGAGAGATCCATGATGCCCCCACTTCTAAGTTTTTCGTTTCCAAAGGAGGTGCTTGGGATATATTTTGGGTCCAGGGGGGACCACTTCTAAGTTTTATTTTTCCGACCGTTTCAAAATAAAATAAAAGTTCTACTTTTTTCCCAAAGCAACAAAGTTTTGAACTGAATTCCATTTAGGGCTTGTACCCCAAGTCTCCTTTTTTACTATAAATAAATAATTAACATCTTAATGAGCTATAAACAAGTAATTAGCACTTTAATGAGCTATATTAGCATGTAAACACGTATTATAGGAGGGGAAGCAATTCCATAGTAAATTTGATTCTAAAGTAGAAATAAATTAGATTAAATAAATGAGAAAGATAGAAGAATAATAGGAATAAGGGCACAATCAAGTAAGTTCCATGTTGATGATGTGCCGTGGACCTAATGGGTGATTTTCCCAAATCATTCTTCTAAAAGCAAAAGGCCTTTTGAGTTAACTTATGCCCTTTAAGCACCACATTCTAACCAATATCATTAGATATTGATAGATAGATACATGTAGAGAGAGAGAGATTGCCAAGCTATATTTGTGCCCCAAATATTCCACCGTAGAGTAGGGCTGGCAACGGGACAGGCCGGTCTTAGCCCTATTCCCCTTGAGAACCTATCAAGGGCAGGCCATGGGTAAAATTAAAGAAAAATAATTCAAAGAAGATAAAAATAAGAGCATGGCCAGTCTTAGTCTGGCCAGGCCCTGGTTTTTTAGGGCCGGCCAGCCGAGCTTGGCCAAGCCACTCGGCCCACTGCCACCCCTACTAGAGAGAGAGAGGTTGTTAAATTACATGTGTGATTAAAAAACTCCTCTAGAGAAAGAGAGCTTGTTAAATTACATGTGTTCTTCAAATTCCACCTATATCTTGAGAGAGGGACCTATATCTTGCGAGAGGGACCTACATCTAATCATGCAAGTTTTGAAAGTGGATTTGTATTGGCATGAGTTTCTATGGGGTGTCTAATCATGCAAGTTTTGAAAGTGGATTTGCATTGGCATTAGTTTATATGGGGTGTAGTTTATATAAGGTGGCAACTTTAAACTTACGTCTAGAAGTAAATGAAAGAAAAATTAATGTGATCTTGTCGGGGATATATTTTTTTATTTTTTTATTTTTCATTTTTTTTTTTAATTTTTTTTTTTTTTTGGCAAGTATCACTTACAAATAGTCTTATTACAATAACTCTTGCTTCAAAGAAAATAAAACTAACAAATCCAATATCTTAAAAACATTGATGCCATTGAACCAAATTTCTTTTAAGAAAAGAAAATATTCACAATTCTTATGTTTGAGAATATAAAGACAATATAAATAAAAAGAGAGTGTCGGGGATTACTTCAACCATGCATATGGCTCTCGATCTAAAATCAACTACCTAATGCCTTAATGTCTTAGTCTTGCTCAAATCCCTTTTGATTTATCTTTGGAACTATAGATCTCAATCTAGAACCAACTAGCCTCAATCCCTTAGTTTTGTTCAAGCCCATTTGGTTTGATATTTTTTGGAGAGTTAAGAAATAGATCAATGAGAGAGAGAGAGATCTACCAACAAGGGGATCATCCCCTTTGCTACCGAAAAATCAAACCACCACAAGCCAACTTTAGCTTAGACGTTGCACCTTAAAACGAGAGAGATGACTTGGTCGTGCCTTGTTGGCTTGCGAGAAACGAGAGAGGCTACCAAAAAATCAAACCACCACAAACTAACCTTAGTTTGGGCGTGGCACCTAGAAACGAGAGAGATGACTTGGGCGTATCCTTTTGACATGATAGAGATTTTGGTTGGGGTGTACCCCTTAGAGAAACTTGGGAGAGATCTGAAGCCCTAGATGGAGCGTGCCACCTATAAAGATATTTGAGAGAGATAAACCCTTAGAGAGAGAAGAGAAAATAGGTGTAGAGATTTTATGAGGTGTGAGAGTCTCTTTTTATATATTTTCTAAGCCTTGGAGTTTGCCTCAATTTGTAAGGTCAAATATTGACTATCGATCCAAGGAGACTTGTGGGATGAGAGATTTGAGCCATCCAACTCTTTGATCCACCATTAAGATTTAAAGAGATGAGCTAGAGCCTAATTATATCTTTCCTAAATATTTATTTCTTGGATCAAGCAATCTTGATTTTAAGATTTAATAAATATTCCAAATATTCAACAAGTTGGCTATACCCAAAAAATAAGCCAACAAACAAAAGATAACTATCACCCAATCTTGAAAAAGAAGTTAGTCCCTATGGGTTGGGTGTGCCACCCTTTGGTGGCCAAGCCTCCCCAATTCCGCATGTTCTAAATTGGGCCCTATGGGTTGGGCGTGCCACCCTTTAGTGGCCAGGCCCACCCAATTCCACATGTTCTAAATTGGGCCCCCATATTTATGGAGGGTCCCATATAATTTTAGAAAATATTTTATTTTGTGTTTAGAATATTTTAAATATTATGTTTTATTAAAAACATTGGAAAATCAATTTCTCTTAATTTATAAATCCAAATGACAATAATAAAATATCATAAGATTTACAAAAATTCAAATAAACATTCTAAAAATCATATATCACAAAATTAATTAAAGCTAATTAATTTATAAGAATCGGATCCGTTAGATCTAGAAATTTATCAATATACAGGAGCACTCCACCTTCAACTGCAGACCACGATCCACCTAGCTTTCTCAAACTAACCCAGCAATTCTCATGACGCACAGACCACTGTAGCGGCTCATGATTGGACCACCAAAGCCAGCTAATAGACTAGGGGATGCAATATCAGTTTATTGATTTCAGGTTCTCCTTTAGAGACAAAAAAATCATGATCTTCCAGACCATAATGCAACCATGGCTATATGGTGCATAGGGGTAATATATCTCACATGTACACGCTTCACCCTCATTGGCAATTCTCAAAACGACCATTTGTGTACATGCAGTGTGATTGTATAATTATGAGGTTTTAGCCCTGTCTCTAAAGGCTATTCATCACACGCACACAGTCCCTCACTCTAATCTGGACATACTCCGACCTCATCAAGGGCTAACTCACTAAACACTTCTCGATAGATCGATGTGCCCAGGGATCTTGGGTTTTTCCATACTCAGCTGGCCTAACATGTTGAGTCTAGTCTGAGTATCGGCAAATCACATTTGCTTAGTATGATCTACAAGAGGACCACACTGCTACTGAGTTTACGTTTCACTGAATAAAATGCTCATACAAGCTATCATAAGGACTTTATGGGTCATATAAACCCAACAGTAAAGTCATTGTGTTTAAAAAAAAAAGGTTTATATAAAGTTGACATCTATTGAAGGTACATCTCAAAAAGCTTTTAGAAGGAAGTGCTTTGATGTTGAAGAACCTTCCAATTGATCATCGCGACCTCGAGATGTATGAATATGAAGAAATAAAGAATTTCAAGTACTAAAAATAGTATCTCGTAACAAATTATCTGGACTGTGTACTTTCAAGATTTTCAAACATTTAAAGATATGCTCGATCATAAGATTTCCAACACTAAAATTATATATCCGGATGCAATTTAAAGGTGCACCTTACTTCTACAATATAAGGAGGATGCCTTGTATAATAATCTTGTTTTTATGGGTTCTAGAACACATATTTTTTAGATGGATTTGGACCTAATTTTTTTTATGTATATTAACATGGAAATATGAATTTGTAAAAATAAATAATTTTTTTTTTAAAAAAAACTAAAATTGGTAAGTGCTTGAAGAATATTTTAAACCATTGATTTACCGTTTTTTGGAGAGACATAACTTGTGGGACCTCGGGGAATACAAATGTAATTATGCATACCCGATGCATATATTGTTGGATATGGTGATTATCTAAAATCACCCACATAAGAAAATACCATATTATGTGGGATTGATATTTGATATTGTTAAGTTTTTTAAAGGAAATAGAATTCCAAAAAGATTAGGACTCTTAATATATCTCTTGGTTCTTGAGACATATGTAACACATAAGAAGTTTCCTATTTGGTGTGGACTACTAACCTTTTATATATATATATATATATATATATATATATATATATATATATATATATATATATATATATATATATATATATATATATATATATATATATATATATATCATATGAAAGTGCAGAGAATTTATTTGTCCTATTTAGGTCAACATATAGGAAAGGTCACTTCTTCTCTAGAGAGAGTCAAGGGCCTCATGTGCATGAGAGGCAAGGCCTCCCCTTCAGAGATAAGGGAACTTCCTATGGAAAGAAACACTCCGATGTGCTTTCTGTAAATTGAAATGTTTGTTTCTTATAGAGAAGCGGTTTCCATAAAGATTTTTGTTGGTTTCCCATTTTAGAAAAAAAAAACCTCGGTTGCTCTCAAGGTTTTTCTTCTAGAGAATGGTTTAGCTGTGGAATACATATAAGAGGTCGATGATGGTCCCGATTAAGAGACTGGGTCTAAAAAGGTTTACTCGATTGGGTTTTTATCTATGGTTAAAGAGTTAACTCTTTGTCTCAAAATCTGTGATGTAGGTATAGTGGATTTCAATTGTCCATTCCCGTGGATATCCCTCTTGGGTATTAAAAAAATCGAGAAAACCCAATCTCCACTTTGAGCAAATTGGCATATTTCAAATCCGATTTCACCACTCAAATAAAATACACAGGATGCAATAACAAGTGCAATATAATTGAAAAAATATAAGAACAATAAAACAAACAATATGAGAAATCTTCGAAGCACAATACAATTGGAAATAAAGAGGGACAAATAGTTCACCCAAGATGGGCTGCATCCATGAGCAAGATGACAAATGTGTATTCACTATCAAAAGGACAAATTATAGGATTGGGGTTATACAGAGTTATCTCATACAATCTCAAAAAATATTCAAATAAAAAACTTCCTACTATAAAACCACCTACAATTGATCCATTTCTTCGATTCACTGCTGCCGCGAAGAAATGCCGATAAAATAAGCCCCAATAATGGGGCTAGGATTTTCCGTTAAAATGGCTCAAGATGAGCCCTCAAATTTCTGTCTCTGTTTTTACTCCAAAACTTCGTGCCTTCTCTCTCAAGTTTTCATTCCTTTAAATCCCTTTTATAACTCACGCGTGCGCGTTTTCTATTTTACTCGCCCACCCGCATGCCACTTTTTCTTCCCCTTTTTATTCACACACGCGTGCGTCCCTCACGTGCGCTTCCTATTTTTCCTTTATCTTTCACGCACATGCACGCTTCCTTTCTATCCTTTTCATAAGCGTGTCTAAATAATCCCTTTTAAAGAGGTCTTCACCAAAAGACGAAAAATGCCCTTTATCAATAAGGAAGATACCACAAGGATAGGGGTACTTTAGCATTACGCCCTAATATTAGGGTGATCCTCGTAAATCTTTGTTTTCATGTGACGTGTGTATTTCATCATTTATTTTTTGTATTATGGCTCGTGCTCTCATTTATTTTATTTCTAAATGGATAGGTCTACGATCTTGGTGGGATCTAACTTTTGTGATTCCTGTTTCCGCATCTAAAAGGGTTTGTAAATCCTAACATATAACATATTTTCCTTATATAAGCCTCACAATTTATACATTTTAGCTAGGCAGCATAAATTTGACACATTGTTACAGAAAATGCCATTTTTAAACAAAGTTTGTATACAACGAGATAATTTACCTTTGATACAGGATAGTCATAATTTTTTACAACAACCATTTGATGTGAAATTTGATAGCTTAGATATGACACGAAGTTCGAAAAAAAATCTTTTGAAGTTTGAGCTTAGTCAATAAAAAAATTATAGCCATCCAATTTCACATCCAATTGTCAACATTAATCAAAGGTAAATGATCTCATTCTATACTTTCCCTTTTAAGCATTATCTTAAAAATTTACGATTGGGTGATATGGCTGATATATTTGAATCCATTTGTTCTACACGCCGAAAAAATTAATTTTATGTTTAGAAGGGAGTGGAGGAGAGCATAGCCAAACTCTATAAGTTATACGAAGTTGAGTATGGCTCTATTTTAAGGGAGGAAAGTATACGAACAAAAGCCCCATAAATGAAGCCAATGTGCGTTTGGCTACATGCCTACAAGTCAATGTGTGTTTGGCTACATGCCTACAAGTCCAAGGGAAATGCATCTTCCAACTATGTAGGAGGTACACCTTATTTTGCTTGTTTAATAATGATGCCTTTTAAAAAATCAAATAAGACACCTTTGACTTATTTATCTAGAGTAAATTTGGGATTGAGAACCCTTTTATTTGGTACAACTACTTGAGTCGGATGAGAGGAAACTCTAATGTCCGATTTTGAGGGAGGAATTCTATAGGAATTTATCCCAATTTCTGTTTTGCTAGGCCCATAGCTAAAAACCCCACTTTCTTACGATTACGGGGTTTATTCAATTATGAAATCCAATCTCGGAAATACAACATCCCACTTTTTTTTACTACCCAATGTTTCAATCTATTTAGAAATCGAGAAATATCTATATACAAAGAGGTCACAATGACTCTCGTGGATTTCAAATCAAGTGGAAAAAGATTTCCTAAGCTACTAGCTATAATGAATAATATAAGCTATTAGCTCCTAGTGGTCAGATTTTCATCAAGTGATTCAAAATTCATATCACTATTTTAATTTTAATCTTTTTTTCTATAAATCAGATTAAGATGAAAATTTGAGAATATAAACCTAATACTATTGTGCACCATATAAATATATAAAACAATTACTTTCAATAATTTAACATGACCAAATTACCCCCATCATTTTTCAATGGTATTTTTGGTCATTTTACATTTTAGGAAATATTTTATATATATTTTTATTGTGTACCCTATTTTTTAGTACACACGTTAAAATTTTCATTACGAAATGAATTTTTTTAAAAAAAAGATTAAAATTCAACTAAGTATAAATTTTGAACCACTTGATGAAGATCTTAGGGCTGAGAGCTAGTAGTTTATATATATATATATATATATATATATATATATATATATATATATATATATATATATATATATATATATATATAAAAGAGATTAAAGAAATAAAATCCGAAATAGTACAATTGAAAGGAAGAATTCAAATACTAGAATTACAACAAATGTCTCAACAAGATTCTGAGACAGATGAAATAGAATTTAATGATTTAATAACAGACAATCCAATAGAAACCACTGGTCCCATAGAGACTAGTGAAATACCAACAATACCGATTCCGTCAGTTAATTTGATAAATAAAATAGTTATACAAAAACGGTTTGTCCAAGTCAAAATCATTGTTGCTAAAAATTATAGTTTTGAAACATCAGCCCTTATAGATTCAGGTGCTGATCTCAATTGCATAAATGAAGGACTTGTACCTTCAAAATATTTTGACAAAACTACTCAAATATTAAATACAGCAGATGGTAGTAGGTTATTTATTAAATATAAATTTTTCAACGCCTCTGTATGTAATAATCACCAATGTATTGATACACCCTTTATCATGGTTAAAGGATTAAGCCAATCAGTAATTCTAGGAGTCCTATTCCTAACATTGCTTTATCCTCTCACTATAGATGAAAAAGGAATTTCATCAACAATTCAAAATATTCCAATACATTTCAATTTCATACATAAACCAAAATTAAAAGAATTAAATAATGTCAAAAGCCAATTACAAGGCAAAGAAAAATTTCTTTGCACTCTTAAACAAGAAATTAAATACAAAGTAATTGAAGAGCAATTGCAAATGCCTTCAATCCAACAAAAGATTCAATCGATACAAAAGCAAATAGAAACCTCAATATGTAGCGAACATCCTAATGCTTTTTGGGATAGGAAAAAACATAGTATCAGCTTACCATATGAATCAACTTTCACTGAAAGCCAAATCCCTACGAAAGCTAGGCCAATACAAATGAATACTGTTTTATTGGAACTGTGTAAAAAAGAAATAGCAGAACTCCTGCAAAGAAATATCAAGTACGATCCACTGAGCGTAACTAGTGTTACCTATTTTAATATTGAATAAAATTTTAAACTGCATGGAATTTTTACAGAAAAATCACACTAGCATCTTATTATTATTCACAGAGAATTTTACAGGGAAATATTACAGAGAAGATAAAACAGTAAAGCAAGAAATAAAACAAAGAGCAGAAAAGCTTAAACGAGAAAGAAAGCACAAAACTTACTGGGTACATACACAGTAACTGGAAAAGAGTTTCCAGTGGTGATGACAGTAAGAAGGCAAGTTATTGATATTGCAATCACACATTATTAAGAGTGAGGTGAGAGAGAACCTGGTTCAGCTATGAGGGCAATGATAGCTGTGAATAGGAACAGTTGCAGGGTTCAGGTGTAGGTGCAAAGTAGAGGTGCAGGTGCAGGGCAGAGGTACAGGTGCAGAGCAGAGGTGCAGGTGTAGAGCAGAGGTGTAGGTGCAGAGCAGAGGTGCAGGTGCAGAGCAGAGGTACAGGTTCAAAGTAGAAAAGGTCTGAGGTTACAGGAGGTCTGAGGTTGTTGGTAGAAGTCTGAGGTTACAGGAGGTCTGAGGTTGTTGGTAGAAGTCTGAGGTTACAGGTGGTAGAGGTCGGTAGCAGAGTTCTGTTTAAAGGCTTCAGGGACTTCAAAGAGACTCAGAGGCTTTCGGGTAAAGGTCGAGAGGTTTTCCGGTGAAGGCTTCAGGTAAAGGTCGAGAGGTTGGTGAAGGCTTCTGGTAAAGGTCGAGAGGTTGGTGAAGGCTTCTGGTAAAGGCTCAGAGAGGAGAGGAGAGGAGAGGAGTTTAGCTCTAGAAGAGAAGAGGAGTGAGGCCCTGCTTTGAATGAAGGAAGGGCTTCCTTCTTATAGGAGTCGAAAGGAATCCCTTTGGCTTTACAGCTGGCCATCATTATTAGAAGAGGACAAATGAGGTAGATGCCATTGTCGGCAGAGGAAAACAGCTGGCAACCATTCAGAATAGGACAAAGGAGGAAAAGAGAGGTGACATATGTGGACAAAGAAGAGAGAATCGTCGGTGCATGTGGACAAAGAAGAGGGGCCCAGATGTCGGCAGATGCGACAAGAGGAGGATCGTCGGTGCATGTGGACAAAAGAGAGGGGCTCAGATGTCTGCAGATACGACAAGAGGAGGTGTCGGTGGAATATGACAAAAGTGCTAGTGGACAAAACATATGAGCATAGGGGGATGCTCTTTGCAAAATAAAAATAAAAAGTAAAATATCTAGGCTCTTTTGGCCTTATTACAATGAGTGTTTGTCGTTGGTGGTAGGACCCTTATTTGTCCCATATACTATCTTTTGAACGGTGATGATGGTTATTCATGGTCTCTGGCTGAACTCATCCGGATCGTCTTCTTCTGGATCTGTTTCGTCTGGATCTGTTTCTTCTGGATCCTTTTGACTGAGCTGGAGATACCTATTGGTGTGTAGTGGAGAGGACTGAACAGTACCGCCAAGGCCAGGAGAGCCGGTTAGGGAAAAAAGCTAAAGCCACTGAATGTCCAGATTGTCATTATCCGTAACCTACGGATGGCAAATCTCATAAGAAATCTTACTAGTAAAACTGTACCTTCATCTTCCAAACTTAGAGTTAAAAATAAAGAACAGATAATCATAAATGATATTGAAGAAAATATCCAAAATTGGAATATCCCCAAGGTACCAATACATGATGTTTATAATAAAGGATCATTCAAACTTAAGATGGGTTATGCCATCAAGACTGTAGAAGAAAGTCTATCAGTCACGCAAAATCAAGAAGACTTTCACCTACTCTCTAAAAAAGTAATAGAAAAACATAGAGAAAATAATTACAAATACTTACACATTGGCCTCATTCAAATAGCCGTAAAACCTTTGACCCGACCAGGGTTGAACACTTCTGTGCTTGTATGCCTAAGAGATACAAGACACAATATATTCACAGACTCTCTACTAGGCATGGTAGAATCCAGCCTCTGTAGCGGGCCAATTTATTTTAACTGTTTTCCTAATTTTTCTGTTTCTTTAAATGATCCCAATATCTTAGATATATTAACAATAAATCTTAAAACACATGGTTTCAATATGGTCCATGGATCACAAAATCTTGTTATAGTCTATAGAATATACTATAAGGTTATGAATACATTAAGTCCCAATACCTTGAAACTTGATCAAAAAGATCAAACAATTTTGTTCCAAACAAATATAGAAAAATCTAATATGATAGTCCCAAAAACTATAAAATGGTCAGATATAATTCTACCTCAATCATGGGCATTACGAAATGCCAATCAACCACGAGAAATTCCTCAACAGCATATTCCAAATCATATAATAGAACATACCGATGGAAATGTAGAAATACAATTTCAAAATACAAATTCACGAATACAAGATGATATTGATATAAACAGGAAAAGAAATAATAAACAAAATATACCAAGTAGAAAATCAATTTCTCATAACCCAAATGTTATTATATTACCTCCTCCTCCAAGTCATAGTCGTCTATCTTCATCTAATAATCAAATAAGTTCATCTAATTCAGATATACAATTTCAAGGAACACATAGAACCAGAGATAATATTGTAATCCCAACATATACATCATCTCATCCTACAACTTCTAATACTGAACCAAGTATAGAAGAATTACATGACTTTCAAGTTTGTACATTACAACTTGAAGAAGAAGATCCTACTCAATATTCAGAAGAATATATAGCAGCCTATTTAGCCGCCAAGCTAGAAAGGAAACAAAGAAAAATAAATAAAGCTTTTATTAAAAAAGATTATTTATCAGAAGAAAATAAAAATATTCGAGAATGGTATTTACAAAGGTTTCAACCACCTAGATTAATGGAATTATTACATAAAAAATATAATAAGTTCTTACACAAAGAAAGATTAAATATAGGATTTTTTCATTGGCTAAAAGACCTATGCTTAGAGAAGAATATTACTATTCCCTCGTTTGATAAAATTCAAACCATAGAAGAAAAAACATATATAAGTACTGATGGTACTACAACTGCTAGTATTCATCCACCGGAGAAAAGCATTATACTTAAAACAGACATTCCAAAGAAAAATGAGCCTGTACACCCTTCATCCTTCTATGATATAGTGGCTACACCATATAAAGCCATACCTAAGGAGATCAATAAAAAACAAGAGTACATACCCCATATTGTAGAACAAAATAATTATACAAACCTATATCTACAATCCCTTGGAAAGCAAACTGAAAGAATAGAAAGAATCGTATCCAAGGAAATACCTACTGTCTCTCCCATTCCTAAATCAGTATTATTTAAACCTCCTCCTGAGCTAAATAAGAATAAATTCCACATTGGAGAAAATAATAAATCCCTTATGGATCAATTAATCTCCAAATTATCCCAACTAGATTTGAAAGGAGTACCTTCACCTCAAATCAATATTCCTCCACCTACGATTACTTCTCAAATACCTGAGTCATCTGACAAAGGAAAAGCTATCCTACCTGAGCATGAAACAATGGTGCTCACAGAGGAAGAACCCATAATAGAGGATACAATCCAAAATCAGGAAAAAGCATTTATGGATACTACACCTCTAATGGATACTATCAATAAAATAGCTTATGGGAAATACTGGAAACCCATAACAGCCTTACCCTACCATAAGAGACCTACTCCTGTTGACATTCAGATGGAAGAAGATTCAATACAACAGGCAGTATCTTATTCTGGAAGATCTATAGTCAATTGGCAAATAGATGGTTTATCTGAATTAAAAATATTAGATGTCATGAGACATATGACCATGTATGCCTCTGCAAATAAAATGGCAGGCAACCATGATCAAGAAGTTGCCAAAGCAATAGTAAATGGATTCACAGGATGGTTAAGAGGATGGTGGGATTTTTATGTGGATGATGACACCAAACAAAGGATCTTAAACAATACTAGGCAATGGACTGGAAGAAATGAACAAAACCAAGAAGTCATCTATACAGAAAGTGATGCTGTTAATACCTTGATATACACAATCACCCTACATTTTGTAGGCAGTACTTCATTACTGGCAGCAAGATCAGAAGACTTGCTATCTAATCTACGCTGTCCTACTCTTTCTCATTATAAATGGTATAAATATATATATATATATATATATATATATATATATATATATATATATATATATATATATATATGAGTAATAATCTTATGAGACTCTCCCACAACCATGTGTGTAGGACCCTAAAGGATCACCATTAAATTTGGCACAGATCTCTAGAAAAGTTATAAGTATGGGACTTGACTTTTCTAGAGATCAGTGCCAAATTTAATGATGATCATTTGGGTCCTACACGCATGGGTGTAGGAGGGTCTCATAAGATCATTACTATATATATAGAAAAAGTTGGGATTAGCCTACTAGCTCATATGAACATATGAGCCTAACGACCAAAATTGAATCTGAACTGATCTGACGATCACAGATATCCGGTGGTATTTGCATTTTAAATTTTTTTTCTACAAATTCAAATCACTTAAAATTTTAAGAGTGTGTTCATAAAAAATAGTTGAATCTTCAAAAAATATCAAAAGAATATTTTACATGAAATAAATTGACCAAAATACCTCCAAACATTTTAGGGGTATTTTGGTCATTTATTTTTTAACGAATATTTTTTTTTTTTTTTTTATTAGATGTGCCTTGATGAGAAGAATACACACCGAAAATTTCAAGTGAACTGGATTTGTAGAAAAAGAATCAAAGTTCAAACACAAAATAAAGTCGTGACTATCATATCAACTTAGATTCAATATGAGACGTTGGGCTCATATGTTCATCTCAGCTTTTTCCTATATATATATAGCAAAAGCTAACAATAGCTGGGCAATTATAATGACTTCTAATATAGGTGAAATAAAAGCCGTCAAATATTCATCATGTGGTTCAAAATGTATATCATCATATGAATTTTAATATTTTTTTTTAAAAATCAGATTATCATAAAATTTTATAAATGCGTATTAAAAAATAAGGCGCACAATTAAAAAATATATAAAAAATATTTCTCAAAATATAAAATAACCAAAATACCCCTAAAAAATGACAAGGGTAATTTGATCAATTTAAATTATTGAAAATAGTTTTTTTATATTTTTATATGATGGACAATAATATTACGTATATACACCTAAAATTTCCTCTAAGTCGGATTTATAAAAAAAATTAAAATTCATATGGTGATATACATTCAGAACCACATAATGAAAATCTGACGATTGGAATTTCACCTATATTACTATTCATTATAGCTACCCAACTATTGTAAGGTTTACTATATATATATATATATATATATAACGAAATTGTGAGAAGTTATAAACATGAGAAATACAAATTCTCTATAAAACATAACTTTAAATTACAAACTATTTTCTTTGAAAAGCTGCAATTTCATTCTTTTTCAACTTCCTAGAAAATTTTTCAAGAACATTAAATTTTTCAAATGTCAGGGCCCAAATTAACTTACCAGCAAGTGAACAAGACAACACTGTGCAGGCTGCCTTTCAGTTATTTCTCCTGTAAAAATGGAAAGAAATCTGAAACCATAGGTACATTCCCCTGGCTTTTCATATATTACGTTTCAAACATTTTCCATCACCCAGCTTATTAAGGCTTTCTTTCATTCACGAAATGAATATCCAGCCTTTTTTTATTATTATTCCCATTTTGTCTTCATTCAGCACTTGAAATTTTCCAAAGACATCATGGATGGTAAGAAGAAAATGCCAAATATATATTGAAAATTTCACCCTCGAAAAGGGGAAGAACATATATTGGATTGCATTCCAATGAGAAATACAAGAATTAAGATGGAGCTACTAACACTAGCCAAAGGACACCAAAACCATTACACTCTCTCTCTCATTTTTACATCACTTGAAACCGGTCTGCTTCTCTACAATGGGGCTCTTCTTGGAAGCAACCTTAGAACCACCACTCTTGGTATTAGTAGGCTTTGGAGGACGAGAAGACTCTAGGCCCAAGGTTGTTTTGGAATGGAGCTTCCTCCCCAGCTTGGGCGATACAGGCCGTGTCAAAGGGATCTGAACAAACAGAGTGTACATTCATCACCCAATTTCATAACTTTAATTGTATGATTCAAGAAAGATGCCGACTTTATTTTTGCTCAAAGCTTTAGAACCCGGAAATTATTTAAATGGAACACTTATTGAAGGAAATGATAACCCCCACGAGAATTATTAAAAGCCAAATTTACCTTTTATAAGAAGTTGGGCTCTATGGTTCATGTTTCATTGCTATGTTAAACGATCAGCATACAGGTTCGAAAATAGTAGCTTATATTTGTAGAATAATAACTTAATTCATAAGGATACAGGTTTTATGATATTGAGAATATAATTAACCTGAAAGGTAAATATGCACAAGCATAGTAGATAAAAATTGATCTTGAAACAGACGAATAGACAGTTATTAGGAAAATCAATTAGTAAAAATGCTTAAAACCACCCTAGTGGAAACTGAAATGTATAATACATAAAGGTTGAGGATCCCAAGACACTTGGAGAATCAATTGCAAGTATTAATCAAGAAGCAAATGAATTTGACCAAAATATGAATCAGCAAAACTAGCTCTGGTTAGAATGCTATAATTTGGACAAATATAATTCTCATTACTAAAAATTAGTAACTTGCATTTCTATTATTGGTAAATAGAAATATACAATCCCTGTTTTTCTATTACTGGTAAATAGAAATATAGATATTACAGATATAGTAATAACAAATATTCAAATATCAAGGTGCTCTATATTGCATACAGCCACTATCAAGAAAGAGAAAATAACTTACCAAAAACTAATGGCCACCAGAAAATAAAGGCCATAGAGCGCGTTTAGCTATTTTTCAAAAAGAATAAAAGACAAACAAACATGATGGTAAGGCTTAAGTCATGAATGCTATTAGAACCAGAACCAGAGACGTAAAACGATTTAATGTGTAGGTATCTAGATATCAAGCAGGCAAGGTCAAAGAACATTTGCATACAATCACTTTTGTACCAGTTAGGAATGGGCTCAAGGCTAGGTAGATGGGTCACCACAACACAACACCTTGTGTTCCATTGTACCACGGGTAGGGGAACCCATCCCACTGAACAATCAAAAAAAAAAAAAAACAAGGGTCAAAGAACATTTGCATATCATAATACAAAACTTAAACCACCAATGTTTTGAACAACTTTGATAGAACTTTGAATATTCAAAGTATTAATTGAAATGCATCAATGAAACTACCAAGAATCAAGGGAATACTTTTATGAGAATCAAGAAGTAATATAATTTTAAAATATTTAAATTGATTAAAAATAACCAGCAATTAGTTGAGGTAGAGGCAATTTCTTGAGCACTACTATAATCTTTGAGAGCAGCTGATAACTAGAATTATGAATTCTGCCAATAGCCTAATGGATTAATTGCTGAATGTTGCATTAAGATATCATGGCATACCTTCTTGATCTGCTTCTTTGCTACTTCTGTTACACTCCCATAAAAATCTGGCATTGTTGTTGCCTTAAAATTAAGACTTTGGCGTAGCCTTTTAAGCTCCAAATCCACTTCTTTCTGTTGAGAGATGGACAACAAAATAAGTGGATAGAGAACTTATATCTCCTTCCCTCCCTCCCTCACACACAGGCGTGCACGCATGTGCAGACGCACACAATAGATGCTGAACAGCCATACTAGAAAACTAACTACGATGTTAAATGTGACGCCACACCTTGGTTTTCTCCTGAAGCTGTGCTTTCTGAGCCTCTTTAGCATTTGATCTCTCCTCCAGTCTTAGAAAAAACTGAAGCAAAAAGAGAAGAGTGAAAGCAATTAATGTTTTCGGAAAAGCTTGCCTCATTCTTTTCAGAATGCAACACAATAATTAGCATGTTGCACTGATTTGAGACTTGCCTCTCTACGTTTAGCAGCTCTCTCATCGCTTCTTAAGCTGAAAGAAGAAGATGGGGTACTCACAAAACTTCTTCTGATTCCAGTAGGAGGAGTAGAGAGTAAAGTCCTGAAAAAAAACCAATCATTAGCAAAATCCTATCCACAATTCAATTGTGCATCTCAAGAACCATTAATCATAAAAATAAACTAATATAAGTTCATGTACATTGCATTTGACTTCAAGAGTTTATTAAATAGGAAATACCTTCCTGTTTCCAGATTAGAGTTCTTTGTAACTGGGGAGCTATTCGCTACTCTTCCAGAATTAGATACCTGCAATAGCAGATGCACCCATACTTATTTCAAAATGTAGACCACTTATGGGAAACTTAACGGTGTTCCTACGATATCTCTAAGCACGATCTTTGTCGCAACACCAGGAAGACATGGTTTCATATTATTGAAAAAAACTTAAATTCGCACTTCAGAAGTAGAACTTGGCAGCGGAATTGGCCATTGGGTCTCAATGTCTAGAATGACCTCAATTCCAGATTCAATCGCAAAAACATGCTTACAAAGACACGTCAAAAGGATTTAGCTCAAATATAGGTGGAATATGTAAAAAAACTAAGGCCCTTCGCTAAATGGCTGGGACATCAGTTTAAACCTTCAGTCACTGAATTCAGTACTGAAGCAAGTTCCTTGGGGCTTTGTATGGCCTAACTAGTTCGCTTTTAGAAGCCTTTTCTATTTATTCATTTACAGTTAACTCTTTTAAAATTATTTTCTTTTTTATTGTTTATTCCTGTAGACTTCTCAGTTCTCCATGTCTGTTTCAAGGAGCATGTACAATACTCAAACAGATCCCCTCCACAATTACCAGGTTTAAGAAGATGCTGGATGAGTTAATTTTCCACAGGAAAGGGAAACTCAGGGGTGGTGGGAAGCTCAACCTTTGAGAAATTCACAAAGGGCACACGAACACCAACTGGCATGATTTGTTAAAAACTAGTAATAATAAACAACACATCTTTTCTCTATTTAAGCTGAACTGTTCAAGCATACTAGTCCACAAATAGCTGAATTCATGGACTCACATTTGGCAGTCAATCCAAAGTGAGAAAAGCACAATGGTATACAAGTACACTTGACCATGATCCGCATCTGGGAACGACTAATCAAGTGTTCTTTAATAGTATTTATAAAGAATAAACAAGTGGGGGGGCATATTCTATGTTGAGAAATAATAGTATGCGTAAAGAATAAACAAGTGGGGGGGCACATTCTATGTTGAGAAATTTATCAAATCCCACGAAGAAGATGAAGAATTTAACAGTTTGCCATTTTTTAAAATAGTATCAGAAAGCCCATAGACAAACTACCACATCTCCAAAAAAATGGTGGGAGGGGCACTCTGCAATATTGCCCCTCCATAAAAAATGCTTCCCCCCCCACCCACCCTCTCTCTCTCTCACACACACACACAAACACTAAGCTCAGCCATTACCTTTATCAGAGCCTTCTCTCTCCAAAAATATCTCTCTCTCTCTCTCTCTCACATGAAGCATCTATTATTTTCTCTCCCTCTAAAACTCTCTCCAACGTTGGTTTTATCCTTTAATGCAAGTTCTTTAGGCTTACATATCTATTTCCTAAAAAACAAAGCTTTCCAGAAATTTTCTGGTGAGAAATTTCAGAACTTCTCGGACGAAATTAAAGCTAAGACATGACAACTGTAAGAAGAAGCTTTCTATACTATTAAAGGGTAAGAGGTGCTTAGTGTTAGAGAGAGAAAGTTTCAGAGAGAGCTAGACATAAAGAGAGGATCAGCATGAAATAACGGGTGTGATCAATGTAAGAGGGGGGTAGAAAGAGAGAGAAGGTACAAGAGAGAAAAATAGAGCTTAACTTTGGAAGGAGTTGTATAATTAGAAGGTAGCGCACCTAGAATTAACTTGTCATTAGTGCCCTATGAAGAATTTTCAAAATTAAATGTGGACAATTTGAACTCAAATAAAGAAAGAGTGCCATGTTAAATATTTCATCTCTTCCATGCTTTTTGATGACTTCCTCTTATTATATATATACTATTGTTCCGATGGAGAGAGGAACATAGCATTAGCTTTTCAGGAATTTCCAAACGAACGATTTCAACGAAATCTTTCAATTTTTTATTTTTCTATGTTCAACTCTATGTATTCCTCTATTGGTAGAGTATATTGAATGAACATAAATGGTTATGACAGAGTTTCTATTATTCATATTAACAGCTACTCTAGGAGGAATGTTTTTATGTGGTGCTAACGATTTAATAACTATCTCTGTAGCTCGTTTCAATTTATGCTTCTACCTATTATTGGATATACCGATAGAAATGTATGGTCTAATGATGCTAATATGAAATATTTACTTATGGGTGGGGCAAGCTCTTCTATTCAGGTTCATGGTTTCTCTTGGCTATACGGCCATCTAGGAGAGAGATCTACAAGTTAAGAATTAAGAAAATGAATTCTAATCTAAACAATTATGTAAAATGTTATAAAAAAGAAAAAAAATATGAAAAAGAGATTCTATAGATTTTCTTTTATAGTGAAATAAAAGATAATGTACGATATAAATGATGAAAGCTTCCATAAATACGAATATGCCCAATACCATGAAACTCATGGCCCATGGATAAAGCAAAATCGTTTCGACATCAAAAACAACAAAAACTAGGGCAAACATGTAATAGAGGATTCGGAATTGTATCCAAGCATCCCCCGGTGGTTCTATAACTAATTCATAACTAGAGACCTTTTCTGGTCCTTGACTAATCGGGGCTAAAACTACAAAAATTAGAAATGCCAAAATAGGAATAACACTTGATATTATTAGAAATGCCCACAAAACATATTCATGAAGCAAAAACATAACTGTACTTCTATCATGTGGTCCGCATCTCCTTCAAGATTCATCCAGCGAATCCCATTTACTAATCCTACTTACTATATATATATATATATATATATATATATATATATATATACCTCGGATCCATTAAACCTTCAACTAAGCAAGTTTTATGCCTAAATTATGAAGCTGTAACAAGAATACAGAGACATGGCATACCTCAGATTGATGGATTTTCTCAAGAGTCCGAAGGGAGTTTCCTGGTGCCAAACTGAGTGACATGTGCAATGAATTTTGAACTGACCTCTTTCCTTGTGAACTCTGCTTTGAATCCCTCTCACTTTTGGATTTGCATCGATTCTCCTTCTTGTTATTAAATGGTGCAGGTTTTGCTGGAGAAGCATGATGCAGCTTTAGTTTCCTCATGATTTGAGCATCTCTTGGCAATGGGGTCTGTACTAAATTTTTATCTTTTCCAGCAAAATTCTCCCGATTCGCACTACAGTTCTCCTGAACACCCATCACAGATAAATAAAAATTTAGCTTACAATCCATAGATACAAAGTATTCCAAACCTAAAAACCTATATATAGTAACCTATTGCTCACTCTACATGGCTCATTTCATTTCAAAAACCACTTTCCCAAACTAAGTTTGCACATTCTTTGTTTAAAGGGAGGAAAGAGAAAAAGAAACATTTAAAATTGTGAAATTCATTAGTGAGAATGAAAAAAAAAAATAGAAACAGCACCAAGAACTTACTCCACTGCATTATTTGACATTTTTTCTTTCTCTACACAACTTTCTCAAATTAAATGTGACGACAGAGAATATTCAATTTGCACATAGAAGATAATTAACCCAAATTACTACCTTTAGAGGTGACTTGTCTATTTGGTCGGATCTACCCGGCTCTATCCTGGCATCAGGCTTCCTAGTTCCGTCGTCCCTAAGTTGTACCAAGTCTTCAACATGTGCCTGACCATCTGAAATGATCAGTTTCTCTTCAACAATACCTTCCTCCTCCTTAACGGGCGCCAAATACGATGTAATTTCATTACCCAATGCGACCTCCTCTCCAAATACCTCGGCTTTATCCATCATATCACCATGAAAACAGCCATCCAAATCTGTAGGTTCAGGAATCGCAGTAAACTCTACATTCTGAGATTGATTCTCGCAAGCATTCGCATTAGCAGGGGCATCAAAGTCTTCCAACTCTGAGACCTCATCACATTGAGATTGACTCTCATTGGTACTTAGTACCTCAAACTTCTGCGACTCTGAAACCCCATTACATTGGGAATGATTCTCACAAGCTGGCTCATTAGCAGGGACCTTGGACTCTTCCAACACTGAAACCTCATTCCATCGAGATAAATTCTCACAAGCATTTTCATCAGTAGAGATCCCTAACTCTTCCGATTCTGCAACTGCATTGGATTTCTCAGCCTGAGTATTCGATTCAACACTCTGAGCTTGCTCAAGCAAAGATGCAGCCTTCTTAGCTGCAATTCTCTTGTAATGAGCCTCAAAATAAGCCTTCTTTTGAGCTACAGAGCCAGGTTTGGAGAACTTCTCGACCTCGTCTAAGTATCGGTTGTGAGAGAAAGCCGACCATTTCTCCCAAGATACAGAAGGGTCGGTTGCAAACCTACCAAAAGATATGGATTCCCCTAACATCATCTTCCCCTGCAACACAAAACTCTCTCCATATTACTACATCAACCAAACCCAGATTGGGAATTCAAACATAAATTACCTATGAGAAACAATCAATCATAATTTAAATCGAGTCCTTTGCGAGGAAATCACAGTGAAATCTGATGGAAGAGGGTATAGAAATCAATGTCCTGAGAGGAAAAAACAACTGAAGAGACATGGATGTAAAATTGGAAGAGGGTGTCTCCAGTTACTGTATAGATCATGATTTATAAGCAAACTTTCAAAGACATTTCATTACTCATTAACCAAGCTTGCTTCGAACATTATACAGACACATCAAATAAATGAGAGTACCCGCGTTGAGAATTTGCAAAATAAGAAAATCGATATTGCAGGAGAGAGAGAAAGAGAGAGAGAGAGAGAGATGGGAATCGAATGGAGAATGTGCAGAGAGATGTAAACAAATAGGATTTCCTTATAAAACTAGTTGTACACAAGTTAAGATTCAAACATAGCAAAGAAATTGTCCGCGACACTAATATTTGAGTAGAGAGAAGAAGAGAAATGGTGAATAAATTAACTGTCAACAGACGTGTGTGTGTGTGCACGTGTGTGTGTGTGTGTGTGTGTGTGTGTGTGAGAGAGAGAGAGAGAGAGAGAGAGAGAGAGAGAGATGATTGTTTGCCTTATTTCTTCAAAGAAAAGATAATAGTTAAATCAAGGTTTACAAAGAACAACCCAGTGACAGACAGTAAGGGGAAAAGAGAGGAGTCAGAAAATAAATGGGAATTGGAGCAAAAAATATAGAAAAATGCAAAAAAATAGAAGAGGTAACCGATTCAAGAAATGATTAAATGAGAGACCCAACTCAAGGTTTTAAGGGAACAACCCAAAGAAGGAGAATGGAAGAAGAATAAGAGTGTAGAGAGAGAGAGGCAAGTGAGATGAGCCAAATCAAGGCTTGAGAAAACAACTGAATTACAGCGATACAAAGAAGAATAACCACGTGAAGAGAAAAAATAATGGCCATTGGAGTGAGAATGAGGGCAGTTTCTGCAAAACGAAACCCATGATTTCCCCCAAGAAAAAAGAGAGCACCCAAATCAAGGCCATGAGCTAACAAGAGAGAGAAAGTGTGCAGAGAAAGAATGAAATGGGGATGCCAAGACATTGCCTTGTGCATAGAGATGTAAAAAGAAAGAATTCTTTCCCTCACTAAGTAACCCCAGGTTCTTGAGCTTCACGAATCATAAAAGAACAACCCTCTGTAAAGACGGCACCAAAGAGAAATGAACGCCTAGAGAGAAAAAAAATTCAGAAAAAAGACACAAAAATTGGTCTAGAGAGAGAAAAAATGTTTTAGAAAGAGAGAGGACAAACTAGAAAGAGAACTTGTTTGCTTGTTACTAACCTTAGAATCTGATTCTTGGGTTTTGTCGGGATGGTAAGGGAGATGAAGAACACAGGTTGAATCCGCCATGAAAGCTGGCAGAAAGCATGTGAAAACGCTTGCTTCTTCCCTGCAAAAGACCCTAAAAAGTAACGGTCTTCATTCAAATTTGCAAGTCAATATAGAAACACTTCTTGTGCTCTGCAGAATCAGAATGCAAGAATAATAGTAAATAAAGAAAGGCAATAAATACAGTGCAGTACCTTATGTTATTTTGTATTCAAAATTCACATTGGATTTATGTTTCAAGTGTGGTGTAGAGCTCAGAGTGAGCAAAAAGTTTCTTCTTTTTGAAATGTTATTGTGAAAAAGTTTTTTATTAGTAAGTAAATAATGTTTAATATCGTACTGGATTTTGCTACTTTTAGAAAGATTCTTAGAGAGAGAAATCGGATTTTAAGGAATTTAGAGAGAGAAATCGAATTTCAGGGTGAGAGGGAGTCGTGGGTAAGATTCAAATTTTGAATTTAAGTGTGCGGGAAAGGGGTGCATGGAGAGATAGAACAAGACCCTAAATATCGATTTGAGGACAACAAAATAGCATTTAGTTTAGTAAGAAAGGGAGGAGAGATGGGGATAAGAAGGGCTTACTCTGATTAGGGATGGATGGTGAATTAAAATAGCTGATTTGGAATCGTTCGAGTCGGATAGAGCTTTGCGGTTTTAAAGTGAAAGATGGACTAAATTGCCAAGTTCTCTGATTTTTTATTTTTTTAAAAAAAAATATAAACCAAACTCACTCAAGAATTAGGAATAACAATGGGCCCAGCCCTAAGTCGGGCAGACTTGCCCAAAGAGGACCTGACCCTGTTAAAAGGCAAATACGATTAAAGAAAACAAATAAGGGAAAAAACGTCGGGCTGGGTTGTTAAACCAGGCTGGCATATCATGGTCCCAACCCGATCCTTAAGCCAAAGTCAGCTAGGCTGCTCGGCCCATTACCACCCCTAGAATGACCGGACTAGGTCTGATCAGGGCATCTAAAAGAAGTGGATTTGAAGACCAATCCCATTTTTTTTGACAAATGAGTTTGCAATTCTTTTTTTCCTTCTTCTGTCGTAGATACTAAGGGCACATTTATTTCATGTGAAAAAGTTTCCAATAATTATTTTCATGTGAAATAATTCCTTCGTATAGTTAGATGTATAAATATTTTCACATTAATTAGTCACAATACATCTTTTCATGTCAATTAAAAGTGAATTAGTATGAAAATATTCGTGCACAATACAATATAAAAGAATTTTTTTACGTAAAAATATTTTCCAAAAAAATTATTACACGAAGCATGCCCTAAACATTTTCTAACAGGGTGCAATGTAAAACAAAACTGGTGGTAGAAAAAAAAGTGTGCATTATCTAGACATTGAGAGTAATGTCAAATGTGAAAATATGAACATGATCCTAGACAGTGATGGAGGATGAAAGAGATTGAACGAATAACGTAAGTATGGTCCTAGAGAGAGGGTGAGATAATGTACCCAATACTCGTAATCCTTAAAGAGAGAGAGAGAGATTGCTTTTACGAAAACTACAGAGAGAGAAACTTCTAGAGAGAGGAAACTGTGCAACTAATGTACCAATAAGTGGTTGAAACAGCATGCCTAAAGCGATGCGTCTTGAAGAACCTCTATTGATTTGTTTTGTATGTCTCTACCATCACCATTTATGTATGTTTCCATCGTTATCATTCTGATGAAAGTTTTTTCTCAACTATTTGACGTTATTCCTATCTATGAAAAAACATATCCTTAGTGAGGACCAATCCTAATGTTTGCTTTGGATCGTACCAATCATGCTAATAGTTAGCGATATCAACGGCCATCTTTTATATTGGACCGTACCAAGCAGGGCACTTGTCAACGGTCCAATTAGTTAGATCAAGCAATCCAGTCTAGTCTCAATCAATGTTATCGTGGTCGGACAAACTACAAAATTAGTAAGGGCTTTGGTCTAATCAAAACTGGTCAAATCACTAATCAAACCTGTTGGATTGGATTTCAGTAAAAAGGAAAAAGAAAATCATAAAATAGTTCAAAACATCAAATGTATAAGAAAATTTGCTCCATATTATTTAACTAGTGGAACCGGTCAAAGTTATCACTAACCAAAGTTGTTCCGTCATTAGTTTTGACCGATTTTTTATCTAACTACGGTGATTATCTTAGACCAAACTCATCAAGACATTAGTCGATGCAATCTTGTGTTGATAACTATGATCTTATAACTATAGCAGGTGCTTTATATATCTATACTACATGAGCCACAATTAAAAAAGTAAACATGAAAAAAAAATAAAAAATAAGCAAGTGGCTTTAGATAGAAAGTGTCGCGCGTCGAGATAACTACTAAGAAAGATATGTTAGAGCGGATATTAGAGTGAGTATTTAGAGGCTCATATTATTTTCATAGGTATATGAAAACAGATAGTAAAATCCTAGAGCCGAAACGTTACTCCTTGCCAATATTACATAAAAGTAAAATCCTAGAATAATAGCTTTTCCTTAAAGAAAGGTTGCATTTCCTTGCATGTAGAGATTTGCATCGAGATATATCATGAATGGGCCTTTCCTCAACCACTGCATCTCCTTACTAACCAAGAGAGAGTGTCGTTGCTATTGAAATATATTCATTTTAGAAAATATTGTTAATCATATTTTATTTGTGAATTTTCATATACGAAACCTAATTTTAAAGCCTAGTGAAGTGGTGAAGAAGAGATATTTGTGAAGTGAGAGAACAGTTGAAAGGTTCACAATTAAAAACATGCAAGTCTTATCGATACCTTCTCTTAATTATTCGTTGGGTGGGTGTGGCCATTAAAAGGGGTTCTGAGTGTTTGTAATAAACATTTTAATATAATGGAATATGAACTCAGTGAAAGTGTGGTTTCTCATGGATCATACTAAACAAACGATCTTTGATGATACCAGACTGAGTTTGACGAGCTAGGCCAGTCGGTTGGTAGAAAGGATTCTAACAGGTCATCCTTTAATGAGGTCGAAATATACCCAAATCAGTGAGTCGATGGACTGTGTGACTCTTGTGTATGATGGTGACCTTCATAGACAGGGTCAAAGCCTCATCCATGTACCACCATATGGCATGTATAATGATAGTCATTTCGGGAAAGTGAATATCCTTTTAGGGTGAAGTTTATGCGTATATAATGATAGTCATTTCAGGAAAGTGAACCTCCTTTTAGAGTGAAGCTTATGCATATAAAAGAGATACCTCTGTGTTTCATAAGAGCTATGGTCGTATCAGATCTAGGTGATCTTGGCTAGAAAAAACCCGAAATCCACAAATTGAGATTATGTATGAAGAGAATGTGTGAGAGACGAATGTCTTAAAGGATAAATATATTAAATAGAGAGTTCAGTAAAAAAAAAAGAAAAAAAAAAAAGAGGGTCAGAGGAGCATCGGTTGAAATAAGAGATATAAGAGAGGAAATTCATAGATGGGATAAGTTTTAAGTATTGTAAAAGGTAAATTCCAGGTATACTTACTATTTCGCAAGTTAAAGTTAAAATGGATAGTAGGCTCTAAAACCTAGAACTCTCTTCCAGTGTTCTAATTTTAAAAGGGCAAATATCACAGTTATCTCATCCAAGTTAAAATAGATATTAGACTTTAAAGCTTGAAAATTAAAACGGATCTTAAACTCTAAAGTTTAAAAATTGAAGTTGAAATGATATTTGGAATAAAGCATTTATACGGGCCATTTATGAAGACATATTTACATTTAGGCATAATCACACATAAATAAATTATGTAATACAAAAACTATTTTTCTTTGCATTGACAAGTATAAAACAAAATGCCAAATGCATGTTATTTTCCAATATTTATTTTAAAAGACATAAATTTTATGATCATACCTTTAGAACTTTATAAAAACTTATATGAGATATTAAAATTATAGTTATAAATTAAAATAAAAAATTAATAAACTAATTTAACCTAAGGATGTCTTTAGTATTTATAACATATTACTAGTAAAATAATACCAAAGTCAAATATTCCAATATATATTTATTTTTTGCTAAATTTTTATTAATATTAATATAGTAATTTATTTATTAAGACAATAATAAATACAATTTTATTAATTGTAATTATGAATATTATATAAAAATATTAAAATTAAAATTAAATATTATTAATATATTCAAATAATTCAAATTTAAATATATATAATTGCTTTAATTATAAGATAATAATTAAATTTAAGTAATGATATTTATTTATTATTATTATAATATTAAAATCAACATTAATAATGTGATTGTAATATTAATAAAAAAATATTAAAACAATTATGTAAATACAACTAGAATCGTAATTGAATATTATGAATATATTTTACATGTAACGTGCTCTCCCATTGGAACATGCAATTATTTTCGCATATCAATGTATTATTCCATCCTATATTTACGAAATTATTTACATGAATGCTATCCCGTAACTACGTACTGTTGGTTACATATTAACACTATTATTTAGGGAAATTATCGTAAATATACTTTAATTTAAGGTTAATTGGAAAAAAAACCCCAAACTTTCGTTTATCTCGTCTACACTATTTTTCTTCATTTTTGGATTTTTTGGACCAAAATGACATTCACGGTAGTCTTATGACTATAATACATATCATTTTATACAGTATTTAAAATACCGTAGTAATTTCAAATAGTATTACGGTACTTTAAGTACAATAAAACTCTGGCCATACCGTGAAGCCAATTACAGTACTTTAAGTATCGTAAAAACTAAAACCCATTATACGACATTTTAAGTACAGTAAAAACTAACCCATCTTCTGCTGCACTTAAAATACTATAAAATCATTTTCTCATCCAATTTATATTTATCTCTTTCATCTCTAATTATCTCTTCTTTCTCTCTAATTCTTTTTAATATTTATCTCTTTGTTTTCCCTGTAATTATTTTTTATTTCTTCTTTCTCTCTCTACAATCTCATCATCGTTTCCTTAGATAGATCATGTCCTCTATTTTACATAGCTGAAGTCAGTGTTTGATTACTCTCTATGAAGAAACGATAATGAGATTGTAGATAGATAAATAAGAGATAAACAAAATTAGAGAGATGAGTAATAGATAAATATGAAAAAGAATTAAAAAGAGAAAGAATAGATAAATATAAAAAAAGTTAGAGATGAAAGAGATAAACCTAATGATAAAAGAGTTTACGGCATTTTAAGTGCCGTATACCATGGGTTAGTATTTACGGTTATTAAAATGTCATATAAAGGTTAGTGTAAGTTTACGGTACTAAAAGTACTGTATAAAATGCCCTCAGTATTACGGTGCTAAAAGTACCATATAAAATTCCCTAAGTATTAGGGTAATTAAGTACCGTACAACATGCACTAACTATTATGGTAATTCGACTACAGTGAAGGTCATTTTAGTTAAAAAAAACCGAAAATGAAAAAAAAAAGTTGCAGACGAGATAAACACAGGTTTAAGGTTTTTTTTCCAATTAAGTTTAAATTAAAGTATATTTATGATAATTTCCCTATTATTTACATGATTGCTGATTTTATTTCTACTGCATAAAATATACTTTTCCATCCAATATTTAGAACATTATTTACAAAATTGCTATGACGTATCCACATACTCTTGATTGCGTATTTACAGTATTATTTACGTGATCGCTTATTTCATTTCGACATGCAATATACATAACAAACCCCACTATTAAAATATAACTTAAGACTATTATTGTACAAAAAAATAATTTAAAACTTCATTATATTGCCTTGCCAAGCATAATTCAGTAGAATCCCGAAGATTCCGGCAAGATTTTGAAACGTCGACGGCCTTACGGCCTCGGAAAGGTTTCTTTTTCCTCTGTCGAAACGAGTTTTAAACATAAAGCTTCAAGAGAATGATCTCCCCAGGTGCCCACATCAAAAATTTTAATCTCTTTCGTATCCCTGTAGTTTACACGATCCTTACTTTCAAGAATTACCACATTTGTTTGCAGAAAATAGGGTAGGGTTTTGATGATTCAAAATCCCCACTCTCGAGCTTATTTTAGAGATGGATTTGAGATACGAAATCTATCTTAAAGATGGATTATGGATTTAATTTTCCAAAGTTCAAGGATCTTAGCCATGATTAGGAATATGAAAAGATTAAAAATAAATAAATTTAAAATGAGAGCCTTCGATGATTATTGACAATGTTGGATTTAATATTTTGTATACCAATCATTTTTTTTTTCTTTTGACATGTTAAAAATGGGAATGGAGGTTGGAGCGTCATGTTGAAGTATCAACCCCGTTGATGCTACAGCTACGTCCCCAATATGGCCACCTTTTTATGGCCACCATTTTTTGAAAACTATCTTAAAGATAGACGTTTGATGCATCGGAGGCACGCATTAAATATGGACCTGGACCTGACTCAGGACACAAGGAGTAGAAATTATATAGCTCCTGGTATAGATCCAAAAATTGGATCCGGCGGGTTGGGTTCGGGTCCAAATCTTGGACTCGAATATTATTCAGGTCTGGGTTTGGGTCTAGTAATATTTTTTGGGTCTCAATTTATGAAATAGATTGATATTTCAATTTTTAAGTCGGGTCTGGCTGGACTTAGATCCAACCTGACCCGTTGCCACCCCTACATGCATGTACATGCCCTTCAATGAATGGGCAATCGGGCATACATATCTTTATAAATATTTTTGGATATGTTATTATTTTATTATCATATTCATATCGTTATGGATATAATCCATTATAATATACATACTTGTTTTAATTTATGTAATTAAGTTGTGGTTTATAGTCTAAAATGTAAATTGTTGTTTATTGGAGTTGAATTTGCAAACTTTTAATTTGAAATTAATGGCTCTACTTATATAGCTAGTAAAGATGTTTTACATATTGTAAAAAATGTCATCACTCAAAAAATTTAGGTAACACCGTTTTTAACAAACATCAAAGCAAAATAAAATATTAAAAAATTATCAAAAAATAAGATGACAAAAATACCTTTGAAATATTCATAGAGATAATTTGGTTATTTTTTATTTAAATTATTTTTAATATTTTATTTAGATGCGTTTCACTAAGCTGTAAATAGCCACACAATTTGTAATAAATTTAATTTATAAAAATATTTAAATTCAAATACTATCAAACAATTGTAATTGTTTGTTGGATTTTAGAAAGTGATAGCAAAATACTATAGAACCTCACCTATTAATGTTGTAAGTGGTACGGGCAATATCATGATCATTGTAGATATTTCAGAGCGGCATACTAGATAATTGATAAATATCTTAGGACCAACATACTAGAGACTTGAGATACGTATTAGATTCGTCATTTTGAAATTGAACGATATTTTTTAAATGTTTTTCATTATTGTTCCTCACGCAATGTTTTATATGCCCTTTTTTTTTGCCTTTTTCTCTCTATTAAATTCACCATTTGCGAGGGATTGAATGGATAGGTAATGCCTACGTTAGCACAGAATCTTTTGACATTTAAAAGTAGAATATGAAAATGATTGGTGCTTCATCACCTCTAAATATATAGGCTGAAGCATATTGTGATGCAGAAGATTCATGTTCCCATGGGAGCATTTTAGTCATTTACTCCCTTAGCTAAAATCCATTCTAAAATAAATTATAGGACCCCAAATTTTATAAATATAACCTCTTCAATCTATATTCTAATGCCAAAGAAAACGAAAAATAATCCCAAATCGTATACTAGATACACTTGAAAAAGATAATGTCTCAAGATTCAATAGAGATTGTCTTATTTTTTGAGGTTGAGATCTACGTGTTAACTGAAACTCAAACTTCAAAATTTCTCTTTTGAAAACAATCATCAAGGGATTCTTAGCTCGTTTCTAAAATTCCAAATTTTGAGGGTAAAAACAACTTCCCAAATAGGTATTTTGTCCGAGGGAATAGATGTACAATATGCTCCCATGAGAACTTATGGGCGGTCATTTGTGATAAGTGAGCTACAGGCATATTTTTACAACATAGCATCATGCAAAGTCACCCATGTACAAACTATACACCATTGATACAATTAATTTTCTCAAAATCGAAGAGGGATCTTGCAACTTGGTCAATTATATTCCCTATTTGTTCCCATCATTATCCCCCCTTCCCCAAGCTTGACTTCGCCATTTAAGCACACAAACAATTTTTCTTTTCTTTTTTTGGTTTTTTTTGGGGGGGGGGTAGTTGGTTTAACTTTTTTTTAGTTTTTTGGGGGGGTAAAACAGTGGAGATGGCGACCGTCCTTTTGTTTTTATTGATAATAACAAAAGAAAGTATACATCATAGAGGAGAACATGTACAAGAAATTAAAAAAGCTTTCCAAAGGAGACAATGACATTGTCTTGTGAAATGAAGGGAGTGACAAAATCAAGAAACAAGCCCATCAAACTATAGCTTTAGAAATTTACCGAAATACTTGTAATATCTGGCACTGGTGATATATGAAAAATGAGAGCTTTACCCTAGAATTGTACAAAAGGACGTAAAGCCTCCATGGGAATAAATGTCCAACCTTGGAAGAACTATAAAACTTTTTCTATTTAAAATATTTAAATCCGAAAAACTTAACACCATAGTATTATATAGGGCCGCCAATGTAATGAATTTTTAGGGTCTAGAAAGCAAGGTTACATGAAGCATGTCTAACAGTGCCAAAGATGTCTAGTTCTTCAGTCTAAAGGGCCAATACTAAATATGTTCATAAACTTATTATTTATGAATAAAAAAGAAAACTTCTCAAAATACATATGGGAGTTTAAATATTTTAGGGTGTGGTTTATACAAGGTGTCAACCATAAATAATTGGAATAAGGTGTGACTTCAAACATTGTCGAAAGATGCAATTCTAGAGTTAGAAATGCTTATGATAGCCCAAAAATCTATTTTCACCCATAATTATTAAATTTAAAGCTCTAAAATTGATACAAACGGCAAAACCTAATATCTAATATGTTACAAAATACATTATTTTTAACTGTTAAAATCTTTTTTTCCATAGGGATTATATAACCATTTACTTTTGATACAAGGTGGTCCCAATTATTTACAATCATCCGATGTGACATTTGATAGCTTTGGTGTGTTACAAAATTCGAGAAAATTTTATTTGAAGCTTGAGTTTAGTCAATAAAATAAATGCAGTCATCCAAATTCACATCCAATAGTTAAAATTAATTGTGACCACATTGTACCAAAGGTAAATGATCGCATTCTATATTATTTTTTTTCCATATTGATATATCTCTGTGGTTGAGAAGATCAATCGATATCTTTTTTTTTTTTTTTTTTCTTTTTTAAGCTTCAGAGCAACCTTTATTTTTTACCAATTTCACAACCTTGTCCCAGTGGGTTTTGAGGTGTGCCGTACTTCCATAGTATAGCGTTAATGCACTATATAAACTTTATTTAATTTTTTATCATGTTGTTTGATTAAATTTCAAAAATCTTATACAAATATGTATGATCATGGATTGGAATAGTTACGAATGAGTAAAATATTAAATAGTTGACAAATTATGGGTATTTTGATAAATTTTTAAATAAAATGTTATATTTTTTTAGCATATATAATATAATTTCCATTCGTGTACCTCGTAGATGGTCTAGATCTAAATAAGAGGTGAAACATGCTACTCCAAATTCAAACTTAAAACTTTTAGAGAAATTTATGTATATATCCACTACAAAATTTTCAAAATGTCCTCAATATGTCCTATTTGTTTGATTATTTACTTTTGACACAAAGAGGTCAAACTTATTTCTAGCCATTAAATTTAAAATCAAATGGCCATTGATTATACACAATCCTCAATAATTTTTGTTCTCGAACTTAGTATATTATTTTTAATTGTTCAATTTTAAAATCTAATGGCTATGGATGATTATAACCTTCTTGTACTAAAAATAGAAGGTCTCCTAGTATATACTTTTCTTTATATTTTGGCCATACTTTTGTTTAGATTTTGGCCATATTTTTTAAGACCACATCTAGTATTTCAACTCTATATTTTTTACCTTTATATCAAATCAAACTAAAATTTTGGATGTCTATACTTTGCACTATAATGCACTTTTACAATATAAAATAACAAAATTAAATTCATAAAATAACCATAATAACCATAATACGCTAAAATTTGTACGTGATATTTTAGTAATTTTAATTTAATTTTATTGCTTTTATATATTTTAAATATGCATATTGGTGAGAAGAACAGTCACCCAAAAGCTGTATAAAAAAAGAAAAGAAAAAAAAAAGCTAAAATTAAAATATTAATTGTGCTCTTAAAAATTGGGACAGTAGAGCATAAAGTAAAAATAGCAGTAATTTTTATGACGAAACTACCCATTTTTGTACTCGTACCCTCATATTTTTGTCAACTCATGTGGCACACCGTTCGAAGCAAAAAAGGAACTCAGTTCGGCCCAAAATTTGCAAGACCGACAGAATCCGCCAAAAAAAATGCGGTTTGGCATAGGCACAACCAATGGTTTAAAAACCGGATCGGTGACCCGGATCGGGCTTTTCAAAAACCGATCTGGATCGGTGAATCGACGATCCGGATCGGAATCGGGTGAATCGGTCAGAATAAAGCTTCAAAAAAATCCGAAAAAATTATTAAAATTCATTATAAATATTGATTTTTAGGAATTCAATAAAAAATGAGGGTACTCCATTAAGAATTTTCATGTTTTTGAATGAATATGCGAATATTGATATGTTCTTTCCCTGCATAAACCGCTATTCAGCATTTAATTTACAGTATTTCGTGCTCATCCCTACACTGTTGCTGTTGGGACTCGATATGTGAATTATATGGCTGGGATAGGGTGGCCTCAAAATCATCATCTCTCTCGTTTTCTCTTTGAATAATATGGATTAAAAAAAAAAAAAAACAAATTTTCAAAAAAATCGATCATGGATTAAAAAAAAAATCACAAATTTTCAAAAAATTCTATCATGGATTACAAAAAAAAATTCGATCATGGATTAAACAAAAAAAATCACAAATTTTCAAAAAATTCAATCATGGATTACATAAAATTCGATCATGGATTACATAAAATTCGATCATGGATTACATAAAATTCGATCATGGATTACAAAAAAAAACAAAAAATTCAATCGTGGATTACAAAAAAAGAAAAAAATAGTTCGATCATGGATTACAAAAATTCAATCATGGATTACAAAAAACTCTATCATGGGTTACAAAAAAAGCAAAAAACAAAAAATTCAATCATGGATTAAAAAAAAACAAACAAACATTTCGATCATGGATTACAAAAAAAAAACAAACATTTCGATCATATATTACAAAACATTCGATCATGGATTACAAAAAATTCTATCATGGGTTACAAAAAAAAAAAAAAAAACAAAAAAATCGATCATGGATTACAAGAAAAGAAAACAAACATTTCGATCATGGATTACAAAAAATTCTATTATGGGTTACAAAAAACCAAAAAATTCGATCATGGATTACAAAAAAATCTATCATGGATTACCAAAAAAAAAAAAAAAAAAAAAAAAAAAAAAAATTCCGTACGGAATCGCCGATTCACTGTTCGGACTCGCCGATTCCGTACAGTGAATCGGCGATTCACTGTACAGAATCGTCCGGTTCTCTCTAGAACCGGACGATTTCCGATTTTTGGGCGATCCGGTTCCTTTTTCACTATTTCCGAGTCGAACCGGGCGAATCCGGTTCGACTCGGCTTTTTTTAAAACGCTGGGCACAACAAAACAAGTGCCGGATCATAATAACATGACAAAAAAATCGATTTGGCAAAAACGTGTGCCGAACAAGACCACATTTTTTGCTCTTGCGATCATACACATTTACTACAGGAGCACATTTTTTGTCATGTTTTTCTGGTCCGGCACATTTCTTGTCGAACCGTAAAAAAAACAATAAAAAAATACGGCCTAGCACAAAAGTGTGCCACGCTGGTAGTGAGACTTCTAGAATTTGAAGTCTGAGCCGGACCGCACTTTCCAATTCGAAGAGAGCTTTATCGAATAAGAGAGGATTGAAATGGTAGTTTAGTTTTTAAGATATTAACTTTTTGACCAGGTAAAAACGAAAAAAAATAGTAATTAGGTTAAAAGTGTAATATAAAAAAGATTGAGAGATTAAATATCTATAAAGTACATTTAAAAAGTATCCATCATTTTTCTTAAAAATAAAATATATTCGAAGCAAAGTCAAAGCTCCAAAGCCACTTCAAAATTTCATCGGGATCCAAATGAGATTCAGAAAATTGATTGGGACTCAAAGAAGGCCTAAACTTCTAACTTGGGCCCTCGCTCTTGACGGAGCTATAAAACCCCTCCCCCCGGGCCAATAACCACTCTTCAAAACCGCTTTAGCCATGGCTCAAACCCACCCCTCCACCGAAACCGGCCCCGAATACCACCCATTTCCCACGGAAACAGCTCCTCAAGCCGGTTTTCCGGCGCGCATTCGCCAGAAAATTTCTGAAAACCTGGTTATCCGGCGACCGTTGCCGGAAATCAATGGTGCCATGGGTGACCTTGGCACCTTCATTCCCATCATCATAGCTGTAACCCTGGTCAATGGCCTCGACCTCAGCATAACTCTAATTTTCACCGGCCTCTACAACATAATCACTGGTGTTTTCTTTGGAGTCCCAATGCCCGTACAACCTATGAAGAGCATAGCCTCTGTAGCGGTGAGCACAGGTAAAAGCTTCACAGTGGGTGAAATCATGGCGGCTGGAATTTTCACGGCGTCCACCCTATTTCTGCTTGGGATCACTGGATTGATGAGGCTCGCCTATGCTCTGATTCCATTACCAGTTGTTCGAGGAGTTCAGCTCTCTCAAGGATTAGCTTTTGCCCTAACTGCTGTGAAATATGTGAGAAATAAGCAGAATTTCTCAACTGGGAAGAGCACCGGCACTCGGCCATGGCTAGGGCTCGATGGCCTGGTTCTTGCCCTAGTTTCTCTCTGCTTCATTGTTATTGTCAATGGAGCTGGTGATGAAGATTCTGACCTAGATGATGAAAGTGGTGCTCTGCCTACCACAATTACAAACCCTAACCCTAACCCTAATAATTCTTCTCATGATAACAACACCACGATCACTGCAACAGGTAGTTCTACTAATATCAGTGATAATTGTAGTACGAATAGGAGAATATTTCCTATTCATTGGTTTCGGTTTAATAAGAATAAGAGTAGCAGTGGTGGTCCTAGTGGGGTTCATACTGTTATGAGGAGGCAGCCCGAGTTCATGAGGAAATTGAGTGGGATTCCAAGTGCTATGATTGTGTTCTTGATGGGCATAGTGATTGCAATTATAAGAGATCCCAGTATCATAAAGCACCTCAAATTTGGGCCATCCAGCCTCAGCATTGTGCACATAACCAAGAAAGAATGGAGGGATGGGATCGTGAAGGCCGCTATCCCGCAGATCCCGCTGTCGGTGCTGAACTCGGTGATCGCGGTATGCAAGCTATCGAGCGATCTGTTCCCCGGGAAGGATTTCTCGGCGACGTCGGTGTCGGTGAGTGTGGGTTTGATGAACCTGGTTGGGTGCTGGTTTGGTGCCATGCCCTGCTGCCATGGAGCTGGGGGCTTGGCTGGTCAGTACAAGTTTGGGGCTAGGAGTGGGGCTAGTGTAGCTCTATTGGGTTTGGCTAAGTTGGTACTTGGGGTTGTGCTTGGAAACTCATTTGTGATGATATTGAATGAATTTCCAGTTGGTCTACTGGGAGTTTTGTTGTTGTTTGCTGGTATTGAGTTGGCCATGGCTTGCAGGGACATGGGTTCCAAGGAGGAGTCATTTGTGATGCTGGTTGTGACCTCAGTTTCAATGGTTGGGTCCAGTGCTGCCTTGGGGTTTGTGTGTGGGATTGTTGTTTATTTGTTGTTGAGGCTGAGGGATTTGAGGTGCTTTTCTAGGAGCAGTGTTGATGAACCTCTCACACAAAGTTGAATTGATTCCAGGGGAATTTATCAAATTATTCATAATAGATGAAGTATTTACTATTTTATGTGTATCTTCTAATTCAATTAAAAATATCCATAAAAAAAACACATGATCTTGAGTTGAAGCAGTTAGTAATGATTGAAATATTAAATATCTCAACTCTTGTGGGTATTTTGATCAATTTCCTTTTATTGTATTGAATATTGGTTGAGATGCTTTCCACTGTTTGCCCAAAAATAGCATTCAACTTTCCATCGGAGTACCATGGTGAGCTTCTCACCCAAAAGTTTGAATGTATAAGTTGTGTTTTTTTTGGGTCTTTTGTTGATATTGTGACAAGAAAAAGAAGGAAAGTTGTTCCATTTGTGTAAAACTGTAAATGTTGAACCATCATTTATATGCGATCGAGTAAAATGTTGATTAATAAAGGGTGCAAAATATTTTAATGGCGCCTTTTGTATAGCATAAAAATGAGTTTAATTTTAATTGGTAAAATTAATTATAAGGATGGCTGGTAATCTTAAAATGGTTATGTTAAGGTGTTCACACTACACAGATTTTATAATTGTATTTAGCAAAATTTGAACACTTACGTACCTTTATTTGTACATGAAGCATTTTTTAATTGAGGTTTTTTGATAATGAGGGTATTTTTAGTCATTAGAAGGTGTGCGACATCACCCACATGAAGTACACTAATAGGATTTAATGTTTTAAGTGAGTGATGTCTCACCCATGTATATCACCCACATGGAGTACACTAGTGGGAATTAATGTTTTATTTGAGTGATGTCTCACCCATATGAATGATGTCACGGCCCCCATAATGATAAAAAATACCTTTTTTTAAAAAATATTGCATTACAAAACAAGAATATATAAGTATCTAAATTTTTTTTAGTACAATTATAAAATGCTCTAAAGTGCAATGTTGTCAGATTCACTTCGGAGTTTTATTTGGTTTGGTGAGAAAAAAGAAGCAATTCAGTGCTTTGGCCGATTCGAGAGAAGGCTTAAGATTTTTTTTTTTAATTTAGTATAAATAAATTATATATATATATATAATATAAATAATGAAAAAATAAAAAAATATATTTTTATATAGCTATTTCTTTACTGGCCGAAGAAAACCCTAATCATATCCGAAGCAAGCCCGAAACGGCCGGAATTTGGCCGAAGCAACACGAATCTGACCGATGCGACAACATCCGACTTCTCCTCTTCAGATTATACCCAAAATCCGAAAGCTTCGGCCTCTTCGACAGGAACTAAGTGAATTTGATAACATTGCTATGGTGTGAGCACCCTTCCATTCAATAAAACCTGAACTCAAAAAATTCAAATCATTGAAGAGAAAGGGAAACCCAAGAAAAGCTTAAAAATGTTATTAAAATAAGCAAAAGTTTTTTTAAAAGGTAAAAATACACATACTGATTCCATTAAAAAAATAAAAAAAGATATTTTTTTTATGATCTTTAAAAAAGTCGAAGTTTTTCACGAATTTAAAAGAACATAGAGTTTTTGAAAAAATCATGCTTTAATCGAACTAAAAGTACCCAAGTAGCCTTTTTCCATGTTTGTAACCATGAACTGAGAGTATTTTGGTATAATAACATAATTTAACTCACCAGAGCCAAATGACTACAATTATTTTGGCTTTTATCCGGGCTCCAAACCCAAGACTTTCAAAAATGTATATGAGGGGACCAATTACCTCTTAAACGTCAAGATCATAATCATTATTGACCATTGGATATATACTCGAGCTATTGGGGATGCCTCACTAATTCGGCACAAAATTCAAAATAAATACCCTCAAAAGTTGTCTCATACCTCGTTACCACGTGTGGTTTTCAATCCTGTTGATACCACCTAGTGACACCTGCAAAAAAACGTTTAACTACCTAATCTATACGAAAAATCGGGTAGGGGCCTATCTTCTCCATTGAATTACCTAAAAAAAAAAAGAAAAAAAAAGAAGTGATTAGTCTTATAGTATAGGGTATAGTTTCTATAAGGTTGCAACCTTAAACAATCTAATTAAAGCCCACCTCCAAATTTTATCATAACATGTAATTTTAGTGTTAAAATTATCAGGATTATCTCAAAATCTATTTTCATATCAAATCATAAAATTTTAAACTCAAAAAATGGGTAAAATCAAGTAGATCTATAAATATTTGAAAATCTTGAAAATAAACGATCTGGATAATGTGTTGCAAGATGCACTATTTTTTGGACTCAAAATCTTTTATTTTTTTCATATTCACATTGTCGAGATGATCAATTATAGGGTTTTTCAACATTAAAACATTTTTCAATGGATTTTGAGGTGCATAGTTAAGTCTACATTTTAAGATTGCAACCTTATATAAACTTTTTCCTGCCGTATATAATCCCACAACTTTTTATTAGAAAATAATACTTTGAGTTGAATCCCAAAACAAGTAGGGCACTTGGTTATTTTCCGCAACTTAGATCAGGTGAGCCAAAAGACATAAATAACCCCACTTATTTTGGTTCTAAACTTTAAGGCTTTCTAATGAAAAATATGTTCCTAGTTCACTTGCTCAAACGAACTAGTTCATGGTAGACATTCATTAAGTTTTTCTTTCAAGCCAGACAAAAAAACCCCTAAAAATTTCAATATACCCCATCATTTCTTCTCTCTCTCTTTTATTGACTTTTGATTATAAAAATTAACACAAATAAATATTTTTATACCATTTCAACCCAAAAACTTTTTTAAATAAGTGAAAAGAGAAAATGAAGGTTAAAAAAATCTTTGAGATGAAATGATATAAAAACAATTGTTGGTACTAATTTTTATAATCAAAAGTCAATAAAAGAGGGAGATAAAAGATGCGGGAATATAGCGAAATCATTAGAGATTTCCTTATGCTGCTTAAAAGAAAAACGGAAAAATCTAACATGAAATAATATGAGAAATTAGGGTTTTATACGAAAATTTTCCTTTTAACAAAATTTTCAAAAAATAATCTAAAATAAGCTTTTTAAAAAATACCCACTCTGGTGGTAAATTAGTTGATTCAAAGATGGATTGAGCATATTATTGATGTCTTCCCTCTACTTTTGAATGTTCTTTTGCCAGCCAATTCGGTCAAAGGTTCTTACTATTTTAGATACTTATTCACAACTTTCATTAATGGGAAGCTAGCAAGCATTTTATCGGCATATTATCTGCAACATCTTTTTTTTTTTGGGATTTTATCCTATTCTTACATCAATAGAGTATAATTTTTTAAAAAAAATGGTAATGTGAAGTTTAAAAAGAAACAACTAAAAACTTTAAAGGAAAATGTTTGTATAAGGTTGCAACTTTATATTATGAAAGTACAATGCACTTCAATAATTCAGTGAAAAAAGTATTATGAAGTTGGCAAACTTTTTAATCAGCTCAAAATGCATGTACATTAAAAAATAATAATTTCAAGTCCTAAAAATAGCGACCGGTAAAAAGTTATTTGAACCATCTATTATCAAGATCTTTCAAATATATCTTACTTGTACAATATACGGTGGACACCTTATTCACACCTCACTCAAAACTTTAAACATGACCAAATCTTATAAATCACTTGTCTTGAAATATTTCCGTTGTATTCCAGAAAAGAGATCAATCTAATATTCATATATGGCTCATTGTCGAACCATATGGCTTTCAACTTACACATCTTTAGAACCCACGCAAATAGCTCTTCACTCCTAATTTAGATTTTAGATCTATTTGTAGTTTATGATTTTATTTTCCAAATTCAAATTAACATTAAAAAAATGACAATATTGCTTCAAATTGGATTCTTTTTCTTATGGGGAATGATCATGTGTATTTTAAATACACAGTAACACGATTTGCACCTCTCTTATACATCCAAAATCCAGACCACTACACTATCATCCTCAAAGTGAGCCTCTCTAAACCTAGTTCCAACATCCTCAAAGTTGATCCCTGCCCCCCCCCCCCCCCCCCCCCCCCTCTCTCTCTCTCTCTCTCTCTCTCTCTCTCATTCATGCAAGCCCTCCTTTAGGCCCCCCTTCAAAACCCTCATCTCAACCAAAAACAAACAACCAAGGTTTTTTCTCCCATTAGAAAAAGAATACATATTGCAATGTTTATATATAAGTTAATTATATTACCATAAAGGTAGATGTCTTTCTTATTTAAAATTCTGAATAAGTAACATGTTTAAACAAGATAAATCTTCAATAATCTCTCCTTGATTTTCTCTCCATCTCATTATCTCAAGTAATCATCTCTCACTCTCCCTCCTAAATATGGAAACATTTCCCTCCATCTTTCCCTCAATTTCCTCTCTCATGTCTCTCTCCTCCCTTCTCTCCAGACTCTCTCTCTCTCTCACTTCTCTCCCTCCTTTAAAGAAAGGGATTAGGTACCCTAGGTTTTTTCATTCAGAAGTCATGTACTCTATATACACTATAGAAATAAGATCCCTCTCTATTTTTGGAATATGTATATATCCCTTAACTCTGGCTTAATAATGAATCAGGAATACTATTTCATTTTTTAGTTCACAAGAAATTGAATTAAAAAAACACAGGTTCCAAAATATTTTTCAAAATAGTCGAGTTTCGAACCAATGTGTCACTCAAAACAAAATACAAAGGTTCCATACTTGAAGAGTGATGAGCAGAAAAAAGAAAAAAAAAAGAACATGACATTTTTTAGATCTGGCAAAAATTAATAAATATCATGCCAATTTCCTGACAACTTTAGTCTTTATCGTCATAATAAGATACAATGAACTCATCGCGTTTTCACTAAAATAAGAACAAAGAATCATCAAGAAATCGTCATAATTAGATACAATGAACTCATCGTATTTTCACCAAAATATGAACAAAGAATCAGGTAGAAATTGTCATAACAAGATACAATGAACTCATCGCATTTTCACTAAAATAAGAACAAAGAATTACGAGTGGTTCTTCACGAACTAGAGAATAGCTTTTTGGACTAGGAAACTTTATCTCATAATGAAACATTAATTACATCCAAATATACATACAATAAGAATATTTACTTTTTGGTACAAGAAAAACACAATCATGGTTGATTATTAGATGTGAAATTGGGTAATTGGAGATCGAGTGGGCACAAAATCCAAAATAAATTTTTTTGAATATTGTGACACTTCAGTTTGCCAGATTTCACAATCAATAGTAAAAAATGACTGTAATTTCTTGGTACCAAAAGTAAATAGTTTTATAATATACAAAGACCCGGTTTCTATACATCCAAGCCCGCATATGTAGAAATGCGGGCATATTAATAAATCTATTTTTGAGATGGATTTTTTGACTTAATTTTTAAGGATATGTAATCTCTAACATGGAGATCATGAATATGAATAAATAAATAAATTTAAAAAACTAGAAATCATAATTCTAGTAAGAAAATATTTGGACCGTTAATTTCCATTGTTTTTAGATGGAACACCTACTTGAATCCATCTTTAAGATGGATGCTTTACACTTTTTGGACCGCATATGTAGTCATGCGGTCCAGCCTGCATGAGACAATTTTCCAATATATAATCCCTAATTATATTAGGCGACCACCAAGGCCAAGAAGAAGATATGTCCCAGTCCAGCTTTTTAACACTTAAAAAGTCCCATAAGAAAAAGAGGACGTCTACCGTGCCTCCCGCTGTAGCACTATGTATTCCCTCGGTCAAAAGAACTATTTGGGAGATTATCTCAACCTAAAAATTTTGGGAACCATCTAGGAATCAGGAGAAGATTATTCTCAAAAGAAAATTTAAAATAGAGTTTTCTAATACTTAGATTTCACCCTCTAAAAATTGGAGACATTATTTTATTTTTTTCAAGTACATAGATGGTACAATTAAGAAACTTTTAGCCTAGGTTAATATATGAGTCAAAGAGATTACATCCCAAACAAAAACTTGGGGTCCTAACATTAATCCTAGATGGGGTTTTACCTGAGGGAGCAAATAGACAGTATACTACCGTGGGCGCACACTATCTTTTGCCAAGAACGATGCTGGCAAGTGAGGCAGAATTGATGGAAGCGTCAAAGAGGAGCATGCAAGCTACAGTACACCATTACCAAGAATAAAAATGTTATTTACCCAAAAAAAAAGAATAAAAATGCTCACTCAAAATTTCAAATATTATGGAAATTAGAAAAAGAATACATTTTTTCACTGCTTATCAGCAGCAGCCTCCAAATAATTCTTGAAATTGAATAAATCAGAAGTACGAAAGCAAATGATATAATTCCAAGTTAACTGGTACATATTTAAGCTTTATGCAAAACAAGATGGCTAGCAGCTAATGGCTACATTTGTGTGTGTGAGAGAGAGAGAAGCACCAGCAGAAAAAATTTCGACCAAAGAACACAGGCTTCACAGAGGCCATAACGTATCATCTATCAGTACGAAGCCATATTGACCTTAAGAAACACAGATGGAATGATCCATGCTATGAAATCAAAACCACAAGTAGACAGCAGGGATGAGGAATGGCCTCTGACAAAAAAGCTACCTGTTTGATACACGATTCTTGGTCTTTCTATTGCCTTGTTTTCTCGAACTGGTCTCTTGGATTTCTTCCTCAGCCTTTTGCTCTGCCTCTAGTTTGGCTAACTGCAAGATATACAAGATATCAATAGGCCCATTATAAAATAAGATCAGCAAAACTTAGTTAGGGCAATAAAAACATTAGCAAGCCTCTAAGATCACCTCTTCAAGAATAGGTAGTAGCTCTTTGTAGCGGCCCTCGGCAAGATCAAATCCATCTTTCCGAAGCTCCTGTTTCATTTTACAACACTTTGTAATTAGCGTTGTTAGGAAAATACTTTGAAGTACCATATTCACAACTAAAAATTCAGTACTGAACCATAAACTAACTTGGCATAGTAATTGTTTAGGCAGACAAGCAACACTACTCTATTGAGATCATCAATTGAAGAATCACCTTTCCAGTGTGTTGCGTGTGTTCATGAGCAGCCATTTGCCAGTACATAGACGTCCGCTTATAAAAATCTCTGAGGGATTCTCCAGGCTTCGTGAAGGAAAAGTATAGATATAAACAACGACTCACCAACATTAAAATGTAAATCCACTTATCAAAAGGCAGCATTTGTGTGAAAAGTGTGTTTATACAGACAAATGCATGTTTATGTGTGGAGCTTAGTACATTTAATACTAAACAAACTTGTAAAAAAGAATTGCATGGATTAATCAAAACATGCTGTAAAAGCTGCTTATCAAGGTCATTCCTGACACCACAAAAGAAAACATGAGGTAATAGCTGCTTATGGCAGCATGTACCAGGAAAAAAAAAACCTAAAAGTCAGCAAGTACTAGTTATTGCTCCCACAGAAAAGTCACACATCAAATACAGAGTGACACTGTATGGGCTTCAAATTTTAGCTCAATTTTCCAATTTTTTTTTTTTTGAGAGTGGAGTTCAATTGTCCAAATTAACAATTGTATTCAAAATGCATCTATGGTCAGAGAAATAGAAAATAAATTGCAAGGAGAGATTCAGAATACTTGACACAGTAGTTTACTCTAAAGTCAACAATAAATCTTTGGCGATTATCAAATCCATCAAGTGTTGTTTTCTTACCATTGGTGTCCTCTGAGAATCTGAAAGGCCAAGATTGGCTCTTATCTGCTCTATACGAGCCCGTTTCTCTTTTCTGCGCAGGTTCTTAGTCTCACCTCGGATTAGGGCAACTGCTGATTCCATTCCCAAAGTATTTTTCTCGTCGCCCCTAACCTTTGCACAAAAAGAATGAACTTTCAGAACAAACTAAAATGAAATATTAGGATATAGCTACAAAACAGTGATAAAAAGATCCGTAATGTCACTATAAGGTTGTATCATTGACAAATAATTCACACCGTCCACATAAATTAAGAACATAAGTTTTAAAAGGGTAACAGTGGTTCGTGGTCATAACTCTTTTTCTTTCAAGTGAGAACTGACATAAAAAGGAGGTCCCCATAGCTACTAACTGGACACACTCACAAACGTCAGTCGAGTGAATCCCTCTTAACTCAGTTCATAAGGGCAGTATATTTTGAAAGAACGGCATCACAAATTCACAATGAGAATACAAGAGCAATATTTTGAGTAACCATTGTAGAAAAGCGTTACTCAGAAAGCAAAAGATCACAGAAAGACCGAATCTTGAAAAAATACAACATGGCATCATATGTAGCAAAGCAACAATAGGAAACAACTCTAAAAGGAAAGATGGTCCTAAATCATTTTTTGATGCTTTGTTTTTTCTACAATACAGTAGATACCACAGTATATTTCTGTGATCCACCTTTAGGAGGGTGGGTGGGAGGGTAAGACTGAATCTTGAAAGAGTACAACAGAGCATCATATGTAGGAAAATAACAGTAGAAGACAACTCTAGAAGGAAAGATTGTCCTCAATCATTTTTGGATGCTTTACTTTTTCTACAGTATAGTAGGTATATTATTTTATGATTCACCTTTAGGAGGGAGGGAGGGAGGGAGAGAGAGCACCTCTAATTCATCATCATCGTCGTCGTCATCATCATCATCGGTCTCAGCATCATCACTGCCACTATCATTTTCGTCTTCATCTTCGGAGCACTCTTCATCTTCATCTTCACTAACTTCAAGCCATTCTGATTCAGACGCCTGATAGAACATAAGAACAAACACCATAGATCCCAGTCACCATTTCAAAACTGCATGTTGAACCAAGCTCACGGAAAAAATTAAACACGCTTTAAGTGACAAGAACGAACACAAACTCTCATGGAAAATGAATTTAGAAAGGTTTGGATGATGATTTACAATCAATCATATTGTTGGACAAATGGTGGTCATAATCCATCATAAGATGTCTATGAGCTATAGAATACAAATATGTGGCATACTGAAAACTCCCATAGGCGCAGAGTAAGAACATTTCATAAATATATCCTAACATTCAAATTGTTTGCCAGATAATATAAGATTTCCGAAGTTGTCTTCCACCGATATAGCTACAAAATGAGGAGAGACCATCTTTCACCAGCCTGGAGTGAGCAAAGAATGCTATATCTTGATGTGGTCTACAATGACGGCAAATATAAACTGAACCAAAACAAGGGGCGCAGGAATAGAGTAGAGATGAAAGAGAGACAAACCGGTATTATGCACTTCCACTCATCAAGTTTGCTCAGATCAAGTGTGTATAGATCGTCCAGAGTAATTTCTCGATCTTTGAGCTCCATCATACCTCCATACAGGTAAAGTGTGTCTCGTGCCACAGCAACACAAGCATTGATTCGTCCACAAGGCTTCACTACCTAGGCATTAAAACAGAATCGTAGAAGACACGTCAGGGGTGAAGGATATCATCATATATTATACAAACACTTGAAAACAATTGCTCTTTAACAGGGAATACTTCAGAGACTCACCTCAGATTCTATGCATGCCTGCTTATTGGAGCCTATATTTCCTCTATCAAGCTTTTGTTGAGAATACGAGTTGATTGACAGCTCAACAAAATCACTTTCCACCCCAAGTGGTACTTCCCTATCAGGTTCGGAATTCTCCAAATTATCGACAGGGTCCTTGTTGCCATTGAGAAGAGTATCATCTTGCTGCACAGTTTTCTTGCTTCCTTTTGCCTAGGAACCAAAACATCAAATATTTTCATACTTCCAAAGGCACTTATGCAATGCACTTCATCTCATATAAATTCATTAGCAGAATCTACTTTATACTAATATCAAACTGACCAAAACTCCCTCGTTGTTAAGTGATTCCTGGCAGATTGAAAGAAATTATGCAGCATCCTCATTAATCAAATCAAGGGTTTTAATCACACATAAAGATAAGACTCAAGCTGACTGGTATACAAAATACATTAATACCGCTGAATGCATAGTAAAACACAAACAACCCTGAACAAACAGACAAGATACACAAACTTCTAGATATACGACTATAAAAATCTTAGAAATACAAACCATAATGACTTAAGATATGTTTTGCTTCCTGTTTTGGTTTTTCTTCAGAACTTTAGACGCAGCTTATCTTCACAAGTTTAACTTCCTGATGGTGCAATTTGCTGGTGGTGAACAAGAAATCATATTAAACGCATGGAAAATTTCGTTTTTTTTGTTTGTTGAGATATAACATGCGTTAATCATGTTACACACAATAGAAAAGCACAACAAACAGCATTCATCAAAGGCTCCTTTTCTTTGTTGATGTGTATCAAAATTTTATTAGGGTAAAATATATAATACAATTGTATGCCCCAAAATAGGGCTGTGTTATTGAAGAGAAAACTCGCTTGAGGTATTGGTGTTTGTGCACCATAATCTCATTAGAATAAAAACTGCAAAATGTCAGTAATTTAAACACCACGATTTTGAAACTGTTTCAAAAAAGCAAAAAGTTGAAGGGCAAAATTGCGAAGTGCCACTCCCATCCGGTTACGACACAGGCAAGGAGAATGAGATGGGACCAATGTGTCAACTGACAAAAAGCCCTAAATAAAAAATCAAAAGCTAAAATCAACGCATGCTACTCTAAACAACCAAAGACCAACTTGTCTCTGTCTTCCAACATAGGAGATAAATTGGTAAAAGTTAAACCGACTGGATAATTTGAATGAAGTGCCGTAGCAAGAACAAAGCTAATCAATACAGCAAAAAAAGTGAAAATTTTCAGACTGAAAATAAGATTGATGCACTGGTTCTTCAGATAACAGAAAATAAGGACCGATATATACTCCAAAAATTGGATGAAGACAGGAAAAAAAACAATGTGGGGCGATAAACCGCATAAGACAATCCACCTCACCAAACTATTAAGGTAATCTATCAAATTACCCATAAGAAATGAGCAATTTAACACTTTACCCATGTCTTTCAATTTAATTTCAAAATACGCCATGAAAATATACAATGTCTTGGCTTGCAATAGTTATCTCAAATGCATATTTTGATAAATTTTCCAAATGCTAGTAAAATATTTCTCCAAAGTATGTAATGAACTTATGATTATCACAGTGACAATAATGGAGTCGAAACTGAGAAAGTGCTCCATGACACTGAAACCCCCTTGAATCAGCCTATTCTTAAAGAAATTAACCATCAAACCTTGGGAAGTAGCAAGGCTTGACTACTTATCATGGTTTTCAATCAAGACTCAGGATCCTGCTGAGTCCGAGTAACTCGTTCAAATCTGAGTAGGACTCAGAGTTTTTGGACACTGTCAAGAAGATATAGTTTGACTCTTTTCTTTTATAGAGGGAAAAGACGTACTTTGATTATAGGGAAAATATCTCCATACCCCCTATTTTTAGATTTCATTTCACAATAGACCCAAGGTTTTAAAAGATATCTTGGGCCATAAAAATTGTAGATTTTATTTCTTCTAACCCCCCGAGCTAATTTAAACTTGTTCTTTAAGCCAAACAAATCTAAAAAGACATGCCTTTTTTAAAAGCCATCCTCCCAAACTTCTCTCTCTTTCTCTCTCTCCCCGCACCCCTTCTCTCTCTCCATCACTCTCTCTCCTCCTACTCTCTCTCTTCACATTTCCCATCTGTCTCCCCTCATTTTTACGAGCTTCACCATACCCACAAACCCAATCCACTTCATCCTTGCACCAAGTAAGTATTCAGGTTTCAGCATCTCTCCCTGCCTCTCTCTAGCTTTGGGGTTTGATCTGATCATCTCTCTCTCTCTCTCTCTATTCCTCCCTTTCTCTTTGTGTTTTTTGGATTTCAGCCTTTCCCCCTTCCTTTCAATCTATCGAAATATTTATTTATTTATCTATGTTACTACCTCTCCCTCTTCCCCCTGTGCTTTCGGAATTTCAAAACCTTCCCTCTCTCTCTTAACATATTTCAAGCTTCGATTGTGGATAAAAACTCGAAAGTCGATAGATCCAAGCTCCGATTTCAAAACCAAGCTAAAACTTTTGAGGCTTGATTTCTTAGAGTAGCTAATGTATAAATCTTGCAGCGGACTACATGATGGCTATTTTTGGAACAAATTTGGAGTAGTTTTGTTGCGGATCAAGAGAAGATATCAAAGCTTTGGTGCATCGTTGAATGAGAGGTCTAAACAGGGGCGAGATTTTTGAATGAAAAAGCCACCCCTTCACGTTTTGATCCCAAATTTTGGATATGGGATATGAATGGAGAAATGATCAACCTCAATGTCTAAATTGCAATCCAAATACAAGTTTAGCATATGAATCAACATGATGAAAAAGGGACACAAAAAAAGGGAAAAAAAGACAACTACAAATTGAAGCATGAACAGTGAGCCACCTGAGGAACTCGGTCCAGTTACCTGCCCGGCCAAACTCGACCAGTGTTTCAAAAAGCGCTAGGCAAGTCCTAGGCGGATTGGGGGGTCCAGGCCGCCCAGCGCCCAAAACCTGGGCAGCCCAGTTGAATCCAAATAAGGATTTTGCAGTTATTTAAGTATTAGACTATCAGTTATATTCAAATTATATTACATATTAGCATTTAGCACACATTCCATAAGCATAACCATAATCCATAAGTCTGTTCATACTCCATAACCAATATCCAATTAAAACTTAAAATATGCCAACCAAATTATAAACCTATGAAAGTAATCCTTGAAGACTCAAAAGAATCTTCAATAGTTCAAATGTTCAATACACAATACTTCAATCAAAATTCAAACTTCAAAGTAACAAAGTTTAATAATTATTCAACAATCGACATTCATTCATCATCAGAAAATCTTGGGTCAGCTGCATTAGCATATCATCGGAGTCGATGGAGTCGTCACCCTCCTTGACATATTGTGACTCGTCTTCCTCCGTCTCTTGTGAATCTACCTGTTCTTCCTCCTCTTCCTCCACCCATGTTCCTAAGAGGGTCAGCTGATGTCCCTGAAGCATCCATGACAATGCCCCATATCAATCCTTCATGCCCCTCGACCTCATCATCATCAACTAACCACTCCATAGCATTGTCCATATTTTTTTATCTGATGAGGTCTCTATTATCTCTCTTAGCAAATCTGTCCTTCAAGAATCGATTGTACTTCACATAGACAAGGTCATTGAGCTTCTTTGATTCAAGCCTGTTCCTTTTCATTGTATGAACCTAACGAACTAAAATGAAAGCGAACTAATTAAAATCTAATATATATGGTTCATGAATTATTTATAAAATTATACAAATTACCCTTATGGCCTTACCCCTTAAAAAGTACTCAAATTCCGCTCACAACAGGATGAAAAAGTGGTTAGGTTTAAGATCCGAATGGCCAACTTTTGTAAATTTGGAGAACTACACCCATGTTGGCTCCAACAATGGGCTGCAAAGAAATAAAAAAAATCATAAATAAATAATAGAAATACTTGATTACTTGAAGAATTGAACTTGATGAAGATGAAGTGATGAACTTAAGAATATTATTAATATAATAATATTTAATACCTAGATTATTTTTGGTCCTTTGCCTCATTACCATTAGACTCCCAAAAGACTTTAATGAGCACTTGTAATTTATCAGCTCATCAGCACATATAATATCCTGCATTTCAAGATCAAGGACTAGCACCTCTACACACTTATTAAATCCATCCATAATTGTGTCATTTGTTTGTATATCCTAGTTAATATAAAACAAAGCTGAGTTCAAGAAATAACCAGCTATATGCAATGGCCGATGTAGCTGCTTATCCCACTTCTCATCAATAATCTCCCAAACAGGCTTGTAGCGGGTTTCTTCATCATTGAAATTTTGGGCTATCTCTCTTTTGCATTCCTCCATAGCATCATATATATAGCCCATAGAAGGCTTGTCACTATCAACCATGCGTAGGACTTTGATAAGAGGAAAAAATAACTTAAGAGTGTCCTTCACCCCTCGCCAAAAAGCCTTAGAAAGTATAGTATCTCTCATCTTCTTTCCAACCTAAGCCTTAGACCACTTGCATGCTCTCCACTCATCTAAGGTAAACATTTGCCTCAACTGCACTCTCCTCGAATGTATGCTATCTAGGCATAAGTACCAAGTCACAAATCTTGTGACCCCGAGCCGCACAATCTCTTTCTTCTTTGTAAAAGTACGCATCATGCTGAGGGTGATATGGTGGCTATAAATGAAATTCGTAACATACTTGGCTTTCTTCACTGCACCTGATATCTCGGTTAAACCACCAAGAGCCTCAAGCATGAGGTCTATACAATGTGCTGCACATGGTGTCCAAAAGATTCTAGGATAAGCTATGCACAACAAATTAGATACAACAACATTAGGAGCAGCATTGTTTGTGACAACTTGTCCAACAAGATGCTCCCCAACCTCCTTGATTCCCTTCTCTATCACTTGAAATATGTAATGGGCATCATGGATATGATCAAAGGCATCAATAGACCTCAAAAAAACAGTCCCTACTGGACCATTCACAAGCAAATTCATTTGACTTCTTCTCTTCTTACCACTCCAAGCATCAATCATAACAGAAACCCCATACTGAGCCCATGCATCTTTCTTAAGTTCTACAACTTCCTTCGTGGCACTCACTGCCTTTTTTAAAAAAGGATCTGAAAGCATATATGGGGTTGGGGGTTTCATCCCAGGACCAAATTGGCCAATTACCTCTACTGCAGCATAAAAGTTATTCAAGCGAGCGATATTGAAAGGAATGCCCGCCTCATAAAACCATGTAGCCAAATAATATGTAGCTCTATCTCTCTCTTCCTTCTTGATTATATTTTCAATGGTTGTTTGCTTTTTGGTTTTCTCTCCTGCAATCTCAGGGTCAGGCCGAGGTAAGAAACTATCCATAGGGCCTCTAACCCGAGGCTTCTTAGTCCCAGAACCAAACAATTACAACTCCCTTCTCCTTTCCCCTAATAATGGATTTCTCAACTCTTGACATCCCTCCCCAATCCTTTCATCATCACTATCATCATCATCAAAACTGACTCGAACCCAAGACCTAATCTTTGCTATAGAGGCAAATCTCTCATCTTTTTTCAGTTTTACCAAGTTCATAAAATTATTTATTTCCTCTTTAACAGCATCAGGAGTCTTTTTACATGGGGTAACATCCCCCTGGTACCGGCAAGATGTTTCTTGAACCGGTTTATGCTCCCTTTTGTATCCTTTTTTGCATCTTATGCAATTTTTATCATTAAGATCTGGGTTATAGCCATATTTCCAACAAGGATCACCACTCCTATTAGATCCCAAAGAAGACATCTAAAAAATAATACAAATTATTAAAGCAATAAAAAAAATCACCTACTTTGAGTTTGATTGCTCAATCTTCAAACTTCCACCTCAAAGATGTTTCTAAATACTCAAAATCTTCTAAAATAGCCCCTAATAACTTTGCAAAACATCAAAAAGTAAATATAATACCAATGGGTGATGTTTTGATCAATTTTGGTTAACTTTGAGTAACCCTTTGATATTAAAAAATTCACCACAGTCTAGTTTTTTAGGGGTTTTCACTCTCTAAATTTGGCTCAAACAAGGTTTAGGTTTCAAATGAACCTAAAACACTAATTTTTGGGCCTTAAAAACAAAAAAAAATGACATAAAATACCCTCATGAATTTTTTTCAGCCCCTGGGTGGGGCATAGGCCTTGGGCTGGGCGCTAGGAGGCGGCCGCCTATGAGGGTTCTGTATCGCTTAGGCGACCGCCCAGATCGGCCGCCTAAGTGCTGGGTGGTCCGCTTTTTTAATCACTGGACGCGACCACTGTTTACAAAATGTGCCAGATCAACCTGGATAGGTTACTTGGAGCCGGGGAGAGAAAGATTAGTGGGAGAGAGAAGGTGGCATATGAGGGATAGAGAAAACAAAGGGCAGCAACCCTCCTGCTACCCGTGCAAGTGGGTGGAAGTTAGAGAGAGAGAGAGAGAGGCGATGAAAAGAGGGAGAGTGAGCAGGAAATCTTCTTTGTGGGTTTCAAGAGTTGGGAACTTTCGATCCTGACCAGTAGAGAGAGACGATGAATTCCAGCAAGAAATAAAGAAATGCGGGAAATACCAATCTGACTATTTATTTAGTTGCAAGCATATATGGGTAATGCAGGGCCTTGATCGGGCTGCATAGAGAGAGAAACAGAGAGAGAACAAGAGATGGGGAAGAGGGAGAATGGGAGAATGAGGATGGGGAAGAGGGTACGCAGGTTTTTGGCATGTGCAGGGGTTTTGGCCATGGCCATGGCCTCCTCTAGAAAGAGAGAAGGGCTTCATGGAGGTGAGAGGTTATCGGAAGGAGAGAGAGGTGTTTGGAGAAACACGGCAAGAGAGAGAGAGAGAGTGAGAAACACAGGAAGAGAGAGAAAGAGAGAAGTTTGGGGTATATAAGTGAAGAGAGAGAAAGGATTGGGATTAGAAAGAGCATGTCTTTCTCACATTTATTTAGGTTAAAAAATAGATTTAAAGTGGCCAGGGGTTAGAAGATATCTTTTGAAACCTTTGGTTTGTCAAGAAATGAAACCTAAAAAGGGATAGGGAGATATTTTTCCTTGATTATAAAAGCTTATTATCTTAAGAAAGACTTTAAAATCAAAGAGAAGTACGATCCTAACTTGCTCAAGATGAAGGTAGGCACTCACCTTGTCTTTAGTTGATTTTTCCTTCCGCAACTCCAACGGGTACCTAATGGGCACATCAACATTGTAAGAAAGGTGCTCAAGAGGGTAATTCTGAGAAAATAATTAGACAGCAAAAAATTTTCACTAAAATTATAAAATAACCACAAATTGGCATATATACCCTCCATGGTTGCAAGCACTGTTTGACAAAAGTGATAAGCAGAGGCCAGCCTGCTATGGTGCTCAAGGAAGGCAGCTGGACTTCCAGGAGGTGAAAATTAAGGAAAAGAAAATGTTCACATCATATTTTAGTTTTCAAAAAAAAAAAAAGGTATATATATATATATATATATATATATATATATATATATATATATATATATATATATATATATATATATACGTATAGTAATAAAATAATATATCCATAATGGTGGTAGAAAACTCTGCCTAGTCCACTTGGACTGGCTGAGTCACTTAGACTTGGCACCCTGCCAAGCAAGGAAAACCCCTAATTAGTGGTGTTATTGAATTGCTAGGGTATCTGGGCTAGTTACTGTAGCAAATTGCCTCGAGTATTTAGCAACTCAGAAGGTTCTTTACAGACGAAGTCTGTCAAAACTTGCCAAGTTCGATAAACTTTCAGAAATAAAAAGGGCGGCAGAAACCAGTCCCCACTTTTCCCTCATTTTTCCTCATTCAAGCATCTGATTGGGCACAAATTTCAGGGGTATGCTCAATTTTTAATGAACTATCAGTTGAATAAATAAATTTTGAAAAAAAAAAAAAATTTAGATTTTACAGATTTTGATGAATTAAAAATTTGGACCTAGGCTTTAAGCAAATTCAAAAAGCTGCGATTTCAACGGTTGGTCGATATTGGATTAAAATTATTCCCTAAGCCTATTTTTGGGTTATCCATCCAATTACAGGTTGATTTCTCACCAAAAAAAAAAAAGATATTTTTATTTTGTAGTTATAATTCACCCAAAAATTTCAATAGCTCATATAAAGTAATCTGAACTCCAACCCCAAATCTAGTTTGTGAGGATTTTTATTTGAGGTGCGTGAGAACACTTTGACAAATATTGGAGGCATGAATCACACTGAGCAAAGATTGGATGATTAGCGGTGAACTTTTGGATCACTTTATATTTTTCAATTTAAATTCATGAAATTAAATACAAGTTCTATTCTTTTTTATATTCAGATTCAATACTCTAGCAATTGGAGTTAGGGTTAAGTGGTTCGTAGTTGACTTTAACAACCTTACATCACAAGTTTGATTCCAATTCAACATGTATTTATATCCAGATTCAATACTTTAGAAATTGGATTTGGGCTTATGTGGTTCATAGTTGACTTTAACAATCCTACATCACAAGTTTTATTCCTACTAAACTGCCTAAAAAAAAGAGGTACTTCTATTTTTTCTGAATTTCTATGATTTCTTCTGACATTCTGGGAGTTTCTCTAGCCTAATCGGCCGACCTGGGACAAACTCAGCAAGTCAACTCAAGGCTCGCATAGCTGACTCACTCTAGGCAGGCCCCGTGTTCCGAACCAATTACAAGTCTTCCAATCTTGATCCAAAACATCTCACTTTCATTGCAGATATTTTTATTTTCAACATATTTCAGGTTTTGGGGTTAAATCCAAGTTCTTAAAGCAAAGTTAGGAGTTTGGAAGGACCTAAGGGTTAAGAAACCGTCCCCCAATTCCCCTCTCTTATCCCCCTTAAAAGACCTGAAAATGACAAAAACTTTTCTCCCACATGAGGCCATTATCCACCCTTGAATATCATAGCCTCCAGGAGAAAGCCGTCAGCCTAGTTGGGGACTCTAATGTTCGAAGCCCCACGTGGAACCACCAGGGCCTTAGGGAGGGTGGAAGCCCATTGCTTGCACCTAGGCAACAATGGTTGCAAGGACAATCATCATAAGGCACAATCGATATCACAGAGTAACATGCATCACACCAAGACTCGTGCTCCTAGAGGTAATCCAGGTATCAATTGGTACACATATTCAATGATGGTAAGCGTTATTGGGAGCAGTTTAATGATGTAGATCACATGTTTTAAGTATTTGTTAGCATGACTAGATTATGTGTGTTCACTAGCATGAATGGATTATGTGTGTTCTTTTTGCTTTTCTTTTTTTTGAATAGTGCATTAATATAAATTATAGGATTACGGCAAATCAGATCAAACATCCTAGGCTCCATTCCCACCATTAACACTTCAAATATATATCATCATCACCATCATCATTGTCAACAAGGCCTTATCCCAACTATTTGGGATCGGCTACATGGATCCTGTTTTACCATTTTGCACTATCAAGGGGCCATACCCTCAATCTACCATATCTCTTCTCACTACTTTTATCCATGTGCCCTTTTAGAGCCTTCCACTTGAACCAAATCGCTCCTTTTAATTGGTGTTGTATTAGGTGTACGATGCACATGGCTAGCCCACGTAAGTCTACTTTCCCTCATCTTATTGCCATTGGAGTCACACTTAAGATCCCTTGCCTATATTCATTCCGGCCAGCATATATATATATGTATATCGCAAAACGTTTATATAGGGCTAAGGCTCTAAACAATCAAATTGGAGCCCACCTCAAAAATTTCCCTAGAAGAGGTTGTTTTGATGCCCAAATATCCTTAAATTGATCATCTTGACATCAAGAAGTATGGACATGAGAAAAAAATGGATTTCAAGATTTGGAAATAGTGCATCTTTGAACGCATTTTTGGACTGTCAACTTTCAAGATATTCATAGATCTGCTTGATCTACACGATTTTTGAAGCTTTAAATTCTATAATTCAAGATGAAAATATATTTTAAGGCTATCACAAAGATTTCCAACACCACATTTCTTAACACTATTTGAAGGTGCACTTTACTTTGATGGTTTAGAGCTTCGGCTCTATACAAACCGTACCCATATATATATATATATATATATATATATATATATAAGATCACTTCAGCCCATGGGCTGATGGAATAGTATAAGCCCAATGGCCAAGGTTGAATTTGGGCCGACTAATGGTGATGACTGCATTTTGTATTTGAATTTCTATATTTTTTCTACAAATCCAAATCACATGAATTTGAAGCATCCACTCTTCTCATTAAGACACCTAATAAAAATAATAAAAAATAATTCGTAAAAATTAAATTGATCAAATTACCCCTAAAACTTTCAGGTGTATTTTGGTTAATTTATTTTGCAAATTATGTTTTTCAATATTTTTATTAGATTTGCCTATTTTTTCAAGAGTAGATGCTCTAAATTTTCAAGTGATTTGGGTTTATAGAAAAAAATGAAATTCAAATACAAAATACAATTTTGCAACCATTGGATTGGCCCAGATTTGGGCATTTACTATAGTTGTCAGTATGTGGGCTGTCCTCAAACTACTCCCTATATATATATATATATATATATATATATATATATATATATATATATATATATATATATAGAGAGAGAGAGAGAGAGAGAGAGGAAAACACTACAAAACGCCTATAGGTGAAATTCTACAGTACTTCACCAACGGCTTTATCACCGTTTAAAGTTTATCACACGACCACAGATGTTTGATAGTGTTTGAATTTTAATATATTTTTTACAAATCGTAGTGATTTGAAATTTTGTAAGTGTGTGCACCTTAGTGAGATGCACATGAATAAAATATAAAACAAATAATTTGAATGATAAAATTACACAAAATACCCCTATAAAGTTTCAGGGGTAATTTTGTCATTTTATTTTATGACTATTATTTTCCTACTATTTTATTTTGGTGCGACTTGGTCATATGTACACACGCCCCAAATTTTAGATAAATCTGATTAGTGCAATAATTATAAAAATTCAAATACTACCGGACAACTGTGATCGTGTGATGAACTTTGGAGGTGATGAGATATAGGCGAAGTACTGTAGAACTTCACCTATAGGCATTTTGTAGATGCTTCCATATATATATATATATATATATAAATCAAGATTTCATCCAAAAAATGGGCAACCCACATCCTAGATATCCTTGTGCAATATGATATGTAATCTTGCAAGCATTTATGTGGATTTTATCCATTGACTCTTGCTTCAAACTGATCCAGAGCTGATAGAAATATTAAACTCTTATAGCGGATAAGCTAAGAATTCGGTTATAGTAATTGCCTCCGATCATGCATATTAGTGAAACAAAAAAAGAATAGAACCCTTTTTTTAATATAAAGAATAAAATGTTTATTTACTTTACTGGAAAAAATACCACAAATATCTACTTTATACGCTACATAAAAATATTACAGCATTACAAGTTAATCTATTAAAAACTGCAGACAAGAGGAAGGAATATGGGTCATGAAGGTGAAGAGACAAGTCAAATGTTCTTACGCCACCATAAAAAATCAAAGAATATTGCTTTAGTAGACTAAAACAGCATATCAATAAAACAAGCACTTAGTGAGAAAGGTCAAAAGGGTAACACCAATGAGAAATCCAAAACAATGATGCCATGTTAGGAAATAATAACAAGAGCGCATTTAAAAATAGTATCAGTTTCAAAGTCATACTAAGTAAAACTCAAGGAAGCTGAAACACACCATCGATGGTTATCTAGTTGAAAACCATAGATCTCATTCAAGAACAAACTCCAAAGATTGTCACCTGCATCAATAAACAGTGGAAGTTACATGAAGGAAGACCATTATTTCAAAGCACATATAAAGAATGCCACTCATAGTAATCACAAATAAAAGCATAAGAAAGTGGAAACTTGCGAAGGAACATAAAAAACAGATAATCACAAATAAGAACCCACATCTTAGTAGAAAACATGTTTATCGCACATAGGAGAGACACATGGCAAGTCACACCAATTGATTTATAAAATAAGGAAGTCATACATGGAAACTTTTCATTAAAATATATAAGGAATTCCAACGAGAACATTCATTATTAGGGTAATTGCTATCTGGAGGGTATACCGGATGCAGGGTGAAGGGTTTGGCCAACTCAATCCTAATGAAATAGACTTCTGTCAATCTACATGCATTTCCGATTTCCACATAGTTAAGGTAGGTGTACCATCAAATCAGGAGTGATATATTTACGGTAGAGTAATACGTAAAAGGGGATCTCTGCTACAAATATTTAATACAAGGAAAATTTGGCTTCATTTTTACTTAACGATATAATATTGAATCTCCACAAAAGGGTTCAAAGCAAAGTTGTTGGAGGCGGAAGCGGAAGCGGAGGATCATTGCTTACTAGGAGTTTGGTAGTATTGTTCAATGAATATATCACAATAGAGAAATTTTAAAAAATAAAAGATTAATCACAATTTGTTTAGATATTAGATATAAAATTAATATATTAATAGTATATTTACTATAATGACAAATAAATTTACTAAAATAAGATCTAAGAGTAATAACTTCAATTTATTTGCTTGAGTCATCTCACATATATAAGTCCTTCACAATAATCTATCAAAGATAGTTATATGATCTTACATTGCAAATGGTAATAAAGGATAGCATTTCAATCACAACATATGCACATCCTTCCATTTTCTTCACATGCCCCCCTTCATTAAAGAAATCTAGAGCACAAGGTAGAGAGAGCAAAAGAAATAGGAGGGAAGACAAGTCAAAATTTTATAACAATTGTGACAAAAGTCATACCTACCATTCCTTGCATTATATGCGATTTTGGGACGCTCTTTTATTGATGAAATATAAGAATCTCTTTCCTATTGAAAAATTTATAGAACACAGATATAAATAATTATTGTTTTATATCATATTCATAACATTCATTGCTTTTTTTTTTATGGATATGCATTTCTTGCTTTCTTTTTTTTATGACATGCATTTATTGATTTTTTTTTTTTTCTTTTTCCCTTTAAAAGTTGTAAAGCTTAGGGAAAATGTCATTTAAGGGGCTCAAACCCCTTACAAAATCATTAAAGGGGTAAATTATTCTAACAAACATTTAAAGGGTTGCTTTTTTTATTTTCATTTCACTCAGGTACTTCCTAAAAAAAAAAAACCCTTGAAGAGGGTTGAGAAGGCCAAACAATCAGGGGTATTTCAATAATTTGACCCCCCAAGGGGTCTAAACCCCAACCGCATGATGGAAACACCCCCACTTGTTCAGGATTATAGATAAGGAACACATTGTTTAGAGTTCTTAGTGAGGAACAATTAGGAGTATTTATGTCATGTAATACATACAAGCCATTTCAGTGCCAATTGATAAAAATACCCTTAGTTGTTCCCAACTATTAAAACTGAACAATGTGTTCTTTATTGGTAACCCTAAACAACCAGCCGTTTTTCATTATTCAGTTAAAGCCTCTTGGGGTGCAAATTACTGAAATACCTCTAGTTGTTTAGGCTTCCGAATCCTGAATAAGGGCAACTTGGAATTTTTATTTTATTTTTATTTTTATTTTTTGGATGAGGTACCTAAGTGAAATGAAAATAAAAAAGCAACCCTTAACATGTTAGTGAGATCATTTGTCCCCTTTAAAGATATGTAAGGGGTTTCAACCCCTTAAAATGATGTTTTCCCTAAAGAATATAGGTGTAACCTGTTGACCTACCCTTATTAGATTGGGATTGCACTTCCTTCAACATGGGATCATGGCTGGACTGCGATTGCCATCGATGTAAGGAGATCCCGTTAGCTAAGGTTCAAAATCTCAAGCATCAGATGGCCTCAAAGCCCAATGACTTAGGGTTTGCTGGGTTCTCCAAACATTAAACCATATGTCAAAGAATAAAAAGCGAGCTAAAGAAGCTGGAACAATACTATGACATCATGTTGCATTGTTTGTGATCATTTTGTTTCATTATGAAGGATAAACAGCTGTCGATATATATATATATTTTGTTGTTAATTTCTTTCCTTTGGATTTTAAGGGTAGTCGCCATCTCTGTGAACCCAGGCTGCAGCAAAAGAGGGAGACGTAGGGTTGTTTAATCAGTACATTTAGGACGCATTCGTATAGGATCGAGATACCTCAAATATGTGAGCAGGGAGCTTCTGATCAACTGGAAGAAGCAACCACGTTTTTTATGGGATAAGAGATACGAGGCATTTGAGATCTTGAACCCAAGCACATAGTTCCAATCATATTCATTGATGCACTCTTTGGCACCTCTGCAGTATTGCTTCCATCTTTGAGGTTTGGGATTGCTTCCATGCCTTGAAACTAGCCACTTCATAAGGCAAATAATGAGAGATAGGATCCTTTTTGAGGAGCCATTTCCATCATAAAGGCTCTTAACAGGTTTGAGCTTGTTTAGCAAGATGGTACTCAACTTTTTCTCTCATATGGATTTTGCCATTTTGAATTGTTTGGGATCATACGGATTTTTATCGCTTTAGTAATGGAGCATATCATCACACCTCAAGGAAGATATCACATCAAATATAACATTGACGTCATTGTAGGGACCTTGTGGAAAAGGTATAGCAAGAGGAAGGCTACATAACAAAATCATATCCGCTTCCAATGTACAAATGCTTTTTAAAGATGAGCGTGTTGGTATAAGTGGCGCTTTACTCTTTTGAAAGTGTTACAGGAAATGTCAATATGATTTAAGCTTTGACCATGCTCATAGGGTTGAGCATCTTGTTTAAATCCATCACAGGCTCCCTCCTAGCTGAAGGTAATTCCTTAAATGCCATTAGTTGAGCTCGAGGGGATGGCGCACCTTCTGCAGACACTATGAGAACATTACTGATCTTTTCCGAGCGAAGCCCGTCCAATATGTGCACCATTGACCAAAGACACAATGGGTTCAGTGGCATATGCTGGAAATAGGAGGGGCCTTTTTATTGGATTAGAACCCCCCACCAGTCTGATGCTTTTGCTTTTTCTGTTCTCCCCAGACTCTTAGTTGTAGGGGAGTGGAGAAAACAGAGATCATTAAAAAGAGAAAGCAATAACTATATATCACTAAAAAAGGAAACTAATAATTATTCAAATAATAGTTCTTAGAGGCAGGACCACGAGTAGGAGATCATTGCTGGTTGGGAGTTCCCCACTTTGGGAGTGCCAAGGGAGTGCCCAAATAATAAATGGATAGAAATGGAGAATTTTCTTAAGATAAAAGATTAATCGCATTCATTACTTGAAAAGCTAATGCATTGAAAATATATTTATTATACTTGCAAATAACAAATAAATTTACTCCAACAAAATTTGAGAGCAAACTCATTTATTTACTTGAGTCTCCTCGTATACAAGTCTATCACAACAAATATACTGAAGATGTTTATTAGATCTTAAATTGTAAAAGATTATGATATTATTCCAGTTGAATAATATACAAACAAGCTTGAGGTAGAGAGAGCACACAAATATACGAATATAGAGAGGAAGGCATAGATAGACGGAAGAGAGAGATCATTGTATGTCTTGTACACATTTACTAAAAAGATGATGAATTAAAATCTCAAAACCATTTATAACAAAAGTTGGAACCCATCATTCCCTACATTAATCGTCATAAAGGGAGCATTTAATTTAAATATTTCTATTCTTTATAGATGTATATTCAAGAATCTCTTTCCCTTGAAATAATTTACAGAACATAATTTAAATAACTAGTGCTTTCTTTTTTTTATTGTATTTATGTTTGCTATCATATTTTTATGGATATACATTTCTTGTTTTCTTTTCAAGTATAAAGAATAACGTATCTTAACTTGTTGACCAACCTTTACTGGATAGGGGTCGCGCTCCCTCCAACAAGGGATTGTCGCAAGACCATGATCCCCCTCCAAGAGAACAGGATTACATTTGCAAAGCGAGACCGCTACCCATGCTAAGATATTCTGATAACTAGCATTCAAATTCACATTCCGTAAATTTTTCAAAAAGCAAAAGATTCTTAAGCCTGCATCAATTAGAAAGAAAATTTTGAATTCAATGCACCCTAAATTGAATTTAATGTAGGGGATAGTGAGTACAACTTTTGCCAATTGTCAGGATTTTGGCCTGTCATCTTTTTTAAAAATGTAGAACAATAAAGAGAAGGAACCCCCTCCCTGTCTCTTGCCCTCGCTGCTTCATGTTTTCTCTTTTAGATTGAAATGAAGGAGGATATTTGAAGATAAGGGCAAAATATGATCCTTTATTATCATTTACATTACAATGTAAGGTCTATAAATATTAGGAGTATTTTATTGTGAAGGACTTATGCATGAGAAGACCGAGATAAAAAAATATGAGTTATTACTCTCAAGTTTTATTTCAGTAAATTTATTAAATACATACCTAATTATTTAATTTACATTTAAATATTGTGATTAATCTTTTACTTTTTAAAATTTCTCCGATTTTTATATTTATTGTATGGGCACTCCTAAACTAGATAACTCCTAGCAAGCAACAATACCCCACTCTTGCTCCCACACTCGGTGCTGCCTCCAACAACTGTATGCTATGGCCATTGTGTGCAAAGGAATCAGCAAGAGCAATGGTCACTTAATGAGAGAATGGCTGCAATTTAGAGTTGACCCTAGGTTTAAGGTGGACCGAAATGGTACATGAATAACTGACGGCACATGAAATGAAACTTCAATGGGAGCTTAAAAGGATGTGATGACGGTTTCTACCAGAACCTGCAATGTTTTCTTGGGGCCGTCTACTATGGTAACCCCTATGCCGACACATTGTCAAGTATGTTACAAGCTTTTAGGCCTCGTTGGGCCCACAATAGCATATCGGTTTCTTCCTTGAGCATGACCAAATTTGCTCAAGGACCTTCTCTGGCTAGCAAATAATGTTTAAGAGATCAAGGACTAGCACAGCTTTAATATAGCATATGTATTCTATGCTATGCTGGTCTTTTTTTTTTATTGATACTAGAAAAGGTCTCTTTTTGCTAATTGAAACTAGGTCATAGATTCTTTTTTTTTTTGGGATAATTTTTACTTGATACCAAGAACCAAAGCTTGTAATTGAAGTTCCCTCCATAAAACTGTCTCTCACCTTTGAATGGAAGTACTTTAATAATAATAATCATAATAATGATAATAATAAAAACATGTTATGACACTTACTTCGCAGACCCAGGACAACACCTATTAGGAAGTGTAAGTTGCGAAAGGCTAGAAAAAGGCAAGAGCTAGGCCCAAAAGGACATGATTGGAAGTGGTGATAAAAAATGGGGACTCATGGCATCACTGAGGGTATAGCCCTTATTAGAGCAGAATGGTGGACCAGGATTATATCGCTGACCCCAAATAGTTTGGAAAAGGCTCTGATGATGATAATGATGATGATGTTATGACACTTACTTACACATGTAGAAAAGTTTTGACAAAGTTTTACTTGGTTGCCTACTTAACACAACCCACTTCTTTTACCCAGTCTTGGGACGCGTGAAAGAAAAGTTTAACGTCTTCACCCTTCTTAGACCATATTAACATCATCTAATATGCCAATTTTAATTCACAATCCATCATTGCAGAAATTTCAATTATATAGAAGACAAGTCCACGTTACAAAGATAAATTGTCACTCATAAACAATGTCTCAGGCAGTGAAAACTCAATAGCCAAATAAGCTCCACATATGCAATGGTAAATTACTGTTGCAAGACACAAAACTCAAAGAACTTATGTATGATACAGGTGTATCTTCTATCTATACTTATATTAAAACACCAATAAAATCTTAATTATCTTACCTTCAACTTCCATATCGACCACACCACCAAAAAGCAAAGCTCGTTTCTTATGTACACACATGGAAAACCCAGACCGAGGTCCAGGAGGCATCCCAATCTTTTTTACCTGCTTCAATTGGAAAAAACATCACAAACTGAAAATAGATGTAGGAGTCATATAATTATTAATATACTAACATAAATTGATGATAAGTGATGCTTCACAAATTAATCTTCAGTAAATTTTACAAAAAATCCTTTAGCATAAAGAATCAGTACAGCGGGATTACAAAGAATAAACAAGATGGAATGACAGCTTTATTTATTATATTTCTTTGTATGTTCGACATTTGGAACATCTAATGCATTCACTCTTTGGCTCCTACTGAATTTTACTAATCAATGGAAATGAGTGACTAAATCTAGTTTAAGTGAGCAAATTAGTGTCATTTCATTTTGAAACTGAATTCCTTATTATCCAAGAGAAACTGCATTACAAAATCTTTTTTGACAGCCATAGGACAGCCCCATGGAATTTCTCTCAAAGAAACTACCGAGCAAGAGTCTAGAAATACTCATGTACATGAAACTAGTATAAGCACACAAAAGGTCATTACACAGAGAAAATGCAGATAGATAATAGTACAAACCTTGCTCCATTCCCAGGTCTTTGGATCAAGGGACCACAAATCGGAATGAACAATTCCTTTCTCGGAACTATTCTTGTCACATTCTTTAGAATAACCACCATATAAAAATATCTACAAAATTGAAATATAACAGTATCAGCAAATGTACTCATTAATGAATCTATAAAAGAGGTCATTTTACAAATTCATGGACCACAAGAACCTAAAAATATAGATAATGACAAGCCATTCACCCACTAGGCAAATAGGAAAGAAGTAACGAAGGCGATATGACATGGACATAGTAATTCGGCATCAATTGCAATAAACCAAAGAAGTATTTCCACAATATCAACCATCAATGGCAATCCACAGAATCACAATATGTAGATGGATGAGTGTGAACCCTAGAAGGTTAAAATCTAAATCCATGGCGCAGTATATGTGCTATTTCATCATTCTCCAGAAATATAGCAGCATCAGATTCAATAGTCAACTTGAAACCAGCAAAAAACAAAATGCTATTTCTTCTCAAGTTTTGTGAATATGAAGGTGTGCCGCATATTCATATTCATCATGCATAATCAGCAGCCTTAGTCACTGCTGGGATTTGGGTCGATGGGCTCCCAATGGTTGAAATATAGAGAGAAACAAAGGAGGTCAAAATTTAGAGAAAGACAGAAGATTGCTTGGGTTGTTGATGCTTGTTTGTTCTTTTCTTTGTGTGTTTGTGTGTTCTGTGCGTGTTTGAGTGTATTCGTATGTATTTTGATGCCCCAGATTTGTAAAGCCATGGTTTCTTATCAAACCATTCTTGATTCTATAGTTTTACAGGGAGCAACAAGAACATTTAGAGAGAATGTATGAGTTTGTAGAGAGAGATGAAGACTTGTACGAGAGAGAGAGAGAGTGAGAGAGTTTTGAAGATTGAGGCGGCTGAAGAAATAGAAGAATTTCAGTGAGTTTCGCTTAGATGAATTTCAATTGAGGGTAAACCATTCGGCAAAAAAAATGTGGCCAAAACACCTTCAACCACAGAGATTTTAATGAACTTTGTGAAAATCTAGCAAATGGCTATCCACATTTTTAAAATATAGAGATTCACCTTCATTTACAGCCCAAACAAGGCCTGCGAAGAGAGCTCCACTCAATGTTCCAAAAACAGAGGTGGGCCCCCAGGAGACTAGGTGGCCCTGGTCTGAGTTAAGGGGTTCAAGCCCTATGGGGAGTTCATAGGAGCAGTTCATGGACCCAAAACCTTTGGAATGACCCCGAAACCCCTTTGAACATCATTTTCCAGGGCTGTTGTGCGTTTTGCTGTCTGGCAGTTGTGCTATTTAAAATTTATTCATCAATTGGATTGAAACTTGAATTTGAAATGCAATAACTTTGTAAGGTTTATTAGCCCCAAATCCATACAAAGTTGCATCTCCTTGCATTGCTCATCATCAACATGAGACATAAGCAACTTTAACACAAAGTAAATACATAAATAAATAGATAAATGAAATCAAATTGTCAACAAAACTTAAAATACATAAACTAATAAAAAATCAAAACTCAAAGCATGATGACCACATATGATGAGCTCAAAATGACAGTTGAGTTTTATCATCATCCTAATAGAATTTGATGATGACGCCAAGCCATCATCATCAGAGTCATCCACTTCCTCAACATATTCATCTTCATCCCTTGTCTCCTATGATTCAGCTTCTTTCTCTTCATTCTGCTCTCTCACTCTCATCAACCTCTTCCCCTGCCTATGAGATTTAGATTGAGTGGTCCGCATAGGGCTCAGTGGTATCCCAAAAACCTCACAAATTTCGCCACAGGTCAAGCTCTCTTCATGGAATACCTCATTATCCCCAGCATCAACCAGCCACTCACTGCTATCATCTACACTATCAAGAACAAGAGCATCCCTATCATTGCAGTCCTTATAGCGCTCCTTCAGTTTTGATTATACTAAACGAGGACAAGGTCGTTCAGTCTTTTCTGCTCAACTTTGTTCCTCTTCTTTGTACGGAGCTCTTAGATAAATGCTGAATGATCAATTAAAATTTTGCAAAACATAATATAGGTAGGAGTAGACTAACTGGCTAATAAACAAAGTAACTACTAAGTAATATGTAATAACTACTGAACTAGTAACCCACAAGAGGCATGGTTAAATAACATTACCATTTTAAACGTGTTGAAGTTGCATTCACATCCAAATGAGCTACAAGTCAAACTCAATATACGCATAGCCATTTGCCACAAATACGGGGCACCTGCCCCATGGATGGTCCATCATGCAGTTATTTTATGTCGTACATAAGGTAATTATTTAATTGGAATCTAATACTCAAGTCACAAAATCAACATGAGTAAATTCTAAACTTACTAGGACAGATTTTGGTCCTCTGCCTTATTAACAACTCTATTCTAAATCCATTAGAATCTAATACTCAAGTCACAAAATCCAAATGAGAAAACTTACTAGGAGAGATTTTGGTACTCTGCCTTATTAACAACTCTATTCTAAATCCATTAAGACCTTGTCTTGGACATCAGGATCAAGGTTGAGTTTGATGTTGCGTTGGTTGATTGCATCCATGAACTCACTCTTGTTGTGCATCTCATGATCGGTGTAGAAAAGAGCAAGGTTGAGGCAGTACCCTGCTAAGTTTAGTGCATTTCTCTTCCATCGTTTTCAAGAAAGCATTGTACTTAGCTTCATTAATGCCGAATATTTCTTGATTTCGTCCTTGGCAATCGCCATTGCTTTGTAAATAAGTCCCAATATGGGTACCTTCTTAATTTCAACCGACCGCAATACATTCCCTAATGGGTGAAAATATATTGAACCCTAGTCCAAAATCATGAGTCCAAAACAATGCTGACCATTGCTTTCCCATCTGCCCTCTTGGCCCACTTGCTTTTGGTACAATCTTCAGAGATAAACATTGTAATGTAGCGACCCCAGATCTCACCAAGTCTCTATCCTACGAGAACTTCGTCAACCCAACATAGTTACAAAGTTACAATGACATAACATAACATCTATGTTTTCAAAAGAATCAAAACAAGTAACAACAGTGCATAATAAAAAACTTTAAAATTTTGAAAACAATATGTGGTCTCAACACTTAGATATGTGGTCTAAACACTTCGATCAAGATTAAAAAGCTCAGTTTTTTTTTTTTCTCCCTTTCTTATTTTTTCGAGAAAAAAAAAAGTGGTTTGGACAACCAATGTCCGATCCACTCTTTTGGGCTAAAAACAGACAAGTGTGAATCTTCAAACCACTCTAATTTGTCATTTTTTCGTGTTCAAGAGCAATTTTGACATTGGATGGCCAAACCGCTCTTTCTGGTTTGAAGAAAAACAAGTGTGGTGGTTCAAACCGTACTCGTTATTTTTAAGTGAATTAGCAGTTCGAACATTGGATGTCCGAACCAATGTTGTCAGATTCGCTTTGGAGTCTTCTTCGGTTTGGTGAAAAAAATGAAGCAATTCGGTGCTTCGGCCGATTCGAAGGAAGACTTCAGATTTTTTTTAAAATTTAATATAAATAAATTAGATATTTATATATAATATAAAAAAATAATGGAAAATTTTAAAAAAATTAAAATAAAATTGAAAAAATATACTTTTATATAGGTATTTCTTTTCTAACCAAAGCAGCCTGAAGCTTCGACCCAAGTAAACCCAAAGCATACCGAAGCAAGCCGAAGCAGCCCGAATCTGACCGAAGTGGCAACACCACGCTACTCTTCGCTTCGGTTTATGCTTAAAATCCGAAGGCTTTGGCCGAAGCGAAGCGAAATTAATAACATTGGTCCGAACCGCTCTAGTTACAAAAAAAAAGTGGTTCAGACATGCAATGTATGTTCTGCTTTCTATCTCAAGGAAAAAAAAAAGAGGGAAACAAACATTGGATGTCCAAACCGGGGTGAAAGGGGGGAAAAATGAAATAGTGAGACTTGGGCGTAAAATATAACTTATGTGAGATGTTTTTGAATTATGATATTATAAGGGTTTTTTTGTAAATTCCCCTAAAAATAAGCAAGATTAGCAAGCTCTTTGACATCCCATACAACCATTTTAATCTCAAATGCACCCACCCTACTAAATTAGTATACCCTCTTGACACTTCTAACTTCGTTCTTTCTATACACACACACACACAAAAAAAAAACTAATCACCACCACATATGTCATATATCTCCCAAAATACCCTAAATATTTGTTAATTACAACTTCCAAGAAGACAATCACAAAGATTACTCCAACATTATGGAGGATTCCGTGTCAGAGTAGGGTTAGATTTATGGATGGCATCAGGGATAGTGGGGTTAGGGGAACTTACATGGTTTGGGGATGAGACATGTGAAATGGCCTTTGGGAACAGTTACCAAGACTAGCTCAAATAGTAACCACTCAAGAGGCAAAGGTACAAGAACACTAAGGAGGAATCGGGATGGTCTGAAATGGTGTCCTACATTTGCATTGAAATCTAAATGACAATGAAGCTCGCTCTCTTTTAAAATGCTTAATGTAAGAATTTATCACAGGTGAAGCGGCAAAAATAATGGTAGAAAGATATGATAACAAGGGAATGTTCTCAGTCAAATCACTTTTCCAAAAGCTACCAGGTGTGAATGAGGCTCCTTTCCCGGCTTGCGTGATATGGAGCATCCCAGCTACATCATGAGTCCTATGTTTCAACTGGTTAGCAGTTGGAGAAAAGGCGTTAAAAGGGAGCCATTTGCAACAAAGGCCTGCAATTTCCTAACAGAAGCAGACATAGTGTAAATCATCTCCTGATCCATTGAATCTTTTGGATCTGTTGTTTGGAACTATACTTTGTTAGCATGTTATTTGGAATATATTGTATCCGAGATATAGAATGGGTCTTTCCAGAGTCTCTGGTGGATCTACTTTCGTAGTGGAGCTTATGCCCTTACAAACACAAGGGCAAAGTACAATGGGTGCTAAGCATGGCAGCAATTTTCTGGGCATATGGATTGAAAGGAACAATAAGCTGTTTGAAGGAAAATTCTCAAGCTCGAGTAATGTAGATGAGAGAGTAACAGATGTGGTTATCAATAGGGTGATCATTATGGATGATTTAAGAGGTACCCTGGTACAAGATTTAGTTAGAAGATGGAAAATGTTGGCTGGTAGTTGCATGCTGCACAATGATAGCAACCACTAAAGAGGCTTCTTAATCAATAAAAGAGTTGCAATTCAAAAAAGCCAAATATAATTTGAAGTGATATTTATTGAATTATGATCAAAAGGGTCAGGACTCACAAGCCAAATAACTACAATTGTTTGAACTTTCAAAATCATTGTAAACTATTTTGATGTACATGTGTAGGGCATTTAATGGAGGGTATAGAAAGGCTAAACTCCTTTGAACCATTCACATGCATATGGAAGATCTTAACCCTCACAAAAATCATGTGCATGGTCATTCTAGAAGGCTGACCTCATCCTGAAAAACAAAAAATTGAAAACCACTTCGTGCACTTGGCCACAAGCTCCCTAGTTTGGGCTTTATTTCTTGCCACTGCAATGCAGAACCCATAAACAAAGTTTAGACCAGGCAGGAGCTAAACCATAATAGAAGCTACAAGTTTCCATTAGATGACCAAAATGCATAATTACCTTGAATTGGTCCAAGTCGAAAACATGCAGATCATTATAATACCTGCAGATATTTAAAACAACATGAAATTAACTTGCATAAGAGGAACACTGTCCAGATGCCTCTAATTGTCAATGCAATACATAGAATATGCGAACAATCAAGACATCCGAGTATGTTGCAGATAGCAATGGAGACAATAGCAAGTAAACCAGTTGGTTTTGATTCTTTTGAAACTTAAACTTTTAAGATATGACTCAGAATTAGACTCCTCAAAAGTTAAGAATGACCAAGCTAAATAGAGCATTAAATAAATTCAATCAATTTATGTTCAACGCATGATGAAATTTGTACCTGACTTCTCGTAGTGTGTCATAGAAACCACCAAAGACAATAAGCTTGTGTTTGTAAATAACCTATTGCATAACAAATTAAATAGTTTTGAAATTAAACAAAGAAGGCAATTCAAAGTAAAAATAACACATAACACATATCATATCAAAGCATCAAATAAATTACTAAATTCCATATATTCCAGATTACAATGAAGAAATGAATTCCAAAACAATCATCGGCAGCAAACATAATACAAAAATAAAAATAAAAAATTGTGATAGTGATTCCATGCAACAGCATAACAACCAGCAGCCTTTCTTAAGCCCTTCCTTAAGGTGTGATTACAATAAGCAATGGAAAAATCAACAAGAAAAACAGAACCCAAGATACCGCCATGATCAGGAAACCCTACAAATCCTTTTTCCATTTCACATTTATAAGGACAAATGAATATGAAACTCCTTGTGTTAGGCATTATCCATGGAAAGATTATGTTTTCTTTATTCGTTAACTTTTATAGAAGAAAGCAAAATTCAAAAGATTACAAATCTATCCTCACAGTAATAAACATTGCAAGAGCCAGTCTATCCCAAATAACCCCCAAGTCAAATAAACCATAACAGAGTATGCATCTCCTGGTAACTGCATGTGCACATACACACACATGAATATGTGCCTACAACATAAAGTATTAGCCACCATTTTGAGAACAGAAAGCAGCAGTTAGTTCTGCATGAATAACAGCATCTGGAATTCCAATCCACACTAAAACAATTTCAAATAGCAGCCCTGGCATAATGGCTAATATCCCATTGCTGCCTGAAACAATATTTGAAATGCACTACAAAGCATTGAAACAAATTTGAAATGCACTGCAAAGTATCTGTAAATCAAATATGAAAAAAAAAATCAAACAATTGCTCGCTCAATATCTATATCTATATAACCATGAAGCAAGACTAGGCTAAAGCAGCTTCCTAGTTAGCAGATTTCATACTCTTAGCACAGATAAATGGGCAAAAATTAGTTCAGAACATGATAAAGATAACCTAGAAAATATAGATAAAGATAAACTAGAAAATATAGCACAAAAAGTGATGAAAGTTGCAAGATATTTTATGTGTTCAACATCTTTCCACAACAAGCAAATCTTGCATACCATCCGATGGCCTGAGCGTGCACTTGGACACCCTTTCAATGATATCTGTTCCCATTGATTGGAGACTAGATCTAACATCCAAAAATCCTGTGATGTAGAAAGAATGAGTCAATAAATAAGCCACATTCATCTTTTCCATTAAAGAAGGAAAGACAGCAAAAATTACAATAAAGAGGCATTGTAAAGATTAAATAGCTAATCGAAGAAACATGAGGAACAGTCCTTAGAAAGGCCTACCTTGTAATGATGGAAACGTTCTTGGTTTGGCGAAGTAAACTCACCACCTGTAGCAAACAAAACAAGTACACAAAACATAACATCTTAGTAAAGAATACTATGATGTACTAAGAAAAAGTATAGCCGCTCAAGTGGTCTAGTTCACAAACCAAATAAATAAAGATGATTCTTCCATGCAACTGCCTGGTGGGCACTTCGTGGTGGGGGGCTGTTTGGACTCGAGACCAATTTCCATTCACGCTTTTCAACATTGTACCGATAGAGATCGCCATATACAAATGTCTATATCATAATATCAATCAATGAAGGCATACCTCCCAATGCATGAAAACCACACAACCCAATCACATGATAATCATAGGAGACGTTATAAACTCAAGAAAAAAGGGGGGGAGAAAGGAAAAAGGACAATGTATAAATTTTACCTTGTTACCATTGTAAAATTCTCCTCCATGCAAAATCAACTCAGTTTCCTTCATTGGGTTTACATTCAACTAAACAAGCAGTGAAACAAATCAAATAGGAAAGAGAGTTTTCTCACTTAATCAAAAGAATAAAAGTAACTACCAGAAATGAAGAACAATGGCGAAATCATTAACAATACCGAGCAATTGGATCGCAGAGAAGGGGCAGGCACATTTTCCTCAACATGAACTTCCTTTTTCTTTGCTTCTTCCTTCTGTATACTGGCCTGAAAATCACCCACAGTTGATTTCCAAAAAAGAAACATATACTTGATTCATTTTCAACAAACAAAGGAAGCTAGAAGTGGTTGTCTATGTTGGTAATTTAAGAAACTAATGCCACTAGCTCTTCTCCACTACCAGTGTATGACAGACTAATAGAGAGAGAGAGAGAGAGAGAGAGAGAGAAATAGAGGCAGACTTATGCTATCCACATCACATGAAAAATAATTTTGTGAACAGACCCACGATTACTCAATCCAGGACACACGACACAGCAAATTCTATAGAGAGAGAGAACAATCCACAAACACATGAAAAAAACCATTACTGAATGGACCGGGATTACTCAAGCTAGGAACCGTCATAGGATGAAATTAATCTCTTCCAAAATCCACTATCACTCGTACCCGGATACACAATGAAGCAAAAGCGTGGTGGCAAGCTACTAATGTCAAAGAAAGAGAGACCAAGTCGCAAATTCTCCTAACAAGCCAACAAATGCGAAGTTTGAAATATGGAGAGAAAAAAAGAGAAAAGTAGGCAAATAGAGAGAGAGAGAAGAAATACCAGAATTGCATCAATGTCATCTTCCTGCGAGATCTTCTTACTTTCTCTGCGCCCTCTCTTCTCTTCTGCTTTCGCTGTTTTCCTCTCTGTCTTCTCTTTTCCCTTTCCAGGCTTCTTCTGCTTCTTCCCCATCTCCTAAATTTCAGCTCAAAATGAAAATAATCATCCAAGTTTCTTTCTTAAACCCTATTTCAATGGTGCAATTCAAAAACGACTCCCGGAGAGAAGAATTGGCGCGTTTTTCTTAACCTGGTTTTTTTAGAGAGAGAGAGAGGCTTGTCTGGGTAGGGATCTAGGGAGAAAGATAGTCGGCGAGTTCCTGCGCTAGTGAGAGAAAGCGGCGCCTGCGTTAGTGAGACAAAATGGCGCCAAGACCAGTGAGCCCTTTTAGGTTTCGACATCGCGTATGAGGCCAAGGACTCATGTGGAAATGCGGGTCCTTAATAATTTATTTTTGAAAGGGAATATATAATATTTGAAAAAATTTATATAGAGCCGAGGCTTTGAACCATCAAATTATTAGAGCCTATATCAAAAATTTCACCAAGAGAGGTTGTTTTGGTGCCCAAATATCCTTAAATCGATCATGGGCATTAAGATGCATGAACATGAGAAAACATTGGATCTTAAGTTTTGAAAATAGTGTATTTTGTAACACATTTTTTTACCGTCAATTTTTAAGATTTTTAAGTTTTCATAGATCTGTTGATCAACACTATTTTTTAAGCTTTAAACCTTATAGATAAAGATAAAAATAAATTTTAAAGCTATCATAAAGATTTTTAATGTTGAAACAACATTTTTCAATACTATTTAAAGTACGCATTAATTTGATTGTCTAGAGCCTAAGCTCTATACAAACCGCACCCTATAATATTTAATATAAAAGTTCTTAATCTATCAAAATAAATAAATTTTAAAAACTATAAGTGATATTTTTTGGAAAAGTTATTTGATCCGCTAATTTTACTTTTTCTTTGAAACCAATTTTAACAGGCATTGTAGATCTCGAGGCCCGTATAATAACAAGTTTGGGCATGACACAAAACGAGTTTCCTTTAGGTTCACTTGGATAAATTGTATAAACCAACCGTCTCTACACATACGTTGCCTCTTAACTTTTTAATTCATGTTTTTAATATTTTTCCCGTTTTTTGCAACGAGTGCATAGATTGTATACAATGAGACCATTCATCTTTGGTACAAGGATGTCCTAATTATTTACAACCATTTTATGTGAAATCTGATAGCTTGGGTGTATCATAAAGTTCAAATAAATATATTTTGAACTTTAAACTTAATCAATAAAATAAATGCAGTCACTCAATTGCACATCTAATAATCAAAATTAATTGTGACCACATTGTACCAAGGCAAATGGTCTCATTATATACTTTCCCATATAGAATAAATGGTTATTTGAGACAAAAATTCCTTATTGTCAATGAAATTATAAAACCTACACCCATTTCTTAATTTTATTGCTACGGTCGATCGGGTACTTAGAATGTCAAGTTGACCTCATTTCTCAATAAAATTGCCTAGGAGGCTAGTCTGGCACTTACGAGTCAAATCGGTCTCATTTTTTAGTTATATTGTCAAGTCCAGTTTGGCACTTGGAGTGCCTAACTGGCCTTGTATCTCAAGGATATATATTTTTAAAGTTTTGTCACGTTTTGGTTCTTGCTCAGTTTCATCAAGGTTTTAAAAACGGCTCTATGGCTTCAATCACTCCTCGAGATTTTCAATCAGGTTCGGCGGATTAGCGATTTCGAGAAGAAAGAAGTCGCGACCTACGCCATTGTTGAAAAAAAAAGAACTCGCAAGGAGAAAATACAAAGTCCTAAGACCCAATAGTTCAAAAAACAAGAGTTTTAGTAGGGGGGAAGGTTTCGAAGTTCCCCTACAACATAGAAGTTCTATCCTCCCTTTATCCAACAGTCCATTTTTTAATGGAGCGCTAAGATTGCTCCAATCTCAATGTCACGCCTTGCACTGTTTTATTTTTAATTTTTTTTTCTATAAACTATTTTGACACCAAATTTTAGATTTTCATTCATCTGTTACACTCGCACTAATGAAAAATATATAAAAAAATATTTTCCATAAAATAAAATGACCAAAATACCCCTGTAAGTTTCAAGGGGTATTTTGGTCATTATTTTATCAAAAATTTATTGTTAATATTTTTTATAGGTGCGCCCCAATATGAAGATGACATATACCAAATTTCATATTCAGAAGATTTGTATTAAAAAAACTAAAAATAAAATACTTTGAGACGTCGGATCCAAGATCAAATGGTGAGTGACTCTCTTGATAAAAAATGGACGGCTGGATGGTAGATCCGGAAATTTGCCTCGACTGGGTGCCGTTGGTTGTTATGATAAGGCAGACCAAGCCTTATCCCAACCTCGGTACATCGTGCTAGTGGGACTCAGTCAACTATGATGAGCAAGCCTTCCTGTTTTAGGCGGAGATACCAAACAAAAAATTAAAAAATTAAGTGGGCCAGTTATCTAACAAAACCGAACAAAACTGATAAGTTCATACGGGAACTGGCCGATTCCCTAGATATTACTACAATAATATAGCCGTTCTATTATTTTGTAGACTATAAAGCCTTTTTGGTTCAGAATTTCTAATATTCTCTCTTGGGGCTGCAAAGAAAAGGAATGAAAGTGCTTTGGAGGAGCCTATGTGTACAGAGTTTGGTGTAGGGAGGGTTTATATAAATTTTCCCTTTTTTTAACTTCTTTTCCAATGTTCTATTTCATTTTTTATAAACCTTTTGGTTTTTCCGACAGCTAACTTTGAAAAGAAAATACAAAATTTTGATTTTTATGTTGTTTTATGGTTTATTGGAAAAAAAAACAGAGACCGTTAGATTCATATGACTCTATCGGGTCATGACAAAACATGATTGCGCTATCGGGTTTTTGTTTGGCTCTTGATTGTCTGGGTCATCGAGTGCAACTTGACCTGATTCGGGTTTGGATTGGTCGACCTGGTTGTGTCTCGCATCAAGTGGTATGCTTGGAACCTCTCACAGGCCACATTGACCACAAACTCACACACAGACCTCTCTAACCTAATTTAAAGCTTAAACACCTCCCCTAGCTCTGGATTCTAACCTGAAACCTTAGGCCTTTCTCTCTCCCTCTCTCTCTCTCTCTCGAAATGGTGCTAGCTTGTTGCCTCAACGTTGACACTCCATTCGCTCACCTCCACCCAACCAAGCAAATTGTACAGAACAAAGAGGAGCTGGAAACTGAGCAAGAACCAAAACTTCAAAATAAAATTTCAAAAAATAAAGCGGCATCTTGGAATCTATCCTCTCATATGCATGAAGTAGTGCTCCATATTTCCATACAGTTCAGAGAGAGAGAGAGAGCACACAACATATGATATTGGGAAAAAGAGGAAGGGCGAACACAGTACCTATAAGAATAAGAAATAGGGTACAACAGAGGAAAGGTTGCCATGCATCTGGGAACAAAATCCATAAATGAGGAAAAGCTCTTGTTCAATCATAAATACTCAATTAAGACCCATCTCCCCAATTCCTGCAATTCACATACAAAATTTGAAGCTGCATAAAAAAAATATATATTTCGTAACAAAGATCAGGCAAAAGGAGACCTCACTTGGACTGATGTCACCTGGTACAAAAGAGCCTTGATTGTGGTTGCACAGTAAAATATTTTTAGTATACATGAAGGCATAAACTTTCTCTCTCCAAATTCAATAGAACAATCCCATTCCCCACAGATCAATTGCCTTCATTTCTCCAATTACCCCAAACATTAACATCGCAAAAAAAAAAATATTTCGAATCCATAGATTGAGGCCTCGGTATTTCACATAAATATCTGAAATGCTATCAAATATTTCAAAAGCTTATTTGCCTTGGTCTTGACTCTCTCTCTCTCTCTCTCTCTCTCTCTCTCTCTCTCCTCGGGTAGAATACATGGTAGAGCCCCACAATCTTCTGACCTGTCTCTCTCTTCAAGGGTGCCCAACACTTCAGTTTCCCAATTACACACCACCTATGTTCAAAACTTCAAGCTTTTGAACTGGTCTCTGGATTATAGAGGTGATAATAAGATCCCCCATTTGATTGTGATGCTCTCTTCATATTTCTATTAGCATGGCCCTTTGTACTCTCTGCCCTTCTACCTGATAGCATCAATGAGATGATAACCAAGAAACCCAAAGCAAAGAAACTCCACAAACTAACCATCCAGTAACTAGGAACCTTCAATTTACTGAATGCATGGAATGAGTCTTTCCTATCTAAATCAATGGTTCTTGACATTGCTACCTTTCCTGAAACAGTTTCATTCAATGCACCATTTTCTTTACCCGAAACAGTCCCTTGATCCAAAGTGTTTTTGAGAGTTGGGTCAGGACAATTCCGTCTTTTGTGATGCAAATATAGAGCGTCATTCAATGTCTTCATGCACTCAATGCTTAACTTGTCTCTTCGGAAGGAGTCTTCATCGGTTTGAGAGAGAGTTGAGGGATCAGGTGGGTCAGGAAATTGAGTCCAACAAACATTGACTAGGTCTCTCTCCCTCCAAACTGCCTTGTCAAAACTCCAATTCCCAACCCCAAACCCGAGCCCATAATGGAAGACTCTAGGTTCTGTGCCTGGATTCGGTATGTAACCTGGATAGAGCAACATGTCTCTATCCACACGATGCCTCAGATTTAACTGCAAATGGACAATACATGAACATCAAAATAAAACTTAAAATCATGAAGGGGAAGGGTGGGAATAAAGCACTTTGTAAAAAAGTTGACATAGACTTGATAGCATCTACTAGTTTGAGGGGAAGTATGAAACCATATAGATCAGGGTGTTCTGTGCAAGGATGTGAGTTGTATGTGTGTGTGTGTGGGAGGGAGAGAGAGAGGTTGCACGTATTGGTTTGTCCACCAATAGAAATCCCAATATATGTCTATGCATATGGACACACATGAAAAGCCTTTCTCATGCTTATGTCTGCATGCATGTGGCATAAAAATGAGAATGTACCTATAACTGAATTGGCCAAACTTAAGTTAACCAGTTATGTGTGTCATTTAACAAAACAGTGTCAAGTTTCAGAAATTCTTTCAGAAAAATGGTGCGAGACAATTCTAATTGAATTACAGTTTCCTATTAAACCCAATCACTAATGGACTTACTGGCAACTTTTTTAATCAGTCCTAGTTAGATGGTAATCTTACCAAAGACTGACAGGCCACGTACCTCAGCTGCCCCAAAGGAATACCCATACATCTCGCTAATCCAGCCACTTGCATAAATATCCCCAGTAATATTAGTTGCATAATGCTCCGTATCAGCCCTAACTTCTTCTGTCTTATGAAGCCACAACATAGCAAACTTTCTCAAATCATCTATGTGCATGACTATCACTCCACCCACCTTATCACAAGCTTCAGGGTTCTTTGTGTGGAGCTTTGCAAGCTTGTTATCGCACCCTATAAGATACCTAAATGGAATTTATCACGTAAGAAATTGCTTCTGGGTACATAAAAATACGAGACAACTAGTAAGAGGGAGAAGATGTCAGTCCAAACTATTGTATATGTACTCCAAGGCTACATCCACCATCTATTCTCACTGACGGTGGTTGAAGATTAACAGGAGTGGGGCCCACATAGACAATAAGGTGGCTGCAGTTAACGTCCAAGTCTCCAAGCAATTATCAGTGGGGATGAAAAATGGATGTAGCTCAGAGTACCATACACCATAGTCCATTGGACTATACATATATTGTTAGCTAAATCTCGAGAATTCATCATGTCTTACTCATAAGGGGTTGAAACAGGGTGTCCACGCTCCGCATTGAACTCCCAGGGAGTAATGGGTCCTCTAAGAATCATATCAGCATCAAGAATAACTATGAATTCAGCATCTATCTCAGCATGATTAAGCCAATGCAGGACAGCTGCAGGCTTGTTGATTGCTGGGTACCTGACATAACGAATGTGTAAAAAATATGAAGAACGCATTCAAAATGTATTCAAAGCTGATATACATGCTACGTGTGAGTAAAATGCCAACATTCATGCAATGTAAGCTTTTTTTCTGTAGATAATGACTTATATAGGAATTCTAATCAGACAAGGCACATGTGTATTTAGAGCAATCCATATCTCACACCAGAAAGACGGCTGTTACGTTTGTTCTTATTGGAACTTGACGACCTCCATGGAAACTTTTTGTCATCCTCTTTTTTTATACAGAAGTTAATCTTAACATTTTTTTCTGGATACCAGGGCTTCAATTCAGCTCTTTTGAAAGGTAATATTTAGGAAACTTGGTGAGCTATCTTCCTAGTGGGATGGATTTGTGTTGCTACTTCTTTTTGTTTATCAACTTCCAACAACAACTTCTCAATTTATAACTTATGCAGCCATGAATAAAGGAGATTTTAGCCAATCAATAACTTTACAAGCTATTTATCAAAATAAACAAATTAATAAATGAATAAAAATAAAAAACTACAAGCCATTTCATCATAGCACTCGTTAAATATTACTCCCTCTCATTTAAAAAAGAAGAAGAAGAAGTTCAAGCTATTTCATCACTTCACGTGTCAAATATTAATCTCTCATTCTAAAACTCAATGAATTATCAATTCTGGTACTTTCCATCATATGACAGAAAATGCCAATCTCTTGTCGCTTCCCATCCCATCATGGGTTTCTATCATAGAACATTGTTAATGTTTCTTATTTAGAACATTATACTGTGTTGCTTCTCATTTCTTGAATGTCTAGTGTAGTGTTTTCCAAATTTATTCATGAATTTTGTTCATGCTTGCTTGATCAAAAATTTATTCATGAATTTTGTTCTTGCTTGCTTGATAAAAAACTGTATTGCTTTATATCATGGCGGATACTTCCTACATTCAAGATTTCTCAACAGAAAAGTTCATTAGAGAGGCTTAGAGTTTTTTGTTTTGTTATTTATTTTTGTTTTTTGCTGCCTTTCATAAATGAGAGTCCATGCAATTAGTAGACTCTTTGGGCTATTCTATTACTTGAAATGTCATTTTATGTATACCTGCCCACAACTCTCAACACCTTCTATGTTAGAATCTTTGGAAAAGAAGATTAAGGCATTTGAATTTTTTCAATTTCATAATGATTTATTTGCAACTTGCATGGACCATTAACTTCCAATTCACGTATGAACAATAACAAGTTGCACCATTCATAGTAAATGACTAAACCCACATTTAATTGCAAGTCAAATCATCATCATTATTAGAGTCTCTTTCCCAACTATTTGGGGTTGACTACACGAATCTTGGTCTGTCACTATTTTCAACCATGTCTTTTGGACCTAGCCCTTGCCCTTTTTGAGCCTTCCACTTGAACCAACTCGTACATCCTAAGCAGATAATATAAATCCAGGATTCATGAAAAGTTTTGACAAAGTTTTATGTTAGGTGCCTACCTAATACAAACCACCTCCTTCACACGGCCTTGGGATGGGTTAAGGGAAAGTTTAAAGTCCTCACCCTTCTTAGACCATCAATTGCCAATCAAATGCAATTCAATAATCATAGAAAGTTAAATGCCTTCCCAATACGCATAAATCCAGCTTCCAATCCAGGTATAACTGACAAATAACAATATAAGAAAAAAATATTGGCAAAACTTCAATTGAAAGGATTTGAAATTATTATTTTCAGAATGTGGACTTTTAGTATTAATAAGAGTAGAATAATACATACATTAGGTTGACCTTGGGGCTCTCGAGTGCCCAAGAAGTTCGTTCCTTTTTGCCGTCAAAGAGAGTAATCCAGTTATTGTAATCCCCAAACTGATATCCTTGGTCGACCACCTTTTTATTTGTCCGGAGTGGACACCAGTTTGAATAAGTTGGGAATTTTAAAGTTTTTTAAATTTCAAAATAAGATTATTTCTGTCATTTTACATAAAAGATGATATTGAGATGCTATTTTATTCAAAGATTAAAATAAGGACATGTATCCCAATATTTTCAGAAAACCACCTATGCCAATCCATTTCCTTAATTACAACACTTTGATGGCAATCTTAGAAAGTTTCGGAAAAGTTTATTTTTGAGAAATACAATCTCTCTCTCTCTCCCTCCCCCCCCTGAAAGGAAATTTGTACACAAACTTGCCCCTCAAACTGTGATATACATTTTCACTCTCAGAACCAATTCTACATATTTGTTTGTAAAGTTGGCATCCATATGCAATTTAAGAGGCTATCAATTTTGTGTATGGGAACCAAAGTGACTTATATCAGATTTATGAGGAGATCTGTTTTGCTCAGCACTGCTTTGAGAGGTATTACTGTAATTTGTTTTCTAATATGCTAATTAAGTATCTCATGATAAAACATATTGAGGAAAAGCATGTACCAGTCACCAGTTAATGGGTGTCTACTCATTGATGGGACATAGTGGGTGGGAGCCAAATCATGTCCTGCATATTTCTTGAGGTCTTCATCCGTACAGCTAAGTAGACGTGTTATATTACCAGGCTGTCCACTCAGGTGGAAGCTGTGCATAAGACCCACAGTTTGCCAATCAAAATATGGAATACATTCAGTAGAGAAAACTGTATGGATTTTTGGGTGCACCCTTCCTGGATCCTCAGATGGCTCCTGCTTATTGAATTTCAAATTTTCTTTTATTTCAGGAGTCAATGATTTTGGCTGAGTCAAACGAGCATAAGTCTTGCTCTTCAAAAAACTCAAATACTTGGACCAGCGTGGTTTTGGGCAACCAGAAGCTGCATGGTGTATCAATAGGCCTTCATTTATCATATTAACGCACTCTAAGCTTAGGTAAAGGCCCCGCTTTTTGTTTGGATCGTTTTCCATCATTTCCACCTACATGCAAATAATATTCGCATTAGGTTAGTGGACAGTGAAATGTGACTTCTCCTGATAAGCAAAATGAAGTCCTATGATTTTATAGCAGCTTCTCTTTTCCCTATTTTTAAGGCATGAATGGATCGGATATCTATTATAGGATATATAATTAGGATGAAACAGATTTCATATTCAATTGTATAGGAAAAATAAAATCCTTATTTCCTACAGGACCCCTTATAATAGAAACAAAACCAGGAACTGCAAACAAATTCTACAAATTTACAATCAATTTATGCTATTCTTTAAATTATGTTGATAAATAAGTGTACGGACATTTCTGAATTATAGTTCTCTTACCTCTTTTGGATAAGGAGGAGGAGGGAAAACACGGTTGCAATCATAGACAATGTCATCCTCGTGATGTTTTAACTTGCTAAAAGACCAATTTCCCACAGTAAAGAGCAAACCATAATGCAAAAGAATGGGCTGAACCCCTTCTCTTGGAATATACCCTGGGTAAATCATCAGCTCATCACTTATCTTGTGCTTTAGTCCTACCTGTTCAAATAAAAAAAAAACCAAAATAGAAAGAGACATGTTATTTCTCCCAATTCAATCATGTGTATACAAAGAAAAAAAAAAGATTCCAGTGTTACAAAAGTTTAATCTTTGAGAGAAAGGCATTCTCACTTCTGCAGCACCAAACGAATATCCATACATCTCACTGATCCATCCCATTCCATAAATATCACCAGTTATATTTGTCCCCCAGTGAGCACGATCCTCACGAACTTCTTCTGTTTTCGAAAGCCACATCGGTGCCAATACTCTTAGGTCATCAATATGCATAACAAGGAGACCACCAACCTTATCACACAGTTCTGGATGTTTTGTGTGCAGTTTACTAAGAATATTATCACATCCAATCAAGTATCTGTAAATAAACAAGATTTTAGTGAAAACTAGATGGGAGGAACATTTGATGAAAATGAATTCAGGGGCATGAATCCATAAGAAGCAAAGGCATTATCAGATCCATGATTGGTATCAGCTAAATGTTTTAGTAGCAGAGCCTGTGTAGAATTGTATACAATTTTTTTGCTTTTGCACAGTTCAGCTGTAGGATTTGAAATTGGGATTTAGTGTTGCAACGAAAACCCCGTAAAGAATTAAGCAAGCCCAAATCCTTAAATTTTAAGTACGTTAAACTAATTGGATATTCTTCATAATGAAAATGTCATTCACGGACTAATTTATAAAGTTTAAGAGAGAAAAAATAGTGGCAGTTGAAGAATCAAAGTAGACCAAGATGTCAATACCCATAAAGAGCAGCAACAGGCTTGCCTTTCTCAGCACCAAGTTCCCAAGGTAAAATAGGACCTCTGATAATCATATCGGCATCCAATATCACAACCCAATCAACATGCTTTGCTTCATTGCTATGTTTAAGCCAGTGCACAATCCCTGCAGGTTTATTGATGGCAGGATACCTGTAACAACAACAAAGTATTCCGTTTTATGTGTGTGTGTGTGAGAGAGAGAGACAAAGAGAGAGAGAGAGAGATTTCTCCTTTCAAGAATGCTTAAAAAGAAGAATTAAGATGCCACACTCATAGAACATAAAGAACTCAGAAATTAATCAGAAAGAAAAGTCCCAGTTGCAAGAGGCGAATAAGAGGGCATATAATCAAAGATGACATTCATTGAGAAATTAATCAGAAAGAAAAGCCCCAATTGCAAGAGGCGAATAAGAGGGTATATAATCAAAGATGACATTCAAGCCAACCTTAATATACACACGCAACTGATGTATGATCAACATTAGCCTGTTATGACGGTGGCATGAAGCTCTTCAGATGAAATAAAAGTTCCCTAAAAGACAAACATACGGCTAAACAAAAAGTAAAAATACAGAAGGGATGGAACTTTCTGTGATCACGAGAGACAAAGAATGCAATTATCAGCTTCAAATCAAATCAATAAAGGTTTTCTTTACCCCATTTTTCTCTTTTGATCGGTAATGAAATCAATAGGGTTTTAACTTATAAAAAGAAGGCTCATGCATGGATGTCTGATCAAATATACATCATTAGTGCACAATAACAGAAGAACTTCAGGATACCATCTAAGAAACCATTCAATACAGCTAGAGAGAAGATGGCCTTAAGAAGAGACTCAAAGAAGATGGGCACCGTGATAAAGCAAGGGAGAGAAAATAGAGGTGATCATATTCAACATATACCTAAGATAAGGTTTCTAAGTGATCAAAGACAAAATAGCAATGGACTCCAGATCAAACTCAAACGGCATAACAATAACTCGACGATCTAATTTCTCTTAATGTTAATTGTTCAATATACCAAAATTCAGAAGAACATCGGTTTGCAGTGATCAAGAGAGATGGCTTAAAGTAAAACTCAACTGCAGGAGGGTAACATAGCATAAACTCTACAAATTTGAAAAGAAAATTCTAAGATTTTGATTAATGAGAAATTGGGTAGAGAGAGAAATTTTCATTAATGAGAAATTGAGTAGAGAGAGAGTAAAATTCTGATTTCTGAAAAACTTGGAATTGGGTAGAGAGAATTTAAAATTCTGAAAACGGGGAATTGGGTGGATAGAGAGAGAGGACTAAATTTGAAAAATGGTAGGAATTGGGTATAAAGAGAGAGAAAGAGAGAGAGAGAGAGAGAGAGAGAGAGAGAGAGAGAGAGAGAGCTAAAGTTTGAACAATGGTTAGAGAGAAATACCAGTCGCCAGTTCGAGGATGTCGGCTCATCGAAGGGACCCGAAAAGTAGGGGCCAAGTCCATTCCTCTGTAATTCTTAGCTTCCTCATCTGTGCAGCTCAGTAACCTGGTAATGTGACCAGGCTGACCCCTCTTTCTAAAGCTATGCATGAGACCCACTGTTTGCCAATCAAAGTAGTTTTGACACTCAACAGAGAACAATGTATGGATCCTCCTCTCATCTTTCCCATCAACAAAGCAGAAGAACCCAGATTCCATAACCAAAAGAGGAAGAAGAATAAGCCATTTCCCAACTGAAATGGCCATATTCCTTAATTGGGTTTCTTCAATGGAGTGAGATAAATCTCAGTTGAAGCTGAGGAGAGAGAACTTGAGATACAGATCTCATGGAGCTGTTGGGTTCATTCGAGCCACCTTGGTTTTGGAAGTCAAACCCATCATTGAATATTATTTAGGCCTAAACAATTTACCAACGCAAAGTGGTAACACATGGGGAAAGAAAAAGTTGTTTCACATGTTAATTGACTTCAGAGAGAGAGAGATAGAGAGAGAGAGGTGGTAAGAACGAGCAAGCTCATTTGTGGAGAGAGAGAATGAACTAAGATGTTAGAGAGAGAGAGATAAGTTTGGGGTAAAACATGTAGCAGGGCAACCTGGAGAGAGAGAACTAAAGATGTTATTTTCAGAGAGATATGGTAAAAATCAAGCAGGCTGAAAAGGCTGAAGCACTATCAAAATAAGTAGATCGTCGTCTCATATCTCATCGAAAATTCCAGGTTTGAAAAACCTTTATATTTATCATCTTGTCTTGATCATTATGGTTATTAAAAAAAAAAAAAAAAAAATTGAAAATAATGTATATTACAACAAATTATCTTAACCGTTTCTTAAAATAAATATCAATTTTTTTAATTTCAAAATTTACTGTCATTGTGGGAAATTAATTTTAAAGCATTTCCGTGGTGAAAAAGTACTTTTCAGATAAGGTTGTGAGATAAGGCTTTATTTTGTGTCCATATAGCCTAGGCGTTATAGCAATCTCATCCCTTGGTTAATTGATACTGTTCAGTAGCTGTAGTTAAGTAAGGAATGATAATTAATGTGGGCTCACACTACAAGAGCCCATTGAAGAGAAAGTGACGCGGCGCCATCACATTTGGCTTATAATAATACTCACTTTGACTTGTCTTCAATAAACGATAGAGACAAACCTATACAATTAGGGTTGATTTCATTATGAATCCTCTTACATAATTCAGAAGCTTTCAACAAAACCAAACAACCCCCGGATCCCAATCCATAACACAAAAAGAAGATAGAATATTTAGTAGTTAAATATACAAAAGAAAATCCTGATAAATTCATGGTTACAAGCATACAGAAATTTCATTTGGTTTCTTTTTTTACAAGAGAGTACTTATGATTTTTTTCACTTTTTACAATATTGGGTATCTGGCTTCAATGTTCCTCTTCAAGTATTCTTCATTGTCACTTTTTTTTTTTTTTTAGAGCACAATTACCATTGTGCCTCTCTGGTTTTTCTTTTTGAGAGGGATACATAAGAAAAGGGATAGGGGCCGTCACACGGTAAAAAGGCTAGGATAGCTAGCACAAGAACACGGATTCGAGTCCTAAGAGCGGCCACTTTGTGTATAAACTGATGGTTAAGACTGTTTCCAGTCCACCCATCCCGAGACCCTGCTTAGGCGGGACCAACACCTGGTTACGGCCCTACATAAAAAAAGGGATGCCTATGAAATATCCAGGAGGGTATTCTTCTTTCTGAAACTACGCAAGAGTAGACCACCTGCAAGTGCATATCTCATCCTCAAAGTGAGATTAATGGCTCATATCCCTCGATGTAACTTATTTTCTGAGATTTGGGAGATGAGCTCAGAAGAAGTATGGGGAGAGGGAGAGCTCACTGCAATTCCACCACCTTACCACCTATCTCCACAGCTGCATTTCCCATCCTTGAAGTGATGATAACAACTACCATCGTTCACCATAACTTCCCTTTGCTTAATTCGTGAGAGAAGCTTAGTACAAGTATGGCAATCGATACACATACGTAGGCTTTTCACAATGCGAACACAATTGCTACCTTTTAAAGCTACTAACCCCAAGCATATTGCAAGCTTCTCAGTGTGAAAGCACGAGAATTGATCGAATTCCCTCTCATCTTCTTCCCAAAGAATCGGATCTCTAGGCACGTAGCCCCCCTCCTCCATTTCTGTAGCCAACCTCCCCCATGTCTCCAAAATCTCATCCAAATTCTCATATGAATTATTCCCTGCCCTGAATTCATGAAGCCTCAAACCAATCTCTATTGAGCTACTTTCTCCCTCTATCGCTAACCCGCGAGCTATAATGGCTTCTCTCACATCTCTAGCAGAGTTCCACATGCCTGTCATGGCATATATGTTTGATAACATGATATAGTTTGATGCGTTGTTTGGCTCGAGTGCAAACAAAGCCTTTGCAGCTTGTTCACCAATGCTGATATTCGAATGCATTCGACATGCTCTTAGTAGAGTCCCCCATACACATGCATCAGGCTCATATGGCATTTTGTTAATGAAATTGAGTGCCTCTTTGAGCAAACCAGCACCACCCATGATGTCCACCATGCATGTATAATGCTCTAAGGTGGGCACGACCCCATAGTTCTTTTTCATGCATTTGAAAAACTCCCACCCTTGTTCTACTAGGCCACCAGTGCTACAAGCACACAGAATTGCAATGAGGGTGATATGGTTTGGCTTGAACCCAGCATTCTGCATCTCTTCAAACAAGGTCATGGCTTCATGAGTCATCCCATGCATGGCATAGGCCACGACCATGGCATTCCACACAGCCACATCTCTCTCCATTGCAAGATCGAATGCATGCTCAGCATTGATGACGCTTCCACATCTTGCATACATGTTTATTATTGAACTTGCAAGAGTTGCAGAACCCCCACTAAACCCTAATTTTACAGAGTAGCCATGGATTTGACTGCCAAGCCTGAGTCGCAGAAGGTCGCTACAAGCTGAGAGAAGAATCAGCATAGTTATGGAGCTCGGAAAGAGACCATCTTCGAGCATTTGCAAGAAGAGACTCATACATTCATTGGGCTTCCCATTCTGGTTATACCCTGCTAATAAGCTATTCCAGCAAACTGTATTCTTATCAGAGATCATATAAAAGGCCATGGACGATGAACACATGTCCTCACATTTTGAATACATATGAACCAGAGCACTCGATACAAAGACATTATTTTGAAAACCTTTCCTTAGAAGATAGCCATGGATTTCCTTTCCTTGAAGCTTTAATTTCAGATCAGCACAAGCTGAGAGAACACTACTAATGGTGATTTCATTAGGCCAAGCTTCCATGTAAAAAAAGTCAAAAGCTTCAGCAACATTTCCACTGGCTCCTCCTGGTTTTAGTAACTCATGAAACAGCTTCAAGGCATCACCTGCAAGCCCAGCTTGCTGAAAACCTGCAATTAGTAAATTAATGGAGACAAAATCAGGCTTCAAACCCATTGACCCCATGTCCCGAAAGAGTTTAAAGGCTTCTTCTTTTTGCCCCATTTTTGCATAGCCAGCAAGCAAAGTGTTACAGGCAATTGCATCTGGTTTCACCCCATCCCTCACCATTTGATGCATAATTTCCAAAGCCTCTTCCATCTTCCCCTGGTTCACATAACCAGAGATCATTTCGTTCCAAATTGCTGAATTCTTCTTCTCAATTGTTGCAAAAACTCTTTGTGCATAATCACAAGCCTTGCATTTCAAATACATATTGATCAAAGAGCCTTCCACAAAGAGATCAACATAAAACCCATGTTTGTTAGCATAGCCATGAATCTCCTTTCCAAGTTTGAGAGCCTTGGGATCTGAGCAAGCACCAAGGATGCTCGATATTGTAACTGAATTGGGTATTTCAAAAGCTTGCATTTCGCAAAAGAGATGTAGAGCTTCATTTATAAATCCATTCTTTACACAACCTGAAATTATACCATTCCATGAATTAACTCCAGGTTTTAGTCCTCTCCCTCTCATCTCACCCAAGAGTTGCCGAGCCCTTTCGAGGTCACCCAACTGTGAAAACCCGGATATCAAAGAGTTCCAAGCTATCAAATCAGGGGTGATTCCCGATAACTCCATGGATTCAAAGCAATCAGAGGCCAAATCCATGAGACCCAACTCTGAATAAGATGAAATTAAAGAGGTCCATGAAACAACATCTCTCAAATCCATCCTATCAAACACTTTTCTAGCATCATCCAAACTTCCACACTTTGCATACATGTCTATAAGAGAATTGCTCATAACCAGGTCTAGTTCAAGCTCAAACCTAATCAAGAACCCATGAATTTCCTTGCCCATTTTCAGAGACTCAAGGCCAGAGCAAGCCTTAAAAATGGTGGGCAAAAGAAACTTATCAGGAAAAATGCCTTCAGCGACCATTAAGGCAAATATTCGCAGAGCTCGAATCCACTGCCCATGTTTACAGTAAAGGCCGATAAGTGAAGCATAGGCCATGGCGTTTCTGTCAAGCATTGAATTGAAAACTTGTTCTGCATCATTTACACATGAATTTTGAGCATATATAACCAGTAACTTGTTTTGGAATCTTGGATCTGTATAAATTGCCATTTTTAGTGCAAAAGCATGGGCTTGCCTGGCCTCTGCAAGATTGTTGTTTTGTAAGAGAGAGAAACATGAATTGAAGTCTACTACTGCTGGTTTTTGGTCTCTTCCTCTCTCTACTGGTATTATCTTTTTATGGTCTCTTTCTCTCTCTACGTTTACCGGTTCCTTGAGAATGGGAACTGTGGTTGTGGCTTTTGTGATGGAGTGTTTTTGTGAGCGTGGGTCATAAAGCTTGGTGGATGTTATGGCAAAAGGATGAGAATTGGGTGTGGAAGAGAGAGAGAATGGGGAGTTCCGGTGCAATTTGAAACGGGAGAGAGGGTGGGAGAAGTGGCCATGGAGTAGTTCCATGAGAGCATCTCTCTCTTATCTCTCTCTAAAAGAGGCCATTACTCTCTCTCTAAAAGAGGCCACTACGCGCACTGCCTCCGTTGTAAACCAGTATGGACGCTGGCTGCTCCCCATTAGTCATGGAGCTTTTTCTAAGCAGCTCTCTCTGTCACTCTCTAAGCTTCATGGAGCTCTCTCTCTCTCTCTAAGCAGCTCTCTCTGTCACTCTCTCTAAGCTTCAGGGAGCCCTTTCCCACTGTTCTAAACTTGACCCGGGATAGACTAAGCACAAGTCGCATGCTCCCTCGGGAGCATATTGTGCATATACTCCCCAAGGCTAAAGAACAATGCTGGAGGAGTTTCTTTTTATCGATCTGGATTTTTGGGGAGGAGTTTCTTTTTATCAATCTGGATTTTTGGGATGGGATTGTACGCAATGAGACCATTTACCATTATTTCACAAATTTTAAATTTAAATTTAAATTTCAAATTATATAACACTTAGATCTCACTTTAGAAAATTGGACCGTGCCTTATTTAAAAGTAGTTTATGTTCATATTATTTTCCTTTTACATCCTTAAATTTTGGGATCGCAATATTATTCCTAATTTAGATTTTATCCAAGGGAGTAAATAAACAAAACACTCCTCGTGCAACTTTTCACAAATTTTGAAAACTCGAACATTTAACGTTTACATTGGGAGCGTTAATGTTAAGGCAGTGGCTCGGACTCTCTTGCACCTTACCATAAAGTTTTTCTCGTCTACTCGCTCCCTCACTAACCACTCGGACTAAGAACTCGCCAACGAGCCAAATTCACACGCCGCACGGGTGGAAACCAGCTCGGCCCTGCAAGGCCAAAACCAAAAGAAAAAAAAACAAAAAACAAAAAACAAAAGCAAAAAAGAAAACAAAACAGAAAAACAAAAATAGGGCCAAGGCGGGCGCCCTCAGGCCATAGTTTGTGCTTAGACTCTACTCTTTTAAGGGAGGGCCGGGGCGGGCAGGGCCGACTGGCTCATTAACTCTCTCTCTCTCTCTTTATATATATATACGGCTCATTAACTCTCTCCCTCTCTCTCTCTATATATATATATATATATATATGAGCCCAACGATTTAGATTCATTTTGGACCGATCTGACGATCACAACTTCATTTTACATTTTAATTTTAAATTTTTTTTCTACAAATCTAAATCACATGAACTTTTAAGTGTTTATTATTCTCATCGATGTGCATCTAATAAAAATATTAAAAAAATAATTCGTAAAATATAAATTGACTAAAAATACACCTAAAAAGTTTTGAAGGTATTTTAGTTAATATATTTTTTGTAAATTATTTTTTTGATATTTTTATTAGATTATCGTATTTTTAACCAAAATACGCACAAAATTTTAAGTGATTTGGATTTATAAAAAATAAAATAAAATTCAAATATAAAATGCAATCATGATCATTGGATCGGTCCAGACCCAGATTGAATATCGGCCGTTGAGCTCATATGTAACTGTAGGTTAATAAGCCTATGCCAGTTTTTCCTATATATATATATATATATATATATATAGGAAAACTCTTGCAAACGCCTATAGGCGAAAATGAACAGTGATTTCGTCTACCCTCGTCACCATCCAAACTTTATCGCATGGTCACAGTTGTCCGGTAGCGTTTCATTTTTTTTTTTTTTACAAATCCAAATTACTTGAAATTTGTAGCTTGTGTACATCTTAGTGAGTCGTACTTAATAAAAATATGAAAAAAAATAATTCATAAAATATAGATTGACCAAAATATCTCAAAAAATTTACGGTGGTATTTTGGTCAATTTATATTTACAAATTATTTTTTTATATTTTTATTAGGTACGCCTCACTTAGATGTACACGCTCCAAATTAAAATAAAGATTTATAGGGTCGGATTTATAGGGTATGTATTAAATGTATTTAATAAAAAATTTGATGTTCACAATAACGTACAACAATTGAAAACTCACTGTGCTATACTTAAGAAGCAATATTGTATTGCGAAAAACCTTATTAAGCAAAGTGGTTTCGATTGGGATGACCATGCCCATGTTGTAACTGCTCAGAATGGTATGTGGGATCGATATCTGCAAGTAAAATTTTAGTGTTGATTTGAAATTCTTTATTTTTCTTTGGTTGTAGTAGGAATTTTTTTATGTCAAAGACGTTTGGAAAGCTCACATATCTAAGCAAACAGGCCCATCTTGAATCAAAACCATTTAGCAAGACAAGCTTTCCCCTTTATGATTAACTTACCTTACTACTAGAAGGTAAGTCTTTCCATTGTATTAATACTATTTATTTCTTTATTATATTGCACTACAATTCTCATTAGAATATGATATTTTATGCCTATAGGTAAATATGCCACAGGGAAATACCAATTATCGATTATTTGTCAAAAGCCATTAAAAGATGACATAATTAAACATGAAATTGAGCAAAGTCCACAGTCATATCCACACTATAATATAGATGAGAATGAATTGAGTTCTCCGGATGATATGCCTATGGATACCTCTGAAAGGAACAAACGTCAACCTATTGTAAAATTAGTTCCATATCGTGGTAAGAAAGTGAGGTCTAGCCTTGCAAGTAGATTAGCAGCAACTGTTGAAAATTTAGTCAGAGCAGACATGTCAACCTCACAAACAGTGCAAAAGCCTATAGAAAATAAAGAGTTTTCATATAAGAAGTGCTTGATAGAATTGCAGCAGTTGGATGACTTAAATCAAAGTGGGCGTGTGCAAACAATAGATTTACTTGCTAATGAAAAGGTGACCATCGCATTTATGACTCTCAAAGGAGAACTTCGTTTGGATTGGCTACGTTCTAAATGTCACGGAGTAGAGTAGACATCCAGTTTGTATTTTTGAATTATTTTGTATGTGGGAACTCTTTATTAATGACTTGAAGAACTTTCTAATCTATGTATGATTTTGGGACTTGAATGTTTTTAGTAACATGAATGAAATTTTTGCTGACTTTTAAATTGGGTTCACTAGTGAAAGTATTATTTTCTTTAGCATTTCTGGTCTGATGTATATGTCTGTTTGAGTTAGATCTATTTCTCAAATAATGCATTTATTCACATAATTTTTTTCAATTTTTTTAGAATATCTTCATTTTTTCTATACAGAGAAGGCAAGCACAATCAACAAAGAAACATGATTAAGATGGAATTGGCCAAACAACATGAGAAGCAACGGCTTAATTCTTGCACTTGCTCTTTGCAGTTATAATGATATTTATGTAAACAAGATTCATCTTCATAATTCATCTCTATCTGGCGATGCATACATGGAAGAAATACTTAAAGGTCATAGGAGACGATGCCTTCAAGTTTGTCGTATGGAGTTAAATGCATTTCAAAACTTATGTGAGATTCTTCGAGATAGACATCTTTTGAATGATACTCGAGGTGTAAAGGTTGAAGAGCAGTTGGCAATGTTCTTATACATCTTGGGGAAGAGCTCAAGCAATCACACAGTCCAAGACCGGTTCCAACACTCTAGTGAAACCGTTAGTCGCTATTTTGAGAGAGTTCTCAATGCAATATATAAATTATCATTTGATTATGTTTATCCACCTTCAAGTAGCACACCTCTAGAAATTCGCGAAAAAATCATGTATTGTCCTTTTTTCAAGATATTTATTTTAAATTTATGTATCTTTTGATAATTTTGGGAAATTGATGATTGATTTTAATTGAAGTTCTTTTTTGCTTTGTTTTTTGAAGAATTGCATTGGGGCAATAGATGGTACCCATATTCATGTGAGTATTGGTGTTGATGAGCAATAGATGGTACCCATATTCATAGTTTAAAATCAAGGGTGGTTAAAACTTTTTTATGTAGTGAGAAAAATTAAAAAAAAATACGAATTTAGAATTTATAGCAATGCATCCAAACATGCATATATGGCAAATAAATTTGTCTTCTCATATTTTAATAGACATTTAAACAGTCTACCAACATAATAAAATAAAACGATAATGTTTCTCAATTGAGGCATTTTTTTTCAATGTCAATATTTTTTCTTTGACATCCAAACTGGGCCTAAGGTAGGGTATTAGGAAGACCACTCGACCGGGACCCATACCACCTTGGAACTAGTTCGATTCTGATCAATACCCACCTTCTGGATCGAAAATTCCTAGGTTTTAAAACGGCAAATTTGTTTGAAATCTACTTCTTAGAAGAGAATCACTGTCAAACTAGGTGCTTTCTCATATTTGTGCATTGGAAAAGTAGCTTCACCCAATTTCTTTGAACAGAACCTTGCACTCAAACCACCACTATATAAATTGGCGGCATTTTGTGGGAAATCTTTTTCATAATGTACGTGGTTTTCTATTTGTAGAAAGAGCACATATACTATGCTTCCGAGGGAGGATTGTTTGCATCTCCTCCCTTGCTCAAAACACCTACTTCCGCATTTCCACCTTGGCTTAAAACACCTACTTAGAATAATTTTTAAAATTTTAGGAAACACATAATAATTAGATGATTATTTTTTTAAATTTTTTTTTGAAGTTTTAAGTTTTGTGATACTAAGATCTAGCCCATAAAAAATTGGATAGTCTATATTCAATCTTGAGGCATAACTTTTTTCTAATACTTCTAGTACATAAAGAGTTTATTTAGGATTTTTTTTTTGCGGGGATTATTCTATAAGTTATAAATATTACATCCCTAAATTTGAGATCCAAAACATAGCCATAGCAAGTGTTTTGCCCAAGGGAGGAAATGGAGAGCATCTTCCCTAGGGAGGAGGAAATATTTTAGCTTGCTGGAAATCTTTTTACATCAAATAGGTTACTTGAAATGAATTTCACGATTAACACACCCTTAAAGAAATTGAAAAGCCTGTAGGTTAGAAGTAGTGAGAAGGAATGGCAGACTAAGATTTATATAGCCGATCCCAATTAGTTAGAAAAAGTTTGACGATGAAGATGATAATGTGATTTGAAATTCAACAAGTAAACTAAAGATAATCGAAGGATCGTAAGCACCAATCGAATGATCATAAGCACTAAGAAACTGCAACAACTTTTGGGGTTCTTCAATCCAAAACCCTGCTTTTTTTTTGGCCAAAATTCTTACACTGACTTAGTTTTTGGCATTAAAGCGACATGATTAAACTCGCATATCTGTCATTCATTCTATCAGCTACTCAAGAGGACCATATAATTGTTTAGATTTTTGCTAATTGTATCTTTCTTGAATATATAACAAGCGAACGTATATACCTGAATCCGTTAGTATGGAGCATCTTCTTTTCCAAGTGGAATCCCCTAGTATATGAAAGAATAAAAAAAATGCTTTCGTTGTTGCAGAATAAGAAGCGAAGTCCAGGCACAACAGGGTTCCTATGACCTCTTAAAGCCTAAAGCAACATGCAATGGTCGTCTCAGGCTTCTCAAATTGGTTGACTGCAACATTTATGACCTCTTAAAGCCTAAAGCAACATGCAATGTTCGTCTCAGGCTTCTCAAATTGGTTGGCTGCAACATTTTTTACCTACTGAAAGTGATATTCTTTTGCTCATTTCTCTAAATACCCATGATCAACTTTTCAAGCCAGTAGCACAAACACATGGCACAAGTGATATTAATTCTCTAAAGACATACAGTGGTACCATAGAAAGATGAGAGTAGTGCATAACATCTTGATATCGAAAGGTTTACCATTACTGTAAATCACTGTTTCAGGAATGGGCCAGGTAACGCAGCCTCGGCCAATGGCCGAGGTGAGTTCCAAAGGAAAACTTGCCGCAGTTAAAAAGTAGAAAAAATTCATTAATTTCTTAAGAAATCTCCATAGATTATTTAGAAATATATTTTTAAATGATTTATATGGTTTTTATACTGATTTGGGAACTTTTATTATTGCATGCTCCCATGTTTTTATTATTTCTTTTTTTGACTTTTCTAAAATATTTCAAAATATAAATCAAATTTTCCAATAGTCCATCTTTTAAATACAGTTTTGGACTTCTAAGACTTTTAATGATTTCTATTTCTTATGTTATTTTTGCTGAATTTTAAATATTATAACAATTTTTTTACATTTTTTTATTTTCAGGTTTTTTAACCCATAAAGGATTTGATCTAGTACCCTTGAACTCGGCTGAATTACTCAGCTCAGGCCAAGGCTGAGTCTGAGGCCCAAGCCGCATTTGAAAACATTGCTGTAAACCCTACTCACTAAGTTAAGCCATTCGGAGATGTTGAAGGGTATTAGCAGGAGTGGCTTTGATCTTCTTACCAAGTTTCTCCTGCTTGTCAATTCATGTTTTGTTACAAATGTGCACTATGACTTCGTCCAATCTTATTATGCTTTTTGCTCCATATACTGGGAAAGAAAATAGATACCATAATACTTTGTTTCCCCAAGCAATCTCAATTCATGTTTTGTTACAAATGTGCACTATGACTTTGTCCAATCTTAATCATGCTTTTTGCTCCATATAATGGGAAAGAAAATAGATACCATAATACTTTGTTTCCCCAAGCAATGACATTCTGACCGTTTCAGATACTACACATCTCATAATAACAATTTCATGTGTAGGCAATGGAGCATTTGTCATATTTCACTGGATATGAATTCGTTGCGTCATCCAGAGCAATCATCATTACCAAATAAGTACATGCAGGGTGTTATTTAACATGTTTGATGCAGCACAAAATTAAAATCCCTTAGAACTCAAAGTGAAACACCCGATGACTGATGGTCAACCTTCTTCCCACTAACCGGATAAAATAGCTTAGTTGCAGGAAGTTTCACTTTTTGACCGTCACCAAACCAAATATCGGTGATGCAGCTCAGGTGATGCACCAGTTTGTTCATGAACCACAATGCTCTTCTGTGACAGTTTCTCAGAGTATCACTAAATTCATTCGACTCCACATGCTGTTCTCATTCTATCAACAACATTAAACCTCCAACAAATTGCCTATACACATTCTGATTGAGGAAGATTATCCAGATTCAATGAGACTTCTATAAGATATTACCTCTCTCTAGGGGATTCACTCATATCTTGGTATAGCAAGAAGGAATAAAAATATTAAATCCAATGCAAAGACTTAAAAGGCTCTTTTAACTTTTAGCTGAGTCAAGAGTTCCAGTCATAGGAGCCCCTCTTCACGGAGAGAAAATATCAGCGCAATCAAAATTGCTAGCACTATGTCTTCCATGACAACAAATAAATTGAGTGGAACTACCATTTCTTTTTCTTTTTTGGAAACTGAGGGGAACTACCATTATATCATAGATGAATTAATTGTAGGTGTTATCTGTCTCCCATATGTCACTTCCACAGCATAAATCACAGGTAGTTAAAGTCATAATTGAGATATTATTTTCTTTAGAAAAAAAAAAATCTCAGGAACATGGCATCTATGGAAGCCAGAGCATGAGCACATAACGAGGTAATTTTCCTTTAGGGATAACCAAGGGACTGCCAACAGTGCACTTTTGAAAGAAGAACTGCTTGCTCAAGTGCAAAGCTAAGGTTGAGACGAATACAACAAATATTAGGCATTTAGGCCACTCCCCTAGAAAAATGAAGGGCCGGATCACACACCTCACTCGCAGTGAGGCGTACATTGCTGATGCAATAGTAAGGATAGTTTAGGAACTTACCCAACATCAGCACAAAGGGGGGACAAAATCTCCCTCTATAGAAGTGAAGGCATTGCAATGGAGCACTCAAACCCTGAACTCCAAGAGAAACCTCATTACTAGATATTTTCGCAAATTACACAATAATGTCTAGGAGATATGGTAGCAGGATCGCATTTTCTTCCCTAAAGATCGAGCTGCTAAGTTGAATATGCCATGGAAGCCATTGGAAATGAGAGCACAGTGATATGGTCTTTATCTATAGTGCAGTTTTAGTGGGAGAGAAGTTCACCTCTAAACTCATCAAACCTTGAAATCCACCTAAGAAGTGTATAAATCCGTTGACCACCTCTCGCCTATGCAGTAGCCAGAATCATGTCTGATGCCCATGTTTTGATAAATACAGCTCGGATACAAGCCCAGAAATGCACTTATGCTCACTAGAGCCAATACATGTTGAACAATTGGTCCAAATTTTGTGCGATCAAAGCATGCACAGTTTGTGGGCTTCAACCATTAGGGATGTCACTTTTATTTGCAGGTTGGGATAAAAACATTGGGTTTCTGTTGTATATAAGTAACCCAAGAGAAATTTATGGTAGTTGGAAGGCTGCAACTATTGTGGTGGATAACAAGGCTGCTCAATTGATGCTAAAGCAAGAGTGCAAGGATGATATCACCAGGGAGGAGGCGGTTCAGCTCATGCTTAAGGTACTCAGCAAGACTATGGATACCATGAGCTTGACCTTGGAGAAGCTCGATTTGGCCGTGATATTCTTCTACGCTCCGGTGAGATGAAGTTCCAAGTTTGCTCACCTGAATCGCTAGAAAGCTCTTGACAAGGTTTGGGGGTCATCCAACCTCCTGCTGAGGCCTAGTTGCTAGTTGAAGTTATGGTTGGATATTTTAAGAAACTTGTCATTTCTTTTATATGTAGACATTAGAGGAAAATTGAGTCACCACGGGGATATAATTGCTATGTTAAAAGCCCATTACATCAACCATGTTTAAAAAAAAAAGAAAAGGAAAAATGTTAATTTGTAGTTAAGAGATTTACTGCTAGTTGTATATGTATCTTATGTAACTATCCATCTTTGGTGTATATTAAGCTTAAAGAGTCTCATAGTCATCCTATGCATACAATGATGATCTTTATGCTCATAATCATAAGCTAACATATATTACTTATTCATGACATCTCATGATGCTTATTACAATATTGCTCTATTCATCTACAACTTTTACATGTATAAGGTCATACAAAATGCTCTTCCAAACAAATGTGCAAAATCTTTAGGGTGACATTTACAAAGGGAACTATCATGGACAAGAAAGTGTGTTAAGTTATGAGAGCCTAAGCTCTCCAGGACAAAACTACACAAATAATCCATCCACATCCTAATATTACTTGACTTGACAAAAAAAGCTAGGTCAGCTTCTTCAGGTTTTTTGGGAGAAACTTTCAAGGTTCGTACCCTCAACCTCCTTCACCCAAACTGATATGTCTACCACATACCCTCTCTTCCCTGGCCACAACCCTGATCCCTCCACCCCCTCCTTCTGAACCTTTTCGCTCCCTGCCTCTTTTAACCTCTCTTATCCCCTTGGCCCTTAGCCCCCTACCCTCCCCTCTAAACTCTCTCTCGACCTTGCCTTCATGTAAGGTAGCGGTGGTTTTAGTTGACCCACAACCTTCGGATCCTGTAGCCTTCAAGGGATCATCTGGCCACCCCTTCCCTCCCTCCCCTCCTCTAGGTAGCGACGCTTTGCACGTCTTTACCCAGCCTCCCTTCACCACCCCCTTAGGATTCCTCCCCTTCCCCCCTCACACCTCCTCTGCTCTCTGCTCCCCTACCCTTGACCATCTCTGCCTTGGCACCTGTGTCTTCTCGACCCCCATCTCCCCCTGGGCCTAATATACCCCTGCCACCACCCTCCCCTGCTCCCTGCCTGCATCTCCCTGCATATCTGTATCCCCACCCTAGCGACCCCCCCTGTAACCTTCTCCCCCTTTGCTTCCAATGGCACAGGCTCTTCTTCTTCTAACCCAACCCCCTCTCCATCTCATTAGGTTGATTCAGACTACGTGAATGGGATAGATCGTGGACAGGGTAACATCAAGGATATCTTCAGGGTTATGGGCTTCCCCCATGAAGGCACAGATAAGGCCCTTCACAGTTTCTTTGAAGAGATCACAAGCAGTAGGCCTATGGGACTACTCACAAACCAAAGGGAGGCTTCGAACCTCCCCTCAAGTCCCAACTTCGACGATCTTAACCGCTTGGCACCTACAAGACCTGATGGCAGCCTCAGTGCCACCTGCCTCTATTCTGAGGATAGCCACTACTCCAGCCCCTGCACTAAGGAGGTCACTGAGACTGGCCTCCGCCGAAACCCCCAACATCCCCTCATGAAGATCCTTTCGTGGAACGTTAGGGGGTTGGGACAAACCCAAAAACGTAAAGCATCTAGAGACTTAAGTGTGAGGCACTGGCCCGCCATTATGGCCCTCACCGAAACCAAGCAATCTGATCCCACTTTGCAGCTTGTTTGTCAGGTTTGGGGTGGCAGAAAATGTCATTGGGTATCACCATTGGCAACCGGTGCTTTCGGGGGAATTTGGGAACTAGAACCCTTCGGAACACACCATCGGTAGTTCCCATATTGGGGAATTTTCTGTCACGATCCTCTTAACAAGATGTTCAGACGGCTTCCCCTGGAAGTTTACTACCATTTACGAGCCCAATTCAAGTGCCCGGCGACCCTATCTCTGGCAAGAACTGGACCTTGTTGCATCCCTCCCCACCCCTCTTGGTGCCTTGAAGGGGACTTCAACATCACGAGGTGGTCCCATGAGAGAAACTCCAACCCCAACATCTCTCAAGTAATGAGGAACTTCTCGGACTTCGTTGCTTGAAATGAGCTCATGGATATCCCTCTACAAGGTAACCTGTACACCTAGTCTGACCACTCTAGTCTACCCACATTATCTAATCTGGACAGATTTCTCTTCTCACTAGAATGGGATGAGGCTTTCCCTGGATCCCATGCCTCAACCTTACCGAAACCTACCTCTGACCATTGCTCGATCATCCTAGACACACAAACAGTGACGAGTGGTCTGAGACCTTCCGTTTTGAACTCTTGTGGCTTGAAGAAGGTTCCCTTTCCTCTCTAATCCCTGGTTGGCGGGTGCCTTTTGCCTCTGTGGTCGCCGGGAGGGCATGCTACATGCTACAAACCAAAGTTCAACTGCTAAAGGCTTCTCTTAAAGTTTGGAGCAAAACCCTCCCTGAGAACTTCTCACAAACCAAACAGAACCACCTACAAGCTATCTACGCCCTTGATCTTGCCGAAGAATCCCAACCTCTATCTCTCTCTGACTCACAATTGCAACTTAAACTGGAATACTTCTTTACCCTTAAGAAAGAGGAGATCCACTAGTACCAGAGGTCCAAGGTCAAATGGCTACAAGCTGGGGATTGTAATACAGGGTTTTTTCACAAGATGACCAATTGCCGTAGAAGGGACGACTCAATTTCTACCATCAAGGTAGCAAATAGGGTATTAGATCAACCACAGGACATCGAATTGGCCATCCTCTCCTTTTTTCAGAATCTCTACAAGGCACCCCTCACCCCCAAGCCTAGAATGGGGGATATCCAGTTCCTTTCCATTTCAGACCATTGGACCTGGTCGCTGGAAAGGCCGTTCACGGAATCTAAAATCCTGGCCTCCATCAAGGAGCTCAGGAAAGACAAAGCTCCCGGCCCCGACAAGTTTCCGGTAGCCCCCTTTTTAGTCTTTTGGGAAACCTTCCAACCAGACTTCCTCAACTTTATGAACAAATTCTACCACAGAGGTATCCTTTACAAAGTGATGAATGCAACCTTCATCAGGCCCTTGTCCCCAAAAAAGAGGGCACTAAAGAATTGAAGGATTTTCGACAGATAAGTCTGATCAATTCAACCTACAGGATTCTCTCTAAACTGCTAGCTTCCAGATTCAAAGAGGTCCTACCTCTTGTGATCTCTCGCTCCCAGAGCGACTTCATCAAAGGGAGGCAGATCTTGGACGGAGTCCTAGTGGCGCATGAATGCCGTCACTCCAGACACCTAGCCAAAAAACCATGTCTCATCTTCAAGATAGACTTGGAAAAGGCCTACGACCACGTAGATTGGTATTTACTGGATGAAACAATGACTAGAATGAGCTTGGGGGCTGGAGGAATTGGATGAGGGGGTGCTACTCTAACCGCTTCCTTTCAGTCCTCATCAATGGAGTCCCTAAAGGCTTCTTTCCCTCCTCTAGGGGCCTCCGCCAAGGGGAACCCCTGTGCCCTTTCCAGTTTGCAATTTCAGGTGAAATCTTCAGTCAGTCCATTTCTAAAGTGTATCAGGCTGGTCTTCTTTCCGGGTTCAAAAGTAGCGCTAGAGGCCCTGTGGTCTCTCACCTCCAATACGCCGACGATACGTTGGTTTTTATAGATGCTGCCCCTACTGAAATTGAGTACCTCCACCTTTTCCTCAAATGTTTTGAATTTGCCACAAGGTTCAAAGTCAATATGGAGAAATCAACCATGATAGGGGTGGCTCTTTCCCAATCTCAAACTAGAGCCCTAATCCCTGAATGGGAGTGTAAAATAGATGACCAGCCCACATCTTACCTGGGAATGCCACTGGGGTTAGGGAAACCCAAAACGAGGCAATGGTCCCACATCATAGACAAAGTAGACTGTCGCCTGGCAGGCTGGAAGGTTGATACCTGTCCTTCGCAGGAAGAAATATTCTCATTAAAGCCACTCTGGCTAATACTCCAGTGTACAACATGGCCCTTTTTCATGTGCCAGCGACTGTAGCTAGTTGGCTAGAACAGCTCATGAGGAACTTTTTGTGGTCTGGGGAAGCAGAATCAAAGAAATTCCACCTCTTTGCTTGGGACAAAGTGTGTCAACCCAAACACATTGGTGGGCTGGATATCACAACCTCCGAAAACAAAATTCAGCCCTGCTCGGAAAGTGGTGGTGGCGTTTGGCAATCCAAAATAACTTGTTGTGGACAGAAGTGGTGCGATGAAAGTACAGGATCCCATTCGAACCCTAGCTCCCAGTAAGTGGTGCCACAAGCAGACCTTCAGGGGCTTGGAAGTTCTTCCTCTCCTCCCTTCCAGCTTTACAAGGTTTATCAGATTCCACCCTAGGGAAGGACACAGAGTCCGCTTCTAGTCTGACATGCGGTTGGGTCACACACCCTTTAAGGAGCGCTTCCCCTCTCTGTTCAACCTTGCCACCAACGTTTCCTCCTCGGTTGCCGATGAGATGTTACTCTCAGGCAACAAAAGGGTTTGGAACCCATCATTCAGACGGTCTTTACCTGAGGTAGAATTTGAGGAGTTTCTCTTCCTGTTTTCTATCTTGCACTCCTCCTTTCTTACCATCTCTGGCCCTGACAATCTCGTCTGGACCCCCTCTCCCTCCGGCCTTCTTACAGTCTCTTCCTTTTACAAGAAACTGCTGGAACCTCCCACCTTCCCTCACTACCCACCCTCTGTGATTTCAAAAGTGTGGACTTCTAATGCCCCCCCTAAAATTCAGGCTTTTAATTGGATAGCGGGCTCCCAAAAGGCCCTCACTGTCGACCATCTGCAGTGCAGAGGTATTCCAATCCCTAATCAATGTGCTATGTGCCTCTGCGAAGAAGAGTCTAACACTCACCTGTTCATCCACTGTATCTTCGCTTTCGAACTTTGGGGCAGGATCCTGCTACTTTTCGGCTTGACCTGGGTGACCCCAGCCTCCATCCCTGACCTGTTCAAACTTTCAGTGGACACCCCTTGGCCCAAAGCCGGGAGAATCTTATGGAGGGTATCGATTGCAGAAACCATTTTGGCTTTATGGACTGAGAGAAATTCTCTCTCGTATTTTCAGAGGCACCAAGAGCGAGAATTCAGCCCTCTTCCATAAGATCATTTCCCAGGTCATCTTCTGGGCCTCCCACTGCAAGGAATTTCATGGAGTCTCGGCATCGACCTTCCTGCCTAACTGGAAAAGCTTAATCCTTCGTCGGCCTCCTCGGCCCTCTCGCGCTTCAAATTGGGTCCCACCTCCAGAGGGCATAGTAAAATTCAACTTTGACGGTTACTCTCTCGGCAACCCTAGACCAACAGGAGTGGGGGGGATCTTTAGAGTTCACCTTGGCAATACTCTCGCATCTTTCTCTGAGACATAGGTCACGCAGACTCCCAATCCTCTGAATCCCTTCTTACTGGACTCAAACTGTTCAATCACTTTTGGGGTCACTCCCTCATCATAGAAGGTGTCGGTTTAAATGTAATCTCTTGGGCAGCTGGCCATGCAGTCCCACGTTGGTACCTCGCCTCTGTTTTCGATGAGATTAGGCACCTTCGCAGGGACCTAGTTGTCTCATGGTCACACATTTGGAGGACCTCTCACTTCCTTGCAGAGGGCAAAAGAGGGCGCAATTTCAAAGACCATAGAATATGGAGACTAGAACATGTTATGCGACCTTGTGGTCCCCAGCCTCGCCATTTTTTGTACATTTTGCAATGGGAAATTTAAACTGCCCCATATATTTTTTGTACAGGGCCCTTTTGTAGGGTAGCCCATTTTTTGTCGAGGGACTCGGCCTGTGGGTCACCTCGAAGGTCCTCTGTTCTCCCCTTTCTTTTCTTTAATACAACCGTTAACTTCATCAAAAAAAAAAAAAAATATGCATGTTGCATGACTTAACAGACTACAACCGTTAACTTCATCAAAAATATATATATATATATATGCATGTTACATGACTTAACAGACTCTAAGGTTCAATCCACAAGCCTAGTAGAGCGGAGCTCTTCGAGTCACCCACGCCAAGTTACCACGTAAAATCCCATTCTCATCCATCAAAGGAAATAATAGCAGAATTACTTGGTTTCCAGGTGTAGACATGTGTGCATCATATCAGAACAATTGAAGATGCGCCGTCAAATTATATGAACAAACAATACAAGTAGAAATGCAGCAGAGCTCTATTATGCTTATAGTAGCCTTACAAGTACAAATGCAGCAGAGCTTTATTATGCTTATAGTAGCCTTTCCTGTACATCTTTAGCAATTCAATTTTCAGAGTAGGATGGAATGTCGGATGAAGAGATTTAGTTCATAAAGAGTAACAACATGAAATTCATTGCTCCTGAAATTACGAACCAATCACCTAAAAGTATTTCCATCAGATGAGCACAACATCTCAATGACACTAGAACAACAAAATATCTAACGTATTTAGAATAAAACATCTTTGAATAAACGCTTTCAAATGTTTTTTCACTTTTTTTTTTAAAGGTAAAGGCTTTTGGATGTTAATGCAATTTATTAGCATTTCATTTCTCCAGCGCAACAACAAATTTTATAACATTCAAGCAGACTTCTACATTTCTTGCTAACCGTGGGAACTAGAATATAGAGAAAAAAGCTTTTCTCAGTCAATCCGTACCATGGAAATATTGAAGAGAGAGGAAGGGACATTGCATTTTCATTAAATTATAAACACAATTTTACATAAACATTCAATGCAACCTCCAACAACAGTTTCTTTGTTGCAGGAACAAGCATAGAGCTTCTGGTGGAGAGACACATTATCTCTTCTCATTACCAGACTCTATTTACAGGGGTGGTTGGCCTTTTTCCTATTTGCCATCATCTATCTAGAAAATTCAAAATCTATACACAATTCAATTAGACTGAGTAGTCATAAGTGAAGAATAGGTTCTCAGGAACAATAAGAGGCAGGTTCTCAACATACACATAGAAACGCCTCACATTCTCCTTGGATAGAGTCGCAGTATCAATTACATCTCCATTACTCATTAGAACCCAGAGGTCTCGTGAATTGACTCTCCTCAAGCTATCTCGACAAAAGGGGCATGACTGTGACCGTATGTTCCTGTAGAGAGAGAAAGGGGTGAGAGTGATAGAGAGATCAGTCATTCTTTATAAAGCATGAACAAGGAAGAGAGACCCAACGACTATGGAAGATTTATGTGTGTGTGTGAGAGAGAGAGATTTGTCCTCATGGTAAGTTTTCATAAAGCCCGACCAAAGATGAGAAAAGACCAGTGAACAGAAGAAGATTTAATAGAGAAAGAGAGAGAGATGAGTTACCAGTCATGGTAACAGTTGATGCACATCGAGTGGCCACAATTTGGCAACACTATCTTGTTGCATGTTTCCATACAAATCCCACATTCATCTTCTCTCTCTAAATCCAAGTCGGAAAGCTTCCGTTTCTCTTCCGCCCTCTTCCTCGTGAACCTCTCTATACACTGTGCTCTCTGTTTGCTGTCTTCCAGCTCTGTTAAACCTCCTTCTAGCTGTTGCAGAGATGGATATATAATGGCTGTGAAAAAAAAAAAAAAAGAAAAAAAAAAGAAAGAAAGCCTATTTTAATTTCTGTATTTTCTCGCTACCTTGATAAATCAAAGAAAGCCAATTCAATCAAGAATAGTGCAGCTTAAGGATGTATAGAATTTGAAAGGAAAGGAGGATAAATGTGAAGAAGAAAGTCAAGAAATGGAACCCCACCATAGAACTCTCGAAGATTGGCTCTCCTTTCATGTAAAGACATCGTAGTGTTTCCATCCAAGTATACCTGCAAATGGAAAATCACTTCTCTGTGAGAGAGAGAGAGAGAGAGAGAGAGAGAGAGATTCCATTGTTCCGTTGAGTAAAGAGAGAAATAGACCTAATTGGTAATTGCATATCTAGAGAAAGACAGAAAAACTGTCATAAAAACACAGAGAGAGAGAGAGAGAGAACTGTGCCTAGAGACAGAGAGGGGGACAGAGAGAACTGTGCCTAGAGCTAGGGGAGAGAGGGAGCTACAATTTTATCTATTATCTTTCAGCCACACACACATCTTTACCGATTCACAGAGCAAAACCTGCAACCTTGCCCATTACTGCTAGAGAGAGATAGAGAGACTAGAGTGAGAGTGAAGCAACGATTTTTCCTTTCACAAAGCAAAAGCTGCGAATATGATTACCTTTCACAAAACAAAAGCTGCGATTTTTCCATTACTGTTTAGAGAAGAAGAGAGAAATAGCAAACACAGAAGAGAGAGAGAGAGCTTACCTTATATATGAGAATATGAAGAAGACCCAGGGAGCTGACAAGACTACAGTCCATCCACTGTACAAAGAAGAGAAAGAGAGGGGCAAATGGACTATAAGACAATCTCATCTGAAGCTGAGCCCCATCCTTTGCTCTCGGAATGGAAGCTGCTCTGTAATCAAAACTTTGCCATAAGAACAATGAAACTTGCAAAAAAAGCTCAAAGTTCAAAAACCCAACTTCCCAATTCAACAAAAATCCCTCTAGAGAGAGACAGAGACAGTGAGAGACAGAGCAAGACACAGAGACAGAGACAGAGACAGAGACAGAGTTTGACTTACAGGGTATTGGCATGGTGTATATCTGCTTCAAGGGCTTTGAGGGATTCCTTGAAAGATGATTTGGATTGCTGTTTCTGCATCTCTTAGGTTCTAGAGAGAGAAACCGTCTCCAAATTAAGTTGCCGGGTTAGAGAGACAAAGTGAATATATGGGGAGGATGGGTTGCTTCCAATTGAAAAGCCAAGCCCACCTAAGAAAAGCAAGGGATGACTTTGGGGCCTCAGCCTTTTCCTTTGCTTTTGAGGTTTCTTCAAATTCCCTCTCTCTCTCTAACTTCCTTCTCTCACTACTGCAAAATTCCTCTCTCTCTAAGACAAAATTCCTCTCTTTCTCTCTCTCAGACACGCCAGTGGACGACAAGGCCAGGCTTTGGAGGTCTCGTTGCTGATACTGGCATTTGTGTCGTGGGTTTATTATAAGGGCATCTAATCTTTCCTTTCAAAAGCTTGCTTTCTTAGTGCTTACTTTTTGTATCTTTCAGTAATTTGATTTTCTCTCTCTACAATTCCTTAATCTCTCTAACTTCAGCATGCCATTTTTCTAACTTTCAGCCTTCGGTTTCACTCTCTTAAACTTCAGCATGGCGTCTCCCTCCCTCTCTCTATCCTCAGCATGCCGTTTCTCTCTCTTCAATTTTAAGCTTTAGCTTCAATGGCGCCTCTCTCTCTCTAATCTAGGCATGCCGTTTCTCTCTCTTCAATTTTAATCTTTAGCTTCAATGGCGCCTCTCTCTCTAACGTCAGCATGCCGTTTCTCTCTCTTCAATTTTAATCTTTAGCTTCAATGGCGCCTCTCTCTCTAACGTCAGCATGCCGTTTCTCTCTCTTCAATTTTAATCTTTAGCTTCAATGGCGCCTCTCTCTCTAACGTCAGCATGCCGTTTCCCTCCCTTCAATTTAAAGCTTAAGTTGAATGGTGTCTCCCTCTCTAACGATTTAGCTCCATCGTGGCCTCCCTCTCTACAACGTGGCGACTTTATCTCTTTATCCTTACTTTCTCAAATTGCCCTTTTCAGGAAAAGTGCGGTTTGAGCACCTTCAAATACTGGTTTAAAACGTGGTTTCGATACTGGAAATAATTTTTAAATATATTTATAAAAATTGAAAATTTTGAAAATTAACTGTTTAAAATGTGTAAAATGTGTTACGAGATATGCTCCTTCTATACCTTTAAATCTATTTTTTTTCTCATGTCCATATGTTTGGATGTCGAGATAGTTAATTTGAAGATTTTTGAGTATCAAAACAACATCTTCTAATAATTTTTTTGATATGGGATTTAATTTGATTGTTTAGAACCTCGGCTATATATTAATTTTTTTATCCATACTTTTCTCAAATTGCTTTTTTTATAAATTTATCAAAATGCATTAAAAATATCTATTTTAATTTTATCTTTTTTTTAGTACATAAGATTGGAGCTGAATTTTTGTGAATTCATATTTCTTACCATCACATATCTAGAAGAAATATGAAAAATAATTAAATAAAATAAAATGATTATAATATATGTGCAAATTTTACGTGTATTTTGGTCATTTTACTGCATTTAAATCTATCATGTTTATATTTTTTACAAGGGCATAATGATTAGAAGTATAGACAAGTAAATTTTGAGTTTGATCCGAAATATAGAAAAAACAATAAAATTAAAATATAATTCCTACTCTAAAATTTGAACAATAAAATAAAGATGCAGTTTCTATAAGGCATAGGCCTTACGAAAGCCTCACCTCAAATTCTCATCGGAAGGGCACTTTGGGCATCGAAAATCTCCATGATAGTTTTAAAATCAATTTCCAATACGAACTATGAAATTTGAAGGTAAAAAACCATACAGCACTTGTGGATCTTTGAACACTTATTTTTAGGGTGAAATGGATGGTTTAGACAATGTTTTACCATATACACTTGTTTTAGGGCTTGAAATTCTAAATTTTTTTCTCAACCATAATGACCAAAGCCGAGATGATTGATCTAAAGGTTTTTTGACAAAGAACTACAATTTTCGACGAATTTGAGGCTTTACTTATTTTGATAGGGCTGTAGCCTAAAAATACTTATCAAATAAAAAAAGCAAAAAAATTGCCGTAAATGTTGATCCTCACATATTGGTAATAATAATAATAAAAGCCTTGGTTGCCTTTCGAAGTTAGGAATATTTCTTGCTATTTGCAAGTTGAACAAGCCCTGGTTGGAAACAAATATTTAAGAATAAATTCCGTTTTAGAGCCTACCTCTAATCCTAGCTTACCCGACCATAGCAAAAGCAAACTAAAAGTATCTTCTGAGCTCTATGAGACACAGTCCAAGGTTCATCATTTCTATGATTGAATTGGATTTCATATAATATACTTTTTCATGTTTTAGAGAGAGAAAGAGAGAAAAAGTTCAGGTAGAAAGAGAGAGAAAGGGGTAGCACAAAGAGAGAGAGAGAGAGAAGGGTTTATGTTTAATGATTAGAATAACTAAGAGAGAGAGAAAAGAGGGTTTGATTTAGAAAAGCAAATTGAGCTTATACTGCTCCTTCAGGAGCATAATTTGCTTGGACTTTTTTTTGGAAGACCTACTTGACAGGATTTTTTTCTATTTGATTTTTCGAAAACGTCTTAATAATTACTAAATAATTATTTTAAAAAAATACTTTGAAATTTGCATTCTTTATGAGCTTAGATCTCACCATCTAAAACTTAGATGGTCTTTATTCAATTTCGAGACATTATATTTTTCAAGTGCATAAAAAGTAAATTAGAATTTATTTATTTACTAAAGTTAATAAGTAGGTTGAAGATGTTACATCCCAAAAATTAGGATACTAAATAAATTCTAATTAGGTTACCCGAAGGAGTAAATTGACATTTACTCGTGTAGTAGAATATCTTTTGGCTTCTTCCGAAAGATGGACAATTTTTGAGGATTTTTTTAATCTAAAATAATAGTTTTCGGATAACTTTGCACGTGCAAACCTACTTTTTTTTCATGAGGCTGCAGCCCTATATAAAAACTTTCTTCATGGAAGTAAACCTGCTATATAAGGGCGTGGTTTGCACAATACCAATTAAGCAAGGTACAATTTATTTTAGTCATGGTGTTGGAAATCTTTGGTGTGAGTTGAGAATCTATTTTCACTATCAATCTTAAAATTTTAAATTTTTAAAAATAATACAGATTTGTAAATACTTAAAATTTTTAAAAATAAACGGTATCCTACTAATGTATTTACAAGATGTACTATTGTAAATCTATAAATCTTATATATATATATATATAGACACATCTCAAAGTTAATATAATTAATTGAAAAGTTTTCTAGCACCCGAAATAACCGCTCTTAATAGATTTGTAAGGTATGACATGCTTTAATAATTGATGCTTAAAATAATTGTTTTCCTAACATAAAAACAAGTTTCATGTTGGCTGATGTGTATGTGTGCCAGAGAGAGAAGAAAGAGACAGATTCAAAAATTGAGAGAAGAGAGAGAAAGAGGAGAGAGAGAAAAAAGCAGGCGACTTTGATACAGTCAGACATTTACGAGTTTCCAATAATGATTTGAGTGCGTTGAAAGCATTGGGGAATAGTTCAAAAGAGAGAGTAACAGTTCAAATCCATATTGTCCTTAAATAGAGATTAAAATTTGGGTGCGTTTGGCTTTGACTTTAAACAATCAAAGTAAAATACACTTTTAAATAGTTTCGAGAAATATAGTTTTAATATTGAATTCTTTTTTATAGTCTTAAAATATATTTTTATCTTTATGTATAAAATTTAAAGTTTTAAAAATAATGTAGATGGAGTAGATCTATGAAAATTTGAAAACCTTAAAAAATTGAAGGTCCAAAATACATTACAAGATGCACTATTTTTAAAACTTGAAATCTAATTTTTTCTCATGTTCATGCATCTTAATGTCGAGATGATCAATTTGAGGATATTTGGACATCAAAACAACCTCTTCTAATGAAATTTTTTATATGGATTCCAATTTGATTGTTTAAAACCTCGGCTCCATATCAAATTTGGGAGCGTTCAAAGCAGTCGATATGTGAGAGAGATTAAAAATTTCAAAGACCCATCTATTATTTTAGAGAGAGAAATTTCAAAGATCCATTTATTATTTCTCTGTATCTAATTTGGGGGCGTTGAAAGCAATGGTTTTAAGAGATGAGGTCATTGGATAAGGATAGGAGGGCTGCTATTTGATGATATGGAAAGTATTTAATATATATTATGTCCATGGGGGAATAAACAGGTTGGAATGTGGAGTCTAGAGAGAGAAAGCATACAGTATTAGATAAGCAATGACATTAGCAACTTTTACACATTTCTTTTTTTAATGCTTGGAAACACCACATGAAATATTTATGCTGAAATTAATATCAAATAATTTTTGAGAAATTAAGTCAATTGAAATATTTTTTTTGGGGGCAAGCTTTCTATGTTTCTCTTACAATATAAAACTTATATACTTCCTCTTATCCAACCATCCATGTGGGAGCAATACTCTCTCTGGTAAAACTTATGCTCGGAGTATTTGGGAATCAAAAAATCTAAGGGATGTAACTTCTAGAACCTAGTGATCAACCTCAAAAAAGCTGAATTTGTAATGCACACGATGTACATTAGGAGGTTTCAGGATTAAAGATGACTTCGTAATTTTGGAGGGTAAGAAAAAGTTTTGATAAACTAAAACCAAAGGTATCGAGATCGACAGGTCAATGACCAAGTGAGGCGTTTGATTTAGTCAAAATTAGTCTGACCACTGGTCGAATAGGTGGACCAGATTTTAGAAAAAAAAAAGTAAAATTGATGTAATATATTTGAAAAATTTGTCCAAGTTCATTTTGCTTGTCAAACAGGTCAAAACTAGTTTGTTCGACCTATCAAAATTGATTAGTCTGATTGGTCAAAACCGATCAAATATTTGGCTTGACCGGTTTTTCATCAGATTTGATTTTTACTTTGGATCAAATGAACCAAAACATTAGTCAGCGGTTTGACCGATCAGATCACTGATTCCATCCGATCTTGATAAAACTACATATTTTGTCTGATCTTGACAACTTTGATTGAAGTTTGAAACTCTAAAATGAAAAAGTTCCCGAGATATTCTATGGGCAGAGGGAGTTAGTGCACAGTCGATACGTACTCGTTTGTCAATCTCGCCTTCTACCTTCAATTTGGGAATTAAAGACAACAAAATTATAGTTCACGACAATTTGACCAAATCTTAAGGGCATGTTTGATTCGCATGATGTGAAATTTTTTTTTTCAATTTTCACACGAAAAAATTCCTTTATATAATTAAGTGTGAGGATATTTTCACACTAATTGATCCTAATGCATCTTTTCATATCAATTGGGGGATAATTGGTGTGAAGTAATCTCATACCTAACTATGAGGAAATTTTTTCATATGAAAATATCTTCCAAAAAATATTTTGAAAAAAATTTCACTCAAACCAAACGTGACATAAGAAAATTTCAGAGGTCTAAAGTCTATAACCAAGATTCCTACAATTGTTCTTTGGCTAATTTTACCTACACAATATCCTAAAAATTTTGAAGCTAAAACTACAATTCACTTAAAAATAAATAAAAAAAAAGAAAAAAAGTTGGTGAACTAATTCTACCGAAATGTTCCAAATTCGGTCCAAAATTGATTATTGCTTTTGAGTGAAAGCACAATAAAAAAGATGGCAACACGCGCGTCTTACTTATAGTATACTCAGCAAGAAACCATTTTACTTTTCATGTAGCGATAGAAAGAAACCATTTTTATCCAAAAAGCAACATATCAAAATAAAAATTGACTTTCGAGGCTTTGAGAAGCTCAAATTTGAGTATTCAAATTTGTTGGGAAAAGTCCATGATGATGATGAAATTTGTACTTGATTATTAGTTGGATTGCTCTTAGTTTGAGTATATTAGCATACTGTACACTTGCTTCTATATGTGAAAGAGTTATTTGGGATGATTTTTTTCATCTTGAATCTTGGGATGCATCTAATAATCATTATATGATTATTTTTCAAAAAAATTGAAATGAGTGCTTCAACACTTAGATTTTATCCACAGAAAATTTGAACAATCTCCGTTCAACCTTTCAATACTTTTTTTTTGGCGTGCACGGAGTGAGATTTAATTTTTACTTTTTTTCTCTTTTTCAAGTTACTAGCCAAGCTGGGGATCTCCTGAATTTGACCTCCTAAAAGTAATGCTAAATTGGGTTTAATTCAAGGGGTAAATGGACAATATGCTCTTTGGGGGACGTAGAATCATCGAACATGAGGATTTATTTATGTTCTTTGAAAGATTCAAACAGTAACTCAACTATGGCCAATTCCAAGCCGGTCATACGGCCCCAAGCCCAGATAAAAGATAAAAGTTGTGTTAGGTAGACAGCCAGTGTTAAAACTTTGTCACATCTTTTCATGAATTTCATATAGCCTGTTTCCAAATAGTTGAGATAAGGCTCAAATAATAACAATGGTAATGAAAAATTCAAACAGTACTCCTAAATTGAGCTTAATCCAAGAGCTAAATGAAGAGTATGCTCTTGTCGAGTAGCATAAAAAATATTCTAACTTTAATTTGTATTTATTTCCTTTTAAAGGTTCACACGTTTTATTTGATATTGGTTTTCTATTTATTTTATTTGAAAGACTCGCACATTCTATACTTTTCTATGATATGAGGTTTTATTTTTCTTTCTTTGAAAGATTCACATATTCTCTTTGACATTGGTTGATATGAGCTTTTATTTATCTTTCTTTGAAAGATTCACAGATTCTCTTTGATATTGGTTTTTATTTATTTTCTTTGAAAGACTCGCACACTCTATACTTTTCTATGATGCGAGTTTTTATTTATCTTTCTCGAAATATTCACATAGTAATCATAAATTGAGCTATCTGAAGGTGCAAATGGATAGTATGCTCTTGCAAAGGTATGTAGAATCTTCTAATATTTGCTTGTTCTTTTTTTTCTATTTTTTTAATTTACATATTCTCTTTATCATCGGTTTTTGTTTATTGGAAAATGGTTTGACTGAGCGGCAGTCAAATTAAAAAAAAAAAAAAAGCAAAGCCTCACCTCATAACTTATCAAAATTTACAATTCAAGCATTGAAAAACCTTTACATTGATCATCTTGGCTTGAACATTATGGTTGTAAAAAAATTTAGGATTTTATGCTCTAAAAATAATGTATATTATAAAAAGTTATGTAGACCATCCATTTCACCCTAAATATAAATGTTCATAGATCCGCAAGATTTGTACTATTTTTTTAGTTTCAAATTTTATTGTTGGTGTTGAAAATTGATTTTAGATACATCATGTATTGCTGAAAGTGCTTTCTGGAAGAGGATTTATTTTGTTTTCATAACGCCAAGGCCTTTTAGAAAATTCATCCTATACTTCAGTAATTGTAAAACATTTTCCCAGTGGGGGGAATAGCAAAGTAGGTACCCTTTATTTAAAATGTCTTGGTTTAATATGTCCCCCTACAAGGGAAGCATCAGTTTCCTTTGCCCATTTTTTAATTTTATTTTGGTAGGTTGGCCAGGATTCGAGCTTTGGACATAGTGTTCAAGACTTTATTGCCCTAACCACCAAGCCAAGAGCCCAATTATTTATAATCTATATATACACTTGTAAACAAACAAGTATATGGCTATGGCGATGATGCCAAAAAAAATAGAGTGGAATCAGTCACGAGTCTACTATCATGGCTATGGAATGCTATTTATTTTTTATGTTATTGCTAGTGTTTTTATTTGCTTTGTGGGGAAAGGAGGTGACCGTGTTCCCGCAAAAGCATATTGTATCCTTGCTACCTCGAGTGAAAGATTTTTTTAGATGTACCTTTTTATCTAGAACAATATTATCATGATTGGAGATGCCACTAAATAAAGGTCTGATCTAGTCGAGACCGATATTCAACTGTTGGTAGAATTCATTGGACCAGATATTTAAACAATAAAAAAAAATAGGAATAGTTTAAAATATAAAATATATGACAAATAAATGGTGATCTTTGTTTAACAAATTTGACTAGTCAAAACCAGCTTGTTTGACTTGCCAAAATCACAGTTAAATATTAGTTTTAACTAGTTTTTTGACCAAATTTGATTTTTTTTTTTCTTGGACCAATGGCCAAGGCACCGGTTGACATTCCGACTTTTTTGACAAGGCAACTCAGCATGGTCTAAATTTTGGAATCCACTTTAAAAACATTAATTGAGTAAAAAGTGGCTAGGCTACAACATGGCATCTGGAATTTCATTCCTACCGATCTCTAGATAACACCTAGAAACAAAACAATTCTAGAATTTAATTCCTACCGATATGTAAGTAACACCTAAAAAAAAACACGAGATACATAGTTCAAAAGTACAAGATTTATGCATTAGATCCGACCATCCAAAATAGGACAATATTTATGATTGTTCAGATGTTGCTTTTTTAGGCACAGAAAGCACTTTTAAAATTATTTTCTATTTTAGTTAGGTCGATTGGCTATTAAACTTACGTACTCGATTTTTACAATTTGGAGTACTAGAGATATTATAGAGTTTTAAGTTTGGTATTGGTTTATATAAGGTGTCATCCTTAAATAATCATGCACATCTAAATCTTGTTAAAAGATACATTTTAATTGCTAAAAACCCTTGCGATGGCTTAAACATCTATCTTCAAGATTAATTATGAAATTTAAAGCTCCAAAATGGTGTAGGTCAAACAGACAATTCGACATTCTATGCTTTCCTTATAACATAAAACTTATATACTCCTCTTATCCAACCATCCATTCTGAATAGAGGGCTAAGATTGCTCTAATCACAATGTCACGTATCTACACTATTTTATTTTTAATTTTTTTCTACAAACTATTTTAACACCAAATTTTGTACATCCAATCCTATATCAAACTTGCACTAGTTAAAAATATAAAAAAAATATTTGCAATAAAATAAAATGACCAAAATACCTCCGAAAGCTTTAAAATGTATTTTGGTCACTGTATTTTATGAAAAAATTATTTTTGATATTTTTTATAGGTGCGTTCCAATGAAAAGATAGCATATATCAAATTTCATATTCATACAATTTTTATAAAAAAAACTAAAAATAAAATACTTTAAAATGTCGGATCTAAAATCAAACGGTGAGTGGCTCTCTTGATCAAAATTAAACGGCTGGATGGTAGGAGAAGCATAAATCTTCCATGCTGTATGAGAAGTATAGAAACTTTTTCCATATGTTAAAACCCTTCTTCTCATATATTTATAGATCTCGTCGGGATGATCAATTGTAGGACTTTTCAATGCCGGATGAACTTTTTAAGTAGATGTTTAAGATATACCTTGTACGATATAATTGTACCATACAAGGGTGGCACCTTTATAAACTCTATCCTTTTAAGTTTAACTCGTGGGAATCATGTACCGGCGGGCCCAAATATTCTTTTCACCGGACCATTGTTTTATGTGTGCTTCTTTTTCAAGTATCATGGATTTAGGAATGTGACTTGGTACAAGGCAATGATAAAACAAACATATTTTAGGGTTTTCTTTTCCTTTGTGTGGTTGGTGGAGCCATGGAGGATGATCAAAAAGGTAAAGAAAGATTACATGGGGGGGACTCAACATATTTTGGCCATCCATTGGTAGGATGAGGGAATAAAGGGATTTTAATCCCTTTTAGTTGACCAAACTTCATTCATTTCTTAAAGGGTGGTTAGCCTTAGGCTTAGGCTTAACTATAAAATGTAAAGCAGGATTTCATCTTTATAAGTGGCCCTATTCATATTTAAATTATTCGAGAATCCGGCATTATAAAGTATCATGTTGGGTTAAATTATTTGAAAAGCAATTAGTTTAACTTGGAATTCTGTAAATCTTGGGATTTAGAAATTAGCCAGTGCTAACTATTTGTTGAAGTTTGCATTGATGAGAGGGTGTTACTTGTTAAATGAATGGGATTTTGAAATCATAGTTCATCCATAGTAGGCCCAACTGTGGACAGTTTAGATCATATAAAAACATTATCCTTCCCTAGTAAAATGTATGCATGTCTATGTATTTCAGTTTTATTTTTTCTGTATCGGATTGGGCTAAAATGTTGGGCATTCATTCTTCTTTCTTGTGCTCACTATGAAAAAAATAAAATAGAACAAAATAATAAAATAAATTTTCCTATATTTGAGGGATATTTTGATCATTTATTTATGTTAGTATTATATAGTATGTATATACCAATGAGGCACATACACCTTAAAATTTTCTTTATCAAAATGGCAAAAGAAATCAAAAGAAAGAAAGAAAGAAAATAACTACGCCATTCTCATTTCTAGGCATTTTGGTGTTTCATAGGGGAATCAAACTCCGCAATTCCCAAAAAAGAGAATTGAGGATTCTCAATTTCAATATTTGACTATAGCAATCCTAGTTCTCCAAGTAGGAATTGCCACAAGCATTTTTTTAAGTTTTCAATTCTAGCCACCAAATTTCTAGTTGTGAAACACCCCTTAGGATAAATTAAATTTAAAGTTGTTTGTTCAATCAAATTCCTAAAAGTAGGTATTTAACCTGCAGGCCCAAGTGAACAATTTGGACCCACGGTTGAGGAAATATTATTCCCAACGTTACGAGACAAAAGTCTCGATAGTAAAGAGGCCAATCTAAGACCATCGCCACAATTACATTAATCTTTCAAACCCACATTTCTTACTTTATCTTTTGAATTTTAACTTAAGAAATTAGCTTTTTGTTATTTTTTATGCCAATCTTTCAAACATAGCTTTATTAGTCTTTACTGCTAATATTTTTGAACGATGAAAAACAATTTATTAAGAAAGTGCTTTTAGAGCTCTCTCTCTCTCTCTCACACACACACCAAAGCATGCTGTAGTTACTTTTGGACTATAGTTACTTTTGGGGTTGACTTTGAATGCACCACTAGGGACTAGGTTTATGTTACATCATAAATGTTGTGGCTGTGCATTTGCCCTTACTAAGAATTTGGTAGATAAACTAAGTTCATTGCACTGAAAGTATACCTAATTGTTTTAAAAAGAATACATAAAACTGGTGATTAAAAGAGTTACAAGGAAAAAAAGAGGAAAATATCATTTAATGGGTAATGACCTTTTATATAATCATGAAGAAGGTCATAACATCCCAATTAACATTAGGTGGTATATTTTTTCAATTTTTCTTTTCACTCAAATATCTCAAAAGATGAAAGTTTTTAATGAGACCATTTTATCTTTGGTACAAGGTTATCATAATTAAGCTTAACCATTAGATGTGAAATTGGGCGGCTGCATTTATTTCATTGACCAAGCTCAAAGTTCAAAAGAAATTTGCTCAAACTTTGTGGTGCACCCATGCCATCAGATTTCACATCGGATGGTTGTAAGTAATTGTGATCTCTCAATACCAAAAGTAAATGGTCTCATTGTATACAATCCCTTTTAAAAATACCCAAATCATCCCTATCTAGGGTTAAGAACCTAAAAAAGCAATGGCATTTTAATAATTTGACCTATAAAAGAGGCCCAACTAAATCATGGGAGTATCTTGACTTGTTCAAGGTGCTTTAAATTATTGAAAATACCTTTTATTGTTCAAAGTTTCCAACCCTCAACAAGAGCAACCTAATCATGTTTTAAATTTTTTTTAGGAGATACCTTAGTGTAGACACCCCTTCTAAAATTGGTTGTATTTCTAGGTCCCTTGGCCAAAAACCTTAAATTCAAGCCTTAGTTAAAGCCTAAATCCTAAACATAAGCAAATTATTTCCTAAAAACCTTAGAAAAATAGCTTAAAAATAGTCTACTAAGTTGGTTAAGGATCATACTAGTACAATAAATCTTACTGTACCCTAACCTATACTCCCTATTCCCTAAATCATATTCTATAGTTTCCAAAAAACTTGAAAGGATACCCAGTAGAAATCTTAAAACTATTGGGCTTATCCTGAATCAATCCAGGTTAGGATCAATAAAAATTCAAAAAAGGTCGAATTGCCTCAAAGTCCAAATCGCAACAGAATTCAATCTAGAATATGTCCATATCAAGATTAGATTGACGGGACCGCAAAACGCTCACAGACCTCACGAAGCCCAGTGATGTGCATCGTATCGCTGGCAATTCAACAACCCAAATTTCATGGAAAGGTTTGGAATGATCTGAAATGCATAAAGCCCTGTAAATCAGAACCTTTTGAAAAGGGAAGTGCATGAGAGTTCATAAATTGAATCCCTTGAGAGCTTAGAGATCCCCGGAGAGAGAAACCCCAGTCGTAGGAGAAACTTAACCAAAACCGTGGTCTAATTGTCCAGGCGGTAATGATAGTACGCTATAAAACTTTGAGCATACCCAAACCCTAGGCTTAGGCACTTAAACCCTAAAAACTTAATTCATCTTAAATAATTACAAACCAATTTGCGACAACAATTTCAGCAAATTCTTCTAAGAATAAGAAGGAAAGCGTATAAAGCAATCCGCGGTCTGATACGACCACATCTCCAAGTTTTGAGAATCCCATGCCGATAATAATTGTTTTCGTATAAAATATTAGCTGGTGCTACCAACAATCCAAAGAGGAATTGGTTTTTTGGAATTAATTCATTTTCAAATTGCAATTCAACCAACCCATGAATCTTTGTTGAATCTATTATTATATATGATTTAGAACATAGACCAAAGACCTGGACCATATTAGGTTCCGACCGGAGTTCTTAAAAGCCTTTGAAATTGATCAACCTTTTCTTGAAATTGATGCAATGGAATTCTTGCCATATTCACAGAATCTTGCCACAAAGAGAAAATAATGGTTTTTTGAAAACTTTTTATTCTAGATCTATTTAAACATGGTTTTCGATCAAAGTAATTGTTTTACACGTCTAATAGATGACCCAGGATTTTTTTATACAAATTTCTTGAATTATGGTTGAGAAAATATGGAGAAATAATAAAAAGAAGGAAAAGTATAAGGTGGTCACAATTAATCTTGACCATTGGATGTAAAATTGGGTGGTTGCATTTATTTCATTGACCAAGCTCAAAGTTAAAAAAAAAACAAATTCCTCAAAATTTGTGCCACAACCAAGCTATCAGATTTCACATCGAATGGTGTTAAGTAATTGTCATCTTTTTGTATCAAAGGTAAATGGTCTCATTATATATAAAATCCCTAAAACGAATTATAGATCAAAGGTTTTAAGCAAAAAAAAAAAAAAATAGATCGTCTACAAGGAGGCCATTTATCTATACATGGAGGTCGCAATCATTTATACTCATTATAATTTGGATGGCTTGGCATGAGTCACAAAGTTTGAGATTTTTTTTTTTAACTTTGTATCTATTCAATAACACTTTTACAACCACCCATTGCGAAATTTAAAGGACAAAAATGATCGTGATCGCAATATACAAAAGATAAATAGTCTCTTTAGATATAATCCCTAAAGGAATGAGTGAGTTTTTGCGCTCTAACTCTTGCAAAAAATTGGTTTTGATCAAAGACTCTTTTTCGTGGACTGAAAGAGGAACAGAAGAAGAACAATATGTGAAGAATTTGATGAAAAAGGGTTCGAAGGGGGGAGGAACAGTTTATTTTTCAACTTTTCTTAGAGAAAGAAAAGCCTTCCTTTCTTGTTTGGTTGTTTCTTTTTGTTTTTTTGAAACTCGCTGAAGTCCCAATTTCAGGGGACTCAGAAAGGTCCCCACTGGTTCCAAAACCGCGTAGATGGCTCCAAGCTAGCTCAGCGACTTTGGAAACACTGGTATGCACTAATCACTGCTTATTAAGTAAGCCTCAGAAAGCTAGTTGGATAAAATAACCAAAACTTGAATGCTTTGGACTTTGAACATAAATTTCAAGCCCAAAAGCATCAATGGCAACAAAATCCAAAAGTTTTGATTCAAGTTTTGGGGCATGCCAATTAATTTCCGGTTCTTATTCTCGGGACACCAAGAAAAAGAGACAGGTGCATGCATTGACTTTTCTTCTCTTAACCCTTGATAGACTTTACGTGATACCTGTGGTCCCAAATCAAATAAGGGATTTGAAGCTTTCCGTGCACTATACACAATAAACCCAACTAAATTACTGATGCTTGCTCATATGAGAACCTTGTGATCATTTTGTACTCACAAAGAGAGCAAGTGAAGTGAGATGTACCTAGTCCATTCTTTCTGACACCGCCCACTGACACCTTAAAAAAAAAAAAAAAAAAGGCTAACTCTTTAATTTATATGAAAAAACGGTTATGGTGCTTATCTTTTCCACTGAATTACTAAAAAAAAAAAGAAAAAAGAATGGTTTAACCAGATGTGAACCTTACATCGGAACTTTGCCTTTGTTTCATTGAATAAGGGCATGAGGATAAAAGCGAAATTTATCAAAACAACTTAAGAGAAACTATCTAACATTTTATTCATATCTTTTTACTTATTTTCAAAAAATATAAAATATTCATGATAGTGAGTTGGAATAGTTGAAAATAGGTAAGATGTTAAATAGTTAAAATTAGGTGCAATTGTATATGAAGTGGGGTTTATATAAGATGCACACCTTAAACAATAAAAATAAGATGCACTTCTAAACCCTATCGAAAGATGCAATTCTGATGCCAAAAACCCTTAAAGATGGCTTGCAAATCTATTTCTACCCTTGGTTATGAAATTTAAAGTTCCAATAATAGTGTAGATTGAACAGATCGGTAAACATTTGAAAATCTCGAAAAGAACGATTTGGATAATGTGCAACAAGATGTATTATTTTTTAGGTTTTATTTTTTTATTTTTTTATGTTACAAGATGTACTATTTTTAATAATTGAAATCTTCTTTTTTTTCAATATCTAGACATCTTGATGTCAAAATCATCAATTGCGAGAGTTCTAGCATCAAAACAACTTTTCCCAATGGATTATTGACATACACCGCACCTCTATAGCGTACGGTTGACACCTTATATAAACTCTTCTGTAAATTTCCCTAAAATTTCCTCAAGTAAAAAGATGTACGTCTTTCATCAAACTCTATAAACTTATTTTTGGATCTCTTCCTATTTTTAGGGGTGCCAATGGATTGGGTGGTCCGGCCCTACCAAGTCGGTCCGGCCTTAGAAAACTACGGCATGGGCCATAGAATGTGGCCCAAGGGCCGAACCATGGCTAGGCCAGGCCTGGACCAGAGCCAGCCCAATTCAGCCCGACCTAGCGCTTTTTTCCCTTTATTTTTTCCTCTATTTTCTTCCATTCTATTTGGCCCAAAAGGATAAGCCGGTTGTGATAAGGCTAGGGCATCCTTGGCTCCATATGGGGACCAGGGACCTGCACCTCTAAATCTATTTTTGGGAATCTTTTGTTTCGTTTTTGGATGATGCCATACTTGAACTTCTAAGAAGATTCAGTCTTCGAATGTTTCAAATGGTTTCATAACTTGATTCAAAGCAATATGAGAAAAGATTCAAATCTTGTAGACAAATTCTGGAGGTTCAATCTAACAAGAATTTGCAAAGTTAGTTTCTGAATTCGAAAGGGATTGTTATGGGCCAGGGCCGTGGGTGGCTGGGCCGAGGCCCAATCCATTGCCAAGACCTCCAATTTTTTATTAATAGCATTTTATTCTCCTATTAAATGATAGATGTTCCACACACTATTCATATGCATTCTACTTTTTCTTAGTAAAAGTACAAAATAACACGAATACTTTTGAAACAAGGATATTAGAATCCCTTCTGACTGTTAAATGTGAAACGGGGTGGTAGGATGTGTCATTAGTCCATCCCAATGCCCCAAAAGAAATTTTTTAAAACTTTGCCACACACCTTAAGCAATTAGATTTTACATCCGACTAGAATGTTTGTAATCTCATTGCATCAAATATAAATAGCCTAATAGTATATAATCCCTTTGTAAAACGAGCTTATTGCAAAAATGCCAAAACAACTATGTTGGGCTGGCAATGGGCCCGATGGCCCGGCTGGGCCCAAGCCACATAAACCACTATCGATTGAGGGCCGGGGCCACAACAGGGCTGGCCCTGTCCAACCCAACTATATTCGGCCCAATTTTTTTCTTTAGTTTTTCTTTTTCTTATATTTTCTTTGAGTATATTAAGCCTAGCCTGACCTGGTACGGCCTAAACAAGGCCAAGGCATGGCTTGGGCCATGGCCACTTTGGCCTAATCAAGGTCAGTCTGGGCTAAAGTCCACCACATAGGGACTAGGGCCAGGCTAGGGCCAAGACAAGCCAGCGTATTGCCAGCCCTAGATCTACCTAAGGTAATAAAAAGCAAAATATTTACTCATCCCCCTTTCTCTCTTGGTTTTAAGGACATGTTCGAGCTAACCCCAAGCAGAAGTGAAGAGATTCCAAGGTTTAAACAACTAAACCTCAGAGCAACTTACGCAGCTGAAGAAAAGCAAGACAAAATACGGGTTGACAGATGGAGAAATGAAGAAAAGAACCCCAGTAATCTTGAACCAAGGGAGGGCATTTTAGAAACTCATACAACCCTCCATGTGGGGTGGCAATGGACCTGGAGCCAACCTGGTGGGTCAGGTCTGGGTCCAAATCTTGGACTTGAACACTATTTGGGTCCAGGTCATGATTTGGGTGCGGTAATGCTTTTTGGGTCCCAATATATAAAATAAACTTAAATATAATTAAATGCATAGGTATTTTTATTTTTGGGTCCGGTCCGGTCAGGTTCAGGTCTGAGTCCGGACCCCACACTATATTTTTGGGTTTGGGTCCGGGTTGGGGCCAACTTTAGTCTCTAATGATCACTCAAAGACTTCTTCGTTCAGTTAAGGCAAATATCTCTCCAACAATACTTCAACGCTAACAAAGCTCCCTCAAGATAATCTAAAACTCTGATATCACACGACTGATGCTAATTCTCCAAATTTGCACCCAACTCGAGCTAATCCCAACCCTCGATCTGATGCCCAAAAAACCCTAATGTCCAGTCATTAGTGTTTGGCCAATGGATGCTATCACCACCAACTAGTCCTATGCTCATGGAAGATTGGGAAGAGGTTTACTGGACTATGTCTGGTCTATGGGTGTTGAAACCCTAAAGCAAAGGTGAAGTCCCCACCAAAAGTGTGTTCTAACCCATTGGGAACAGGAGTCCAAAAAGGTAAAAACCTTGAAGCTACAAAAACTATTCACAGTCGATTCGCTACAACACCGTACAATGCAACTGGTCCACAAAGGCTTCCATGCATGTAAGCACTTAAGAGCCATAACCAACTTTTTGTTTCTGGGTTTGAATCTCAAAACCACGCTACCCAAAAATAACAATAAAAAAAATCTCCCAACCCACATACAAGTTGGAAACACACTGAACTGATTTTCATACACATAGGCCTCCAAAAGGCCATAAGTAGGGGCTTTACCACCCCACTGACTGCATCAGACTCTAAATTGCCATGGCATAAGAAATCTAGGCTAGGATAGAAGTTCTCCCATCTAATAGTGCCAGTCAAAGAGGCACAACACAATTTCATAGAACTATCCTTTGCTCATTCTTAGGGAAGAATAGAGTAGTAGGCTAACTTACCTTTTTCAGCTGCTAGCGATCCTCTGCTCAAACCTATGAATGGGAACAAGCTCCTTTATGGTTGAACAGGATCATCCATGAAGATTGTAACCTTCCAAACTTCGGTTTCCTGAGAACTACTCGAGTGTAGATTAAAAAACTAAAAAGGTGGGATATTGTTTTGAGGGCCTTATTTTCCTTTCTTGGGGCCTCTTTTACATTATTGGGGCTTGTGAACACCCCTGCAAGGTGGAGACTCATGCAATTGTGTACATCTCTTGAAGAAGGACGAATGTCCTTCCCCAAGTAGGAACCCAATCCTGAACTCTATTGTAACATATTATGTCATAGGAATACGATGGATGGGGACCTAACAAAACCTTAGCCTTAACCAAATTAAAAGAGAAAACTTGCATTGCAACAAAACAATGGAGCGCAAAGAAAATATAAAATAAATAATTTAGACCAGTTTGACAGTTACTTTTGCACAAAAAGATGTATATTCAATGATGGTATGAATTATTGGGACATGAGGTGTCCAATGCCCGCTAAAGATGTTCTTTGTATAAATTTCAAATTATCCAAAAATCATCATCATCATCATCATCAGAGCCTTATCCCAACTATTTGGTGTCGGCTACGCTTGAGCGGGCTGAAGTTACAAGGCTCTCGAGTGGTTTGAAGCCCATCGAAAGTTGGTGTCCAACCCCCTTGATCCAAAACCTAGTGACTATAAGAACTCCAAAAGAACATAGTTAACTCGTGACTATCAATGTGCGGTAGTCAGAAAAACAAAAAACAAAAAGAGTTGAAAAGAGCACAACAAAATTCAAATGTATTAAGTAGATAAAGTTACATTGCCAAAAAAATAAAAGGAACAGATATAAAAAGAAAACAATCTAATGGGACATACCCTTAAAGCCCAACTTTCTAGAATGACCGAACTTTAAAAGGTCTCCAAAAGAAAGCTCCATAGAATTGAAGTAGTTTTAACACGGTTGAAATCATTTGCCATGAATCAGATAACAGGTTTAGCTGGAGCATCACAAACATGTAACACATGTGACTTTACAGTGGAAAAACTGAAACATACCAAGATGCTCATCTCTCTAGCTTTTTTTCATATTTTCTTCTTAAAGCCTTGGGTTTTAAGGCAAGACATATTCTTTGAAGACCAAATTCTGGCGATGTCTGGCATAGATTAGCGTTTAGGTTTTGGGTCAATTCTAGAAAATGGGCTTTAAGTAAATTATAAGATTCTAGGGTTTTTAAGGCTCAGGTTAACCAGATCTGCCAATTTTGCAACCATACCCATGCCCTGTTTTGGTGAGTTGTGGAATCAAAATGGAACATATACAGGTATCCAGGTTTGAACATAGCCACATATAAACTTCCAAAACTCTTGCAAATAGATTTCATTTCCAATGAAAGACAGCTAGCAAAGAGAAGAAAGGCTCACCACGAATGCATGATAAAAGTTTTCCACAGTAACTCAGCAATTAGAATAAACTTGTTTGTAAAGTGAAGGTTCTTTCCAGGGCATAAAGGCATGTGGATGGCAGAGATTCTGCAAAGAGAAAGCAAGCTTCTCAATATCAAGTGTATCTTTGCTGTATCAAATATGCCATGATAAAATTCCTTATAAAAACTACATATGGAATGGTATTCTTTTGGTGCCAGATCAGCTTCATCAAACAATTGATGTGAGTCTCTTTCCTCTCTCTTTCCTGTAACTCGATAAAATATCAGTCCTCTCTCTGTCCTGTAACTTGATAAAAGATCAGAAGCTGAAACCCGTATGGCGTACATTTAGCATGAAAGATGAGCAGAACGTCTTTCATGCTAAATGTATGCCAAAGAGGTTTCAGCTTCCCACCTCCTATCAAGTGATAGGAAAGAAAGAGCAAAGAAAGATGCAAGACCAGAATCAGGAATGGTCTCAAGGCATTGGTGATCAGGGTGGTGGCAACCACCACATCCTCCTACCACAAGTAGGCGACCCCTTCCGTGCTGATCTACCCCCAAAAAAAAAGATGTAAAGAAAACGCCAAAAGCCTCTTTTTGGGAGGCTTTTCAGCAACCAATATGCTGATAAGTGATAGCAGAATTGATAGCAAATAAACAACAGTGCTGGATATCTTATCACCCTTGGCTAGATTCTTTCCATGACCATATTATTAAGATCTTGCTAGATGAGAAGTTTCAATTTGTGTAAGAAAAGTTTGCATAAAACTATAAATTTGATGATCCAGTGTCAATGCATTTGCATAAGGTTCATGTTGTTGGGGTAGGCCTGGAACTATGTATGTCTAAATGCTTCTTTTGGACTTCTTTACTTGTATGATGTTATTTGTCATTTGGCCCCACATCAACTGAATAAATCTTAATCCTTTCAATCATAGAATAATTTCACTTATTCTTCACAAGTTTTCTAAGCAGTTTACATTTAGGTTTCTTTGAAGTGGACTAAGAGATAAATGCTAAGAATAGCCTAAGATCCTTATTAGTATATCAATTGCATTAAGACCATCTTAACGTGCTAAATTAAAGGAGAGAAATGGAAGGCATCAATAGAAGTGCACAGAAAAGGTCAACTAGGGTAATCCCCATTTTATGAAATGAGGGGCAGTGATGGACAGATCGTAGAAACACCAGATAAGTCATGAGCCCTACTCTCTCCATTCAATTCATGGGACAGATATGACCCTCATGACCAATTATTTGATGTAGTCCGTAGTATTATAGTATACTTTCATTTTAAATAAAGGCAGAATGTTAATCAGTAAAACACCTTTAGCCAGAAGAAGAACCCACGCAACAAGAACAACTTTTCATGATTATTGACTGACGCCTCAAGCTTTTCCTTCAAATCTAGTCCACAAGGAGAGAAATAGTTAGTTCATCAACATAAAGCTTGGGCATGAAGCCCTTGGGTCCTACCAATAAATAAAATCCATGGCTCTGAAATGATGCATCTAAAGAAGATTAGAAGCACACGAACAGATTTTGCAGGAGAAACTTTTTATGCAGTGACATCAATGAGCAGATCCATTAAAAATAGTTTGAGTGACGTATACAAATCAACAAAAGAATTCAAAAGCAACAAACTGATGGAATACAATATTGGTAATCCTTATAGAATTTATGTATTATAGTTGTGACATTTAAGTAGCAATTTTGTTGGTTTCAGCTTCATTAATGATGGTTCATGATACTAGAAATTTGAGATCTAACATGGAAAACCATGTTTTGCCTCTTTCTCCTATCAGCAACTTTGTATTGATAAGGGTGAATTTATCAAGTTGTACTCCGGAATACATACAAACCAGTGTTTACTTTAAATACCCAGAACATGGTCTAGACTAGGGCAGGACTCGGACCTAGTCGGCTTAGCGAGAGTCTTTGAGTCGTCAAAAGAGACGAGAAAAAAAAATGCAAAACCAATGCAAAACAGTGAAATTTGAGGAATATGAAAATATTAGAAACTTTGCATGTATATGAAGAAAAAAATAGAAAGCTTATAGATAAAACAATTGTTGTTTGCACCCAGATTGTATGTGTTGTTTGGATGAGGATTGGTGTCCCTAAATGCATTAGACGTGGAAACACATGTAAAACAAGAAAAAATTCCACAAAGCATTTCATTGCCCAAAAAATTGCTCATTCTAAAACTTTTCTTAAACATATCGTTGTTCATATCCAAAATGAACACATTTAGTTGGAGATTGATGTCCCTGAATGCATCAACTGTGTAAAGAGAAAAGGAATAATCCAAAACATTTCACAGCCAAAGTCATTCTCATTATTCTCCAAAAATTATCATTAGCACCCAAGTTAAATGCACATTGTTGGAGATTGACGGCCCTAAAAGCATCAGACAGGCAAACACACGTTAAAAAAAAATAGCATTTCGATATCCCAAAAATTGCTTGTTCAAAAACTTTTTATCCCAAATATTCTTGTTTGCACAAAAACCTGAACGCATATGGATGGGATTCACATGCTTATATGCATCAAACATGCAAACATATGTAAAAGAGAGTCATTTCATGCCAAAAAAATTGAAAAAAATAAAATATAGAGTGAAGTGGGGGAAGACTGAACAATTAATAAAAACCTAACAAATCTACAACTAATTTGTGATAAATCAAGAATAAATTAGAACATAAACAAAAAAATTACGAACAAGCTAAACTAAAAAATATGACATTCTCATTTCAACAAATAATTTTTACATATTATTCGAAAACAAAGTACAAATTTGAAGAAAAAGTTCCATGATTTAGCTGTTGGTAGACATACAAAAACCAAATATACGTGAAATGAAGCCTAGATCTGTAATGATCTAGAGTACTTCAAAGAAATCAAACTAGATCTAAAGTTATAGTAAAAAGTCATATTGAGATAAAAATGAAATTTATTATCAATCACCAGTCATAGATTGACCTTCAAATGCACAAAATTGAACCCCCAATATAGTTTCCACTCGAGGTGGGCATTTCAAGTTCACTTGAATTAAACAGCCAAAGTATTGTTGACCCCTCGAGGGCTTTGGTCAATTTGATCGTAGGTTGGCCAACGCTTCTTTCAGCCCAAGATGGGGATTTCAAGTTCACTTAAATCTAGGAAACCATTAACTTTTTTTTTTTTTGGCAAATCCGGTCAAATAATGGAAAGAAGCCCTAGGGAATAATGCCCCCTGTTCAATGAAAGATGCCAACTTTTCTTCTTCTTCTTTTTTTAACACCTAAAAGCACTGATTAAGAAACTAAGTCAGAGCTCTGAGCAACCCGACCAGGACTTCAGTCCAACCATGAACATGTCAAGTCCATGCAAGGACTCAGCACAGTCTGTTATACGAATGCATATCTAAGAGGATAAGGGAAAGAAGCACCAGGAAAGGGGGGGGGGGGGGGAAGAAGGGTGGGGAAATGGTAGTTGGGTTGGTTTTGATGTGTGTCTAGAAAGTGTCCAAAAGTGAGATAGGTTAAACCATGTTCTGGACTTATTACAAAGCCTTGAGATTCACTTAATAGTTCAGATAAATCCTGCTTAATGAATTTCAAGGCTTTAACAATCTTATTCCCATACTCAAGACAAGACAAAATAGTAGCCAACGTATGATTGAAGAATCAAATCACTGTATGGTATACATTAGTCCTCTATCTTCGCCATTAAATAAAAGGGTTTTATTTTGAAACATTCTTCAAATCACCAAAGGAAACTATAGAATTATGGATATTTTGTAGGGAGGTTATGCAGATGCCAGCATTTACTAATGGTTTTCCAGCATTCCCACCCATGATGAGTTGGATGCAATTGGAGGCACAAAATCTGTTCGGACAGCTTAAATTTAATTTGCTTAAAAAAAAATTATATGACAATACAAGAGATTTTTTTTTTTTGAAAGTGATAATACAAGAGAAATTTATTGTCTATACTATCAACTTTTATTGCGGTAGAGTGCCACAGTTCTAATGCCAATGTTTGATGTAGGACCACGGGGGAATGGATCCTCTATGACTATGATAACCATTGGTGGATTAGAAATATGGGACAACAGAGTTTTGGATAGTTAAGTCACAGAAAAACAGCTTAGATTTGATGGCAAGGAAAGCTAAAGATGGGAAAATTATACCTAAGGATTAAGATTTAGATTTGGGTTGGGTAACTATTAGGATTAAATTAAGGGGCGCTATATGAAATGTTCAATTCTTGAAATTATCAATCCAGCAACACCCAATATAAGATGGGAATCAATCTGAAGCAAAAATTAGGGTCATTTGAAGTAATAAGGGAATTTTGATTGACGTGAGACAGATGAGATGAGGGGTTTGATTCGGGTTTTAATGACTAATTTGCAGGAGAGATATGAGGAAAGAATGTGTTAGTGTTGTCAAATATTTCATTATAAATAGAAGAGTAATTTACGAAGATATCCCTTTAAATTATCGTTGTTAAAAGAAGACCCTAAAAATTGTGTATATCACGTTCACACCCATTTTCATAATTTTTTGTTGTTTCTTCTTCAAACTACCCTTACTTTGGAACTTGACAATCCTAAGTTATTGAACCTTTTTAAAAAGATGTTTCACCTTGAGGTGAAGGGTTTTTCTTAGCGAACCATGGATTTTGAGAATCTGAAGTTCTAGAAAACTTTGGAAAACTTTGGATTCTCATAATCCGAAGTTCTCTCAAGAAATCCTTGGCATCCAACAAGCCTGGGTGAGCTTGCTGGATTCCAAAGAGAACTTCGGATGTTGAGAATCCGAAGATCAACAAACTTTGGATCCGCAAAATCTAAAATTCTCTGAGGAAAGCCTTGGCCTCCAGCAAGCATCAAGACCATTGTCAAGTGTTTTATTAAATGGGTTGAACTTTGGACTTTCAAAATCCGAAGTAGGGGCAAAATCATCATTTAGAAAAGGGGAAAAATTGAATAATGTGAAAATTTGGGGATTTCTTAAATAACATAACCTTAGGAGGATATGCGTATACATTTTCCAAGAAAGAAGAATGTACTAGTGTTTGGAAGAAAAAAGATTAGGCTAGTTTAGGGCTTGAGGAGTACAAGAATGGACGATAGTTTTGGAGGCAGATGATGGCCTGGAGGCAGATGATGGCCTTATTAGGGTTTTAGAAGGGTTGCTTTTGAAAGGATAAAGAGGGAGACGAATTTGGTGAGGTAGATCTTCGATGGACGTGGGCTTCAAAGAGTTTCAAAGAAAGAGGACAAAAAGATGATGCAATAAAGGAGAAGCAAGTACCTAGACCTAGGGTTCTTTAATTTTGCCGCATATCAGCACTCAACAAAATAAAGAATCATGCCCCCCATAAATCTCCATAAATCTAAGAGTTTTCAATGGGGAACCAACTTAAAAGCATATGCCAAAAAAGTTCGCAAAAATATTATATCTAATAAGAAAGTGAGATCACAAAGGAAGATGGCTGTTGAAGAGGAATTAATTCATACACAAGCTCTGGCTATGGCTTTGCACCGATGTCAATCTCAGGTTTAGAGGTTCATAGTTCAATGAGAATTTCAATGGGTAACCAACTTATATGCCTATGCCAAAAAAGTTCGCAGAAATATCATATCTAACAAGAAAGTGAGATCACAAAGGAAAATGGCTGTTGAAGAGGAATTGATTCATACACAAGCTCTGGCTATGGCTTTGCACCGACATCAATCTCAGGTTTAGAGGTTCATAGTTCAATGTCTCAACTAAGAAGCACACAGGGGGCCCTAGGAACTCATGTTATCGTAGCCAAAAACCTTGGTCCCATGAGCAGGGATGTATTAGTTTTCTGGATTGGGTAAAATTAATAGAGGGGGTTTAATGTCCGATTTTTCAAACTTTAAAGGAGGTCCACAGGTTTTCGTGGACCTGAGGGTTTTTTCGGAACTAGAAATACAGAGAGGGGGACTAATGTCTTTTTCCCAATTTTAAAAACTCAACTTTCCAAACTATGGAGCACATCAACTTTCCAGAAGATTCATCTTCAAGAAGATTTCCAAAGTCCCCTACCCTAGAGTATCTAGGATGTTACTAAGGAAAATAAAATTCATTGAAGCCTGAAACACCAAATACCAAATTATGAAAATCATAGAGGTAAGTGTCGTAGATGTCTAAGAGATCCTTGATTTAAGATATGGATCGTCCCAAACGGACATCCAAGTGAAAAGTTACGTCCTTCAAAAGCTAACTGCATCTGTTGCATCGATGTGCGAGAGGTTCAAGTTGTAACATCTAAGACCCAGCAATTTATAAGAAACTTTCTCCAACACCTCAAGTCAATGGTGTGCTTAAGGTTGTAAGTTATCAAAAAAGGACTGTTTTAGGAAAAGAAAGAAGCCAAGTTTAAAAGATGATATATCTCCTTCATTACAATTAAAACAAGTCCACATGAATAGCTTCTTCAATCATAAATCAATAATTCTTATATAACTCTATATTTCAACGATATGAAGTTTCCATAACGAATCAAAGAGTGTTCTATAATTATTTTTCTATTGCGCTCAATACTTAGCTTCAAAGTGATGACATCACAAAAGAGTTTCTTTAGAAAATGCCCTTCTTGGAATGTTATTTGAAACTAGCCAGGATATAACTTGGAGGATTCATCCAAATGCATGGAGAGTGCCATAACATCAATAGCAAGGTACGTATCCTCCTCTTTCCAACTCCAATGGGAGAACCACAGAGTTTCAAACGATTCAGAGAATGACATAATTTGTTACTTGATTCCAAGTCCTTTAGTCTTCAAGAAACAGCCACAATAAATTCCACAGTCTACTTCGATTTAATGAATTTTCATTTGATTAATAAAGGTCTAATAAAAGATCTTCAAATGCAGATATTGCATGGTCATAAAACCATACCTTGCAATTAAAACAATACTTATAAAAATTGTGACCAATTTTGCAAATACTCATGGAAGAATTAGTAGAATTCTAGGCTAGTATGTCCTTATATATATTTTAGTTGTGATAATTGTACGTCCTATAATCATTTACAATGTTACATTTTTATCCCAACATTCAAAATATTATTGCTAAGGCAAAAAATAGGTACAGGGTTATGCAACAGGTACTATATCGACCAGGATACTGAGAAATAATAAAATTGACAATAATAGTGCAAACTCCGAAGAATCTTACTAATAAAGATCATACGAATAATACTAACCATTATAGTGGTCTAGATAAGACAAACCCAATTTCTCCGTTTCATAGGATTTGGATCCATTTCGTATATTTCTTTGTCTCACAATTGGCCTACGATCAGATGCTTCATGCAATAATTGTTTAAACTCAGACATGTTAAAAGGCCTAGAGAGTACAACCATCAGTTTCCCCTTGAAGGAAAGAGAATCATATGGGCCCTTGGTAATGTCCTCATCGGCCTTCCGAACCTGCATGTTTGCACATTACATCAGGCAATAAGCTCAAAATGCAAATAGACCGAAAGTACGCCATAATCCAGTGACCTATGGACAAAAAAAACATAGTCCATTAGGTCATCAACATCCATTAAAACCAATGAAAGGTGACACATAAAGGGGCACCCACCACCCAGGCCATGCCCTGTTTTGGTGAGTCCCACCCCATCACCTTCCATCATTTCAACAGGCAGTGATGACCAAATGGTTTATATTATAGTGTACTCTTCCACTGAGAAATCATCAACACACCAATTGTTACTAACCAAACAGGATAAAGAAGTGCCAATAGAAGGTCCTGAAGGTGCTTTCATCTTATTTTCATAATGCAATCTTAGGCTTCGTCTTTGAGGAAGATCAATAGGAAGCAGGGCTAGCTTGTTCTTAACTTCAGGAATCCTCTTCTTTGTTTTCTGTAATTGTGTGAGAGTATCTTTCCCTTTACTCTTGGGAGGCACTGCTGCTTGCTTGTTCTTAACTCTGGGAATCCTTTTCCTTTTTGTTTCATGTGTTTGTGTAAGACTATCATTCCCTTTACACATTGGAGGCACCCGTCCTTTATCATATCGAAGAACAGTCATCTTACAAAATTGCTTTTTCTTAAATAGAGGACCCCTTTTCTGCATTTTTTCCTGTAATTGCAGGTAATTCTTTTTCTTAGTGCCATGTGGAGACTCAAAATCTTTCTCATACCTAACAACATTTGGTTTACGACCCCTACCATTATTTATTTTTAAATAATAGGAATCACCACTTTCTATTACATTATCCAAGAATAACTTGTAATCATCATCAACTAAGGAGCCTTCGGTCTTTCTTTTCTCATAAGGCAATGAAAGAGTTTCTAAGCTACTAGTTTCCCGCTTCTTGTCTAGATATGACTGATAGTCAACATCAATCAACATATTCTTTTTACTCACTAGCTGCTTAACTCTACCTTTCATCTCACCCAAGGGAGCCATAGAGTCATCATCAGCCAAATTGATTCTCTTACTCGACTTAAATTTAGAAAGACAAAAATCACCATCTGTTCCACTGGTTTTCTGATTAACTCTTCTTCCTTTCCCCTCAACACTGGAAATGGGAAAGCTCTTATCTGATTTAGTCTTTTCAGTGACATTGGTAACGAAAGTGCTTCCTGAAATGGTAGATCGCTCTCCAATGTAAACATCCAATGCCAACATGCTTTGGTTTTCATATACCACAACTATTGACTTAGAAGCCTCTTGAGTTTTCAGCAGTGAAAAAAACTCAGGCATGTCGATTTGGACTCATGTGAGTCACTCAGACTTGGCAAGTTGCCGAGCGCAGAACACCACCCAACTCAGGATGAGAGTGTGTTTGTGTGTGTTGTGTATATTATTTGTAACTAATTATGGCTAATTTATAATTGACCAATCTTTGTCTAAATCAATTAGAATTGATATATAATTAGTTTCAAACGAAATAGTTGTGATTTTATAAATTTTTATTCCTTTTTCTATTTATTTCATTTTTCTCAAAAGTTCTAAGAAAATCATGTTGACCAATTTTCCGTTGTGCTATACTTTGAAAACCTTTTTCACATCTTTCATATACTTTTTGTATTGTTTTTTTTTTCTTTTGGTTTTTTTCTTATTTTAACTGTTATTTTAATATTCCCTATTTTCTCTTCTTTTCTTTTTTTGAGCTCTTTGGGAGGCTTTGGTAGGAATAGGGCAAGTCCACCCAAGGAGCGAGTTCCAAGCCCAAGCTGTGCTTTAAAACATTGACTTTCGGTTCCAAATATGTGAGTTGTTATGTTCACTCACAGTCAAGAAAGAATTTATAATGTTATATCAATCGATTTACCATGAGTGGAACTGTCTGCATATGTGGACCCCACAACCTTAGGAATATTAGAGGTATCAGGAGATCTATTCCATGAAGATTCATTCAGTCCTCTAAAATGAGATTGATCAGAAGCTTTATCAGAGAGATGGAATCCTTGAAATTTTCTCACCAGCCTACGAATCTGTAGATGGTTATCCTACAAAATGAAAATTCAAAATATGAGTAGCAGAACATTGGATCCCCAAAGAAAAAATAGCAATAAAGAAAGGATGTCAATATTAGCTATTGAGAGTAGGAAAGACTAAAGAATAACGAGACACAAGCATCCAATAAGCACGTGCATGAGTGATTTAAGGCATCTATGTAATAATCCAAGAATAGGGCACTGAAGTTTTAAGTTACTTGACATGCACCAACCATTTCAAGATAGTTAAAACAAACTCTCAGAGTTGATCTTCTAATCAGCTTTCAAGTATCTGATCTCATATTTGAGCATCAAAAGGGTTTAGCTGAAGAAAGCACCAAAAATTGAAGTGGAAGCAAAATTGAATTGATAGTTGTCAAATGATAATTCCTACTACATTTGTTGCTTTGATTGCAACAAAGTATCGCCCCGCCCAAATCAGTCATCATAGTATTCTTTCATGCCCAGAAAGAGTTTATTAATCCACTATTTTATTCATAAGATCAAGTAGAGTGCGATAACAAGAAAATATGAATGTCAACGTTTACTAATTTCTGCAAACACTCCTCTTAAACCCCCCCCCCCAGCCAAAAAAACAAAACAAACAAAAAAAGAAAAACTCAGAAACCCCTCAAATCCTGGCCACCTAAGTGGCATAGCATAATGAATGATAAATGGAAAACACAAGCCACTAGCACTGGCATAACAAAACAGAAAAAACAAATTTGCACCTTTAGGATCATTTTCGATGAACAAAAGGGGTATGGAGCAAATAGAAAAAAGCTGCCACCAACATAAGTTACTTTAAAGTCTAGATAAACTCAATTAGAGTACCATTGTTCTTACATAAGAAGAGGTTTCACCTTCACGGCTAGTGCCCATGAAACTCCTAGAATAAAATGCCCAGTATGGCAATGCTGGAGTTCCTTATCATTAGACTCTGAATCAACACGGGGATTTCTGCAAGTATCCCAGAGAGTTATCCTTTGAAGACTCTCAAAGTCTTCATTTCCTTGGATATTGCCTGCAATGCGTCTACGCTGCCTCGACAAGAGAACAGTGTAAATGACCAATAAAGATACTTAATAAACGATAATAAAAATGAAGAAAATATGCCGATAATACAAACAAAGAAAATACGCTGAGAACAATAATAGAAGGAGGTGAAAGTATAATATAATGGCTCTGGAAAACCATAACTGATTGGGATCAGGTGTAGGACCCAGCATTGGGGTTATAACACTTTCAGGTCCCACTCTTTCCATCACTGTCTGTTAGTTCATTAGATGCTGATGACGACGCCAATATAGTTGAAGTACACAATAGTTCATTGGATTATTAGTCTACTTCATCATATTATCAGTTGACTTCAAAGTATAATATCAGAAACAGTAGAAAAACAGTTCAATCATAAGTCTGAAGGTTATGGAATAAACAAGCATCCTTTACCTTGGTACCAAAGGGCATCTCAGCACAAACGCCATCCTCATCCATCCTAGGTCCTGGTGAGTATGAAGGTTTAGAAAACTCTGCAGTCTCTCCATATGCAAGAGGAAAGTCTATATCGATCTTCACCCCATTCTTGATAAAATCATGAACATTTATGAGTCCATTGTAATAATGTGCATTATGCACCTCTGCTCCAAAGTCTTTCAGATCTTCGCGATCACAATAACGACCCAAAGCACAGCTGCCAAATATACGGAAAAACTGCTTAAGTAATTGTATAAGACCAAACTAAACAAAGGCATGACATCAAAGCTGGTGAAACACAAAAATTACGTATAAACCAACACCTGAGACAGCCACAAATTCGGCTATTTAATGGCATATACTAACAAAAAATGAGGGGACACAATAAACAAAATGTGATAGATTGTACTATAGAATGTCAAAATGATTAGAAATGGCAATGATGGTAAAGGCAAGACCAATCAAACTTTTGAAAATGGAATGGGACCTTACAATTTTAAAAATAGAACTACGAATAATAGGTTTTCAGCCAGGGTTATTTCAAAAGCCAGGAGAGGAAAATATTTGCTTTAAAAAAACTTTACTAAACATATCCCTCCTATGAAACTCCTTTTTCAAGATTTTGCCGTAAATGTTATCACTAAAAGTCAGGATAATTCAAAACTTCACTTTAAATGCTTTGGAAAAACAAAGGGAAAGACAAAACACTCACCTTGAGTCTCAATCTAAAAATGGCCTGTCTCTCTCAAAAGACTTCGACCAAGCTCTCTAAACACACACATTCTCAAGATGCACAGCAAGCTAGCCTTCTTTCTCCATAACAGATGGATGGTCCTTTAAGTTTCCTGAATTTTTTTTTTTTAAAGGCCCATATTTTAAACCTTAATTTTCTTTTTGAGAATTTTACTCTTTAGTATCACCTGTTCATTCCAGCCATCCAATCCGTTTTAAAACATTTGGACCACTACATATATAAGCATATATTACCGCATTATGCTACATTAATTCTTCCAGTTGAATATAAGACACTACAGCAGTCACTTTCTTTTACTGGGATCACAATAATCGATTTTTGGAAGCACAAATGATGTTCTCTAGCAACATCAAATGTGGCAAAACAAATGCTCTAGGTGGAAAGATACAGCGACAAGGCCAGTAATAAGAATCAAATTTGGGTTCTGGTTTGTATAAGCATATAAACAACATAGGTTCTCATGACGTTCTCTGTTGTGAAAACAAAAATATTGGCATCTGGGGAGTAAAGCCCATACGTCACACTCAAAATTGACGTGAACATTGACAAATTTTTTAACACCGAGGAATACAGGTGCCACTCAATTAGCCAAATTTATTGCAGCCATTATGCGTGCATTATAAGCAATCCATTTTTTTTTTATTTAAATCGCTGAAGTCACAACAATCTGGAGTTACCACTAGGATAAAGGTAATTTTGGTTCTTTCAAAAAATAATCAGCCGCTTTTTTTCCTTCCGATCAATTGCACAAGCACATTTCACAAACATGCGATGATTAAGGAAAAAATATCAAATAATTTCAATAAGATTTAGAAAGAAAAGGAAACAATCAAGGAGCAAAGCCACTACTTCCAATTCAAGAAACCAGTTCCATAAAAGAAAAATAAATAACAAAAAAAAGAGAAAAGCAAAGTAAAAGGAAGCACAGTAGTACCAAGGGCACCAGTAATTGCAAGAATCACGAGAGAACATAACACAGAAGTAGCCATTGTTTCTTATATGAAAGGGAATGCGATCAACATACAGCAATCAACCATTAATCAAGAAAAACAAAAATAGTGCAAGAATATGCAATGTAATCATAACAGAAGAATAAATTATTCCAAATACTAAACTAGTTAAAACCTCCACGACTCCAGGTCGGTAATCTCCTCTTCATTGTTCAATGCCTCTGAAACATTGACCAAGAAACCCTATTGTTTTCGAAAACCCTAACCCTGAAACCCTCTAAAAATGGTGCATGCATGAGTTACGCCATGGCGAACCTCGCAAATATGCAGCTTTCCTTGAACCATTCGCAGGGCATATAGAAATAGAAGCGCTTATACTGTGCTCCCGCGTGAGCATACATCTCTTCCCGCGGTCTCAAATTTTAGGAACCACCATGATTTATTAGATGGCTATTTTTAAAACAAAAATTTAAAACTCAGGGTTTTCTGACCTCATCCTCTAAAAATTGGAAGATCTCCATTTAATTTTGAGGTTTTTTTTTTTTTTAAGCACATAAAAGTACCATAAGGAAAATTTTTTTATTAAGGCTAATTTATAATTGAGGAGGTTACATATTTAAACTTGGAAAAATTACAAAAAAAAAAAAAACATCCTAAAATGGACTATCTATGACACTTATCCCACCCCAATCTTTTCTCACTTTTTTTCTCGAACCCCAACCCAAAAGTAGCATGAAGTAAGACTAAACTACCCTTGTTTATTTTCTCGCATGTTTTCACAGGTGCTCCTACAGTACAAACACGCGTTTCGACATTCTGAATGTGCGTTCCAGTAATGCAGGTATGAGCCGTAACACTCCGGCATTATGAGAACTGCATATCGGAATTCTAAATGTGCGTTCCGGCAACGTAGATTTGAGCCGCAGTGCTCCGGCATAATGAGAACTCGCACTGGTAGTGTAAAGACGCCCTCTGGCAATAAAGTCTCTAGAGCCATAGCGCTCCTGGAGGATCGTACTTCGACACTATAAATAAGTGCTCCAACATTCTGAATGTGCACTCTGGCAATGCATGTCTAAGCCACAGTGCTCAGGCATTATGAGAACACGCTCCGGTAGTGCAAAAACATGCTCCGGTAGTGCAAATATGCGCTCCGGTAGTACGATACTTGGACCTACGAATTGATTTGGTTTGTACATGAATGGCATTTCTATCCCAAAAAAAATTGCAACTCCTTACTTTGGCCAATTTTTGCGAAGAAATGTTGTTTTGGAAAAAAAAGTGAGAGGAAAAATTAGAGTGGGATAAGTTGCATAGATAATCAATTTTAGAATATTTTTTTTTGTAATTTTTCTTTTAAACTTTAGGATCCTAAAATTAATTGTAGATAAGATTTTATCCCATTGAGTAAGTCAACGATATACTCTCGCAGGAGTATAATGTTTTTGGCATGCGCATGCATTTGTTAACATTGGACCAATTTGCCTAAACAATGAAATTAGATCCTTGCTCAAAAATTTCACTATAAAAGGTTGTTTTGGTACTCAAACATCTTCAAATTGATCATCTTGACATCAAGATGTATGGACATGAGAAAAAAATGGATTTCAAGTTTTGAAAATAATGTATTTTATAATGCATTTTTTGACTGTCAATTTTCAAGATTTTCAATTTTTCATAGACGTGCTCAATCTACACTGTTTTTTAAGCTTTAAACTTTGTAAATAAAGATGAAAATATATTTTAAGATTATCACAAAGATTTTCAATATTAAAACAACATTTATCGATACTATTTGAACGTAGGCTTTATTTTAATTGTTTAGAGCATAGGCTCTATACAAACTGCACCCTTTATATAGAGCCGAGGGATGTGGGATTTATATAGAGCCAAGGCTCTAAACAATCAAATTAGAGCCCACCTTCAAATAGCATCCATAAATGTAGTTTCAATACTGAAAATATTTGACTAGCCTTAAAATATATGGTAATCTTTTCTGTTGGTCCTCTTAATAGCAAGGCTAGCATCCTGGCCTCCTTCCAAGAGCGCGTTCTTTGATTAGCTAATCCAGTTAAAATTTAAAGCTTCAACAATAGTGTGGATCGAGCAGATCTATGAAAACTTAAATAACTTAAAAATTGATTGTCCAAAAATACGTTGCAAGATGCACTATTTTCAAAACTTGAAATCCATTTTTTTCTCAATTTTATGCATATTGATGTCCATATGATCAATTTGAGGCTATTTTGGCATAAAAACAATGTTTTCGGATGGAAATTTTGAGGTAGGCTCTAATTTGATTACTTAGAGCCTAGGCTCTATATAATCTTTCCCTTTTAATATATAAATGGGCAAAAAGTTATAGGAAAAAGTTCATATAAGGATGCAACCTTATAATATATAACTACGGATGCACCTCAAAAATCCATTAGAAAAAGGTAGTTTTAACTTTGAAAAACCTTTTGATTGATCATCTCGACATCGAGATATATGACCATGAAAAATAAAAAGATTTTAAGTCACAAAAATAGTACATTTTGCAACATATTATCTACACCGTCCATTTTCAATATTTTTCATATGTTTATAGATCTACTTGATTTTAACTATTTTTTAATTTTATAATTTTATAATTAGATATAAAAATAGATTGTGAGATAATCTTAAGAACATTTTACATCAAAATTATATACCACGACAAAATTTGAGGGTGCACTTTACCTCTACAGCTACGAATGCATCCGCATGCCAACTGCACCCAAATTTATAAAATGTTACATGGTCTTAAACTATTATTTATTGGTTGGGATTTGCATAAGCCGAGGCTCTAAACAATAAAAGTAAAGTGCACTTTCAAATATGTGGTTTCAATACTGAAAATCTTTGTGATAGTCTTAAAATATATTTTCATCTTTAATTATAAAATTTAAAGTTCTAAAAATAGTGTAGATCGAGCAGATCATATAAAGTTGAAAATCTTGAAAATTGACGGTCAAAAAATGCGTTACAAGATGCATTATTTCCAAAAACGTGAAATCCATTTTTTTTCTTATGTACATACATCTTGATGTCGAGATGATCAATTTGAGGATATTTGGGCATTAAAACAACCTCTTATAGTAAAAGTTTTGAGGTGGGCTCTAATTTGATTGTTTGGAATCTCGGCTCTATATAAACTTTATCCTTATTTATTATAAGAATAAACTTATATAAGTGTGAGGCACTAAATCATCAAATTAGGGTGCACGTTAAAATTTCCACTATAAAATGTTGTTTTGATGCTCAAATATTCTCAAATTGATCATCTCGACGTCAAGATGTATGGACCTGAAAAAAAAATGGATTTCAAATTTTGAAAATAGTATATCTTGTAATACATTGTTTTTTAACGTCAATTTTCAAGATTTTTAATTTTTTATAGATTTGTTCGACCTACACTATTTTTTAAAATTTTAAAATTTTTAATTAAAAATGAAAATAAAATTTAAGACTTTCACAATGATTTTTAGTATTGAAACCACTTTTCTCAACACTAGTTGAAGGTGTGCTTTATTTAGATGGTTTAGACACAGTACAGCTAGTTTTGATTGAAATCAATGCAAATCCAATCCTAATAACCCTCATTACAAGAAGAGTGTAATATAAATCAGGGGACGTTGTATGAAGTCCACCTGACTAAAACAAATATGGATGATGTAAAAAAGACTCTAAAAAACATTTTTTAAATTTTATTTTTTTTAAATTGATGATCATCTTTATCACGAATCCCTAAAATTTGGATAAAAATCCAAGTTTAAGGTCAATTTTAAAGGGGGCCGCATGTGTATATTGAGTTGGCTCACTCGTAGAAACTACGTCCCTCGTTAAAAGTGTAATATTGCACGGCCTTTTACAAGGACACTGCAAGTTTTAACGCGATGGAAGAGTATTGTTTTTTATTAAATGACAAAAGGACTTTTACGTTTTGACGAATCCCTAAAATTTGGATAAAAAGTCCATCTTTAACGTGAATTTTAAAGGGCCGCATGTGTACATATGAGTTCAAACTACATCCCTCGCTAAAAGTGTAATATTGCACGGCCTTAGTGTCACATCGGCTTTTATACGAGGAGTTATGGAAAAAGTTTATATGCAACCGAGGCTCTAAACAATCAAATTAGAGCATGTTTAAAAGAGATACGAAATTAGCCAAATAGTAAATAGGTATAGTCGACATCTTATTGATTGATATAACTTTTAGCAGCTCCACAGATGATAATTCACTGACCCGACACCCCCCCTAACCAAAACAAAAAAAACAAAGAAAAAAGTATTAGCTAATAGAAGAAAGTTGCATACTTGATGATATCCAATTGCCCGAGTTGCTGACTTGGTGTTAGGAAGAAGACCTTGGTGTTAGGAAGAAGACCCATATCAAGATGCCCTAATATCTTCAAGTTGATCATCTCGACATCAAGATGCATGGACATGAGAAAAAAATGGATTTTAAAATTTACATCTTGTAATACATTTTTGGACCGCCAATTTTTAAGATTTCATAAATTTATTCTATCTACACTACTTTTTAAGCTTTAAATTCCATAATTAAAGATAAAAATATATTTTAACGCTATCACAAAAATTTCCAGAATTACAACCATATTTTTCGATACTATTTGAAGGTATACTCTACTTTGATTGTTTAGAGGCTCAGCTCTATATGAACTACACCCTTTAAATAATAAAACTTAAACCTTTTTATAACTATATTCATAGCAATAGACTGAATATAGCTCACGCGTGCCATGAAGCAGCGTGATTACAATCTTTTAAGGGCAATAGTTTGTTTATATAAGGGTGAGGCCCTAAACAATCAAATTAAGATGTACCTCAAAAATTTGCTAGAAGGGGCTATTTTGATGCTGCTTAAAATACTTTGCATCGAAAGTTCAAATCCGAAGTTCTCTTTGTATGTTAGAGAGAACTTCCGGAGAGGAATTTGGGTTTTGAAAAAGTTCTATGGACTTTGGATTGTAAAATCCGCAGTTCTCTATGCATCCAGCAAAGTGTGTGGCTTGTTAGAGAGAGAGCTTCCAGTGAGAACTTCAGATTTGAAAATCCGAAGTTCTCTAAACTTCAAATTGTACAAATCTAATTATTTTTCAAGCAAAATAAATGAATTTTGAGTTCAACATCTAGATCTTGCCCTCAAAAAATTGGACGCTCATTGTTCAATCCTGTGACGTTAAATTTTTTTCAAGCACATAAATTTTATGATTAGAAATTTTTTGTGCTCATAAACTTATTTTAGGTCTTGAAGTTTAAAAGTTATTTTCAAAGATCAACTTCGGACCTTGAAGATAGTAAGTTGGTTTTTTTATCTGAAGTTGATTCTAAGAACTTAAAGAAATTAATTTCTCCCTTGATACAATATCATTGCTCCATCCTTTAGCATTTAGCGGCCAAAATATCTAGAAAAACTCACACAGAAAAAGTTTGAATTGAGAGATATTTTAGTGGCTAAAAATATCTATAGAAAAAGTTTGAATTGAGAGAGATTTATATAAAACAAAACTAACTTCGGACTTTGAAAGTTCAGAGTTGATTTTTGGAAATACTTTGGACCTTCAAATCTGAAGTAATTTACAAGCAAAATAAAAAAATAAAAAATTCAGAACTTTAATATCTACAGTAAAAATAATTTGAATAATAATAATAATAATAAAATGTGAGCATGAATTTGGAATGGCTTTTTTTTTTTTTTTTTGCAAGGGGTATAATTTATATAAAGTTGTCTATTTTATTTGGACAATGTAAAAAATAACAATAATAACTGATGAGTAAGGTTGCCACCTTATACAATCCACATCCTTTTCCAAGTAACAGAAATTAGGTTGGTGTTTTCGTGAATTTCTTAAACATAAATGCACAATACGCTCATCATTTCACATTTTTTCACCTAATTATATTTTAGAAATAATATGCTCTCACCGAGGCTGAAATCTTTTCACAATAAACAAAACAGTGGTAGTCAGGATCATTTTTAGAGAGGAGAGAGAAGTGGGCTCCAGTAGTGGGGCAATCGGCTGGGTCAGGCGAGCCCTGGGCGTGAACCCGCGATACAATAAAAGTCAATAAAAGAATAATAATAAGAAGGGTTTGTTACGGACCTCACCTAAGCCCAGCCCAGCCCAGCCCAGCCCTCCCCTCAGGCTGTGGTGGCAAGACCCTGGACTACATTTGCAAGTAGTGTTGTCAATTGGTACCCGTGTACTGAGACCCGACAAGTAGACCCAAACCATGGTCCGAGTATAGGTCTACGGGTTGGCCCGATCGGTTGAATGCGGGGGTTGGTCCAGGTACGGGTCTAGGCCCAAGTCTAAGTAGTACCTGCCTTTAATTTTTGAAATTACATATAAAAATTGATTTCCAAGTTAAGTCCAAATCGGGTCTAGGTTTGGGTTTGGCTTGAACCCGGTCGGATCTGGGTCTCAGAGTTTATTTTCAGGTGTGATTGTGGTCCGCCTCGACCCGTTGGTCAACAACGTTCCAGAATCTCCTGTGCATAGAGGGTGTATACTGTGACAGGCCAGGCCTAGGCCCGAGAATATCTTGTGCATAGAGGGTGTATACTGTGACCGAAGAGTCTAGAATCCTGTCTCTGGAAGCTCCCGCTCGCCTCCTAGCACCTTCCCGAAATTCTTCCCACCCACTTATTTATGCACGCTCTCTCTCTCTAACCTCCGTAGATCAGTCCTCTTCTCTCTCTCTCTCTCTCTTCCTGTGTATACTGCATTTGAATTCACGACTGAGTTTTCTCTCTCTAACCCCCACTCCCACCTCCCACTCCATTCCTTATTACAATCACGCCTCTTTCTCTCTCTAGAATTCTTGTGAAGGAGTAGAAAGGATGGCATCAAGTTTGTGGTTTCCTATGTCCACAGGTAGAAGCCCATTTTCTCTCTCTACTCCTGATAACAATGGAGGAGGAAGCAAGTGGAGCTCAAAGAGATGCAGCTTTATCCCTGCTGCAATGGCGGATGGTAGGGATAGCTTGGACCATTTGCAGAAGGCTCCTCCTAAGGTTCAGAGCCCTCATCCTAAGAAGAGGACACTGTCTCAACCCAACCCCAACATAGGTAAGGCAACTGCCCAATAGAGAGAGATTGCGTGTGAGAGATTTACCCACTATAGATAGGGAAAGAGTTTCAGCTTGCCCCAGTAGAGAGAGAAACGAGGAAGAAAAACAGCCTCAGGTTGCCCCAATAGAGAGAGAAACAGTCCCATAGAGAAACAGTTTCAGGTTGCCCAAGAGAGAGAAAGAAACTATCTCAGGTTGCTCAAATAGAGAGAGAAATGGATAGTCTCAGGAAACCCCAATTGACAGAACAGATGCTCTCAGCTCACACCATAGGGCAGACCCCGTTAGAACCAAAACCCCTAACAGTGTAGAGGGAGGGAGGGAGGGAGGGAGCTTCCCCATTATTTCATTCCAATAAGGCAATAACCATCAATCCAATTCACTTCTAGCATTCTACTGTTTCTCTCTTCCCCCAACTGCAACTAAGAACCCCCAGATTTTATCTCTTTTCCTTCCACAGGTATATGGGACACCTTCCCTTCTGCTCGGACCGTGCGCCAGATGATGGACACCATGGACCAATTAATGGAGGAACCATTCGCCTACTCTCCCATCTCTCGGCCATCTCTCGAACAACCTCGATACAGGGGAGGAAGAACACCATGGGACATCCAAGAAACTGATGAAGAATTCAGGATGAGATTCGACATGCCTGGTATGACCAAGAGAGATGTCAAGGTCTGCGTCGAAGAAGGAATGCTTGTTGTCAAGGCCGAGAAGCTCGAAGAGAGAGAAGATAACACTGGGGGCGACAATGGCAAAGGAGGAGAGTGGTGGTCTGCTAAGAGCTATGGGCGCTACAGCAGCAGGATTGCTTTGCCTGAAAATGTAGAGATAGAGAAGATCAAGGCAGAGGTAAGAGATGGGGTTTTGTATATAAGCATTCCTAAGGCTAAGGTTCAGTCCAAGGTGCTGGATGTTGATGTTCAGTGAGGTTTTAGGGTTTTGGTTTTTGGGGTTTTTTGGCAGCCATGAAAGGTGGGTTTTGGAGGTTTTGAGCTTCTTGGGGGCATAATGAGAAGGGAATTTGAGGCTCAGATATCATACTTCTTGTGGAGAATTCCTCTGTTTTGTTGGTTCTCTTTCTTTGTTCTCTCTCTCATATGAAATGTTAAATAATTTTGGAGTGAAAGTGTAGTTCTAACTTTGTTAATCAGCAAAGAGCAATTGGTTCATGCGCTCCAGAGGTATAAAGCATCCATCTTGAACATGGATGCAAATAGGTGGTCCATTAAAACATAATTGTAATCAAGGGTTCAAATGTTTTCTTAAATTAATTGATTAATTAATTAATTACTTTTTTTTGTTCATATCGATGATCTCCACGTTAAGATTATATATTTTTTAATAATTAGGATTAAAATATATTCTGACTCAGTCGGTAGATTTTTTTAAAATCGGCTTATCTTTTAAGGACTCTTTCCCCGATTCAAAAACCTGGATAGAAATTGAAAAAGAAAAAAGGAAAAAAAAGAGAAGAACCCAACCCATACAAGACGATGATGTAGTGACGATGATGTAGTCAAAATTTTTACATGCACTTAGAAAAATAAAATGTTTTATTTTTATTATTATAAATATGATTATATTATGCACTTAAAAAAATATAATTAAAAAAAATCGAGGAAAAGATCGAACAACATTATCATGTATTTATCAAAAAGAAGAATCAATTTTATCAAAAAAATAATTTTATCCAGCAAAATAGAGAAACACTTCTCATATTAATCAAAAGTTCAAAACACATAATTTTATTAAAAAATCATAATTTTATTAAGTAAAATAGAAAAACATTTTCTATATTCATAAAAAAAAACATAATTTTAATAAATAAAATATATTTTTTAAAAAAATCGATTTTTCAAGGACCCTTTAAATTGAGCAATATTTCGAACAAACAAAAAACTTCCAATGTTTGGATAACGAACAAATCAATATAAATGCAGTGTATAGGCTTCGATCATCTTTTAAACACACCAAATCTCCTAAAAAAATATTTGGTATTTTTAATTTAATTGAAAAAATGGTAGAAATTTCAGATATGAAATTTTCATAATATGGTGCAACAAAAAATTTCATATAAAAACATTTAATCAATCGTAAATAGACATACCTATTTTATTTGAGAGATTAAACCTTGATGATCAAAATTCACAACTCAATTTGATAAAAAACGTTCAATAGATTGATCAAAAATTTGTGTTTTTGGATCGAACACAGGTTCTTTGAGCAGCAGTTTTTTGGGTCAAAATCAACCCAAAATTTTTGAGTTTTTAAACAAATTGAAACATAAATCTGATAAATAATTCGATTATCTATTGAACCCGTCAAGAACCATCAGGTATTGAAAAAATTATTGAAAGAATGACGGAAATTTCAAAAACTTAAAAAATCCATCATTTCAATCCAAGAAATTCTTTTTTTTTTTGATGTTTCAATCCAAATTTCTTGTTTTATAGATTCTAGATAGTTTTTACGGCAATATATCACAAAAAAAGACACAAAAAAAAGGGCATGAAAACGAATAAAAAAAAGTGAAAATTTGGATTCAAGAATGCCGGCTACAAATAACGGTTCTGATTTTAAAATAACGGCCGTAACAGGTACATTAACGTTATTTTGTAAAAACATCCGTTATGTTGTCTAATCGATTCGGTTCGCATAAAACCGATTGATTTGACTAAAAAATTGCCGGTTCGACCTCTAATCGCCTAGTTTTGGGCCGAAAAATTTGTGAGGGCGTACCCTAAGGTACTAGAGACCTAAAACCGGCCCTAACCGGACTAGAAACCTTTTCGATTTCGATCTAATCGGCGGATTCTAATTTTGACCGCCAGGTTTTTCTAACACTATTTGTGATAATGGGTATAGTTAAAGAGAGTTTTCTTGCATTTTGGTTTTTAGGTAATTTTGTGGGGAATGTAGGCTTCTTTAAATGGTTTGATTTTTTTAAGTTATGGGTGGTTTTTGTGGGGAATGTGAGCCTTTTTAGATGTTTAGGTTTTTCAAGTTGTCAGTGAGATTGGAGAGTACGACGAGTTGGCTATACGACTAAGATAAAGGGCCACGACCCCAGTTTGTTTTTGTCCCACATTTCAAGTGAGTTGGTACACGAGTATATTGATGTTGTGGTGGCTCACCATTCTGACCACTTAGATTTGAGCCCGTTCTTTAGGCCCATTGGGTTGATCATTATGATGCTAACCAACCTCAATATGAATTTTAGACCCTCTATTAATGAATTCAGTATTGTGGCTTTGATCGTGTAAAACCTCTTGGGGGTTAAGTGAAAGAGATGCATTGAATAAGAAAAGAAACTGTTTTTCCCATCATTCCCGTGTAGGAGTGTAGTGTATATGCGTAGTGCAATATATATACATATATATATATATATATAGGAAAATGTTGGTATCAGCCTATTAGCTCACATGAACATATGTGTTCATATAAATCCAATGGTCCAGATTAAATTTGGATCGATCTAACGGTAACACTTTTCTATATATATATATATAGAAAAAATCTTCCCAATGCCTATAGACAAAAATGAATAGTAATTTCGCTTATCTTCATCAGTGTCTAAATTTTATCGCATAGTCACGATTATTCGGTAGTGTTTAATTTTTTTTTTTCTACAAATCAAAATAATCTGAAATTTGAAACGTGCGTACATCTTAGTGAGACGCACCTGACATAAAAATAATAATTCACAAAAAAAAAGGACTAAAATACCCCCAAAACTTTTCGGGGGTATTTTGATCAATATTTTTCATGTAAAATATTTTTTTGATATTTTTTATAGATTCACCTATTTTTAATGAACACACGCTCTAAATTTTAAGTTATTCCGATTTGTAAAAACAAAATGAAAAATGAAATACAACTAGACAATCGTGACCATGTGATGAACTTTGGACGGTGATGTGAGTAAAAGAAATCACTGTTCATTTTCCCTGAAGGTGTTTTGTAGTATATTCCACACACACACACACACAATATATATATATATATATATATATATATATATATATATATATATATATATATATATATATATATAAAAGGAGGGCATGACATCATCCACATGGAGTACACTAATGCTATTTAATGTTTCATATGGGTAATGTCATACCTCATGTAGATGAAGTCATACCCCTCCTAATGACAAGTAATACTCTTACTAAATAAAACTATTTACAAAATAAGGGTATATAAGTATGCAAATTTGTTGAGTATAATAATAAATTACTTTATAGCAGCGTTTTAAAAAAAGCCGAGTCGAACCGGACTCGCCCTGTTCGACTCGAAAATCGTAAAAGTGGATCGAAACGGCTGAAAAATCAGAAATCGTCCGGTTCTAGAGAGAACCGGACGATTCTGTACAGTGACTCGCCGATTCACTGTACGGAATCGGCGAGTCGGAACAGTGAATTGGCGAGTCCGTATGGTTTTTTTTTTTTTTTTTTTGTAATCCATGATAGATTTTTTTGTAATACTTGATCGATTTTTTTGTAATCCATGATCGAATTGTTTTTGTTTTTTTGTAATCCATGATCGAATTTTTTGTTTTTTTGTAACCCATGATAGAATTTTTTGTAATCCATGATCGAATTTTTTGTAATCCATGATCGAAATGTTTGTTTTTTTTTCTTGTAATCCATGATAGAATTTTTTGTTTTTTTTTTTTTTTTGTAACCCATGATAGAATTTTTTGTAATCATGATCGAAATGTTTGTTTTTTTTTTGTAATCCATGATCGAAATGTTTGTTTTTTTTTTTGTAATCCATGATTGAATTTTTTGTTTTTTGCTTTTTTTGTAACCCATGATAGAGTTTTTTGTAATCCATGATTGAATTTTTTGTAATCCATGATTGAATTGTTTTTTTCTTTTTTTGTAATCCACAATTAAATTTTTTGTTTTTTTATGTTTGTTTTTTTTTGTAATCCATGATCGAATTTTATGTAATCCATGATCGAATTTTTTGTAATCCATGATTGAATTTTTTGAAAATTTGTGATTTTTTGTTTTTAATCCATGATAGATTTTTTTGTAATACTTGATCGATTTTTTTGTAATCCATGATCGAATTGTTTTTGTTTTTTTGTAATCCATGATCGAATTTTTTGTTTTTTTGTAACCCATGATAGAATTTTTTGTAATCCATGATCGAATTTTTTGTAATCCATGATCGAAATGTTTGTTTTTTTTTCTTGTAATCCATGATAGAATTTTTTGTTTTTTTTTTGTTTTTGTAACCCATGATAGAATTTTTTGTAATCATGATCGAAATGTTTGTTTTTTTTTTGTAATCCATGATCGAAATGTTTGTTTTTTTTTTTGTAATCCATGATTGAATTTTTTGTTTTTTGCTTTTTTTGTAACCCATGATAGAGTTTTTTGTAATCCATGATTGAATTTTTTGTAATCCATGATCGAATTGTTTTTTTCTTTTTTTGTAATCCACAATTAAATTTTTTGTTTTTTTATGTTTGTTTTTTTTTGTAATCCATGATCGAATTTTATGTAATCCATGATCGAATTTTATGTAATCCATGATCGAATTTTTTGTAATCCATGATTGAATTTTTTGAAAATTTGTGATTTTTTTTTTTTAATCCATGATCGAATTTGTTTTTGTAATCCATGATAGAATTTTTTGAAAATTTGTGATTTTTTTTTAAATCCATGATCGATTTTTTTGAAAATTTGCTATTTTTTTTTTTAATCCATATTATTTAAAGGGAAAATGAGAGAGATGATGATTCTGAAGCCACCCTATCCCAGCCATATTATTCACATGTCGAGTCCCAACAGCAACAGTGTAGGGATGAGCACGACAATGCAGGTGAGCATAAAGGATGGACAATCTTCGGGGATTTTAGATTGGAAACACAACAAAACACTAACACTCAGGGATTTGAGAATAGTCAGACGCCTGCTAATATCGATGATTCGTTTTTAGATCGAATCAATGAATTGTTAAACGAATTCAATCAATGGCACCAGCGTGACCAAGAAAAACAATAACGTCGTCTATCATTTTATTTTTAGATCATATGTTACTAATTTTATGCTTTATTGTAGTCTATGTATGTTGATATACTTATTCCATGATAATTATATGTTTATCCTTTTGTGTGATGTAAATTAAATGCTGAATGGCGGTTCATGCAGGGAAAGAACATATCAATATTCGCATATTCATTCAAAAACATGAAAATTCTTAATGGAGTACCTTCATTTCTTATTGAATTCCTAAAAAACAATATTTATAATGAATTTTAATAATTTTTTCAGATTTTTTTTAAGCTTTATTCTAACCGATTCACCCGATTCCCGATCCGGATCGCCGATTCACCGATCCGGATCGATTTTTTGGAAGCCCGATCCGAGTCACCGATCCGTTTTTTAAACCATTGCTTTATAGCATGAGCACCTTATCATATACATACATATAATATATATGAGTTATGATACTATGAGACCCTTCCACACTCATGTGAATTGGACCCCAAAGGATCACCATTAAATTTTGACACAGATGTCTAAAAAAATTATCAATAAACCCATTCACCTAAGTCCTACATGTGATAACTTTTCTAGAGATTTGTGTCTAAATTTAATTGTGATCCTTTAAAGTCCTACTCACATGGGTGTAGAAGGGTCTTATAGTGTCATCACTCTAATAAGGGTCCTAACATAACCATATATATATATATATATATAGATTGAGATTGAGAACTTGAATCTAGATCCTTATATATGCACACTTGTGGTCAAGAGAATCCGTATACCTCTACCGACCAAAATTTTGAATCAGAAAAAAATTTCCAAAACAAAACTATGAACATATGATAAATTATGACATATAGTATGACATTTCTTATAAATCGGCCCCAAGTCTACTAATACCAAAAGGCATGCTCCCATTCGAACCCTTATTAGAAGATCAAGGTCAGTCGGTAATGCACGACACTGCGAGGGAAATGATTCCGCCACTTGGTTTCCATGTGCCTTTCAGGTTTTGGATCCTGCCACTCGATTTCCTTGCGCCTTTCAAGTTTTTGATACCCACTGACTCACACGCATGTTACACTCCTTGGTCTGCATCACATTATACTATATTTTTGCTAGGGAAATGCCCGAGTATTGGAGCGAGGCACAATAATGGTTGCCTTCTTCAATGAACTGGTACCTATGCAGTCATCACCTTTGCCCTTGATTTCCATTGATCTAAATGTTTGAAGAGCCATTTCAGAGTGAAGTTGAAGGCAAGTCATGGCCAACTGCAAACCAACCCTATCATATTATCAGCAAAACGACATACGAAGATGACAGAGAGAGAACAAACTGCATATGAGAGAGAGAGAGAGAGAGAGAGAGAGAGAGATTATCGGAACTTAGAAGAAGAAAACATGCATGAAGTTTATACAGCCCCGTCCCCAGAATTAACTCTAGATTCAGGGTATTAACTCTATCCAGGTTTTGATTCCCTGGATGAAAAACCCGAAAGGTTATTCAGGACAAGATTCAAAGCTTTTATATAAAAAAGAGAACTTAAACTCCATCTATGCCATGCTAAATGAGTAAAAAACAAAATCCAATTAAAGGTGCAGGTGCAGCCCACTGTTGTAAATTTCCTGAGATCAGGCTGTAAAGATCATGGAAGACACTTGATTGTGTGCCCCCCCCTTATGAAAGTAGGATAAATGGTCAATAACAACTGCTTGAACGGTCGCAGACATTTGGGCTTCTGAATGCCAAAGTTATTCCTGGAGAACTAGCCTAGCCATGAATCTAACTTGTAATGAATCTGACTTGAAATAAACTTCTCGGTGTCAATCATGGCAAATGCCAATGAATCTCTCATTCCTTCCTCAAAAAGCGATGGTTAGATAATCACACCCACCATAAGTAGGAATTTCTCATTCTGAACCACTCATCCAAGATGGTTCTATACTTCTTTTAACGTTCACTAAATGGATTTCTTCCATGACTGATTACTATTCAGATTTTACTATTTAAAGCCTTTCTTCCTCTTGTCGACAGGAACCTGTCCCCCAAGCCAAAGAAATGAAATCAGATAAAATTGACATAGCATATTCAATTTTTTTCTCCCAAAACAAAAAAGTCAGTTATTCCTAACATTCTGATTTGATGATCTCAAGTCTAATAGCTCCATAATTATATGATCTATAGCACCATGGTTGATGTGCATATTCATCCTGAACATCCCTATATAGTGTGGAGACTGAAATAAGATGTGCCTTGAAACAAGGTGTAAATACTTTCCATGATAATGTGTAATTTGTAAAATAACAATGCTAAATCAAACAAAGAATATCTTTGCAGGTTACATATAAAGATTCTTACAGATGCACACTCGGTATCTGGGTCAGTTTCGGCTATATGAAGAGCCCATGTGCGTATCCAATCAAGCCCTTTAGATACATCAGGATTCCCTTCAGCTAAAGCAGATGCAACATATGAGGGGTGAAGGGTAACCAGTATGCACGAAGCAGCAAAAAGAGCAGATCTTCTGACATATGCTTCCGCATGTCTTGAAACTTCCCTGAATGCATACCATAGCCAATAAGTAATCATAAAATTTCTGTCTACCAGATAATAGATCACTAAATAGCTTTATCATGCACTACATATTCATAATGATCTTATGAGATCGAACCCCCCAAGAAATGCGGACCACAATCTCCACCGTTGGTGACGTACCGTGGATGATGGAGATGATCCATAAGTCAAAAAAACAAAAAAACAAAATGTAAGGTGGTTTGTTTGATCCCAAATTCTATCAATGACCCATATTCATCCCGGTGGACAAGCTCTCATGCAAAAGATCGAGAAAAAGCTCCCAAAAAATGCTTTTTCTAAGGGATGGAGAAAATGCAGTAAATGTAAGTCGTACACTGCCAAAAAGAGAAAATGGTACACTGCCAGAAAGAGAAAATGGTGTTAGAACAAAGGCAATAGGGTGGTTTGTTCAACCCCAAATTTTGTATGTGTCTCATCATCACCAGGTGAATGGTCTAACAAAAGACCTAGATTCAAAATGGATGGCTGACATTTATTGAAGTCTCTCCTAATGAAATCCATTTCCTTTTTCTCCTTCTTGATAGTGTTCACTCAAGAGATTGCATATTTCCTAAAAGTTAGGAAATACTGCCCTGTTTTGACGCACCAAATTTTGTCTATAGTATAATTTTTTCATCCACCTATAATTTGGAACCTTGCTTGTTCCAAAAACACCACCGAAATGCCTAACACTGGTAAATAAACTTGTTTTCCTCTTCCATAAAAAATGAACATCTTTATATGACTGACCACTTAAGACTACCACTTTTCAGGATTGTTCAAAAAGGTAAGCAAGGCAATTTCTTAGATATGACTACTAACACATCCAAAAGAGGCCAAATACAATTACATAAACCTCTGTAGATTATTGGTATCTAAAATTATTTTCCAATAAGAACCTTAAAATGTTTTAGCATTAAAGCATCAGATATGTGTCAGGCACTAATGCAGTGAATTGAAAGGAAGCATCGAAATCCCACTGCACATTCGCTTCTACATGGCTACATGCTGCTTCAAACTTTACCTGGAACTGAGCATGTCAAGGAGGGCAGGAGCTAATGCAGAAGCTTCAGGATGCATGGCCGTGCATCTCATACAAACACCAAGCATATAGATAAGCTTTCCAAGAACCACAAAATCCTGACCCAACAAGTCGACCCCATGTCGTTTCTTGTCATATCCTTGCATAACAGGGAGCATGAAAGCAGCTGCGTACATTGGAAATTTATTTTTTGGAATTCCAATTTGGGTTTCTTGTTTTATTGAAGCCTGGCCACCCCATCTTCGAGATTTTCCTATATTTATATCCCCAACTTTAGAAGGAAGCTCTCTTTCATAGCGGTGAGACCAACTTAACGCCGATTCTCTCTCTGAGACCTCCTTCCAAGAACCCGCTCCAAGAGGCCCTTTTCTACTACTAGGCCTATACCATGGCTGAACTTCAGATGTAACAGAAGATATAAGCTTCCCTCTCTGATGCTTTAAGTTGGTTACATCTCTGGAATTGCAAAGTTCATTTGCTGCATCTGCCATGACATCAAGGATCATGATCCTCTGGCTCACATCAACATTAGGTGAGTATAATAATTTGGATAGGGCATCCAAAGATTTGAATGGACATGAGACCACCATTGCAACAAGTGCTTTTTGCCTCTTTTCTTCGGCAGATTCTTCCTCCCCTTCAAGAGTCACATCAGAACATCGAAGCTGCACAAGTGCCCTAACAAGTTCCCCTGAAACATGCTGGAGTTCATCTGGGCCTGACCTTAGAAGATTTTCAGCAACATTAAGCGCCCTCTCTACCTGTTAAAAAATCTCATGCATAGGAGACATTTATAAAAAAGAGTGAGGGACTAACAACACAAAGAGAGTAAACAGAAAAGTCATCATCTAAAATATACAATGAAAAATGAAAATTCATTTCATGATAAATGGAAGTAATAACATACACCATTAGGGTCATCAGACTTCCGTAGTGCGGTAACTAGGTCACCAAGCTGAGAGAATCCTTTTTTCAAGTCAGTATCGTCATCTGACATGTCATAAGGCTGCAGAGACGAATCATTAGAGGCTTCAGAATTGTTGCTTGAGTTATCATCATCATCGTCATCAGACCCATGTTCATCATTTAGAAATGCTGGGTCAATAACTTCATCAGGATCCACCAAATTGTTCACCAATAACTTGCCATTTCCCCCCACAATGGAGTTTTTAACCTTCACATCTTCACTATTAATGGATGTTCTATCATCAGTCTTCATTTTCTTCTCTGATAGGACAGAGGTGGCAACCACTTCTTTCTTTCCCTCACTGAAATCCCAATTAAGAGTTACCTCACTACAATCATCATCAAGGAGCAGGGGATTTTTTGGATCAACTACTCTGGAGAAAACGAGAGCAATAGAACTAGCCATTTTCCGAACTAGATGGAGAGGGCTCTCCAATCTACCTGATAAACAATAACAGAACATTAATCATGGAAGTATAATAGCCTGCAACAGCTGTTGAACAGCAGAAATGGCACTTAGTGAAGGCCTAAAGAACTCAACAGCTAACTCCTTGAAGAAGACAATGCATTAAATCTCCCGCGGTTTCAAGTTCTTCTTTCGACATGTTCTCCAACAAGAGGCCTACAGCTGCAGTAATATCTGAATTTGCATGTAGGGAGCAATTTCATTTGAGAAGCTGTTGGCATGAGAAGGCAAAGGACATAATAAACTGTACTGTAATCCAATAATCCAAATATCTATGGAAAACCAGAACACATTGTGGTAAATGCCTTCCAATGAAAATAATGAATGTGATGGAGAGAAGTGGTACCCAGCACAACAGGGAATGACCCAATTGGCAAGTGCCAATCTCCATCGATCATTTCTTTGGACAGTGATGACCCCATGGACTATGGCTCACCAAAGGATTAGGGTATACTTTCCCGGACATAAAAAGGATACATGCTTGCTGAGACATCGAAGCTAATTGAATGAACTCTCTTTTGGACCATACCCCCACTAGACGCTTTACAACGTCAATACGACCTTGAGTTACACTTCCTTCTGTGGACATGGCTCCATTTGGTGGAAATTTGAGAACAGAAAACCGAAGAATCCATCTCAGGCATCGGATAGGGAACACCTTCCAAAGCAAAAACTTTTCAACAAGCATAGTCCTGAATCAGAAAACAGAAGGAAAAAGTGCCACATCAATAAACCTGGGAGATAAAAGAAGTTGCAAATTCTTAAATAGACCAGAATGGCTGCCTGCTTGTTAACTGTTATTGCTTTAAAAATGACATTGAATTGAAAGAATAGAGATGAAGAACAATTTGTTTAGTGCATTCAATAAATACGCATCCAGACCCTTTGCTGTGATGCCTGGTTAGAAAACAACTTGAACATATTTGTCAACATTATTACTTAAATAAAACACAGTTGAATATTATAGTACATCCTTTAAAATTAACAGCTTGTTTCCTCCATTCATCAGAGTACAACATCATGAACCTTCCAATCATTCTAACAGAACACGAAGTACTTTATAATGGTCCTAATAAGAATGGTAGATATCTAATCCTCCATATCAAGTTATGCTTACCTTGTGGTGTTCCGACGATTGGATGTCCTATAAAACAATATCCAAAGAGTCCAATAAGCTTCAATGTCATTCACATCCTTTGCTGATAGCTGGCGCAATAAGTCCTCCGACAATCTTTCCACTGCATATGGGTCCTTTATGGCTTCAATCATCCTTTGCCAGAATGTCAACTTTGAATTTGAGTTAATTAGTTCAGAAAGGTCAACCGAATCAACAGTTGATGTTAGGAGCCTCCGTACATGTTTAACAATTCGAGGGATCACTTCTGACACCAATATACCTGTGAAGTAAGAACATCAAGCTTAGATCCACAAAATAATGCATGCTTAAGATTTTTTATACAAATTTAAGGACTGGATATATTTAAAATTGTAAAATTAATGCCGGTAGCTTATAGTAATCTTGAAATTCATTTTCTTGTATGCAGCCCCTTCTACCTGTGTATTAACTTTTAATGCCAGATCAACATAAAAGATAAAAGTTGGCTAAAGTATAACAACAAGCCCACACTCTTAACAGAGAACTTTCAGGTCTGCTGACTTTGAAACGTACCTGCAAATCCACGCCTGCAAATGCGTGCAAATGTTTCACCAGTAAACAAGAGAGTTCCATCTGACATCTCTGTATCTAAAGCATCAATATCATGGTGGAATAGAAATTCTCTTTGTTCTGCCCCATCAAGAATTTGCATAATAATTTGCTTGAAGAATGTACTGATAATCCATTGTCAAGGATAAATTTTTATCGACGATACAGAAAAGAAGGGTTGAGGTGGTGGAGTGTTTGAGTAACAGTTGATACTCAAGCACTTGGGGAACATTGTGAGCAAGATAAATGCATCTCACAGTGCTTAACATGGTGAAAATCCAACAAGAAATGAAAGAGAATAGAAAGTATTTGTGATTAAAAGGTCCAGTCAGGAGAGTGAGACTCTATATTTCTTCAATAGAAATGAAATCAGGGACCGGCATCTATAAGAACAATTAAATAGAGTGTAACATCACAGGACCTCTAGTTTCCAATATAAAAATCCACTTGAGAGCTCTCATCAGGCCCTTCTTGGTGGATATTTATCCTTGTCCAAGAGTCAAAGAGAGAGGATGTGCGTAAGGAAACCATTTGTAGATTTGGAAAGATAGTGAATTCATGGCTCTTGAAACTAAAGGCAAATCCAGGGTCTTGGACTCTATGGAATCTCGAAACATTGAGGGATAAAAGGGTAGAGGTAGAATTTATCAGTCATCATGGCTATGTAATTGAAAGAGAAAACATCTTTTAGGTCATAAAAAATGTGTACATCCCTCCTCTGTGTGAGATAAACTCTGATTGGAGCCAGGCCTAGAGATTGTTTTAAAGTACCTAGTGTTTGAGAACATTTGTACATACTGAACTCTCATGACGAATGAAACTGAGCAGCACAAAAATGCTTTCAGTACTAATCATCAGAAGGGAGCTAATTCAACTACAAATATATAGGGCAAGAATTTAAGGATACTGTGCAGAAAGTGACGCCGAGGCTTCCAGTCTAGCCTTGTCAGGAATTGAAGTAATCAGCTGTGCCATCCTCGATATAAAATCTGACTTGATCCATTCACTGGTATCTTCATCAGTATTAGAAAATTCTTTAGCAATGCTCCATGCTCCTTGATTTTGTAACAAACATAGTACCAAGATCCTGGCATGTGGCAGGAACTGAGTCTATATCATTCTCTTTGCAAAATTATGTCAAATCACCACCAATAAGAAGTGGACAAGAACTTTTTATCATTAAATTCAGTGGGCCGAACCGGCCAGTCCAACCAGTGCCCTGGCAAGTTTGGTCAAAAATAAAAACCGGGATTGGTCGAAACTAGTAAAAAACAATATGATACAAAATTGTACAAACGTTATTCATACTTTTTTTTATATTATCAAAATATTGTCCAACCTATTTGATTGGCAATTGGACCGGTTGGAATAGACCTGAAAACCCTCACTGGTTCGGTAACTAGTTCGATCCTGTTAACACTACCTGGAATGTATGCGCTAAAGAAAGAAGAAAAATAAAAGTGTGATAGAAAATTAACAAACACATAGGTCACACAGATCTAAACTCTACAGAAATTAGAAATTAATAACTATACAATATTTGAAATTCTGCAGATATGCAGGAATGCTTGATTGAGTTTCATGAAAGATGCGACCAAGACGCTGAGACAAGAAGCCATTAGTACTTCGACATTGGTTTGGAGGATCAGACCCGAAAGTTAAAATAAAAAACTTACTTCTAATCTATAGGTTCTAAACCAGCGAATGTGATGTGCTCAACACCTAGAAGACATATTCCTCTCCAAGTGATGGCCCTGACCATGACATGCACTGCGATTTTGACATTTCTTAGACAATTTTCATTTTAAGTTTTGATAACTTCAAGCTGCCCCAAATAACTCCCACTTCCCCCACAAATCTGGTTTCCAAAAACCGGACAATAACCCTTACAGATACAAAATAATAAAAGCTGAATATAGTCTACATCTATTGTAACATATGAATGTCCTAACCAATAGTTTAAAAAGTGGATCGGTGACCCGAATCGGGCACCTCAAAAACCGATCCGGATCGGTGAATCGGTGATTCGGATAGGGAATCGACTGAATCGGTCAAATTAAAGCTTCAAAAAAATCTGAAAAAATGATTAAAATTCATTATAAATGTTGTTTTTTAGGAATCCAATAAGAAATGAGGGTACTACATTATTAACTTTCATTTTTCTCATCAATTTGTATATATTGAGATGCTCTTTCCCTGTATAAACTTAAATATTAAATTTGCATCACATAAAAAGAAAATCATAGAATTATCATGGATAAAATATATAATTATACATGGACTATTATAAAGTGTAGACAAATCAATGAAAGAATGACCATTAAAATCTCGTTTTGGCGAAAAACCTTAATCCGCTAAAGCAATAACGTTCCGTGCACATTCAATGACAGAGGAAAAAGAAAAACCAACAAAAATATTACAGAAAAAAGAGAAGAGGAAACCAACAGGACATTTTGAATCAAATGCGTACCTCTCTACATTATCACATACAGCATTGAGATCATCTTCATGATCAAATGATTTGCTGTTGTGCACTAAAGAAGGCACTAGGGCCTGAACAACTTCAGTAGAAGGTCCATTAACAAAGAAAGAGTCATATATCTGTACACGAGCAGATATTGGGAAACAAGCCAACCAATTGGAAGCAACCTCTGCAAATACATAATGAAAAAAGGAATGAGCACCCAAGGAATTCCCAAAATGTAGAACTACATAGACACAAGATCTGCTCCTGTATAAGTGATGCTGACAAAAAGGCCTAATTTCACTGCTATTTGAGATGTCATAGTCTCAAACATGGGCATTAATCACATAAACGTAACACTTAATGCACCCTATATATTTTTTTCTATATTATTCTTCATAAAAAAGAACAAAAAAGATAATAATAACATTGGTTCAAACTTTCCACCGTGACCGTCTTGAGATTTTCTTTTATAGCTTTCGTAAAAGATCAATCTGAAAAATGTAAACCATTTCTAGAATTCTTGCTTCACAAAGGACAATAGATGAGATGCATTAACATAACAAATTCTTTGTTACTATTATGTACATGGAGCGAATGTCATTCACGTTAATATAGTTATCAATTTAACTTCTCTATTGTGGCAGTGAACTAAAATATACTAGTATACCACCATCAGTTCAGTTCACAATGATAGTGATTCAACTTTGTTTTGGGGAAATCTCCAGTAGAGAGGAAACAGAATTACAAAAACATGCATACTTAGTAATATGGTAAAACTAGTCATTAAACAAGAAAACTTACTATATAGTAAAATCTTTGTGAGCGTTGCAAATCCAGCTCCCTGATAGAAAACTCGCCTCCACACTTCTCTTTCAGCTTCTGTAGGAACCCTCGTTTCAATGACCTGAACAAAAGCCCATTGTAGATTAGATACTATATGCCAACTTATAAAAGGTAAAATCTACTTAAGTTTTGCTTCTCTGATTCTCTCGTCATGTTTTCAATTTGTTTTATGAGGTGGTTGTCACTTATAAGTTAGAGAAAAAAAGAACAGGGCAAAACCACCAACCTTCTTTTTGCAGGCATCGCCGAGACTCCCTGCCAGTTAAAATAAACTCATCATGACCATTCTGATCACTAAAAATAAACCCATAATTCAGAATTAGATTCTAATAAAATTAGACCAAAGAAGTCATTTATTCAAAATTTTATTTGATAAAAAAAGCTAATTTTATGGAAAAGCGATTTTTTATTCAAATGTAAGAAGCAAAAGATAATTACCCAAAAAGAAGAAGAAGCAGAAGACATCAATCCTAAATTAATAACTGAATAAACTCGAAACTAAAAATAATAACAATCCAGAAACCATAAAAGCAAACTTCCCCATTGATCGATAACATTAAAAACTATATGCTAGCAAAAGTAAGGCATCGTTGATTGACAGGTGACATTCTCTTCGATTTTTCTCTTTTACTGCTAGGTTTAATGAGAATAACACACAATTTCGAAAGTTCATTGTTTTCTGCAATGAATTACCCCTAAAATCCATGGAGAAAATATTCAAAAAAACGCTTCAACTCGGATATGGAGAAGGAGAAACGAATTGTACCAGACAATAACGAGGAATCGACATGGAAAAGCAACACGGCAAGTGAATGAAGAGCGCATATAACTTGGTCGACATGTTCAGCTTGGTCCACCGCCAAATTAAGCTCTGAAACCATAGCCAGAGTATCACTTTCCTTCACCTCCATGGCTAGGTTTCTTTTTCATACATGTGAAAAGGGATTCAAAACACACTAACAAACCCTAACCGTCAAAGCCTTCGAGATTCATTCATGGCTGAGGCCTAAGTTTAAAAGGTTTCCGCCACTTCTCGAAATTTCGTAATACATCGCCGAACCCGAAGAACAATCCGTATTTTTCCGTCGATATTTTTCTCGTCGATATTTTTCCGAAAGCTCGTTGTGTAATTTAAGTTTTCTGGCCATGGGTATATATATTGTGCTCCCACAAGAGCATATTGTACGCTTCCTTTCTCCAGCAAGGAAAGAGTTTGAGTCTACAACCTTTTCACAGTGTATTTTGTTTTCAAGATTTTCTGAGTATTTATATATAAAAATTGTATATAATAAGACCTTTGATACAAAGAGGTCACAATTATTTATAACCATCCGATGTAAAATCTAATAGTGTGGATGTGTCACAAAGTTCGAAAAGAGCTCTTTTGAAAATTGAGCTTGGTCAATGGAATAAATATAAACATTCAATTTAAATCCAATGGTCAATATTAATTGTTACCGGCTGAATCTCGTGATCTAAATTGGCCAAATCAGTTATCCAGCTGAAATTTAAAAAAACAAAAAAAGGAATAATAGGTTTTAAAGAGAATAGGGTAGATTTTTAGGTGGGAAATCAGACAACTAAGACACTAAATCTAATCTTAATCGGCGATTCCCAATCTAGATCAGCGACTTCTAAAATCCTGCATAAAATAAATGTTATTTGCATTAGGCCGGAGAGGAAGAGCATGGCTTTTTTACACTCAATGCTCAGACCAATGTGAAGGCAAATATCCTATCATGGCTGAAGTTTGGAGAGGATTTCTGAGGATATGATACAGCCGATTTTTCATCTCACTTCTTAGTGAATAACTACTTCAGGCCTTTCCCAACAGATAGACTGAATAAATGGATGGCAATTCAACAAGTTGCCCGTGACTGGCAGGAAAAGGGGGTCTCCTTGGGGACAACAACAAATAGATGCATATCGATATTTTTAGGCCCACTCCCTACCATCTCCGCAGATGAAGCAAAGACCAGATTATTGCTCCAGGGATTAGGCCAACTCCAGGACAACCATCGAAGGCAAATAATCGAGGGAGACTCAAGTAACACTATTTACTGCCTGCAACGAAAGGTGATTGCCCGTGGTAGAGATTTTTGATGAAATCCAAAACAGTATCAGTTCTTTAGACAATGTAGCATGTTGAATTTGCGGAGCAACGGACCTGGAAGCTGAGCTGCTAGCCAAAGGAGTCGATAAAGCCTCATTGAATGTGACTTGGCCCTTTCTAATTTTCTTATGGATGACACTCGATACATCAGTTTTGCAAGGAAATAGAAATAGATGTTAATGTTTCAAAAAAAGAGAAGAAAAAGAAAAAAAAAATCATTTGTATCAGAACATGCAAGGGCATTTCTTTCCTTTCCATGGTGTATCCTTCCCTAGCATAATGTACATTCTCATCTTCACATCTGGTGTGTAGGATCATCCAGAATTTACACCCTGGATATATATGGTTTTACATACCCCCACAAAGGGAAGAATACATTGGGCACTGATTTAGATTTCATTTTCCTCTCAAACACTATTACTAATCATCACTCTTCCCCGGGGGAGGGGGAGGGGGAGGGGGCAAAAAGAAAGAAAAAAGAAAAAAGAAAAAAACAGTATCTAGCAACCATCCAGAGCAAAATGTTGCAATTCCTCTAGTGACTTTATCTGTTTATACAATTCAGCCAACTTAGCATATATCTCTTCTGATCTCGGGTGAGAGTCATCGCCTGCTGTGAACTCATGAAGCGCATTGTTCACCTCAATTGAACTACACCCTGGCTTCTTCTGAATACCTCTCTGTTTCATCAATTTCCTCACTCTAGCCGCTTCTTCCCACCTCCCACCAGCTGCATATATGTTCGACTTCAATACGAAAACCCCACCATTTAATGGATCCAAGTCACTTAGCTCCATCATCACGTTCTCCCCAAGCTCCACATTTCCATGTAATTGACAAGCAGATGCCAAAGTCCCTAAAACTACAGAATCAGCCTTGAATGGCATGCTCTTAACTAACTTAACCGCTTCATTGAACAGACCAGCTCGACCCAAAAGATCAACCATGCATCCATAGTGCTCCATCTTGGGTTCAATACCATGAACTTCTTTCATTGAATTGAAGTGACGGCACCCCTCCTCAACCATTCCTGAATGACTGCAGGCGCTCAAGATGGCGATTAAGGTAATATCATCAACCTCAATTCCCTTACTCTCCATCTCACTAAAGACTCTAACGGCCTCATTTCCAAGACCATGTATGGCTAAACCCGAGATCATTGCATTATAGCAAGAGACACTTCTCTCAGGAATGACGTTGAACACAGTTCTCGCATCCTCGATGCTCCCACACTTTGCGTACATGTCAATGAGTGCAGTCCCTGCGAAAACATCAATCACAAAACCATTTTTGTCCATGTAGTCATGGACCCACTTGCCCATCTCTAGTGATCGTAATGATGCACATGCAGATAACATGGTAACAAGCATCATGTTATCGGGTATCATGCCATCCAATTGCATGGATTGAAACAATGAGAGAGCTTCAAAAGAATTCCCATTTTGGACATAGCCACCAATTATAGCGGTCCAAGAAGCTAAACTTCTTTGGGGCATTTCATCAAATATCTTATGAGCATGAAACATATCACCATGCTTAACATGGCCACATAGCATTATGTTCCATGAGACCACGTCTCTTTGAGACATATTATCAAACACTTGACATGCATTATCCATAAGCCCACAGGAAACATAGAAGTCTATTAAAGCAGTTTGTACATACACATCAGAGGGGAAACCAGAGCGAAAAACCAATGAATGAATGGCTCGGCCCTCTTCGATGGCATGGAGATGAAAGCAAGCCTTCAAAATGAAGGGAAACGTATAATTATTGGGTGGAACACCATTATTGAGCATTTTCATGAAGACCCAAATGGCTTCGTGGTGAGAATTGGTTTGAACCAGTCCTTTGATCATGGCATTATAGCAGAAAGTGTTAGATTTCGGCACGTCATCAAAGACTTGGCGTGCGAGTTCCGAACACCCCAATTCAAAACTTAGAGAGAGAAACTTGGTTATGACAAAGTTAGAGTGGTGAATGCCATTTTTGAGGATGTGGGCGTGGAGCTGGTACAATTGGTCGAGGGTGGTGCAGGATTGGAGGAGAGAGAAAGTGTGATTTTCTATGGACCTGAGGAGAGAGAAAGTTCGATTCTCTGTGGATTTGAGGAGAGAGAGAGCCTGGTTTTCCCTGGACTTGGTGCGTTGGGGTTGAATTGTAGGAGCTGAGGAATGGGGTAAGGCCATGAAAGCCATGGTGAATTACGCTTGAAGAACTAAGCTGTGAACATGTTATTGTTAGGAAATGGGAAGTAGTTAGCTCAATTCCCAACATCAATTAGCACGAAGATGCTGGTTTTTTACTCGCATTAGCAGCAGAGAGAGAAAGAATACAGCAGTTTAGAGAGAGATAATACTGCTTTTTTACTGGCATTAACAGCAGAGAGAGAAAGAACACGGCAATTTGAGAGAGAGAATACAACAGTTGCAAGGGGAGACTTTGCATCAAATTTCTGTGACATGCGCTTTTCTGGCGTCTACATTATGCTCCCGCAGGAGCTTCTATTATACAACTACTCCTACGGACGGATGACCTAGTTGGTAATTTTTTTATTTTATTTTTTCCATGTGAAGTTTTAAAAACTACATGGAAATCAACATTAACAAATTATTTTTTCAAGTGTGCGGAGAGTGCAATTTGGATTAAAGTTAATCTATGGTTGGAGAGTGTGCATCCCCAAATTCTAGGGTCTTTAAATTACTCCTAGTTTACTTAGAAAAAGTTTATATAAGGATGCAACCTTATAATGTAGAACTAGGATGCACTTCAAAAATCAATTGGAAAAAGGTAGTTTTAATGTTGGAAAATTCTTTGATTTATCATATCGACATGGAACATGTATGGCCATAAAAAATAAAAATATTTTAAGTCTAAAAAATAGTGCATTTTACAATATATTATCTATACCGTCAATTTTCAAGATTTTCATATGTTTATAGATCTACTTGATTTTAACCATTTTTGAAATTTAAAATTTTATAATTAGATATAAAAATAGATTTTGAGATAATCTTAAGAACATTTTACATCAAAATTATATACCATGATAAAATTTGAAAGTGCATCTTACCTCTACAGCTACGAATGCATCCGTATGCTAACTGCACCCTTCACTTAAGGGAGTAAATATTTAGTATCCTATTGTGGAGTGTATGAAATCTTTTTGTTTTTTCAGGTGCATATCCCAATATTATTGGCTTTTTCAATACATAGGCTCCCAATGTAGGGTACCACACCGCAACCGCAACCGCAACCACAACCACAACGTCTTTTAGTTCTATTCCTACCATAAGTAAGAGATCATTTACCATTAAAATACTTAAAAATGAAAATGGCAAAAAAAAGGACTCGTAAAATTGATTAGCCTGAGCACTATCTTTTCCATATTATTCTTTGTAAAACAATATTTCTCTTAAAGCCTTATAATATCCATAATTTGATCAAGCATTTGGTTTAGTCTTAAGTCTCCAAATAAGTTTTTGTCAGCTGAGTTTCCTCCAATTGTAAGGCCAGGCGAGGTTGGTATTCTCTATAGGACAATTCTTTTGACTTGTTATCATCTTTAAACGCATCATTTTAGTCACCAGCTTTTCGCATCGAAACCTGTGTTCCTCCCTCTCTCTTCATCAAGCCACAATTGCCACTAATCACTAAGTGTTCAATTTTTAATAAGCTTAGCTTTCCCTTAATGTGGGCAGAAGAATCACTAGGAACAACATTTCCATCTTCTTATCCACTTATTTAAGAGTCATAAACAACGTTTTTAAACTCAGCGATTTCAAATCTAGACATTGATTGGGATGGAAATTGGTCGGAACTAGTACGGGATTGTATTCGTCTCAGCCCGGTTCCCCTAAAACACCCTATCTTATATGTACATTTTTCTCTTTTTATAAGCTTGTCTAATGTTTTTTCTAGATCCCTCTGCCCCATAAACCTTTATTTTTATCTTTATTTTATTTTATTTATTTTTACTTTTTTTTTTATCACCAATTCCAACTGTTCTAGAACCGCTCCGGATAGCTAATCTAATGATCCGACATGGATTTGTGGGTGAATGATCTGCCCCATAGATATAGGTTTCAAAACACTGGTCGTAACATCCTAGCTTGGTATGCCACATTTGACGGATGAATATAATTCTTTAAACCCAGTCATCCATAAAAGAACATGCATAACTAAACAAAAAACAAACCTATTCTTCTTCTGATTTGAAAAAATAAATGCAAAAAGATCACAATCACTTTTAGTTATTAGATGTGAAATTCATCAGATTGACATGTCACAATATTCGATATATTTTTTTGGACTTTGTGCCCAATCAATATACATCCCCAACCATCCGATTCTCGGATGGTTCTACATTTAACGGTCAATATTTATTATGACCTCCTTGTATAAAATACATAATATCATGAACACTTCTACGGAACAACATTATTGCATGGAACTGAAATCATGTATGTTAAAATATCAAACCTGTGTTAACACTATTCACCCAAAAAAAAACCTACGTAAATACATCTTTCATCTGTCTACTGCAAAACACCATGAATTACAAAAGTGAGCTAAGTTGTTGCCCAAGATGCTACAACTTATCTTGCAGTTGGGAGATCATATTTGCCCAAAACTTCATGAGAGCCATCATAACCATCAAGGGAACTTGATGGCATGTCCATGCTTTTTGAGAGATCCACTGACGAATCCCACGATGCTATCTCCAAGCTCTCTTTCTCTATTTTGATTGCATCCTGAATGGCCAACACAACACTCTGCATAGTTGGTCGAGAGACCATGTGTGATTCGACACTAAGGATTGCAATTTCAGCCATTTTCCAAACAGACTCTATTTTGATATTGTCCCCGAGTTGGGGATCAATGATACTCTTTACAGCACCTTTCCGGATCCTGGATCTTGCCTGCAAAATATGATATTTCTATAGATATCATTTTTTATTTGTAAATCTAACTTTGCATACCATAAAAACCAAAAAAACGTGCTATAAATAGTCGATTGTCCACCAAAGGGCAGACCAGAACAGTATTCGGCATCCCCCATTTACGGGACCTTATGAGTTATTTATTTTGTCCCAAATTTGGCACATATATCCTCTAGGTTGCCCCTAAGAAGATTGTTGAAAAAAAATTCAAAAAAGCAAAGACCAGAAAATGTTTTTTAGGAGAATACAAGGCGTCCATTTTAGGAACGAATAAATCGTGTGAGATCGAGGTCCTAGGGGATTTGTTTAACCCCAAATTTGGTAGATTGCCTCATTTCCACCTGATAAAGAATTAAAAATAAATAAAAAGTCAAAATCGAGTCCTGAGCAGCACATATAAAATGGAGAACCAATTTCAAATAATATTTTGCATGGGGTTCTTCATCGCACCAAGAGGATGTGTGTCAAGTTTGGGGCGAAACAAATACACTTGAGGCCCCATAATAGGGGAGGGGTGGACAAATGTAGCTGTCTGCCAAGTGCGGATGAAAGGTTTCCCCATATATGTGAATGTGCAACAAAATGGTAAATAAATAAACAGAGAGAAGTAACATTGCAAGTGGCACTATGTCCATCGCTCTATGGCGCATTTTACTTCATGTTACTTTTTCTTTCATATTGTTCAATGGTATGTTTTGTTCCCTTTATTATTATTTATTTTTTCTCAACATTAATCTAGTGAGAGAATGAATAGCTCTCAGTAAGTTCAGAAGAAAGAAGCCTCAGATCTATATGAGTACAAACATTCCAAATCACTCATCCGTTCTCGATAAGAAACAAATATCAGATCAATGGACCTCCTCCAATTGCATGTCAATGAAAAGAAAAAAGGAAAACAAATTAATAATCAGAAACAAAGATGCTACAAAAGTAATATAGTATGCTAGTTCACATGGACATATAGCCAAAGATAAACATATATGTATATATCTCCAAAGATAAACATATATGCATATATCTCTGCACATGCAAAAGCATGTAAATGATACCGTGTTTGGAAGAACATGATGATACTGTAAGCATGGGATGAGAGAGAGAGTTACCCAATGTACAATGTTCCAATCAGAGCCATAATCTTCAACAGAGATAGGCTTTCTACCAGAGATTAGCTCCAAGAGTACAATTCCAAAACTATAAACATCACTTCTCTCTGTCAATTGTTGATTTCCATAATACCTGAAAGAAAGTGAATCATTAAAGGTATGAATAGTTAAAATACCAAAATGAAGACAAGGTAGTCAACCAGAAACTTACTCAGGATCAAGGTACCCAACAGTTCCCCTTGCAGCACTTGATATATGAGTACGATTTTCATCAGTACATCTAGATAAACCAAAGTCTGATACTTTAGCTCTCATCTTAATATCTAAAAG